>NC_066315.1:122541539-123163206 GCF_022539315.1 Serinus canaria
AACCACCAAAGTGTTCCCTGCTTGTGAAAACCACTTAAATATTGCCACAAAGGTACTTTGATCTGGAAAAGCTGGTGTTTCAATCACTGCTCGGGGGCAGCTGCTCTAAAGTTTCTAATTTTTTTTCTTTACACCAAAAGCATAGAATACTTTAACCATTTTATCTGTCTTGAATAAAAAGCTTTAGGTGTTTAATATGGATAAGAGAAGCATGCTTTCAAGTAATGGAAAAACAATAGGAAAAGCCAAAATGAATGTGCAGACCTCTATAATAAATCTCTTTTTACCCAGTATGATTTGGAAGTTCATTTCAGAGGGAGAGCTGAAGCTGATTTCTTTCATTCCCCAGCATCACAAGAGCATGCTTACATTGTTGGACACTGCCATGGAAAAGGGAATTTTAAACTTGTTCTGCTCAAGGGTGAGAATTCAGAGCAGGCAGTGATCTCTGAGGCAGCATGAGCACCTCTCTCAGTTTGGCACTCCTGACAAAAGAAAGGCATCAGTAAGAGCATTGTCAGATCATGACAGTATCTTAGGACTTTTCATAGAATCATAGAATTGTTTAGGTTGAAAAGGATATTTAAAGTCATTGGTTCCAACTGTTAACCCATCAATGTTATCTTCACCACTAAGCCATTCTACGGCCACAATTTTTTCCAACACTTTCAGGAATGGTGACTCAACCACTTCCAATAACCCTTCCTTTATAACTTTTAATGAAGATTTTTTTTCTAATGCCAAATCTAAACCTCCCCTGGCACAACTTGAAGCCGATTTCTCTCATCCCATCACTTGTCACTTGGGAGAAGACATTAACCATAACCTTACCATAGCATCCTTTCAGGTGGTCATAGAGAGTGATAAGGCCCCCTGTGATCCTCCTTCCCTCCAGGAAAAACAATCCCTGCTCTCTCAGCCATGACCTGTGCTCCAGACCCTTCCCCAGCTCCACTGCCCTTCTCTGGACATGCTCCAGCACCTCAGTGTCTTTATTGTAGTGAGGGGCCCAGAACTGAACCAAGGATTTGAGGTGCAGCCTCACCAGTGATCAAGCAGGACCTGCCTTTCCCAAACCCAGGCTCTGGGCCTGATCCTCTGGCTGTCCTGCATGTGCTGTGGAATGGCACTCAGGATGATCTGCTCCACAACCTTCCCTGGCCACAAGGGCAACTGACAGGACTGTAGATCCTCAGACCCTTCTTCCAGCCCTTCTTTAGATGGGCATTACATTTGCAAATTCCCTGTCAGCTGGGACGTCCCCAGTTAACCAGAACTGCTGGTAAATGATTGAAAGTGCTTCAGTGAACTCTTCCACCAGCTACGTCGGTACCCTTGGGGGGATCCCATCCGTCCCCATAGACTTGCAGGTGTCTAAGTGGTGTAGCAGGTACCTGACCAATTCCTCTTGGATTATGGGAGCTTCATTCTGATCTCCATCTCTGTATTTCAGCTCAGGAGGCTGGGACCACAGAGATTGACTGGTCTTGCTATTAAAAGATTGAGGCAAAGAAGGCATTGAGTACCTCAGCCTTTTCCTCATCCTTCATCACTAACTCTCCATTTCCAATAACAGATGGAGATTGTCCTTAGCCTGCCTTTTCTTGCTGATTTTTTTATAGCACAGTTGTTTGCCAGTTTTTACAGCAGTAGCCAAAATAAGTTCTATTTGGGTTTTGGCCCTTCTAGTTTTCTCCCTGCCTAACCTCACAACATCCTTGTAGTCTTCCCACATTGTCTGCTCCTCCTTCCAAATGTCATACAAAGTTCCCTGTTCAGCCAGACCACACTTCTTCCTCACTGGCACATGGGAACAGCCTGCTCCTGGACCATTAGGATTTCCTTCTTGAAGAAGGTCCAGACTTCCTGGGCTCCTTTGCCCTTCAGGAGTGCCTCCCAAGGAGCTCTGTTAAACAGTCACCTAAACAGGCCAAAGTCCACCCTCTGCAAGTCCAAGGTGGCAATTTTGCTGACCAGAAAAGAAAACTCCATAACTTGGTGACCACTGGCCATCACATCATCCACCAGTCCTTCTCTGTTCACAAGAAACAGGTCCAGCAGGTGCCTCCCTTGGGAGGTTCCTTCTCCATCTGCATCAGGAAGTTACCTTTCACACACCCCAGGAACCTCCTAGATGGTTTCTTCCCTGCTGAATTGTATTCCCAGCAGACATCCGGTAAGCCAAACTCCTCCAAAGAACAGGGGCTAGTGATTCTGAGACTTCTCCCAGCCGAAAATAGAAATATTAATTCCTAATAGAAATAGAATATCTCCTCTGCCTCTTCATCCTGTTTGGGTGGTCTATAACAGCCTCCCCCCTTGACATCTGCCTTGTTAGTCTTTCCCCTGGTTTTTCATGCATAAAAATTCAACACTGTTGTTGCCATCACTAAACTCTAGGCAATTGAAACACTCCCTAAAATACAGGACCACTCCACTGCCTCTCCTTCCTTGCACTCCAGATGCATCAGTCATCTCACCATGTCTCTGTGAAGGAATCTATGTCATAGATTTCCAGCTGCACAAAAAAAAGCTCTTACTTTTCCTAGGAGTAGAGTATATTCTAGAATTAGACCTAATTGTCTAATTAGATCTGCTATGTTGCTGTTTTCCTCCTTCTGTTGGTTTTGCTGGTCTCACTCTGGGCATTTGGCATTCATTGGCCATGAATGTGCTGAGGACCCAAATGCCGTATGGAGTCAATAAACTGGCGCACCAGTTCAGTGATTCAGCTAAAAATCTTGTGTTGAAATCTAAGGCCAAAAAAGTCATGCTAACCTTCTCAGTAATTTCAAACATGTCTCATAGAAACTGCTATTCAGGGAACATTTACAGCTACAGATGGCTTGCAGTCAGGAATAGTTTTCCTATGAATTTCATTATCCAAAGGGATTAATTTCATCTTGTCCTGTGCCAGCTGGGTGCAGCAAAGAACAGTTAGTTACTCACTGCTCTTTATCCTTCTAACCACCAAGTGTGGGACTCTCCTGCTTTTATTAGCAATGATGGAGAGTAAACAGTGTTCCTTTGTACTCCATCTCCATGCCCATATTTTTATACTGGATAATGGATTTGGCTTGTGCCTGTGTGTTTGCTAATGTCGCTCTTTGCACTAGCTCTCACTCTGCCAGTTTTGTAGTGCCTGTAGCCAAGCAGTTATGACCCCATATGATACAAGACAGCACTCTGGCAGTTTGCAAAATTGGGCAATTCTGGAAAAGCTTACAGGACCAAATGGCTGTTCATGAGCAACACAACAAGGGCAGAGGAGATGGATAATGCCAATCTGCCCCCTCCACTGCAAAGACGTGAATGCAATGAGTAGCAAGAGCCCACATTTTCTCCTTAGTTATCTCCAATTATCAGCTGAAGTGTCCATCAGGGAGTATGAGAGACACATTTGGCTTCAAGAACAGGCTGATTATTGCTTAAATCACAGCCTAAATGTACTTGCTTGAGAGTGTTAGCTTACTTCCTGCCATTGTCTCTGTCCAGTAATGAGCTGTCATGCTACACAAGTATCTACACCTACCTGCCTTGTCTGGTGCAGGATATCCTCCTAATCAATCTGTCCAGTGCAGTCCGTGTGCACTTTGCTATCTTCAGTTGTTATTCTGTGCCCTGCAAACAGGTTGGAAACACAGCTTTAAAGCTGTAGATATGCAAAAATGCATTAGCTGTATTTCTGATGTTTAATGTAGATAAAGTAGCATATCTCTAAATTTAATATGAAAGCTTTTTTTGTAGAAGTTACACTTGGTGCAGTGTTGGGTGCTGAGCTGGGTGCTGTTGATGATGATGAGATTTCATGCAACCCCCACTGGGATTTACAGTGGAAGGAAGAAAAACAGTCCAAGTCTCCCCATCTCAGTTCTACCTCAGATATTTTCATAAAGATAAAAGGACTTGAGAGGTCTTGTCAAGAGCAAGCAATGGGCCTGTAATGTATGAAAGGAATTTTTAGGTGCTCTTTACCCCCTTTTCCTTCCTGAATAGCATGTCATAAAAACTGAAATTGAGAGAACCTTGTCAAAAATAAACTATTCTTGAATACTTTTCTGAACCTGGGCTTGAACAGTCTTTCTGTTGTATAGCAAAGGTGCCAGTTTTTCTTTTATTTCACACATTTAAATATTGTAAAGATATTTTTGTGAGAGTTCTAGTTTTGCTGCAAAATGTTGTGCAGTGCAGAATTCTTCATTGCACTTGTAATGTCCTTCTGTTTTGGACTACCTGTAAAGTCCCGTGACAACTAAGGATCAGAAGGAAACTATGAGTTTCAGCTGTTAACAGCTGTCATTTCTTGTGTGTGTGAATGTTAATAACATCCTACCCCAGCAGGTGGATGAATCTGTCCTCCCAAATTTGGCAAAGGTTTTCCTTCACCTTAGTACAGAAGCAGAACATTTTTTCACCCCTCTTCACAAGAGTGATTTTTCATGTGGTTCAACTGTGTGTAATTCTAACTGACACAGCTGGGATATTTTGATCCCTAAGTAACTTTTCACATCTTCATTTTTGCCAATATGATTTTCTTTGCTTATTCATAGTCTTTGAAAGGGCTGGTTCTCATTACTGATGGATAAGTGTGCATTCCAGCTCAATATGAAATAGTTGGGTGGAGAGAACAGCTGTTGATACTTCCACAATAATTTAGAAAGCCAGTGGGTTGTAGCTACAAAACAAATGAGCCAGATTGTGCACCTTAACCACATTGAGTTTGCATTTACATTTAATCAGTTTTGTTTCTTTGCACAAAGAACATTACTGCATGAACAGTCCAATGGAAGTCCCACAGATCAATGGAAGTACTTCTAGAACACAGTGCTGTCGATAGGAAGCTGGCAGAACCTCATTCTTTTCTCTGAAATTTCCACCTGCCTCTGCTGAGCTAATTTTTCTCCCTTCAGGAAAGCTACTCTGAACTATTGGAGCTGTGCTCCAGTTCAGCTGATAACAGTAGGCACTTTTTGCAAGTGAAGTGTTAAATGACAGAGATTACCACTCTTGGTCTGTAGGCAGCTATGGTTCCACAGTTCAGAACCACAGACTCTCCCCTTCTCCTTCTCCCCACCAGTACTAAATACAGCAGAGAATTCCTGGTGCCCTAAGGCCATGATCAGCAGGCATGTGTGTCTTTTGTGTCCAGGTTCAATTTTTTTCCCTTGTTAAAGGTGGCTGCATTTCTCCCTGAACCCCAAGAAACAAAAGTCCTGCTTTGAAGAGCTGATCACTGGTCTTCCCCAAACAGCTACGTTTACTGATCCATGGAAACAGAAGATAAAAGCAGAGAAGAAGCATTATGGAATCCTATTTTTTGTTCCTGTATAGAAGGAGACATCTTATGGGGGATTTTAATGAGTTCTTGGGCCAAACAGCCCACAGTGCAGCACTCCTTGGTGTTCATGACAAGTGACCTTCATTGCCACACAGAATGTTATGCCATGGGTAAACCTGCCTGCAGCTCATTTGATTGCTATCAAATTTTCCTTTCTTACCTTTCTGTGCATTCCAATATATCTAAAGAGTGTGACAGAAAGAAATTACATAAAGCAAATGAAATAAATAGTTTTGACAGAAACACAAGATTTGCATTGCTAATCTAAATTGATTGTTTTCTTTGAAATTATATTTTGGTAAGGCTCTTGTTTTTATAGAAACAAATTTACTGGAAGAGGGATTCATGGCATTTAAGAACATTTCTTGAACTGGAAGCTACTGGAGCAGTAGAAATTTTCAGAATGGCGTGTATTTACAGGCCCAATTGCCAGAGAGCAAGAGAGCTCTCTTGATGAAAAGTCATGACCTTTCCACATCAATTTGTCATTGTTAACTTTCTGGTACACTGAAATTGGCCTTTAGGAGCAAGAGGTGACAGTGCCTTGTAGTTCTAGAACATTTAGTCTTGCCTGCAAAAACTCAAATGGTCAAAAGGATACTTTGATTACAAATATTAGGAAAAAAGTCCCTAATTCTTAATCGTTGCTCTTTAATTACAAACCATTGTCTATAAAGAAGTAGAAAAGATCAAGATTAAAACTCACAGAAATTTTATTTTACTGCCTTCAAATCTTGGTCGCTGTTTTATCTGGAGCTACCTCTGTCAAAACTTCCTTTTTTGTCAGATTTTGCTGTGTAGGCTGAGATGATTTAGGATATTATTCAACTTGACACCTGAATGGTTGTTGCAATGATAATATGCTGACTTTATTCCATTACTTTCATTGCTATTGATTCAGTTAGTTTTTCTTCTGTGTTGGTATAAAGATGGCCTATTTCAATATGTGAAAACCATGTACCCATAGGAATTCATTTCATGCATTTTTCTTTTGATGAAAGCTTAGTAACATTTTCAGAAGCAATATCCTTTAATAAAATCAAAGCTTCCAAACTAGTTGTACAGGGAAATACAATTCTGACCTGTTTAATCTTTTATGAGCTGGTGTATACCACTTTTTAAATGCAAGTTTCTGCAAGTTTTTCACATGTTTGATTTATAAATTTATTACTTCACATTAGGCTGCAGTGAATTACCATCAGCATATTTTACTTGTCTAGACTACAGCCTCTTAAATATAATTTATGTCCTGATAATGAAGGCAGGAATTTATAGAACCCTGAAGGACTACCCCTTAATGCATCTTTCTTTTGTCTTTGTTGAATCTTTCCCTCTATGCATATCTGTAGCTCTCTTCTATCTTATTTGTCACCTTGGTAGGCCCACCATTTGCCAGGGCAAAGTTCTAGGAAGGCAAATGCAGGATCCTGCCCCTAGGGAAGCATAACCAGTACAGGCTGGGGGCTGACCTGCTAGAAAACAGTTTTGTGGGGAAGACATGGGGGTCCTGGTGGACAAGAAGCTGTCCATGAGCCAGCAGTGTGTCCTTGTGGCCAAGATGGCACGGGGTATCCTGAGGTGTATTAGGAAGAGCCTTTCCAGCAGGTTGAGGGAGGTGATCCTGCCCCTCTGCTCAGCCCTGGTGAGGCCTCACCTGGAGTGCTGTGTCCAGTTCTGGGCTCCCCAGAACACAAAAGATGAGGAAGTACTGGAGAGTGTCCAGTGGAGGGCTACAAAGATTATCAGAAACACCTCTCTGATGAGAAAAGGCTGAGTGAGCTGGGACTGTTCAGCCTGTAAAAGACAGAGGGCAATCAATACATCATTTATTGATACATACACATATCTTAATGGTGGATATGGAAAGGATGGTGCCAGACTGTTTCCAGGGCACACAGGCACAAATTGAAACACAGGAAGTGCCTTCTGAACATGAGAAGAAACTTCTTTACTGTGAGGGTGACAGAACACTGGATGGAACAGGCTACCCAGAGAGGTTGTAGAGTCTCCTTCTCTGAAGAATTAAAAACCTGCCTGGACATGATCCTGTGCAACCTGCTCCCATGCTTGAGCAGTGACATTGAGCTGGATGATCCCCAGAGGTCCCTTCCAACACCAGCACTTTTGCTGTTCTGTGATTCTGCAAATCTGTTCAGAAGCTGAAATTGATCAAACACTGGCAGCTTGTTGATTGTCACTAAAATAGCTCTAAAAGTTGTTTAAGCACAGTAGCTGTAGCAACAGGGGATTAACTTTTCACCCCAACGCACTATGTATGGACAGCAATGGTGGTATGGAGATGTGTCTGTGTGGAGATATCTATCTCTGAATGCAGATATCTTTGTTTCCTTAGAAATCAGGGTGTTGGAGATGAGCAAAAATTAAAACACTTGCTAATATACGCTGTCAAGGGCAACATAAGTAAAAGACGAACAGAGAGGCAAACTCTTCCAGGTGCAGAAGGAAATGTGGATATTATCTAGGCATGTGCTCATGATGACATCATCTGTTACATGGTGGGGGAATGACCAGGAGTAATTCTCTGCTCGGGGGCACTGGCATGGAGCTTTGACTTCCACAGGATGACAGAAGGAGCTTTGCTCTGTATGGATGTTAGGGAATCTCGTGCATAGCATTAAGTGCTTACAGGAAGAAATGGTATTAGCAAATGTTAAAACACATCAGGACTTGCAGGAAGATGATAGAAGATGTCAAAATAAAATGGGAAGAAAGAAATTACCTGCTTTGCAAAATGTTGCATCTTATTAGTGGGAACAAAGTATCTTCTTATTTTCCCCTCCTCCCCCCCCAAAAATGTGTCACTGGTAATTTTGCATGGTTGCAAGCACACAGACTTTTCAAACAGAAATGGTACCTGGAACACATATAGAACACACAGAGAGGTTAACCCTACCAGAGAAAGAGAGTAGTATATACAAATTACAGTCAATAAATGTAAAAAATATTGAGTGCATTGCAATGTTGTTTACTTTGCATTCCAAAATCAAAGCAAATAATTCCTGCTTCCACTCTGTTTATAATAGATATTTCTTCTTCTGTAGATTTCTGTGGCATTGGAAGTAAATTAATCTCAAACTCTATTTCTGTTATCTTCCCCAAATCTACATTTTCAGCACAAAGATATTTTATATCATTGACATAGGTCTTATCACAGTTATAGGATTGAGAGGTTGTAAAGATCATTAAAACCAATGGGGTACCATCAATGAAAATGCAATGATAAAGTCTGTGCCTTTTTGTATGCCTTCCTTGGGAGAAGTAATATATTGAGTGATAATCTACAACTGCATCTCATGTGTTGTTTACAAGATAAATGGCACTGAAATTCAGGCAATTAGTACAAACTCTTCACAGAGCCAGAGATGCAAACATCAAGTTGAAGCAGCACCAAATCCATCAGTGCTGCTAGACATTTTTTGCTGCCTTTCTGAGTGAAGTTTATCCTCACTTTCAACAGGCTGTGAAAACATTCCAATAAAATATTTTTTTAAATTGTAAATCCTTCAGGAGTACAGCACTGAAAGGTGCCATCCGAATCTTTTCATTCGATTCACCCACAGTCATATGTACCTTAAAAACAGAAGGCATATGAGAAGCCACCAAACACTCTTCTGGGTTTTTCCTAGGATATAGCTGATCTCCAGCATACAAGGTTTCAAAATGGTGCATTGTGACCCATCTGTGCACTGTAGGTACAAATGAGTTCCTCTTAGTCCTCTTAGAGCTCAGGGCTCTGCTCTACAAGACTGCTGTATAAGTTTTTCTTATGTCAGATGGAAACTGTAGGGGAAATAGTACTTTCATTGGTTGTTTTTATTTTAAGGTTACAATAATAATGGTAAGCATTGTAGAAAGTAATGGGATGCTTATTATGGAGCTGTGGGAACCTGTGTCCTTTAGTTTTTCTGTTTTAGAGCAGTATCATGTGTCAAAAAATACTGAGCCAAAAGTATTGACCAAGGATTTTGCAGCCTGACACCAAAAGGAAAATTGACCCAGTAAACAGATAAGCTTAAGGAAGAGCAACTGAATATGGTCCAGGACAGGACACTCTGAAAGCCCAGAGCTTAGTGTTTTCCTCTGACAGGTAGGAGATTTTAGCTTAGTTTGCTGCTATTTTAGCAAAAATAAGAGAAAAGTTGCATATCTACTTATGAATAAACTGCATTTGTGTTGCTGAACTGCAGGTGTAAAGACTGATATGCTTCCTTCCTTGGAGCTGCAGTCAAAAAGGAGAAAGTGATTATCTCAATGAGGAGGTCCATGCCTCCAAATCCTCAACAGGGGAAGATGACTCCTTCCTGCACAGAGATTTGTATTCAAAACCTGTAGAAAAGCAAGATTCTCCAGATTCCCATCTCCAACAATGAATGTCTATGCACTGGGTGCTGGCCTTTCTGAATGCTGTGCTGACTCCAGATCGATGTTAACATTTTCCAAGTGTTAATTCCAGTTTAAAACAAAATCTCTGGTTACTGCCAGCTAGTCATTGTTCTTTCTTTACTCATTCATCTTGCATCCCTCTTCAGCTTTATTTATGTCAGTCTCTGTATGAAATAGTAACTGGTTAAATTAATAGGGACTTCTCAGTTGAGTTTTGCCTCTAAAAACACTACCATGAACAGGAGCCATAGGCACCTTGTTCTTCCTCTGTAACAGATTAAATGAATGTGAGAAGATGGGCTGGCACTGTGGAGCTAGCCTGATTTATGCATGAAGAACAAGAACTATCAATAATAATAATCATACTGGGAAAGGGAATTTTTACCTCTCTATTCACTTTTGCAGCAGTGACATTTTGTAGTGAATATGTAAAGAAGCCTGGAATGTCTTCTGTTGTACAAAACCAAAAATATTCAATAGGAAGCACTTGTGTCTGCATGCAGTTTCATGCAAATCAAAATCTCTACTGCATCCCATTCTCTTGATATGATGTAAATCATGTACCTAGGACTTTCATGGGATTTTGTGTCTGGGTGCAAGTTACCATGTAAGGTTTTATTCTATATCATTACATTAATTTACACAGGAGAAAAGAATGCAGTTTTTCAAGCTAAATAAGAAAATTTGCTTTTTAATTTGTATAGAACTATAAAAAAGCTAAATAAAGTTACATCTCTTCTGTGGTGTCTCTTTGATGCAGGATCCATGTATTTTTAATGAATGTGATAAAGAAAAAGGCAAGCATGGTGTTGCACATCTTATGAGTCATGATTTAAACAGTTATAATTTCTAACTTATTTTGGAACTTGACAACTAAACACTGGATTTAGCAATCCAAATTCTGTCCTCCAGTCTTTTAAATTCTTACTACCTGGAGTAAGGAAAGAAATGTATTTTTTCTTGCTTGTAAGTTTATATCTTTTACAGATTATTTGCCTTACAGACTAAATTTTGTAAAGTTTCAGTTATTTCATCATTTTTAGATCTCAGTTTCTAGCTTCTTGTATGAATAAGACAAATTTACCAGAGCCTGACTGTAAGGAAAAAGGTGTAGGGTGATAGCCCCCTATGATAAATGAATATTTTGGTTTCAGCTTTTAGTTCTCAGTAAATAAAAGGTCCCACATTATGTCTGTTCCTCTGAAAGCCAATCTGCAGATTTCACATGCATGTCAAGTTATGCTGCATGGATGAACTCTGGAGATTAGAGACAAAGAGCTTTTTTACAGTTTCTGTTTTGCAATCCCTAATGTAAACCTCTCCTATGGTTTGTGCTCATCTTTAAAACTATCAGAATATGTATTTGCATATCCTTTTCTTGGAAAAATTACCTGCAACAGGTAAGCAAAGAATTTATCCTTTGTGGGTGGAATAATGCTTTCACATGCATTATATGGGCATTAGTAAGTTTAACAGTATTCTGTACTAGCAAAGACTTGAATTGAGCCTTGCAAAACTGGATTATGTTCCATGCAAGCTTTGTGTTTACACTTTCAGTCAACATAATTAATTTCCTTCTTTAGTGACATCTTTGTCCCTTATTTATGCTGTGTTTTACATTTGTTTTGGAAAAAAAAGGAGGAGGAGTGAAACAGACTACAGCTGTTTTTCCATGTTCTTAACAGTGTGGGGCCTCAGTTACATCAGAGCAATGTTTCATTGTGAGAATAAATGCTAAACTAGTTGAACAGTGAGGTGAAAGTCAAGGTTTACAATTACAAAAGCCTTCAGGCTTTTTTTCTTGATTTCTAAAATGAAGAGAGAAAAAATATTACGGAAAGGACCTTCCATGCCACTGCTGTTATGTCAGGTCTTGATGACCTATTTTGTAAAGGTATCAAAGAGGGTGAGGGAGCTCTTCTAACAAGCAGTCAGAGCCAGCCCACTGTCCAGCTGCGTAGGCTGGGAGCAGACTTTGTGTAACCAGGTTCCCATGTGTTCAGTGGCCACTGCCCAACACTTTTTGGTTGTTGTTGGTTTTAGTTTATTTTTATAATGGGACATTCAAAAATCTCCAGAGAGAAATACTGCTGTCATTCAGGAAGCGTGGAAAGAAAAATTTGGAACAGGCTATAAAATTCTGGCTTAACTCTGAGAAAATATGCATATAAAGGGAATGCATTCTTGAAGACATATTTACTTTTAAAGAGTTTTTCTTTGGTAAACCATAAACCTAAAATAAAGCAAAGAAAGATTAGAATAGCAGCTGAGGATAATTCAGTTAAAACTGCATAAAACCCTTACTTCTTGACAGTCCTGTTATTTGACATTCTTTTCTTCCCTGGAGTTTTCTCTTCCAAGAAAACCCTCAAAAAATCAAAAAAAATAGTAGGATGAGGTAGCAGCTAGCAACGTCCTTAGTGGAAGTCTTTTTTTCATTGTCAGCTTGATGTTGATAAAATTATTCTTCATTTATGATTGTGCTATTTTCCTTCTGTTGTTTGCAATCACTCATTATTCCTTGTGGTGGAGGCAGACAAGTAGCTGATGTTTTTGCCTTTGACATTATTCTATTACTAATTTTTATCACAACATTTTCTGATATTCATGGGCTTTTTTAATGTGAAATTGCAAACGCTGAGTATTATCCCTCCATCTAACTTGAATGGAGTAAGGCTACTCGCTCTGAAGGATAGATTCTACATGGAGATTAACCACACAAAAATGGATGGAGAAAGGCCTCACTCTGAGGTCAGGATGAAATACAGGTCGTACAGAATTATCAAATATGTTTCCTAATTTTTATTCATAAGCTTCTACAAAAGCAGTACCAGAAATTTAAAGGTGTCGTGAAAGAGCTTGACCTCTGCCCCTTGCCTTGAAACTTCTGCTTGCAGTGGAATAAGTGAAACAGAAACAAATATCAGAATCTTCATCTGAAAGTCTGCATGTGTCACATGAAAACTTGAGTTCTTTTGAGAGGAAGAATAATGATATCCTTTGTTATTTGTAAAAATGAGTAAAATTTTAGTCTGATAAAGAGAAATTAGATCTCATTTTTTAAAACATGCATGTTGGGAATGGTTATCTGAAAAAATTCCTACTTATGACAAAGACTTATATTTCTGAGGAAAAAAACTCTGCCTCTGAAAGGATCCAGAAAAAAGGGCATATGTACACAGCTAAGTTTTATTTCAAATAAAATTAAGAACTATTGACCAAAGCGAACTGTTAATATGAAGGTCCTAGAATTGCTTTGAGGATGTTCCAAGATGTTGCCAGAAGGGACTCAGTACATGCACTATTATTAGAGTCACCTTTACAACAAAAAGAAATACACAAACCAAGGGTATATTGGTGTGAACAAGTCAGTGCAGGACTAGGACGTCTTAGGAGGTCATATTTGTTTGCAGAGAAAACAGTACATATGTCAACATCCAATCCCAATTGAGAATGGGCAATAAAAACAGTATTACCAAAAGTTACATTTGTTTAGCAAAGAACAAAATGTGTCTCTCAAAATACTTAGCACCTGCTTTCACAAAAGCTTTACTTTTTCAGGAACTGCATCATTTAGGTCCTTTTGAAATAAGCCTCTGAGTTAGCCATTTAAAATAAAAAAAGAGAACTGGATGAAACATCTGCAGAAACATCCAGCCAGATGTTTTTATGTTTGTGATAATTTCCCATTCTCACTCCCCTGAGACATAGCACGTTCTGAAACCAAAACCTCTATGAAAAAAATAATTCTCCTCTGATGGAATTGAAACAGATCAAGGGAATTGGGTATACTCATAAAGAGTATGAAAAAGGAATTCAGAGGAAATCTTAAGGAAAGAATCTGTCACTACACCAGCATGATTCACTTTGTTGTTGCTATTCTATGCGAATTTTTAGTTAATTTAAAAATGCATGATTAGAACATAATCTGTAGGAATGAAAATACCAATATTCATTTGCTGTTTCTACCAACAAATGTTCCAGTGCTTGTCTAGCTGGTACAACCAGCTAAAATCTGGAGAACCCAAGATATTTGTAAGCTGTCTTCAATGTTAATATTATTAACAATGTTAATAAAAATGGGGCATATTATCATAAATATTTCTTGCTATGATACAAAGCATAGAAGGAATAGATAAACTATGGTTAGTGATAACCATAACCAACTTTGAACTATTATTTATAGCAAATTTATTTGTTGGTTTACCTAGTCTGTCCATATCCAGGAAAAAAAACCTAAAAAAATGCTGTTTGGTTTCTGCTTCTAAAGCTTGAAGGAAACAAACAAGGAGCAATCTTGGCTTCTAGTTTTATTAGTAGTTGAACATATGAGAAATATAACTCTAGGTGACAGAATGTATTTAGGTGATCCAAAAAGACAATATAGTCAAATTAACTAGTTGAAATAACATGTGGAAAGAGTCAGGTGAATAAATACAGATTGTGTGTAGACAAAGATAAATATTCCATCCATGAGGCTGTCATAGAGAAAAGGAAAAAAAAATAGAGACAATACTAGTTTCAATATCTGTGAGTCCTGATCTGCAAAGGCTTTCTGACTCTGAAGTCAAGGCAAGTGCTTGTTAATAGGCAATGCAATTAAGCCATGATTTGCTCCAGGACAACTTCCTGACTGTATGGAAAGCATCCATCCTCCACTGACAGATTTTAAAGAATTGAAGGACACTAATAAATATTCTTCAGGAGAACAAGCACCATTGCTGGTCATAGCCTAACAAAATTTGGCGAGGACTCTGTCTGTCTATAAAAAGAGCTTCTACCTCCTATTGCACTTGATGTAAGTGGAACCAGAAGCTTCCTTTGTCAAAGATGCTCATGGCTTGAATGAGTGAGTGTTTCACTGGATGAAAAACTGGCCTGATGGCCCGGGCCAGAGAGCCAATGGAGTTACACCCAGCTGGCAGCCAGTCACCAGCCGTGTTCTCCAGGGCTCAGTACTGGGACCAGTTCTGTTTAATGTGTTTATCAGTGATTTGGATGAGGGCATTGAGAGCAGCCTCAGCCAGCTGGCAGATGAAGCCAAGTCCTCTGGAGAGCAGGAAGGTTCTGCAGAGGGATCTGGGCAGGCTGGATGGATGGGCTGAGGACAATGGTATGAGGTTCAAGAAGACTGAGTGTGGCATTCTGCACAAGGTTTACAATAACTCCATGCAGTACTGCGGGCTTGGGAAGAGGGTCTGGGAAGCTGCCCAGTGGAAAACACCCAGTAGGGGTGCTGACTGACAGCAGCTGAACATGATCCAGCTGTGCCCTGGTGGCCAAGAAGGCCAGTGGCATCCTGACCTGTAGCTGCAGTAGTGTGGCCTTCATGATCTCAGAAGTCTTTTCCAACCTAATTGATTCTGTGGCCAGCAGGAAGAAATGCTGCACCAGGAGAGGTTTAGATGGGCTATTAGGAAAAATTTAGATTGGATATTAGGAAAAATTCTGAGAGTTGTTGAACATTGTAATAGGCTGCCCAGGGAAGTGGCTGGGTCTCCATCTCTGGAGCTGTTTAAAATATGCACCTATGTGGCACTTAGGGACATGGTTAAATGGTGGACTTGTCAGTGTTAGGTTAATAGTTGTACTCAGCACAACTGGTAGTAGAGGCCTTTTCCAACCTAAATTCATCCATGATTCTGTATGATGGTCATTGCTGCCATCCAGCATTTCTGCATGAGGCAGACAAGTCATGACCTCAAGGGCTGTGAACTTTTGCTTTGGAAACAGCAGCAAAAGTGACTATTCCCCTTGGATGTTTATTTTACACTACTGCAGCTATGATTTACATGCATGTTTAAACAAATATACCTATTGACAATAATAAATGTGCAACATGAAGACAACCAAAAAGCAATGTCCTCATTGCAAAAGATAAAAGTTACACACCACCAAGCTGCTTAATGAACCCTAGAATTACTTGCTAGACTGCTCTGGTTACATTTAGCAACTCCTAAGTAATTATGAATAGAACAGTTCACTCATAAAATAAAAATAATGTGCCTTTAGATTTCTTAATAATTGTACAATTATTGCAAAAAATTTAATATAAAGATAAATAAATTCCTAAACAGCTCAAAAACTGAAGTGTAATTAAAAGAAATGGTTCCCTTCCATAGGTCAGAGTAAATGTCATTGTCTGCATGAAAACCTTTAGAAGGTTGGAAATACATTGTTACATAACTTCTGCCCTGAAGGGATAGCACAAGAGAGAAAAATTCAAATATAGCTTCTAAAGTCAGGGAGGAAAATTCAAAACACTTTAACCTTCTGGTGTTAATTGTGGGATTGTTCATAATTTTTCTGGGCACACCACTTAAAGCTTTTTTTCAACTGACTCATTGGAAAAAGCTTATTCATTCATCACAGAATAATTCAGCATGAAAATATTTCTGTTGAGCAGACATGCTGAAGCTGTGGCATGCCCTGAGGGAACTTTCAGTGGTTTCCTTCCCCAGGGCAGAGGCTCTAATGTTGGTGGTGCTGACAGCTCTGCAAAGTGCTGTGCTTGGATGATCTCCTCATGGTCATGACAAGGAAAACATCTGAATTTCCAGTTGATGGGGAAATGTGAATTGTTGGACTTCAGTTATATAGATCCAAAGGGCTCCTGTTTCTTCTTCCATGTGCAAATGAGCATAAAAAGGAGAGTTGGTGTCTGAAGCACATTGTACTTGTCCTGGAAAGGAAAGAAATAGAAGCCAGTACATGGTTTCTGCAGACTAAGTGAAAAGCTGTGAACTTCACTATGAATTTATGAATTAAAATGTGCATTTCTTGGCCCATTATTTTGCTGAAGTTGTAAAATCATGTACTTCCCCTTTCCAAGATTACATGAAAAATACAGCTGATTCAAAATCTAGATTACTATTTCTTTTTGTGAAGGAATATTGATAAAAATTAGGCAAATTAACTGGATATTCCCACTGGCTAGAAACTGATGTATTTATTATCAGCTGGAGATATTTTAGGGATCAAAGAGGATTTCAAAACTAAGTTTTCATTTGTATGTACATGTTATATGTGTAACTAAAAGCCTAATTGCTGGCAATTCATTTGCTGGAACACAGACAGGGTGTGTTGTGTTCATACTGAACATGGCTGTTTTTGAACTCTTCTGCTGGATTGCATACATTCAGAATTTTATAGGTCTTGAGACAATATTAGAAAAATTGCCTTGTTCTCCTTTCCCTCATCTCTCTTACTCAAATCAGTAAAAGATTTTCAGTTTTTTATATTTAGAAAGTAAACGTTGTGACGTCTTCCCACATTTACAATCTGATGCCATTTAATACTGGAATCCCCTGAATGAATTCTGCCTCTGCTAAATCAAAATTTTTATAATTGACTCAATGGCTGAGCCAAGGGATTTGCTCCGTGCTCAGCATCTTCGACATAACCAAGGAAATAAACCCAGAAAAAATAATGAAATATGATATTTGCACATTTTATCAGAAATCCATATAGTCCAGAATCCTAAAATATTCTAATTTTTGTCATTTGGGAAACCCTTCTTCCTTGTATTCTATCACACTTCACTGAGGAATATGAAACACTGGCCAGGCTTTCTCACAATTAAGAATTTAATACAGCATAAAGCAAGTAGCATTTAAAGTGCACTGTGGATTTGAGAGAAACATTTAGAATTTAACATACTGCATCAGCTTTTAAGACTTGGGTAACCTTATTTTAGCATTTATTTATATTAAGATTCTTAACTATTTTTTCTCTCATTGGCTCTGAAAATGGAAGCCCAGTGCTAACAGACCATTAAAATACTATGATAGAGATGCTGGAAACTTAAATGATGTATAAGGATAGGGAGTAGAAAGATATTTTTCATAATTTACTATTGTAAATCACATTGGTCCAAATTCTTAAAAGAAAATATACAAATATTTGACAGTGCCCAAAAGCTACCTTAGTTAAAAGAAAGCTATTCTTAGGGTAGGCTGCAATGCAATTATATTTTTCTGCTTCAAAATCTTGAACTGCTCTCTTAGTAACCTTTCTGTTGCTGTGCCACTAGACCATAAAAAAGAAAGATAGTTTTATATAGAAAGGTTCTTGCTCAACTTCTGAGACAATAAAAAAGGAGGTCACAGGTGATGCTTCTATTAATGTTGCCTTGTTTATGTCATGAATCAATTTTTTTCTAAAATTTCATATAAACTCACCGATTAAAAACATCAAACCCACGCAATTTAGCCTGCATTCAAGTGATTGTGATAAAACCCAGCCTTCTAATTTCTCTATGATTGTTCAGCTCTACCCTGAGCAAAACATTTAAATAATTCTTTCTTACAAGATCTACTTATTTCAGAGAACTCCAAAGCATTCATTTGCTCAGTTCCTTTGATCTTCACTGCACAGATGGAAACAAACCCAGATATGTGTGTAGGAACACGTGCAAGCTGTTCTGCTGGAGAAGGTTTTGTGTGCCTTGGAGTCTTCGAGAGCCCTTTGTCCTGTTCTCAGGCAAACAGCTGTAATACCTGGCACATCACTCTACTGCACTCAAATTGACCAGTCTGGTTTTTTACTTCAGCAGGAGAGCAAGAGAAAATACTGACTACTGATTGCTAAAGCAACGATATCTTTCTTTTCCAGAATAAGACAATGTGAGTTTATGAGACAGTTTCTTGACTGTTACAATAGCAAAAATGCCTTCTCTGTGGTGAAAGTTTCAACACTGATCAAAAAATCAAATACGTCAGAGACTAAAATGCTAACTTGTTTGTTAATTTGACAAGGAAATTACTCTCTTTTTCTTTAATAAAAATTGATACACGCCTGTAGTTCTTTTGCCTATAAAAAAATTTTTACAAGCCACAATATGAGTTTTGATGAAAATCATCAAAATTGTATTGAACTTAGACAGTTCAATATCATTTTCTAGACTGCATACTGAGGACAAGACAGATATACTCAAACAATATCTGGATGACTGCCATATCCAGAGAAAATATACTGTTATCTGTGATCTTGAAACACCACCCCATGAATTATTACCTATTTTATCAGGAGCTGTTCCCTCATCCTTGGATATAATATGAATAAAATCTTTAATAAGGCCAATGGAACAATCAGAGTCTGCTATTTCTGAAGATGACAATATTCTCCTGTAACACCTCCATGACCTCCCTCCCTTGCTGTGCTCTCCTGGTACAAGAGTAATGCTCTCACTGTGGTCAAGTGCCACACTGAGCTTCTGAAAAGTAAGAAGAAATCTCGTCCTAGCAGCAAATAAAAAATGCCAAGTGACATGGAACTAGAGAGAAAGATTATTTTGTTTTAAAAAGTGATATTTCTAACACTTTTTACCCTGTGTGTCTGCTCTACTCTATTAAGTAGCATTTACGTTTGCCAGAATCACACACTTACATGAAGGAGGCAATGGAGCAGAAAAACGAGGTAACCCAAAACCCTGTGGAAGTAATCCCTTCCTTGGCCCAAACTGATAATGCTGGAGTCATCTGGTTTTTCAGTGTGAACTGATGAGATCTCTGTAACATGATAGAAAACGCGACACAGCATCACAGCCACAAATTTGGCGTAACAGGATTTAAACTGAGGGGCTGTGGGGAAACTTGACTCCTCAAAGTCAAACTGCTGCAGAGATGGACTTCTCATTACAGTGAGCCCTGTGGCAGAAGGGGGAGACCTAAAAGTTGGGGGGAAATGTAAATGGGTCCCTACTAGGGGAGTGTAAAATAATCTCCTCCCAACACTCATCACCTTCCCGGGTGGCCTTACAGAATAGGTACAAGGTCCTGGGAGCAGAGGGTCAGGCAGATGACGCTACAGAAGAAAATCTGGAGATCTCTCAGGTGCCCTTATTCTGTCAGATGGATCTCTCACTTACTCTACAGCCTGGGGTACTGGGGAGGAAAGAAGAGCAGTTGTAGTAAGTGACTCCCTTCTGAGGGGAGCTGAGGACCCTGTATGTGGACTGGGCATTCTCACAGGGAAGGCTGCAGCCTCCCTGGGTCCTGGGTATGGGGTATTACCAGGACACTCCCTGAACTAATTCAGCCTTCTGATTATTACCCAGGATGCTGATATGGAGAATACCTTAAAACAAAGGGGTGCAGGAAGGATGGACACACTTAAAGAAAGAAATCCTGAAGGTGCAGGAGCTGTCCTGATGGGGCAAAAGATGAGCCAGTGGTGATTGCAACCATAAGGGAAACCAACTTCTCCCTTGCCTTTGCTGTAGGCAGCTAGAGCTGCCACAGATCTGGTTCTTTCTTGTAACAATGAAGTCCAAAGTGGGAGGTGGAAAGGCAGAGGAGAATTTTTAAAAATGTGTTTAGGGTTAGGTTATCACATAACAAGGCCTGAAATACAGATGGGAATTTCCAGTCTTGGAGCAGTGAAAAGCCTTAAGGACCCTGTACAGGCCTGATTGGTCACCTTCTTGGTTTTGATACTGTGCTACAAGGTTTTTGGGTGCTCTTCTACACAGCAATAGCGACAATAAAACCAGAAACCAAAATTCACAAACTAAAGAGTCTCCTGTATAAGAACAAGGACAAAGTCACCATAGGTACACTCTGGGTGTCAACAGTCAAGCAGGGGGATTTGATTTTTTTTTTTAAATTTGGATTGAAAAAGGTGCAAACCATATAAAAAATATATTATATTACAGTCATTTTTCTGTTCTGAAGTGCCCTTCACACATGGTACCTCAAATGGCTCAGGGAAATAGATTCAGAGATAAACTAATTAACTAAGTAAATAAATAATTTTGTTCCAGCAGAGACTTCTGGAGAACAAGATTTTCCCTGTAAAACAGTGTTCCTGGGAGTGGTGCAAATTCTTGCTACCCAGCTGCTTTCAGCAAACAGAAATTAATCCTCCCTTGCAGCACTCAGAAGGACACTGGGCTTTTCCCTGGCCAGGCCACTCTTTCAGCTATCAGTTTTTGGAAATCTTTGGAATAAAATAAAGTTTCTGAAATTCTCAGAAATACTTTCTTGATAGGAAATGGTCTATGTGAGCACAGGCTAAAAAACTGTCTGCCTTTGGGAAACACTCTTGTTACTGTGCAAATAAAATTGATGCACTAAGATAAAATTTGGTGTTATTTTTTGAAGGGTATGGCTCGTCCTACATCTGTTTGCCTGGTATGAATGACACATCTGACCTTTTTGCTTTGAACTGCAAACCAAAATTCATTTCCTGTGTTCCCATTTGCATTTAATTTGCAACTTCTGATGAATTTTTGGGAGGGCCTGTTCTAGAAAAATCAGGACTGTGTCAATGAGCCATAATACTGAAGTGTCAGCAGCCATAGTGAGGATTATCAAAATCAAAACATCTTCTTTCTGCCCATTTCCCACAACCACAGCCCCTCAGGAATAAGAAGGATGATGAAAAGGACTTGGAAATGTTGGTGGATGAGTGACTGGACATGATCCAACAATGACTGCTCACAGCCCAGAAAGCCCAAATTTGTCCTGGCTGAATCAAAGCAGTGTGGCCAGCAGGGTGAGGGAGGGAATTCTGTCCTTCTGCTCTGCTCTGGTGAGACTCCATCTCAGTGCTGCACCCAGCTCTGGTGTTCTCAACATAAGAAAGACATGGACCTGTTGGAGTGAGTCCAGAACATGGGCACCAAGATGATGAGAGGGATGGAGCACCTCTCCTATGAGGAAAGGATCGGTCAACCGGAAGAAGGGAAGGCTTTGGGGTGACCTAACTGAGATCTTTCAGTACCTGAAGGGAGCCTACAAGAAAGATGAAAAGAGACTTTTGACAAGAGCCTGTAGTGACAGGACAAGAGTGAAAAGCCTTAAAATGAGAGTAGGTTTAGATTAAATACTAGGAAGAACCTCTTTTCCATGAGGGTGGTGAGGCACCAGAACAGGTTGCCCAGAGAAATTATGGGTGCCCCAACTCTGGGAGAGTTCAAGGTCAAGCCTGATGGGACTTTGAGCCACCTGGTGTAGTGGAAGGTGTCCCTGCTCATGGCTGGGGACTGGAACTAAGTGAGCTTTAATGACTTTTCCAACCAAAGTCATTCTATGATTCTATGATTCAATTCTATGATTGTATGACAAGGCAACCAACAGAAATTACTTCAACTAAAGTTATAGGTAGAGATTGAAAGATTAGATGTTATGTGCAAAATATCTGGGGTTTTTTCTGTTTTGTTCAACAAAAAAATGTGATTGGGCCCCAAAATGCAGGAAAAAGCAAATAATTTCTACTTAAAGCAGCTAGATATTACAGAAGAGGGATGAAAAGGTTTCATACAGAAAAGAATGTGACCTACGTAATAATGCTCTATTACAAGAAGACACACGTCCTTTGAAGTCACTGAGGTTGCATCCACTTGCCTTGCGACTGTGCTTCCAGAAATTCACTTTTACAGCTAAATCCAATGTTTGGCAAATGTGTCTAATCTGTAAACATATTGTTTTGACAAAGATAACAGAAATTTGCATCAAAGCAGCTCAGTCACAAGCTGTGTGTAAAAACAGATAGTCTAAAGCCAAGTGTTTTCCAAATTTTTAGTGTCTGGACAATGTGCGCAGCTTTAAACAGCTGCTCTTTGTCATTTTAAAATTTCGAAGTATATCATAGTGCATGGGGTAAAACATTATAATCACATTTTTCTCAGTTTTCTCATGGATTGCCTTCAGCTGCTTCTATAAATGAGCAGTGTTGTTCCTCTAGACAGTCCCATTCTATACATGTGTTTAGTGATGCATTCATGTCTTGGAAGAGAAGTTATAGAAGTTATAGTTATAGAACTTATAATAACCTCTATAGTTTCAGAAATTATTGTGGTATGGCCACAATTGTGCACCACCTGGGAAGAGTACAGCCTGGCTAAACCAGCAGCAGATTGCTTGCACAACCCAGTGAAATTTAGGCTCCTTCCTTGAAGCCCAGCTCCTCCCAGTGTTTGCTAGAGACTGGACATCCTCAAATAGGACAAAAGAAGGTCAAGGGAAGGCAATCCACCTGCAGGCATGTGGGCATGCCTGACCTCTTTGAGAAAGCCTTCAAGGCACCTGTGTGGTCTCACTGTGTGTTAAAAAATTACCAATGGGGCAGCCTGATAAAATACAGGTGCACCAAGTTCTTCTCATAGCAGGTAATATTAACAAGAAGTTTGGACTTCCAAAGATTTCTAAATATGCATCAGGTCCCTAAACATAAAGTCATAAGAAACCAAAATACACTTGCTTCTTTTTAAGATGGCTGTAAAGCAGAAGGCCATGTTCAGAGGATGTAAACATCAGAATATGCTAAATTTTGAAGTTGTCACAGGACCTCACAGAAAAGCAGACACTGTCTGGGGAGAAGCAGGGATCCTGGACTGCACCAGAAAATCCTGGCCAAGGGGGTTCAATGGGCTGAATTGCGGATGGGGAGCAGCACAGCAGCACAGGGATTGTCACTGCAGCCTCACCTGCATCTTATGCTTTTTTCTTGCCTATTACTCTATTGCTAAGTCCATATGTTAAGAACTGTTTAAGACTCTGCTGGGTCACCAGGACATGAATCTCACCTTTGCTGGTTATTAAAAGGCCTGTCTATTGTCATGAGTCTGTGTTTTGTGGGACACAGTGGAGCTGCAGACACTCCCAGTGGAGGCTTGCCTCAGGAGATTGGCATCATAGTGAGCACAGGGAAGTCAAATACCATCTTCAGATGCTCCCCAGGTTGCCAAAGATGTGTTTTCATCACACAGTAAACACCTTGTATTTTATTCCTCTGCTGAAATATTCCCAGATATATTATCATGCCTAATGTTCCCTTTTTGATCTCAAGGTCTTCTAATTATGTCTGACTTCTGTGGAAGTTAAAGATTGTAATACTTGCATTTACAAAGATCCTAACCAGATCTTGAAGAACAAAACTGACAGTCTGTTTGCATTGCTTGCATGTCAGTTGTTGGGAAAACAGGGTTGTGTTGTAGCAAACCTCATTTCTAGTAATGTAGAAAAAAGAAAATTCTTGCATCAATCAGCTATTCCAACTGCCCTGAGGAAAGGCAGCTGGAGCCCTGCATTTCCTAAGAATCAAAACTAAATAATGTGCTGGGAAGCCAGAGTTTGTAAGCAACCTTGCAGAGGTCTCAGTCAGTCCTCTTCCCCAGTCCTGGCAACATCCTTGGATGGAGGGCATTGCTACAGGAAGCAGAGCTGTAACCTGTAAGCCTTGATCTTCACCTTCAGGATTTACAGACCAATAGCTCCTGAGCGTGCAGAGACTCCTTTTAATAATAACAAACACCCGTGGAGTTGAGAAAACCAGAAATTATTTAATCAATGAAACCAGCTGCTTGTTGCTTGTGTGATCAGGGAGGAGGTGGAAGGTGCTTCCTCTTCCTCTTGGGCTGCTCCAAGGACTACCTTCAGAGCTTCTGACTCAGAAATCTTCAATCACTGTAAATTTTATGAAGTGAAGCATTAGCGCCTTTCAGCTGGGAGGGGCTGGGCATCAGTGAACTCAGACAACAGCCCTGATGTTTCATATCTATCTCTTTCCAAAAGCAGCCTGCCTGTCCATGATGTGTGGTGCTACAGAACTTTGCACAGTATTACAAAGAGCACACTTGCCACTGGTCAGCTGAGGAATCCACCCAGCTCTACGGGGTTAGAGAACTGAGACCTTCCTATTAGGGTCTCAGTTTCTCCTTTCACATCTCCCCCGTGAGACCCTTGTTTATCCCTGTAGAAAAGACATTTTTGTGCTGTTCTTGTGAGCCAGCAAAGGCTTCCTGAAGATAAGGATCTCTTCGCATCTCTCTCAAGGAACGTACCAAGGCTATCACCATGACAACATGAAGAAAGAGAGAAAGTTAAAAGATATGGACTTTAGTTGGCTCACAGAGTGACATGACACCTATTGAGAGTTTCGTTTCTTTTTCATGACCAATGGGCAATGTATGTATTTTTTAAGCAAATGTAAATATCCTGTAAAACTATAAAGGCAACATGTTGCTGCACTAAACAGCTATATACAGCCTTTGATCTGAGTCTTGGTGCTTGTGCCGTGTCGCTCTCTATAGCGACATGTCCCCACACTTTGAGCAGCCATCCCTGCTCCAGCACTTCAGAGAGGAGAGCAAGCAGAACTACCACTGGCTGCAGTGGAGGGGGAAGGGTATGCAGCCCATTTCCAGCCTTTCTGTGTCTGCACTGCCGGGACAGGGCCAAGAAAGCTGCAAAGACTAGGAGATCACAGTTGGTAATGCTGTTATCAGTGGGTGTTGGGGATAGTTTACTGCTGATGCTTTTGGTACAAGATACTGTGGGAGTAGAAATATGTTACCCATCTCTACTTAGTCTTGAACAAGTGATGGATGCCAGGAATGAAGGAAGAAACAAGTGATTGTGGACAGTGCTATTAATGCTTTGTCTTAACTAGGAGCCATTTTCCTTCAAAGTAACACTGCACACACATGCCTCTTAAAAATAGTATGAGAGAATATCCTAAACAGTGCTATTTATGTAATATTTTTTCACTAAGATAGAAAATATTGTTAATTTACAATTTACTGATCTGATTTTGAGCTCACCCTTGTCACTCCAGAACCCAGATCACTGAAGCAAAAAAATCTGAACTCCCATCCCCTGGGCATAACTTTCTCCAGAGCCACTAGTCCCTATGGAAACAATCCAGTTATTTTGTTGTATTTCAGAGTTTTACAGCCATCATTAACAACATGAAATGACCTTACTTGTTGGGGGGCAACTTGTCCTCCCCTGCCTCAGGTCAAACTGAAGATAGGACAGAGTTCGGCACAGCTGAAGAAAACTCTCATGTGAACATGCTCACAGCTTAAAAGCAATCAGGATTAAGAACCATTTGTTTGTTGGGAATCCCTTAGAACTGCATTTCCCAGCAAAATTAAGTCACTCCAGTCCAAACCCTTTGCTCAAAGCAGGGTCAATTCAAGAAAATTGCTGTGATATTTTTCCCTATCTAGTGTAAATAACTTTGTTTAGATCATCTCATATATATATATATATATATATATATATATATATATATATATATATATGTATGTATGTACGTACGTATATATATAAGGTACTTGAGGGGAAAAAATCTAGCCAGAATAGATTCACGTAACAGTGAAGTAGAAAGTCAGTCAATATCCAGCTATCCTACATTTTTTTCCTTCAAGCAAAAGTGAACAGAATGTGGTATTTTGCCTTGTACAGTGCTGTTACAGTTACAGAAAGACCACTTTTCTTTGGATTGAAGACTTAAATATCCAATAAAAACAGTGTTCACTGGTTAGCACAGTGTTGCTTGTGTTGAATAAAAAGTGATACCAGCCATGCACAGCTTGCATACAGCATGTTAAAGGACTGACTCCAGACAGATATGCACAGAACCAAAGACTGTGGATTTCCACAATCTCTCTGGGCAATACAGCATTCTACAGCCTGCCCGCCCCCCCTTAAACTGTGACTTCATAAAATCTCTGTGACCTGAGACAGCCCAGATACTGAAGAACATGCCAAAAGGGGGGACTAGAAAGGCAATGAAGCCTTAAGTTTGATTTTAAGTTCTGTGGTGTAACCTAGAACCAGAAGTTTCAAAATATCAATGATTTAAATAAATCTGTTGCAAGCTGCCATACTAATATTCCATTCCAATATCCTGAAAACACGGCTACCAACTCCACTAGGAACAGAAAGTGTCTCTATTAGAGCCTCTTTGTCTCTCTAATGCCACTATGAATGTTGGGAGGGGGGTAATTTCTATAAAATCCATTGAAAATTTCATTACAGGAGAGAGAGGGATTGTTTGGATATCTTTGAGGATTTTAATTTTCCCAAATTGTAATGCAGGGGGAATCCAAAATGTCAACTTGCAATGCTTCAAATCTATCATTGAAATCCCAGTCTTTGAGGTCATATTTGCAATTCCCTTTATTAGGACAACTCTGCATTATAAAATAGTATTCATTCATTGCTAATGGCATAACTCTTGAGATTCTTGAACTTCCTTCATTTATGTCAGAGATGTTCCAAAAATACTGAACTAATACAAAATAAAAGATGTCCCAATATTATTCTCCTTCCCATTGTCTATTTTATTATTTACTCTAATACCATTATTCTAACGTAGCACACTTTATAATAAAAAGTTTTAAGAACAGTTGAAATCTTTTTAATTCTGTCAACAACATTTTTCTGTGGAAATAGGTGGAAAGAAGTTGTAATTGTGAAGTTTTTCTTTTCTTCTATCATATAGACTTTGCCATCTGTATCACTGGTTTTGTAACATTTTTCATAGCATACCTTCCTTCAGGAAGGCAAGAAACATGTTTCTGACATAATCATAATATAGCAACAGAGAGCAGGGGCACATCAATATAGAACTTTGTGTCATGGCTTGAGCCTGGCACAATGCCAGTGCCCCGATGACAATGCCTCCTCCCTGGAGTCTGCTGTGAGATGTGATCAAAAATAGAGTAAAGCAGGCTCCAGCTTAGGAATAAAAGGGAAAAAAAACTTTATTAACCTACAACTATAAAAGACAACACACAGAACTCGGATGAAAACCTTCCAAAAACATTCCTCCTCCCCCCACCAAACTTCCAATACATTCACCCCTCAGATCACCAACTCTCATTCCATCACCACCCTTCAAATTATCAATTCTCAGTTCATCCAGGAGAGAGGAGTCTCTCTTGCACCATAGGCTTCCCTGGAAACACAGTTGAAACCTCTTGTGTTTCCATGTCACACGTGGCACCGCCCGGAGATCATTTCGCCATCATGACATCTGCCTTCCATGCCCAGTGCTCTCACCACTGTGCATGGACCAGAGCTGCTCCTAGGGTTTTCTTTTTAAAGGGTGCTTTGCCCAGTTCCAAAAAGAGCACAGTCTCTCACTTTTGGGACACCTGTCCCCCCCACATTTCACCCCCTGGGGCCGAGGGGTCTCGAGAACAGAGATCCTCTTCCTCTTCTTCGTCCTTGAAGACGGAGGGCACCACCCCCACCCTCCTCACCTGTTGTCTCTGTTCATGCCACTCCTTCACATCACATCACTGCACTCTCTTGGCTCCAAGCCATTGCCTCCCCCCTAGATGCAGTCTCTGTGTCACAGGAAAGAAAAAATGGTTCTGTCCATGGCTATGCAAGAAAAGCCCAACCAAAGGCCACTCCATCACCTCCTCCCACCTAAGATTCTTTTCAGCTTCTCTCGTGGCCCATTTCCTCTTATCTCATCTCTGTCTCTCTTCTCATTCAACTCCAGGAGGAATCAGCATTTGCAAGGCTTCAATCATCCAAGAAAAGGGTTAAAAGTCTCAGGCTCTGCCTGTCTAGGTGCACCTCCTCACCGCAACCCTCCTTCATGCCGGCCGTGACACCAGCTCGATCTCTCTCTCTCTCTCTCTCTCTCTCTCTCTCTCCTGGGGGGGCTGCCAGAAGACTCTCAGGGTTCCTCCACCCTTCCATCCTGCAGGGGCCTTCCCCTCCCTTCTCTGTCCCAGGCCCAGCCTGCCTCGTGGCCTCCCCTTCCCCGCCCAGCTCGGAGCTGGGCAGGGGAGCTCTGATCTCTCCTTCATGGATGGAACTCAAAAAACAGAGCTTCCCCCTGGGAGTTCTCAGCTTTTAACCCCCCTGTGTTCTCAGAGGCATAACCCTGTCCTCAGTGGCCACACCAGGTGCCAATATTCAAATCTGAGCACCTATTGGTTTGACCACAGCATCCCAAAAAACTCACTTCCTCTTAATCAAACCATGACACCTTGTAAATGTAAAATAAATATGTTTCCCATGCTCAGAACACAGGAATGAAGCTAAAAGGAAAATGAATCTTCAGAAGTTCAAAGTTTTCTTCCAATAAGTATTTTAGTGTGATGGGCTTGGCAGTACCCAAGTTCCCAAAGAGAAGGGACAAGCTGAGTTTCTCTCCCTTGGTCCCAAGTCTGCCTTCAGCCCACAGAAGTGAGAACCTGACCCTACCTGACATAGTGCCCTTGAACTCCTCTAGGACTGTAGGTCTGAAGGATCACCTCTGGGAGGAAGTTGCATCCTTGCTGTCAAGAAAAAGATGCTCATGCCAAAGGACAATCAATCACGCATAAAAAACACAGGGGAAAATTATGAAGGTGAGGTGACGGGTGAGAAAACCTTTGGGATCCAGGCCACTGGTAAAAAGCCTAGAGGAAAAAGCTATACATAGTAAAGAGAGGGAAAGAACACTGTTCTTGTGAGTGAGAGCAGTGAACAAATTGTGTACCATCTGCAATGCAGAGATACAAATAACTCACAAAAAAATATTCTGGTCTAGGGAATAAGTTTCTGAACAGATTCTGGAAGCACAGTTTTATCACTTGTACACAGGAATTTGCAAGGCTGAAATAGTCATCTTCTGTTTAGTACAAAGGGGAATAATAGCTAGGGAGGGTGGCAGTGCTGGTGCTGTCTGTGGTCTGGCTGGCTGCAGGAGCACTGCTGGACAATGTTGAACAGACAGCCACCTCTGCCCCTCTCAGCAGGAGGAAAGCCATGGCCATGTGGATCCCTGCAGCATTTAGTTAGCAGTGGCAAAATGAAAAGCTTCAGGCTGGATCTCTGAAACATTACAAGAAAGTCACTGTGTACTACAGTTCAGGACCAAATAAAAAGTCACACAGGCAAGGGAAGAAAATGTTCTGTTGAAGCAAATGTTCAAACACAGAAATACATTTCACCTGGCAACTTGTCACATTTCAGTGAAGTAACTGAGTGGGCAAGTTCACAGCTCAAGCTGAAAGGATGCCTACCTTGATATCAGACTTGATGGCAATAGTAGAGGCTGGATAAGGTTGCAGATCCTTGCAGAGAGACTGTAGGCACACTTATTCCTCACCTTTTCATCCTAGAGAGAAAAAGAAAAGCAAATATTCAGGAAACTGAGTGTCAGATGAAAGAAATGGAAGTTTAAGCCTTGAGGTAGCAGATCAACCTCTGAACAAGCATTGAACAGCTGCATGTATGCTTTACACACAGCCAAATCTGGAGAGAAGAAAAAAATTAGGGGAAATGGCCCATATTTTTTTAGTGGAAGTTTGTTGGACTGCAAATAGCATTTGAGGATAATGCATAACAGATGGTAACGTAATGGGAAGGGAGACAGAAAGCAATTTACAGTATATAAACTCTTCTGTGAAATAGCAGGGCAAAAGAAAGTGCTGAAGAGATTAAGGATAACTAGCAAATGGTACAGAAAGTGAAGGAGCTGTGGCCTGCTTGAGATAAATGAGAACCTGCATCTGTTGGCTATGTTCTGGGCAAAAGATAAAGAGACATAGATATCCACTGAAAATAACAAGAAAAGGGGCAAAAGGGACAGAGAACATTAGTGCAAGTGCAAAGTTAATGTACAGAAGACCAGTAAAACCTTAACTGAAGAAGTGCTTGTAGGAAGTGGTCCCCTGTCCTGTATCTAAACTCTAGCAAAGGGAAGATTAGAAAACAGAAGAACTATATAGGTCACACTAAGGAGTTAGAAAAGGAATGAAATCTTTTGTTGCTTTCAAATAGCCAGTGTAGAGGAGGCAATAAGAGAAGGATAATACTATACTTTCTTCTGTAGCCCCCCTTCATCTGCCCCTTGATATTTTAACTGTTGGGCAGATGCAGAACATGAACACTACATTACTGTGGTGCTTGGAGCATTCGGTCACACTTTACCTGGTCTGATGATCCTATGCTCATGATAGGATCATCACACCAGGACCTCCATTTACCTTACTTGTAGATCCTGTGTCTTGAGGGAAAGGGAGAAAGGCCTCAAATCTTTGTCAGTAATTTCCCAACAAGGTGCTCTTAGCATGCAGAGGTAAGTTTGGCTCAGGCAGGCATTTTTACTGTTAGGGCTTCTCTGTCTGTATGAATACTTGAATTCATATTTACCTGGACCAGGGAGAGAAACCATTTATTAAGGCATTAAGTTAGGAGTAAGCATTAGCAAGTGAACATTTGAGTATTAAAACCCCCAGAAATACTTAATTAGATACCCCAGAAATGGAGTAGCCTAGCTGAAAAATTTGTTCTAATAAGTGAAAGTGTAAGTAGGAGTTCTGAGATGAAGTGGGCAGCACTATAATGCTAATGCTGAAAACTGCAAAGGAAACCCAAGTACCTCTGAGCTAGAGTGACAGTGTCCAACCATGACCATGTCTGTCCCCAAAATCCATAACTGAGCAACATCTAGGCTCTATATGCAAGACACTAGGAGAGTGTGTTGGGACACAAAGCTGGGAGGAGTGGCCAATACCCCAGAGTGCTGTGCTGTCCTTCAGAAGGACCTCAAGACATTGGAGATGGGCAGAGATAAACCATCTGAAATTCATCAAAGGCAAATGCATGGTCCTGCACCTGGGGAGGAAAAGCCCCAAGAACCAATACAGGATGGGAGCTGACCTGCTGTGAAAACTCCATAGAGAAGGGTCCTGGTGGACAACAAGCTGTCCATAAGCCAGCAGTGCCCTTATGGCCAAGAAGGCCAATGGTATCCTGGGGTGCATTAGGAAAAGCGTAGCTAGCAGGTCACAGGAGGTGATCCTACCCCTCTACTCAGCCCTAGTGAGGCACATCTGGAGTGCTGTGTCCAATCCTGGGCTCCTCAGGGCAAGAGAGACATGGAGCTTCTGGGGCAGGCCCGGCAGAGGGCTACAAAGATGAACAGAGGACTGGAGCACCTTTCTTGTGGGGTCAAGTTAGTTGTGCCTGCTGTCTTGAGAAGAGATGACTGAGAAGGGACCTCATCAATGTCTGTCAGTATCTGGAAGGAAAGTGCCAACAGGGTGGAGCCAGGCTCTGCTCAGTGGTGCCAAGCAATAGGACAAGAGGCAATAAGCGGAAACTGAGGCACATAAAATTCCACCTGAATATGGGGAAGATCTTCTTTACTGTGCAGGTGACTGAGCACTGGAGATTGCCCAGAAGGTTGTGGAGTCTCCCTCACTGGAGCTATCCAAGAACTGTCTGGACACAGTCCTGTGCTGCTAGGATGACTCTGCTTGTGCAGGGAGGTTGGACCTGTGTGGTGCCTTCTGACCTGACCCATTCTGTGATTCTGTGAATTATGTAGCACCTACAGAACCCAGCCTGTGGAGACAATAGACAGCATAGCTGATAGTCCTTACCAAGGGAAGGACAGTTTTAAAGTATTGCATCTTGGTGTGTATCTCACCCAGGCTGAGATAGCAGCAACTTGAATTCAGAGCTTACGTCTCTGATTCTTCCCTGAAGTACTTTTTTTTTAGGCCACAGAGGAAAGAGAACAAGAAACTCACTTTTTAATTCAGATTCTAGAGATTAAGATTGTTAATTAGGGTGTGGTTACCTGCCTCACCTTCCTTTCTGCAAGATAGCATTTCAGAAGTCTCAAGTATGGATACTAGGAAAAAGGAAATGGATAAAACACAAAATTCTTGTGGAAAAGTGGCCAGTTTTATTTAAGATTTAAAAATGGAAATAATTATCTGAGAGGCTATTTATTGGAAAATAAAACATGACAATTAAAATGGCTTTAAAAGCAGCAAAGATCATGAAGTTGTAGTCAAGCTGAAAGCACAAAAAATGGGGGAAAAAGCATTTCATAAAATTAATTCTTTATGTCTGTAATTAAGAATATCTTCCTGCATCTGTTGTATTCTATTCAGCAGATATTTAGCTGAATGTAGAAGGAAACTCGTAAGCCCCACCATGTGTTGATGTGTAACTCATATATTTTAATGGGCCTGTATTCACATCACTGCATCCGCAAAACTCCTGCTAATAGCAAGTAATATTGTGTTAAAGAGGTAGTGCAAACACATTAAAGGCCATACCTGTAACAACAAAGCCTTGAGACTGACACAGTTGAGATTAACAGTGTCCTGTGGATTCTCTTAAAATCTAGATCTAGCTTGTCCCTATTAAAACACTAAATATATTACCACAGCAATTTGAGTTACAGTGACTGTCTAAAAATAACCAAAAAGTGCTTTTTATTGAAAGATCTAATTCTCAATACTGACTTATAACTCTTCTCATGGGTACTGAAAACTTTTTACTAGGATTTTTTCTCCTTTGGTTCTGCAATTGGCAGCCAAATGGATTACAATGACATCTCTTTGTCACAAAATCGAGAATCAGAGAATCACAGAATATGCTGAGTTGGAAAGGACCCTCAAGGGTCATCAAGCCAGTCTCCTGGCCCTGCACAGAACATCCCCAAGAGTCACACTATGTACCTGAGAGTATTGTCCAAACACTTGTTGAATTCTGTCAAGCTTGGTGCTTGCTGTGACCACTTCCCTGGGGAGCCTGTTCAGTATTCAATCACCCTCTGGGGGGGAAGAATCTTTTTCTAATACCCAACCTAAACCTCCCCTGACAGAGCTTCAAGCCACTTCCTCTAGTCCTGTCACTGGGCACCAAAGACAAAGAGCAGTGCCTGCCCCTCCTCCTCATGAGCATCTTCAGTAGAATTGTTGGGAGCCCTGGATGCACAGTGGCCATTAATGTCCTAATCCAGCCTGCTGATACTTTGCAAATACTGAAGATGAGCTGGAACAATGTATGAAAACAAAGTACAGTTTGTAACTGACAAATAAGCTAAAAAAAGTATTGAAGCAGTTTGCTTCTATATGTGAACAGTAAAAGTGGCTCAGCTGCTAAAAAGCAATGCTTCCATTGAGAGGTTAGGCTTCACAGTGAGAAATGCATCTCAATTTACTAACAAAAGTCAAGACTTGTTATTAAATGTCATCCATATGCATGATGTAATTTGTTAACTTGAAGCAGGCCTCCTGTGCTGTAGCATAGCAATTTAGCTATAGAACTGTGGACCCATTGTGGAAAAAGTCTTGTAGCTTTATATAGATATAAATAGATTTATAATAGAAAATAAGGTTCTACCAACTTATGATCAAAGTTTACAGAGTCTCCAAGATATGTTAGGAAATTTATGTAGTAAAACTGTGGAAATGTCACAAAATGGGTAAAAGGATAAACAAGATGAAGGCTTACAGATTGTTTTATCTGTTGATATTAAAAGTTAACTGAAAGTTGACTTCTAATAACAAATGAAAACTTACACCTCATTTCAAAATAAACATGTGCCTACTGTTCATCTCTCTACAAAATGTAGGAGAACGGAAGTACTGGTGGAGGCTGTTGTTACCACAGGCCAGCTGGAGGTTGGACAGCCTGGCATAAACAAGCTGAGGAAGGGACACTTCTCTGGGAGAGGGGCCTCCACTTTTCTTTGCTTATTGTGTCATGCAAAACTGAGGACTCAGAGACGGACATCAAACCCCATTACACATTTCTTTTAGAGGTAATTTTTCCCATTTTTCTTCAATCACTTCTCTAAATTTCACCCCTGCTAAAACTATGACACTATGTTAAGTTTTGCTGTATTTTGTTTTACTCAATGTCAGATAATGTTTTAGACTTTTGGACTTAAAAATCTTTGCATAGAAAGAAGGGGTCAAGGTTTCCTTGCATGGTCTTCTTGGAAAAATAATTAGCTCTACTAATTATTAGGTCTACTTTACCTTTCTGAATAGCAGAGTACTTGAGAAAAAAATGATTGTGACACAAATATTGAATAATGAAGTATTTATATTAATCTTCTTTTATGTTTTGCAGAGGCAAATAAATCAGTATCTTATAGACTTGCATAACAGTCAGCAAATAAAACTGGCAGATAGTGAATGCAGAAAGATTTCCCATTTATGCCATAAGTGGTTTATGACAGTAATATATTATTGATGCTCTGTCTGCCTTTAAGATTCAGATACTCTAAAAAACAGCTGAGCCCAAATGTCCCATAAGTAATTCTCCTACTGTACACAGTGTCCTTGTCAAGCTTCCTGAAATACTGGCTGACCAACAAAATGGTAGAATAAAAGTATGCGTAGAGTGTAAATCAATCACATTCCTCTCCAATTTCATGAATGAGTTAAAATTTAAATTTCTTAGCTATGCCCACTTTCTCCAGCCTGAATGTACCTTCTTCTGAGGTTTTCTGAAATTTGTCCTATTGCTTAGATGTCCCCATATGCTGCAAAAAACCTCCACACATCTAGTATTCTCTCTACTTCTTCCCTTCCACCGAGCCTCATCATAGCCATTTTTAATTTGTTGCCTTGGGCTGATGGCAAGTACCACTTCAGAAATGATGTCCTGGTGTATGTATTTCAGGGCAGAGCAGACTGCTGAAGCACTGGTGTGAGACTGCTGCTCTGAATTCCCTGATGTTCAAGCACACCCACTGCCCTGCGTGCTACATGCAGACTTGCTGAGCGAGGAGGGCACAGTGGTGTGGAGGAGAGGGATGGGAGCACTGGCAGCAGGTGGGAAGAGGGGTCTCTCTCTGCCCCTGTTCTTCTGCCTGTCCCACAGGGCACAGCTGCTGCCCAAGCCTTGCTGATTCAGCTGCACTGCAGCAGCAGCCTTCTCCCAGAGGAAGAGCAGGCACTCTGCACGCTGTCTCAGATGGCCACACAGAAATCAGCAGTAAGAAATGGGGAATACTTCAGGAAATTACTTCACATCTCAGCATCCAAGGCATGACAGGTGAAATTTTTATGAAGAGGTGTCATGGTTTAAGCCTGGCACAATACCAGTGCCCCCACGAGAACACCTACTTCCCTGGCACCTACTGTGAGATATGATCAGAGACAGAGCAAAGCAGGCTCCAACTTAAGGTTAAAAGGAAAAAAAAAAAAAAGCATTTATTAACCTACAACTACAAAGGAAGACACACAAAATACAATAGAACATAAGATGAAAACCTTCCAAAATTCTTCCTCCTCCCCCCACCAAATTTCCAATTTCATTGCCACCCTTCAGACAGTCGATTCTCAGTCTCTTGAGGAGAGAGAAGTCCCTCTTGCGCCACACGCCTTCCATGTCCAGTGCTCTCACCACTGCACATGGATCAGAGCTGCTTCTGGGGTTTTTCATTTTAAGGATACTTTGACCAGTTCCAAAGGGAGCACAGTCCTTCTCCTTCTGGGACACTTGTCCCCCCCAAATTTCACCCCCTGGGGCCGAGGGGTCTCTTGAACAGAGATCGTCTTCTTCTTCTTCTCTTCTTCGAAGTGGAGGGCACCACCACACCCTCCTCACCCGTCGTCTCTGTTCACTCCTCCACATCACTGCACTCTCTTGGCTCTGAGCCATCGCCTCCCCCTAGAACGCAGTCTCTGTGGCACAGAAACACCCGTGGTTCTGCTGTGGCTACACAAGAAAAGTCCAGCCCAAAGCCACTCCATCATCTCCTCCCACCTAGAATTTTCTTAACATCTTCTCAATTTCAACAGCTTCTCAATCTCATCAACTTCAGGAGGACTCAGCTTTTGCAAGGTTCTCATCTTCCTCAGAGGGGTTAAAAGTCCCGAGCTCTCTCTCTCTGCCGGTTTACTTCGTCAACTCCCACGCCTGTCTGCCCTGCTGGGCACCCCCCCCTTCTCCTTCACGCCGGGCCATTATCACAGGCACCACAGGCACCGGCTCTGTCTCTCTCTCCCTCGAAAGGGGGGGGGGGGAATGGAGGATGGCTGCCTGAAGCCCTTGCGATGTTCTCCTCCACCCTTGGGCCCAGGCCTGGCCTACCTCTCTCTCCGGCCACATGGCTCCCCTCCCCCCCCTGCCCAGCCAGATCTGGGCAGGGGGGGGGTCTGCTCACTCTCCAGCGGGACTCCAAGAGGAAGTTCCCCTGGGAGATCACAGCTTTTAACCCCTGTGTTCTCAGAGGCGTATCCTGCCCTCAGTGGACAAACCAGGTGCCAATATTAAATCTGAACACTGATTGGATTGCCCACACCATCACAAAAAACTTCATTTCCTTTCAAACCACGACAAGAGGATATCTGAGGTCTCAGATACAAGCTATATTGTTTGGCCTGTCCTGTTCCTGCGTTAAAAGGCTTTCACCACCTTAAATTGTAACTTTAAGACACACAAGCCACACAAGAGTTGTATTGTATTTTTACTATGCAAAGTCTTCAATTTGAAGTTATGTAACCAGAAATAAACAGGTTATGCAAGTTATAAATTGCAGATTACATGCATTTCAGTAGGCTTGGGAAAATGGTTACATTGAATTATAATAAAAAAATTTTGATAGTGTAATTCTTCATCAACGAAAAAGAACTACTTTGAATACAATCTGATTCAATGCAATAATTCAATAAGAAGCTGGGGAGTATTATAAGAGCTAAGGCTCATGGTCACCAAAATATCAAACATAAGCTCAGCCCATGCTGGATATTTTAAGGTGGGTGAATGTATTCTTTTATTATGGGAATAAAGTATGAACAAAGTAGTGGTGACGAACAACAACTGTTAGAAACAGATGATAAATGACTGCATAGGTGCTAGCAGCAAACAGAAAAAAGTACGAAAAAACCTACCAAAAAACCCACCAAAAAACCTACAAAACCCCCTAAGAAGCAACTAAGCAAATCTGGTTTGAGTTAGATATGGTTTAACACAGCTTAAAAGTAACAAATAGTCATTCTTCATTAAAGGGTGATGAATCTAATAACTTTCTCAAGGAGCCAGAACATCCTCCACAGTGTTCAACAAGTAGCCTGCCTGGCTTAAGTGGACAGCTGGTCCTGCATAAATCAAGGAAAACATAACTGTTTTGCAGGATTTTCTTGTGATCTTGAAAGATTTTAGTATTCAATAGGATCTTGAGATACATACATACATACCTGAAACCCCAGGCTGACACCCCCTGAAACACATCTTCCTAAAAAATCAGTAATAAATTATTTCACAAGAGATAGTTTAAAAATTTTGCTGTGCTTATATTTATTTTTCACATCCTTTTGAGTTTTAAAAATTCTTCTTTTAAAATCATCAGTCTTGAAATAAATCTGTCATGAATGAATTCTCAAATCAAAATTTGTACCCTTCCCTGTCTGTCAGTAAGACTATTTTCATTGAAGAACTTCTCAGTGCTTATATATTCCACTTGAGATTTGTTTGAAGAATAACTCCTTTAATGTTTTTTCTCTTTCTGTATGAAATTTTTGGGGGAACTTAGACTGGATCTAAATCAGAATCACAGAATTGGTGTAAATTGTTTTACTGGTGTCAACCAAAATAAAATTTTTTGTGTATTAATTTCTTTTGTCATTCTTTGGCAATATTTTGAAGAAAATTCTGTGAAAGGATTGTCTAAGGACTTTTCCCATAGTTAACATGAAAGGAAATTAAAGAGTTATTACACAAATGCAAAAACTATAAAACTGTAAACATTTTATTTGCTATAGCTTTGAACATAAAACGATATGGTTCACCGTGTAAGTAAGAAGTAAATTCTCTGTAAGCAAGAATGTAAGGCATTCTGTGGATGAATTTACGTAAGTATTTTATGTAATAAATATAAGTATAAAAATAAGTATTTTAGGTTCAACTGCTGCATTTTTAAGCAAATTGGCTTATAACACACAACAGTATTTGATGGCAAAAGCTGTATTCCTCTTGGCAGAAAATTAATTTTAAAAAAGTACCACAGGTACCTAATTGACTCCAGATGCTAATTTAGTCCCTCTAAAATAAGGCCTAAGTGGATATATGCAGAAAACAAAATTTTCACATTACAGAACCACTCCTACTATTGTGGACTAATAACTGATGAAGGCATCAATCAAAAGCAGGAGCCATTTGTTTTGGTAACAAAAGAAAATGTTGTCCTTCATTATCTGAAAATCAAATTATTTCTGAGATAGTTTTTAAATTTGGCAGTTGCTATATGTCACACTTCTCTCTCTCCCAACTGAGAGGTTTCAGTTTTTCACTGAAGAGCTGTGTGCTGGTGAAGCCTGGCAGCCAGGCCATGGAGGGAATGCCTGGGGCACCAGGACATGTACCCTGCAGATTGCTCTCTGCTGCTGGGGCTGGTTGTGCTCTCAGGCAGTCATTTTCCATGACGCTGGGAACTTCCTTTTCAAAGGGCATGGAAGGTCTGCCATGGAGAATTGGGGTGAATCTGGTACAGAAGCAATATAATGACTTTTGCTAACCCTATGTTAATTTCCATAAGGAATTTCTCTTCTTGAGCTTTAAGGAGAGAAATGGGATGGGTGTACCTGTATGAGAGGCTCCTATGCTTTCACAAGAGATCTGAGCAAAAAAGAATCCCATCTTAAGTGCAAATAAATTAATGTGTGCTTCCTGGGAAAGAGATAGGGAGGGGGATAAATTATCCTGTGAAACACAGAACAAGACAATTAGGATTATGAAGATGTGGTAGGTAGCTCACAACTGGACCTCTGCAATAGGTAAACAGAAGCTCTTTGAGGAATACAGGCTGTGAAGATCAGACCTGGGGGATTGCTACAGATTGCACAAGTAATAAGGGAAGAAGGTGGAAAAACCTTTAATAACTTGAAGGATCCTCTCAGCTGAAAGCTCTGGTTATCATGGGGGACTCTAATCACTCCAACATCTGCTAGGAGAGCAACAAAGCAGGGCATAAATGATGATTATTTTGTGTAGCTGTCAGACAGACTGACAGAGAAGGATGTTCTGCAGATCCTGTTATTAATAAACAATGAAAAACTCATTCTCCAACCAATGACAATCATTGGGAACTCTGACTACAGTGACCATAAGCTGAATTTAAGAACCTAGGGAAATAAAGAAGACAAGCAGCAAAGACACCAGATTTCAGGGGGACAATCTTGGCTGCTTCAGGACTTTGGTAGGCAAGATCCTTTAAGAGGCTGTCTGAAAGGGCAATGGAAGCAAGAGGCAGATTGTCAAGGGCAATTGCCTCAAGGTATAACAGTCTGACAGGCAGTTTTTGCAGGAGGCCAACATGGCTCAACAGATTACTCTTGAGCCCAACAGCAGAATAAAAGCTTATGGAAATGGAATAGACAACCAAGGATGAATATGAAAATAATTATCTGGGAAGGAACAAAGAACACAGAAGAGGCTCAGGTGCTAGCATCTCCTTTGCCCTAATCCTTATTGGCATAGTATGTTCTTCCTGAAGAAAGAAGTACTATCCACTTCAGGGGGGACAGTCAAATTGGTGACTACTTTTTTCAGCTGGATACACACAAGTCCATGGGATCAAATGCTGAGGCATCTCAGAGATTACACAGCAAAGCTGTGGTTTGTTAAGCTTAGAAAAGGTGTGATGACTCGGCAAGTTTCCAGTAACTGGGAAAACAAACCAAATATCATTCCCATCTTTGGAAAATGCAAGGAAAATCTGGGAAAATACAGGCAGGTCGGCCTCACCTCTATCCCTAGAAAGACTATTGATGATGTTTGTGTGTCCTGAGACACAAAAATAAAAGCAAAAAAGGTGAACCAGAGGGCAGATGATGACTGAACACCCTGACTGACTTCTGTCATAGCTGATTCATGCAAGAAAGGACAGGAATAGGTTTTGTGGTACCTCAGAAATGGCTGGGGTTTAATGGCTGGGTTTACAAGCACTCCTGCTGATAGTCCATGTGAGGTATGAAGGCCTAATTGGGTAATTAATAAGATGTGTGGAAGACATGGCTGGACTGATGGACTCAGAGAGTCATGGCTGATGGCAGTCAGTTACAAGTGCCTGTCTTCATATATCAGTGTCTTCAGGAGCAATCCTGTTGAATATCTTCATCATGTCTCCTGTACATTCCCCAGGTTTATAGATGTCACAGAACTGGGATGGATGAGAAAAGTGTTGTTATTGATATATTTGAAGAGAAAGGCTGTCATTCACAGGGAGCTTGACAGGAGCATCCTGAACTTCAACAAAGATGAACACAAGGTCCTGTATTGTTAACAAATATCCTCAGATGCCTAGGGATGGTGCTGCAAGTCCTGATGGGCAACAAATTGAACATGTTCCAGTGTACCCCTTTGGCATCAATGGCTACTTGCACATTTACATACCAGCAGCATAACTGAGAGCTTGAGGGATGTGTTTATTTCCCTCTGCTCAGCACTGGAGAGATTCCACCTGAAATGCCATGTCCAGGTTTTAGCTATTCCAGACAGACGAGACAACATGGTCAACAGGCTGGAACTAGTCCCGTGGAACACCAGGAGGATGGGTAGAGGTTGAAGAGCACAAAATGCAACGAGAGGCTGAGGGAACAGAGTTTGTTCAGTCAAGAGCAGAGAAGTCTTCCTCTTGTCCTATTCCACTGTCAAAACAGGACAGAATGGAAGATGAATTCATTTTCAGATATGCACAGGGAATCAAGAAGAGGCAATGGCTGCACATTGTAAACATGAGATATTTCTGTAGGCTTATTCTGTGATGTGAGAGCTCCAGGGAAAATGGCCCAAAGACATTTACGAACCTCTACCCTTGCAAATTTCAAAATGTGACTCAGTGAGGTCCTGTGTAGCCTGAACCAGCTCTGAAGTTTTCCTTGCATTGAGTGGGGAGTTGGGGTGCATGAGTTCCAGAGGTCCCTTCCAACAAACATTTCTAATGATTCTGTGCTGCTTCTGAATCAGTCTAGTCCTGTTTTCTAGCTGATTGTTGTAACATTTTGCAAGTGTGGGGTATTTTGACTGTGGAGGGTACGAAAGTTGTTCTTAGCTTTTTTATTAATAGATATTGGATTATTATTCTGTGAAGTAGAAATGTTTTTGTAAATATAGAACATAATGGAGACCATACAATGGCTTCATCTCCACATCTTTAAAAAATAGGCAACATGTTATGCATCTCCAGCAAACCATGTGGTCATTTATGTCACCAAGGGACATAAAGTCTCCCTAATTGTTTTGGTTTGAAAAGACCGGTGTCTGCTAAGGAAGGCAGGAGCCTTCATGGAAAAGGAAAATGCAAACCCCCCTCCCTCCAAATTATTATAATTTTGAAATTAAAAGGCTCTCAGGCAAAGATATGAGAATAGGAATAAGAGTTCTTTACTAGGAAAACTAAAAATACAAAGTCAATAGTGCAAACAAAAAAAATTCTGACAGGGTCAGAATACGACCTGACACCCTGTGGTTCAGGGTGTTGGCAGCAGTCCCATTAAATGGTGGCTGCAGTCCTCCTGCAGTGACAGATGTGGTTCTGTTGAAGCAGTGATTCTGTAGAAGGGTGCAGTTTTCCTCTGGAGGTCCAGTGGTGGTGTAGGTGGGCCTGGTCTTCCTCAGGGAATCCAGCGGAGAAGACAGCTGTTCCTCAGGAGATCCAGTGGGAAAAGGCTGCTGTGGTGTTCCAAATCTCAGACTATATCCAGTTAGGAATGCTTGGCTCCTCCCCCTGGGTGATGATGTCATTTTATCAGTCATGCAGTGACTCAATGGCCCATTAACAGAAGATATTTCCAAGAGGGAGCATTGGTTCTGGAAGAGATTAAAAAAACCTGCCCAATTAACAGAAGATAACTCCCCCACCTCTAACAGATGGGAAAAAGAATACACATATATCTTACAACCCAGAGCACTAATTAACCTGATCTATGTGGTAAATAATTAGAGTTTCTAAGCAATTTTTTTTCTGAAATCAGATTGTTTTTTTAACTTCATGAAAAACTTAGAAATTATTTTCCTGTGTAGATAGAAAAATCATTGTTACTGCTACTCTCTGATATTCTAAAATCAAAAATCTTCCTCTTTATATAAGAAAATTGCATACTAAATCAGTACTGTCCTGAAGCTGGATGCATTCTTTTTTTACCAAGAACTTTTGTGTTCACTGGCTACTCTGTATCCAAAAAGCTGTAACACATGAAATTTAACTTCCAATTTTGACCTTGAGAAATGTTTGTCTTGGTTTTAAATTCGTGCAATGTCTACTTCTAATTAATTTGTATGAAGACATTTATAGGGTTGTAGAGGTATTTTTTTGTAAACCTTTTAAGTATTCAATTTAGGATGTCTGGGAAACATCCTTGATTTTTAAGTTCAGGCAGCCTATTTTGTACGTGAGAAATTATTCTTTGCTACAACTAAAAGGTAGAAGAGATGCAGCTTCCTTCACATTACTGAAAGCTTGTATTATTTTAAATGAATGGTGAATTTTTCTACAGTCACAGAACGTGGCCTTGTGAAACCGTCATATATTCTTTTCTGCCTGTGTTTCATTTTATTAATGTTTGGCAAAAGATATTATATTTGTGTAGTGTGGGTTTAAAGCATGCTTTTATAACTATAGTGTTATTACCTTTTACCCTCTATGGTGAACATTTATGAAAAAATTTCATCTCAGCAGGAACTTCTGAGAGCTCATGAGTAAATAGCGGTAGTTCCAAGAGAGCACTGGAAACGGGACTTATGGTTAACCACCATCCTGTTGGATGCAATGATGCTGCTACCTTTGTATATTGCTATGTATGCCCCTATATGCACGGCAAATTTTCACGAATTCTTAAATATTTTTATGGACTATAAATCCATTAATGAATAATTCAGACTTCAAGTTTGGGGACAGACATGCAATTGATGGGGTGAAGAGAATAATTAATGGAGTACTTTGTCTTGTTTTCAGGTGCTGAGATAGGATATTTGCCAGGAGTTCCTTGGCCACATGATAAGCTGACAATAATTTTCAATATCATGCTAACAGCTCTTTTCCATCTAATGCCAACAGATGCCCTGGGTAACTCTCTACTAACTTAAGATTAATCTTGGGAAAAGTTTTTGTTAAAAAAAATTCCAAGCTTGCAAAGCTTGTCAGGAAAGAAGGTTGGGGAAGCTGGAAAAAGTTGAGTACCAGAGGCCAAAGCTGAGTGGCAGCTGTTGCACGGAGGAAGCTCAGTAATGGATTCCTGCACCAGGAGTCAATGTTGAGATCGCTCAGGTTTCAACAGCGTTGATGGAGATAAAGTATGCTGGCAGCATCACTGAAAGCACAGAGGAATAGAGGAACTTCCCCACAGAAAGGGTGTCGAACATTGGAATGGGCTGCCCAGGGAGGTGGTGGAGTCACCCGTCCCTGGAGATGTTTAACAAAAGACTGGATGTGGCACTCAGTGCCCTGGTCTGGTTTACCAGGTGGTGTTTGGTCATAGGTTGGGCTCGATGAGCTCAGAGGTCTTTTTCAACCTGACTGATTTTGTGATTCTGTGATTCTCTGAAAGGCTTTACATTGCTGTGAGAGGCTTTGCATTGCTCGCTGCACAAGGAAAACTTGGAAAAAGCTTACAGCCCTACATGGAAATACGTGGTTTTTTCACTACAGTTAGACATGTCTTCTTATCTAGAGGTAGAACATTTCTTGTCTTTGTGACACTGAAAATTTACTGTGATTTACTCACTCTCTCTGTGAATAAGATGTTTCTTATGTTTAGAGAGAGTTTTCCTTTCAATTAAGTCTGAATTTTGTTGTCGAAAAATTATCTTTAACAGTCATTAAGTACTAAAGTCAGTGGAATTAAGAGCTTGCAGATATTCCAGCTGATATTTTATCCATTTTATATTTCAAGCAAAGAGGAGAAACCTGCATAGTTTGAGAACTCATTTCTCTTGCTTGATCAATAGCCTATGTATGAAACTTTCCAACAGGCAGAAAATTCTTGAAGTATAATTCTTCAACACGGTTAATCTCCCAAATTAAACTCCACCTATGAGCAGATGTATCATCCACTGGAGCACTATTTATCACAATAAAACTTAAATATAGGCTTGGCTTACCACAGGCCCATAAATTGAACTGTCTGTTAGATACTTTATGTCCCATTGGTTATGAACCTGTTCACAATCTTGCCTGTAATTACTAAAATGTATTGCTTGCAATTTTTGCTGAATTTTTGTATTTAAAATATTAAGTGCTTGATGCACATGTAATGTGGAGAAGAATTTAAATGCATCTTATATCTTGAGAGAATCCTTAATAAATTGTTTCTATTTATTTCAAACAAATCAGAATGTCTTCTGCTCCCTAACATCTGATAAAAATACCTGTGGATCACTATTATGAAAGACTGGAATTTTCACCAGTCATTTCTGCCAGTCTTGCATATTTTGAGTTCTGTCTCAAGTCTCCATTAAACATTTCTCTGAAAACAACATGAGGGTAAAAGGCTTTCAAAAACCTTGGTCTGAAATGAAATGTTCTGGCTGATACATTTGTACTGTCATATTAGCTTAGGTATGAGCTCACCCTTGAAACTGAACTCTCTAAATAATCCTCCTTCAGATTATAACCATGCAGCCACTCAACTGGAATTCCATATGGGGAGAGGCAAATGCACCATGAGTGCTGGCTGCAACCTCACTCTTGTGCATGTGGGCATGGGCAGCAAGCAGCTCAGGGCATGGTGAATAGGAACCCACACTCACAAATCTAAAAGAATCCATCTTATAATAAACCCATTGAGACCTGTTGTTGTTGGGTAGCAGTGATCCCATGCCCTTCATTGTAAGGATCCTTTCCCCAGCCCTTGCTAGATTGCCTGTTGTTATGTGAAATATCATAATGACAAATGTCAGCCCACAAGTGTCCAGGAATACTGCGTTGCTATGAACATTTATTGTGATCTTACTACTTTACAGATGAAAATATTACAGAACTTAAATTTGTGAGGAAGGTGTCACTTTCCATTATGAAATAATAATAATACCCACACACTCTAATTTTTTTTTATATTGAACCTGTGGACCATGGCTTTTTGGCTTTCCAAAGAAGCTTTGGAGATTACAGCCTAATATGTAAAGTAAGTTAGATGCCCCAAAATGCATAGCCCCAAGCTCCTTTGTTTCTTGAGTGAACCCCACAGCATTCATATCCAGCCATCTAAATATCTATAAGTCAGAAATCCTTTGTGAGTCTGTCTGTGAGTCTCTGAAATTCAATGACATCTGGAAATTTGATTGCAGTGCGATCTAGTGGATAAAAACCAGAGCCAGTGGTTTGTGACTCCTCAATGTTTATCTGATTTTGCTGCAAACATATTGCCTATCATTAGGCAAGCTATTTAAATGCCATGCCCTGGTTTGCCATGCTGCACTAATGGGAGCAATAAATACCACGGAACCCTGCTAATTAGAGCACCACGCACTCCTGCTGCTGGTCAGACTGATGAAAAATTGCTGTACTGTAGCTAGAAGCAAATACATATTCAACTATGCTACAGATATTTCTAACCAACATTAGCTTTTCCATGTAAGATGAAAGAAAATAAGCCATTGTTTTCAAGTTCTTGTAATAAATATATTTCTTAGGATAATCAGTGCAGATAACACAGAAGTTAATGTAGAGAGAAGTCAATTATGTATGTAAGTAAATAAGCAGAACTGTAAGGCTTCTCTGTGCCTGTATTGCTGGGTGTTTTGAAATTTAGCACGTGAATACATTCTGCAAAAGCAAATTGCATATCATTTTTTATCTAGCATCTACTTTTATGCAAATACCACAATTAGTAGTCGGTCCAGTGAACATGAACACTTCTAATTACTCCCATGTTGTCATGTGATTTAAAATGAAATCTTCTGCTTAGTACTAAAGCATTTTTCAAATTATAGCACAGACTGTATAGCTGTTTTGGCAGCTTTAATATGGTTTACAAACAGGAGTTCCTGGAAACAGGAATTATAAAGGTATCATAAGCTGGATATTTGCAATCTAATTGCAAGTGTCAGGAAAGACTCTGGTTAGGAGATATATCCCTCACTCTCATCCTCAGCATTACATTTTCAGCCTTTTTTCTCTAGCAAGGTAAATGTTCCGCAGATCTAAGACTACTGCTGCTGCTGTTCACAGTAATGAGCTCACCTCTACCCTTTCTTATTTCATCCTCACATCAGGTGTTTTACCTTTTTGTACTCAGTTCATTAGTTTTGCAAGGCAGGGACCATCTCTTATATTTTGCATTCTCTAAGTCGGATGAAGGCTGATATATTTTATGTTCATAAGTCACGTTCACCACTCAAACACCGTTTATATGTTGCTTCTTACAATTCATATGTCATAAATTTCCATATTGGCTAAGTATGACATCAATCAGAGCATAATAATGTAGATTAAATCACAGCTAAGGAGGGGGTTGTTACATCCTAATGTTACAATTTCCTGTAAGAATACAAAACCTCTCATGATTTTTGTGTGCAAGAGGGGACAAAACCATTTCTGTTTTGCAGCCAGGATCCCCAGTGTGTATAAGCATGTAGTGACAGGAAGGGACAATGACAGACTACTCTGTCCCATTGCTCCTGCTGGGAGGTTGCTGAGTGATCCTGGGTGGTATGTGTGGGATGCAGAGACCAGGGAAAGCTGTCAGGAGTTGCACCACCCTCAGCTTTCTCAAGGGTGTTGTCAGGTGACCTCCAGATGATGGTTATCCCCACAGATCTTTTTCAGAGTGGGAGGTAGGCCTTATGTCACTTATGAATAATAGATTTTAAAAAATAAGATAAAAATTACTTTTCTCTCCAAAGCAATGATCAAGATCATTTCTAGAGTGTCAGAATGCTATTATCATGTAGAATCTCTTTTCCAGCCATCCCAAAGTGTGGTATTCTCACTGCAATTCCCTGTGGTCACACAATGGAAACAGTACAAAAAGTTGGCAACAGGCTGTCAGCACATAAAGAGAAGGACAGGGGCTCCTAGCCATCTCAGAAGGCCATTTAAGCCACTGTTCATTTAAGCCTGTTTGTAAGCGTCCTGAAGTGGCACTGCACAATTCTCAGCTGCTCTGGTGCCTGTACATGGATATGGGACCACTGTCTCCTGCTCCATCACTCTGGCACCTCCCATCACACCACCACCATGGAGAGATGGTGTCAGGCTTAGTGCATCTTTTACAAAGAGCTCAGCTAGAAAGAAGATTGCAGGTTGTGGCTGGTTTAAAGCTGATGCCAAGATGTCTTTGTTAAATATATTCCACGGCTTCTGCTGGGGCTCCATCCTCACCACAGCCTGATGTCCAACATCTCCTCATAAGCCACTCCCTCCCCATTGCAGAACTCAGGCATGCCCCGAAGGTAAGGCACTCTGAAATCAGCATTCCTGTGAAATTCTGAGTCTAAATTTGTGAGTTAAGCCATCTATAGTCATGTTCAATTTATGACATTTGAGCCTCTGCATGCAAACCAATCTCATTTTAAATAAATCCAATTAATTATTCAAGATAGCATAGTATTATTATGCTTATACTTTATCATGCATATTTTTATGCTTTTGTACTGATATAATTTCTCATATGCATCACTTTAGATAACTTCTTTTGATTAATTGCAATATGGCTAATAGTCACTGTAAGAATAAGGAAATGCAACTAATGAAAAAGTAGGTGAAATTACTATGTAGGGTTACATGGGTTGTATTTTGAGCCAACTTACTTTCATACATTAATGTATTATCTATGTAAAATATAAATATTCCTTCATTTGCACTTAGTTTTTAAATCAGATATTTGAATACAGAGGACTGAAATTATCTGTCACTAAAAGACATATAAATACATAAAAAATAATTCACAGAGGCTTTATACTACACCGAGTTTCAGGTGGTGAAGTTTTCAAAAATTGTTTCCTCTGGCCAAGTTAGATTGTGATTGCAATAAAACCTGAGTTAAATTCACAATAATATACAGCAATTGCATGCAGTAGGTCCTAAATATGCTCTACAAGATACCAGCATGTATTTCACTATTTTATAGCTCATAAGGAGATTTTTATGTTTTTCAGGCTGTAGAATGTATCAGTAACAAAACAACGTATACAGACATTTGGCCACTCACTGTTTTCACCAATGCAATAAAACAAACAGGTATGAATCAATAAAATGCTGCCAGGGAAGGATATCCACTGTCTGCTTGGGGAAGTCAGAGGAATGGTTTCTGGCACAGGTTTCACCCAAAGCACCAGTGATTCCCAACAGTCCCAAGCACAGCTTGGGGAATAAAACCAGTCAATCCCCATGGGGAATTTGGCTATGGCCATGCTTTTTTAGATGACTCTACAGTATGTGCATAGCCCTTCCCTTGACAGTTGTCCTCCACTCAAGCAATGGCATGATTGCATACTAACATGGATGCAGCCATATGGTTCATGGTGAAACACAGGGGAAAATTATCTTGTAAACAGAAATTTCAGAAAAAAGTCTTATTCTGTCAAATCTGATTTTATTGTAAGCACCTATTTTATCAAGAATCTTAATTTCTGGAAATAAGGGATTTCATTACTACCTTCCTATTAAGAAGCATCTTCTTGATGTTCTTGAAGAGCACAGTTCTGTTTTAGTTGTATTTTCTCTTTCATTTTAATTTTTAATCTTAATCTTTATTACACTAGAAGGGAGGGGCTGCAGAGTGCAGCCTCATACTGCAACCTGAAGCAATTGTAACATCACTTGTTTTGGGAGTCAGTGCCATGCTAAGATGAGTAATTTCACTTCACATTGCAAACACTGCACTTTAACCCATGGAAGAGGTTTCCTGTCATGGGGATAAATTTCTGCTTTAGCTTCATATTTTACCAAGTCTCTCCAGCCTAAAGCCCCTGTGACTCCACAGAAAAGCTTGTGTTGGATGACAGACACAGAGAAAGGAGCTGAAATGAAAACCAAAGACCTGTCTAGCCTTTGAAAGATCTTCCAGCGCTTTAAAAGCCAGGTCCCGATTTGTCATTTCTTCTGGGCTCTTAAAAAGAAATCTCACTTGAATTCAGTTTTTTGCCTTAAGGGAAGGATGATTTTGCAGCAAAGAGTGCTAGCGAGCTTTTATGTTCTGACTGATAAACAACAGCATACACCAATGGCCACTGTATGAGCTTATGAGCTTTTGAGCTTTTGCACCCACTGCCAGGAAATTATTTCTAGAACCCTCTCCTGAAGTATTGTATAGTAAAAGCGCAAAGGCAAAAAGGGAACTATCAGTAAGAGCAAGATGTTTCTTATGGGGCATATGAATAAGCTTTAAATTGACATATCTCAAATGTTGATGCTTCATGATATGAGAAGTGTGTGAAAAATAAGATTACTGTTTCAATAATATGTTTTATTGGCTTTTCCTAAAATTATAATAGCAATAAAGATGGATGTTGCAAAGAATCAATTTTAGCCCTGTGTTTTATGCTGAACCTTCCTGACATCTGAGCTTCTGCAACATTGGAAAGTGACATTATTACTTGTTCAGCGCTATCAAACTGGAAATTTCACCTTATTAAAATGCAGTTGCTATGGAAACACCATAGTTCTGTGATTTTTGCTTGCAGGCGGTATAGAAAAAAATCTTAGTATCAATATACAAGTCAATGCATGTCATTTTAAAATATCTTCTTGGTTCTCTGATGCTTTTATATGCCAGTAGGAAATGTAAGATGTAGCACTTTATCTTAATGTGGTGGAGGAGTGAAAGACACTTTTCACCAACAATCTTGGGTATATGCCATAGAGACATAATACCTAGACAGATACACCTCCTAAAATTGCTTTCTTTTTTTTTTTTTTTTTTTTTTTTTTTTTTTTTTTTTTATTAAAGCTAACACTTCTAAAGGCCCAGTTCCTGTCACTTTCATTATTCATACTTACTTATTTCATTTGAATATTTTCACTTTAATTGCTTTGTCCTTGGGGTTTAAAGGCCACTTTTCTTTCTTGAAAACCCTGAAAAACCTTTCAAATATATACCATGCTATCATCCTTTATGAGAAGGAAATAAAGAACCTGATAAGATTAGTGCCTATGATGTACAAAGAAGCACTGAGTAGAGCAGGAAGAAAAGTGCATGCAACAGTGCAGACTGACCTTTGTCCACTTCACCATGTTAGCATCACCTTTTAAATTGTCCTTTTTTGACAGCTTAATTTTCTTATTCTACCTTCTGTCATTTAGGTCAGGAATATATATTCAGCTTATCAAATTCTGGACAGCTAAGGATTTATTCACAGCTCTGGCACAGATTTTCTGGATGTGTAGTATAGCAATAGGATATGAATTGGGTCAGAGCAAAGGTTTGGTGTGAACAAAGGTTTTATTCAGAGTCTGGTCAAAAGTGAATGCCTAACAGCAAAGATCTTTTCTGATGTTGTAGCAACAGGATAGATTTTCAATTACATAGAAATTCAGGATAGATTTCTGAATTCCATAGATTTTTCTAATGCTTGGTTTGGTCAGGTACGTTTTATGCCAACCAGAAACCCCTACTGTGCTGCCCAAATTTTGCCTTGGGACTGTGTGAAGAACCTCTCTGGTTTTGAATTTGACATCTGATTATGTCACTTGATACTCTCTAGTTCCTGAATGACAGGAGTCAGTAAGAAATCATGAATTAGGTATGTAACCCACTTTCCCCACAAATTCATGACTTCATAAATCATTATTGCATCATTCACAAGGTATTGGTTACAGGCCAGCCACTGCAAGTCCACTCTCCTGTGTCTCACCTTGAAACAGAAATAATGAGAGCTCTCATTTTCAGAGAATGCATCACTGCATACTAAAGAAATCACTTTATTAAAGTCAGAATAATAAGTAAGATTATGGCAGTGGATTGGTGCTGAATATGACTGAGTGAAAAGAGAAGCATCTCAGACCCTACTGCACCTGTAGTGGGAGTGACAGACCAGGGTGGGCTCTTCTGTATCAGCCACTTATGTTTCTGCTGCTTTGGCAAGGTACCATCGAGTGGGAAAGGCAAGGGGGCTTTTCCCAGAGATTCAGTTGCTGTGCTTTGGAGCAGCATGGATCCCTGTGTTTGGATTGCTGAGGTACCAACCATTCTGAAAAGGGAAGCTTTGTCAAAAAACCAAGCCTGGGCTTGGGACTGGTGTGGCTGCACCTCAGATCCTGTGTTTGGTTTTGGGCCCTTCTCTACAGGAGGGACGCTGAGATGCTGAAGCCTGTCCAGAGAAGGACAGCAAAACTGATGAAGGGTCTGGAGACAAGGAGCTACTGAAGGAGCTGGGGTTGTTCACCCTGGAGAAAAGGAGGCTCAGGGAGGACTGTATCACTCTCTACAACTGCCTGAAATGAGGCTGTAGCCAGGTGGGGGTTACTTCTCCCAAAGAACAAGCGACAGGATAAGAGGAAATGGCCTCATGTTGTGCAAGGTGAGGTTTCAATCAGATATTAGAAAAGATTTCTCCACTGAAAGGATGGTCAGGAGTAGACTGCCCAGAAAAGTAGTGAAATCTCCTGGAAGTGTTTGAAAAATGTGTGGATGATGACACTTAGGGACATGGTTTTGTGGTGAAAATGGCAGTGCTACATTAACAGTTAGACTCCATCTTAAAAGACTTTTCCAACCTAAATAGTTCTATAATTCTGTGACAGTATGTTTGTCCTGTAAACACATCCTGAAGGATTTATAGTCAAAATAGAGGGCACTGTGATTGTAAGGTTGAGGTTTATCAAAATGCACTGAGCACCATACTGGCAATTTTTGTGTTGAATAAGTGTAGTTTGGAGGTTAGCACTTCTTCCAGACATCACTGCCTCCTCCTTCTCTTATTAACTGAGGTTTGCCCCCTCTATACAGTTGAAACCAGGTGGTGACTGACTGCATTTCAGTCCCCCATAAGCACAACTCTGCCTGCATGATGGTGAGGGCTGGGTGACTGATTGATGCCTAGAACGGCCAGAGTCCACTAGGGGAGACATTTCCATGCAGCAACTTGAATATGCAAACATTTAAATCTGAAGAGAAGATGTACTAAGATGTGTCTGGGTAAGCTAAGGCTAGGACAAAAAGGATTAGTTGAGAAGATTTCTGACCCATGCAAAGAATCTTAAAGTGCACAATTAAATGAAAATCCTTGTAGTAAAATTAAATTACTTGCCTTTGTAAAACTTCATTTCTTGATTAAGGTCTCCTTCAGCTCTGCATAATTATGTAAATAAATATGAGTAAATTCACAATTTTCAAATGCCTTGAAAACACTTCTTTTAATGTTATGCTACTACTGGTAATTCTATCCTGATATGACACTACTAGAAATACTTTTTCCTTCTTGGTAAAGAGAAATTATCAGGAGACTTGTTCTCATTTAACTCCTGCAGAGAACTCAAGGAATTTCAAAACTATGCCAATTCTTGGAATGACTAAATTTTCTTCCTTATTTAATCTTGAGGGGGAAAAAAAAATGAGAGTTTACAGCACATTATCTGAGGCTCAGTAGCACTCAGGAAATGAAGCCTCTGGGTGCACAGAACTATTATGTGTCCCATTATTATGAAGGAATGTATTTTTCATTTCCAAGAAGTCCAAGTCTGCTAGCTATTCAGTATAGTTGTAGGTTAAATGCTAACATTTGGTACAAGTGGCAGGTGTACAGACACTTGGTAAGTGGTCAAACCTAAAAACTCAGAAAAATCAGTCTGTCACTTCTGCACAGGAGTTTTCTCAAAGCAATGTAGGAAATGGAAGGTGGTTACTTTCTCCACATTTCACAAGGGCACTGAATCTTTCCATCCCATTTCTGTATTGCAGTATACCCCTGAAGTATATATTTGCTCATTTTTAATTTTTAGGAGAGCAGAAGAAAGATAGAATTCTGTTTGATGGTTTCAAAGTATTAGAAATCTGAAGGTCCAGCCCTCTGTTAAAGCCAATCCCATGTCACAGTGGTGGGTGGCAGTTTGTGTTGATCTGTGTGTTTGAAACCTTCCTGTAATATCCACACATTTATTCATGGGTTGTTTGCACGCGGTCACTTTTGGGCCAGCTTCTTGCACAGCCAGCTGTGTTCTATTTTGAGTATTAGTTTTTGACATACACAGATGACTCAATGGCACCTGGGTAATCTAAGAACACAAGGAATTGTACTCCCATGTCAATAATTTGCAAATTCCTTCTCCGATTTCTTCACATTCTTACAGTGTAAACAAGAATCAAATACAGAGAAAAATAACCTAAAATTCTGCTTGAATGAGTTGCACTTCAAATTTCTCTCTAGAGAGTGAAGGGAAAGGAGAAAAGAGAGTCCATTATTGAACAGCAGGCAAGTACGTAATGTGATAGAAATGATGATAGTTTTGGGGAGATATTAAAACAGTATCTTTGTGCTGCTATATGATAGGGCTCTAATTGCTAAATTAAATGACACAAATTAAAAATACTTAGTCATTATCATACTCCAGAAAAATTATTCAAGACTTCAGAAGCAGAAATACTTCAGGGATAAAAACACCAACAAGAAACTGGGAAAAAAAGTTTGGTATACAATGCAAACTGAGTTGTTTAAATACTCAAAATAAAGGGTAAGTTTCAATATTTTATTGCAAAAAAGATTTTGCCCATAGGTAATGGTAACTCCGTACTATGGTGCAGTAATGAACTAAATTCAGAAGCACTCCTTCTCTTGCTGCATTATTTCAGTTTGCTGAGGGAGTTCCCAATTTTGCCATGGTTGCAATAATGTATTTTTTACAAGGTATGTTATACCAGATATGAGCAGTATAATATTTGGAAATGTGTTTTCATATGCTTAATTTATTATGCACCAAGGACTTTGTGTCATGAGGAATTTCATTCTGGCTGAGTAGGCTGCTGGAATAGCAATTTGACATCCTTTTGCTGTCACTCATAACACCAACTCAGATAATGTTCCTATCTTGGAGCTGCTGTCTTTGATAAAGAGAATGAAAAAGATTACTTCTTTTTCTGATGCACCTCGGGGTATTTGGCCAGGCATACATCAAGTCAACTGCACATGGCTGATATGCTGAACCTTAAATTTACTGAAGTTTGTTAAAAGTTGATTTCTGATAAATTCTTAAACTTCCTGTATTTGTGATCTTTTCAGTGCTGTTAAAAGATTTCCCCTTAAATACAGTAGTTAAAAAGCATCTCTGAATTTCTAGAATCATTAAAGAAGCCTAATTTTCAGGGCATGAATATCAGTGGTAACTTCTGAGCACTGAGGAAAAGAAATTCTAATAAAAACTGAAGCCAACATCCTGTAACAATACAAACTACCTGTAGTAAGTGTTTTGTTAATATCCCTGGCTTGCTGTTGCACTCAAAATTCTGTTGTCCCACTTGTACAAACTGATCATTTCAGTTTCATTTCAAACTATACTTGCTGTATGACAGTAGGTATAGTTTGTAACCTGCTTATTTGACCTCTGAATGGGGTAACTGTAGCAACATTACAAAGAAATGGCATTTTCTATGTTCAGACAGCCACTATTTTGTGTAATCAAAGAATAACACAGAAAGAAAATCGTGGTGAAATAACAACTACCTTCATACTCCCTGCCTTGACTTAATTTGTTACAAAACTGGAAATAGATATTGGATCACCACTAATTCTTGGCCATTTTGGATATTGTAAAGCAGAAAGCACAGTTTACTCTAAAAGCAAACAGTGATGACCACATTTACAATGTTAAAGAGAAATTCATCAGCTCTCCTACCCAGTTTTGCTTTGTTAAAACTTCACAAGTATCAATTTTCACTTACTAACCATAGTCCCCTTACTCCAGCCTCATAATAACATCTAACAGTTGTTTTTTGACTTTATCTTTAGAAAATAATGCCTTTGAAATGGGCTTTTGAATCTGTAGTAAGAAAAATTACACCAGCTAGACAGGTTATAGAATGTGATAGAGACAGCATAACAACCAAGTCAAAATAATGCTAAAAAAATCACATTGTCAAATTTAAAAGTTTGGATATCTTAGAATGACTTTTAAATTTCACAGCAAACATCTGCCCATTGTTACTTCTGCCTGTATGCTATGCGCACTTGTTACAAGGGAACACTAGAAAAATCTACATTCAATGTACAAAAGATCTAAGACAACATTTCTGGAGCTCAGAGCAAGGTTTGTCTTCCTCTAAGAGCCTGGTTGGTCAGCTAAATTCTTTCTTGTGCTCCACTGAGTTGATGAGGGTCTTAGGATGCACCTGTGACACCGTACAGCTCTCCAGGACATCCATATGGCAGACGTGGCAAAAGATTTGGGCATACTCATGTCCTGCAGGGTAGAGGACTGTGGGCCAAATGTGATATCTGACATTTCTTTCAGAGGTCTTAACAGAGGCATCTAATGTCCTTTGATGTGAGCAAGCTCCAGGGTGTCTGAGACATCCATATGGGATTGGAAGATTTGGTACTTACGAGGGCCCTGTGTCCTTCTACATCTACAGCAGCACCTAAAATGTCACTGACCACTCAGGCTGGTCCCAGACCACACTGGAATACTTTTTCGTAGCAATCTAAAGGCAGACATGTAATTTATAATAAATAATTAACATGGATAGTTTAGGCATATTTTTCTCACAGAAAAGCTATGAGCAGATTTGGATTTATTTGAATCGATACATTATTTAATATTATTAGCACTTTTTATTGTTACAGTTTTTATACTCTATAGATCAATTGCACTTAATTCTCTAAACATTATTAATATTTGATGTTCCAGTTCTGCTGTTTGTTGGTGAAAGATGGCACAGGGCTGGAATGGATATATCTCAGGTTAAAGAGGAGTCTTGTGTTCACATGTCCCTGGCACTTCTCACTGCTTTTCCGGATAATAGTGTCACATTTAGGTGAAAGGGAGTTTATAAATTCTATTATTGGGATAGTGAAAAATTGATTTAAATGGTTGCTTATTGGGTTTAAGGGTAAAGTATTTGCTTTACTCTTGCACACAGTCAGTTGCAGTTTACCCACTGCAGAGGGCAGGTGAAGGTTTAGCTCAGCAATGAAGACGTCAGCTGCCTCTCCAAATCACTGTCTCTCTCCATCTGGAAGGCTGCCTGGAGATGACCACCCTGTGGCACCCTCTGCAATCTGGTGGTGCCTTATGCCACAGTTAGAGCCCCAGGAAATCGTCTACATTTCAAGAAAACATTTGAGTCACACTTAGAAAGAAAGCTGAAAATGAGCAGCAATGTTTAATGTTCCAAGATGCAGAAGGATTGATAGTCCTTAAGTCAAAATTTCAGCAGGAGGAAATTAATCCACTTGCTAAACACAGCCAACAAACTGAAACAGATCTGCCCCAAGCCTCTTTGCTTTACTTAATGGCTTAATATAAAGAGTAAAACTCAAAAAATTAGCAAAAGTCTCCAATATGAACACTGTCATCTTACATTTGGGAGGTTAACTGGGCATTTTAGGGAATTTTTGAAGCTTTTGTTCTTTGCTGATGTCTCTATAGGTCATGAGAAGCAAGTTAAGGATATGTCTGATTAAATGACATCTTCTATCCAAATAATCACTGAGGCCTGGGAGGTGTTTAGTGGTGAAGTACTGGCACCATTATGGATAAAGATACTTTTGAGCTGCAGAAGGAATGATACTTTCTTCTGGAATTGATTTCCTAATGATGTTTATATTACCAAGTCTCACTTGGTAGGAAAGAATTTGGTTGGGCTTTGGCTAGGAACACTGTAATTTAGTCCATGACTACCACTGCAGAGGCTCAATTAAGGGCTTATTAAGTTCAAAATAAAAAAGGAGAGATTACAAGACTCACCATGGGTTTGATCAGGAGAACAACCCAGCATGGTGTATGGCACATTGGATTTTCTTCCCTAATTAGTGTGGTAAGGTGGCAAATATATTGAATTGCAGCGTTCACAAGCTTAATCAGACTTCAAGATAATTGCTATACAGTCAATGTGCCAGTGAGCAGAGGTGCCAGATATCAAGGGCTGATTCTCAAGGGGGAATTCAGTGCTTGGGTCTTCTTCCCATTTATACTAACAGCTGCTAACTCACAAGGTCATAGGACACATAACTGAGCAGTTTAAAGGACAGAACAATAACCGTGATGAAAGAAGAGCTACCTGAGTAATGCAAGCTGTCAACTACTGTCTTAAAAGGATAACACATCTGCCTTTGAAGAGTGCTGCTTGAAATGTCAGTAACTAGATGTCTGCTTCCTTCATGGTGTACTGCCACTGAATGCATCTTCCACAAACAGCAAAATGCAGCTTATTACAAAAACAGGTTTGTAATGCTCAGAAAGACAAAAAATCATTAAACACTCACTGAACAGGAATATATACTTAAAGCTATTGTAGAAAAGTGCTGCTCATGAAGAACAGTTTAAGTGTTTTCAGTGTGAGACTGCCAAACAAGAAAATTTAGCAGGCAGAGTGCTGAAATGCATGACAGTCTATAAGGAAAGAAACTAAAATTGTCATCATGGGAATAGCTATAAAACAGACAAATCTCAAAATTTTTATAGGAAAGCACAAATAACAATCTATGACAGAGAACAGAGCTGCCCAGGGACAGAACTTTTCAGATGTAGATGAGAACAGGAGTAACTAAAATGTTATTTTGAACTCAAATAAGTATTCTAAACTAACCAATTTAATGTTATTTTGGTTTTTTTTTTGTTTTATCGGGTTTCTAATGATGGGAAATTTTATGGACTGGAATTATTGGAATAAAATAATTGCTTAGAGGAAACATTATAAAATTTAACAATGACCAATGAAATGACATATTTAGACAACTCCAAAGAATCTTAGAAAAAATTGGTTGGGCAGACTATTGGAATTTGGAAGGCTGGGCAGAGTTTTGTCTTGCTTTGCCAGAGCTTGGGATTAAGCAACAGATATGGAAAAATATTTCATTCATAAAATAAAAAAATGGAAGACAGTTTTCATGTTATCAGGTTTTGTTTACATAGGCTGGACAGATGAAATTGCAAGTCCTTTCCTTTTGAGGAAATAACACTTGAGAAAAATAGTGTGTGGCAGCTTCTGTTGTTTTAATTCCCTCTTTATATTACCAGCTGCAGACTTGCAAAAAAAAAGTCTTCTTAGTAGGAAAAATAATGGAGGCTTTCTATTGACTGCATTGAGGATGACTTTGATTTCAAAAGCTTGTCATATTACACCTTTCTCATTGAAGATATCAGTTACTACTCCCCACACCATAAGGAAATAGAGATACACTTTTTAGTGCACTTCATTTTCTCCTGTTGCCCTGTAACAAGTCAGGTCTTTCCATGCCCTTGTGAACCTGAAAACTTTATATATCCTGGGGATTCATTGTCAGACAGTGTCAGCAGGAAAACAGAGGGAAAAAGGGTTATAATAGACCTTCTATTCCTTTCTCTTACCAACCCACTCAATCAGTTCAGAAATGCTAGAAGGATTTCAGCTTCAGTTCAACATGCCCATTTTCACTACAGCCTGGGACCACAGACTATTATAACAATCCTTTTCTCTCCATTTATAACACCAGCCTTTCAGACATCATCCCTGGCCTCTGAAGTGACAGGTCTAGTGGCAAAATGCAATGAAGTGCATTCAAATCTAGCTGGGAGTTTTGGTCTGAAAATACTCTCCAAACTAAATAAGTATTATTCTTACAGGTCAAACCTAGCAATAAAATATAGCTTCATCTTCTCAGTAGCAATGGCAAGCTGGGAGCACAAATGTGAAAAATTGGACTCTTAGAGTCAAAAACATTTCCCAATTACAATTTTTATGACCTGTTAGAATCGTACTAACACTAATGCAGCAGGAAAGATTCAGGCTCTTATTAGATACAATGAACTTTATCTGTACAGTTCAGAAAACAATGTGCAACTCTGCTCTTAAAAACACAAAGTTGTGCTAAATTGTGTTTTCTTCTTTTTTGTTTTCTTTTTCTTTTTTTTTTTTTTTTTTAAGCCAAATCTAAATAGAGAAAAAATCTACAGTCTACAACTGGGCCAGAAAATTCTCTGTTGAACATCACATGCCTTTCATCTACCAAAGGAAAAGAAATATATTGGACTTAGGGATTGTGGAATATTTCATGATGTTTCATGATAATTAAATAAAAACTGTGTATTTAATTTTGAAAATACAAAATTTTTAAACTTAATGTTCTTTGGTAACAAATTATTTTCTCATTTTAAAATGAATTCTTGGTCTAAAAAGTTTATGGCAATTTTCCTCTTAAAAAGACAAAAAATTATTTCACATCTCTGAAACTACAATGAACTAAAATATTGCGCACAGAACCAAAGTAAATTCAACATTTTGTTTCAAAAAACAAAACCATTCAGTTTTAATTTAATGAAAATTTCTTTTTCCTGGTGACAGTAGGCAAATAGGTACTGAATATATTTTATTTCCTGTCAACACGCTTGCATGTGAGAATGACTAAAATACTCAATTTCTTGGCTTATATTTAAAATTTTTAGAGATTTCATCCTTTGTTTTTCTATTATTCTTCTTGGAGAGAGCACATCTTGAGACACAGTCCCCTGCATTAGATTTTGAAACATAGGAACCATCCTACTGGGATTCTGTCTTGTTTGTTTACAGCATAGGTTACGGGAGCACTTTCTGTTTGAGTATGTAAATAGTTAATGAAAAGCCAGTAGATGGCACTCCAGAATGTGCAGCATTGATCATACCTAAGAATTAGAAACCTTGCTGTGCTCTGCAAATGGCTTCCCCTGCCTTCTCTGCACAGGAGACCTCTAACACCTGGGATCCAAAGGAAGCTGAAGGAAACACTGCGCTTTGTTCCTAAGTGTTTGGCCTGGTCTTCTCCATGAACTTTGCAAGTCTGGATTTTGTATGTCTGATAAAAATAATTGCAGTTAGCTTCTAAACACAGTAAAAATAAATGAGAAACCTGTAGGGAATACTTTTGATTCCTTTTTGGCTATATATAAGACTGGATTTCAGTTGGCTAATGCAAATTACTGCATTTTCTTCAAACCGAGTTTGGTCAGTTTGTTCTGATGCTGTTTGATATTTTTCCCAAGCCAAGATTTATTCTTTTAAAATAGGCCTTGCAAAATTCCCCTTTAACCCAATATCAATTACTTAGGCAAACAGAAGAAAAACAGTCTAGTGAAGGGGCCTTCTTACTTTTCTTGGAAACATCCCATCACCATACGGGAGTCTGGTAAGAACTGGCCTCAGCTGGAAATGAGGGAAGGTAGAGCCTGCCCTCCCAAGTGACCACCATCAGGTTGTTCTGATGCGTTGTGGAGGCTGACCTAGAACAGAGGCTAGATGGAGTTAAAGAATAAAGTAGATATTTATTAGGAGGCGTCAATGGACACACCTTGGGCAGTACAGGAGCCCAGCCAGGGCTACACCCAGGATGAATCTAAAATGGTCACAAAATGGACAACTGGTCACAGGGTCTCACACTTTTATAAGTTCTGGTCCATTCACATATTGGAGTTAATTGTCCAGTTATAGCTTTAGCCCATGAAGTCTCATCCTTCTTGCTTTTCTCTCTTCGTTCTGCCATTGTTTATGCTCTTGGGCCTGAAATTTGGATTGGTTGTCCTTGGTCCCAAATTAGAGAAAGAATTGTTTTGTCTACCTACTCTGTGAAGAGAGCTTACTATCCCCTAATATGAAGCTCAGAACTACACACTAAAGCAGTAAAGAATCTGAAAAATATAAAAGCTAAAACCTGAGGCACAGGTAGCAGGGGAGAAATTGTGTATGGTCAGTGATGTGTGATCTGAATGGCTTCCAGATATGGCTCTGCTGCTTATAACTGGCACAAAAACCTGTCTGATAAGGGGATATTTATAAACATGGGCATATTTGAGTCTAGATGGGGACCACAAATACGAGCAGAGGTGCTGGAGCACCTCTCCTGTGAAAACAGGCTGAGAGTTGTGGTTGTTCAGCCTGGAGAAGGCTCTGGGGAGACCTAATAGCACCTTCCAATACCTAAAGGTGCCAACAAAAAAGACGGAGAAGGACTTTTTTTACAAGGGCTTGTAAGGGCAAGAGGGAATAGACTTAAGCTGAAGTAGTAGCTTTAAATTAGATATTAGGAAGATATTCTTTGCTGTTCAGCTGGCAAGACACTGGAACCCAGGCTGCTCAGGGAAGCTGTGGATGCTCCATCCCTGGAACCATTTCTGGCCAGGTTGAAGAGGGCCCTGAGAAAACTGGCCCCTGTCCAGGTCTGGAGATCTGGAATTAGAAGAGCTTTAAGATCCGTTCCAACCCAAACCATTCTATGATTATATAAAGTTCCTTGAACATTCATTTCAAAGTTACTTTTCAACTCTCAGGATTGCTGTGCAGGAAAGATCTTTTGTTAGTGGGCTCTTGTGAAACTAGTGAGGCAATTTAGCACAGATTTGTCCGAAAGCTACATGACTTTGGCTAGCCTAGCTGCTTGTCTGAAACACTTTTCTTACCTTTGTGTGAGGCATAGTGAAGTTGTATTCTGCCAGTTAGGATGATTGAAATGAAGAGAGGACAGTCAACAAATGTGGCTAAGTTAAAACTATCAGGAGGAACAAAATCCAACTGGGAGAAGCAAAAGGAGAATCAGTTCTAAATTTCTATTTGTGCAACTAACATAAACTGTCCACCCAAATATGAGGGGTATTGACTACTCTGCTGTGGTAAAGGGAAGAGCAGTGCAGGAAGCAGGATGGGGAAGAGAGAGGAAGTGATACAGAGAGAGAGGAAAGCAAAGCCCTGGAGAGTTCTGTTCCCCACATGGAAATGGGAGAGTGCAGTCACTGCTAGTGGCCAAGGCAGGCTGATTTTCCATCCCCACCAGCCACTGCTCCCTGTCACAACTCAGCCACCCATGGTGTTCCCCTGCTCATGCTGGCCCTGGAAGAGCAGCAGGCTACACACAGGCTGACAGAAAGCAAAACTGAGGCATGGCCATGGGGTGTGGCATCCTTGTCACTCAGGTCTGCAGGTCTGACAGCCTGCATGACCTCTGTAGCCACACAGTCATGGCTGGGCTTATGGGGAGATTTTGTAAGAGAGGAAGAAAAGAATTTTTGCTGTGGCATGCAAAGACACTGAGCAATACTTGTGCCATTCTGATGGACCTGAGAGATGAGAAACCTCATCTGACACTAGTGGAACATGAGGCCTAAGTTAAAGGGAATAGTGTTGAAACATGGCCTTAATAAGAATATGCCTTCTTTAGCTTCCAACTTTGCTAAATCCTTTTCCTAACCATCACATGCTAGGTCCCTCCATCTTCTGCAAGCTAAACAGGCTTCAAGGATCCATCCAGTTCTTATGACAGACCTTGCCTTGATCTTCAGCTCTTACTGTTTTGATAGGTTAGTGTTTTTCCTACCTGTGTCTTGCTCATGCTCCTCTGCGTCTTTTTCCTAAGCAGCTTCATCCTTGCTTCCCCTGTCTCACTGATGTCAGCCTTTCCCCATTTCCATCATATTCCCTCACTCTCTGCCCTGCCCCATCACCTCCTCTGTTGGCAGCCAACCTTCTAAGTGTATTTTTGAGTATAAAAGCCTGCAGGCAAGGAGTAAGAGAAGGCAGGTTATGAAGGATTGCAGTTGAATAGGCCCATAAGGTGCTAAATAACCCTTCTCAGTAGCACAGAGTTTGGAAGTCTGATAAATGGAGCCCTGCAGATGTTTCTAATCCAGCAGTTTTGCCTGGTAGGGAACATGTACTGAGGGGGGATTTGGCAATTCTGATACCAAAGAAAGAAGAATGAATGGAAACCAAGTATTGATGGTTTAGCAAATGGAGGCTTAAGGAGCAGATACACTGCTTTGTACCACAAAGCAGTGTACCAAGAAGTTTCTTACCAATAAAACAGAAACAGAAGGGACTTGTTCTCTTTACATAAGAAAAAAAATATATAGCCTAGAACAGTTTCAGCTGAAAGGGACCCCTAGGTTCCTCTGTTTGGCCCTCCAAAACCACCATCATTATTAAGAATACTTTCTTTTCTCTAGTCAGAGCTGCCCTTGATGCAGGAGCCTTTTGGCAAGTTTTTGCCAACAGCAAGAGCTGCTATTAAGAGTACACCATTATCCAAACATAAAGAGACTTCAAAGACATACAACTGGTTTGAAAAAAGTAGAAAATCTGATAGAATGAGTACACTCAAAAGGGCTGAAAAAGATCATGAAGATTTTTCTTATATCTACAAAATTTTTCTCAAATGAAGTTTTCTCTTTTCAAAAAGAAAACTGATGATAACAGAGAGGCTGTAGATCTTATTGCCTTAGGCCAATTTAACACACAGCACCCAGTACCCTACTTGGGTAGGACACTTTTTGCAAAAGTGCAAATCATTCAGAAACCTAGATTTAAATAAAAATCAAATATTTCCACATAAATTATATTTTTCTTATCCTGAAAAGTAACCCCTTTATAAGGAAAAGTTTTCCAAAAGCAAAAATATGTAAAATTAATTATGTTAAGGTCAATCAAAAGGTAAACCTAGAAAAAGTGAGCACAGAAAAAAATGCACCTGTATTAACTTACACACATTTCATCACCTCCTACCTCCTGTCACTTGAAAATCCATTGACACACTTCAGCAAACTAGCAGGTGTCTTAGTATGAGCATTTCTCCTCAGCTGAGAGGCAGTGATTCCATTTTTCTGTGTTTTATAATCCTTTCAGTAATAAAAACCAAAAAACAAACAATCAGACCAAAACAACAAAAATTGGAGGGAATAAGAAGCCCAAACAATTTGATCTGCTTGATATTGAGGTCAGATATAGTTCCATACAAAGACTCACCAGGGAACAGAACACAAACCTGCTGTACATAAACCTTTCCAAAGAGCAAGAACTACATATTAAAGATTTTTATTAGATAGTGGTTTAAAGTGTCCCTAGGCATAATATAAGCTTTTATTTTTTTTATGTGTTCAAACAGCACAGTTGTAAGAGAATGAAACTGTAATGTGCCATGTGTCAGTAATTCAAAAAGGAAAGCCTGTAAAAATTAACAGTCAGGAAATAATAAGAAGCTGTATATCAAGAGAAGGATTATTAAAACAAGAAGGATCTGAGCTGCCAGCATGTGGTGAATACCACAAAACAAGAAGGCAGGAGGAATTATGTCATTTGAGTAGCTTACACTTGTATGCACCCCTTTGGCCTCAAAGCATCAGAGGAGGCAATGCTTAGTCCCCAAGATCAATGGGAGTGCCACAGTTACTTCCCCCAATCTCTTGCCTTTTTTTTGTTTGTTTGTTTGTTTTTGCTTTTAGCATATTTTGAATTGAATTCTTAACTGTTGCAAGGCAGTAATAAAGTAGTTGAGAACAGCTCATTTTTTTGCAGACACAAGAGATCCCCCAGCCCAAGGTAAGCCATGATGTGTGTTCACTATGTTTGTTAATCCTTCCTCACAAAGCTGTGATTTCAGATAGCGTAATAAATACACAGAAAGACAATGAGATCTTCTGGTTGTTTTTTTCTGCAACTCATTCTATACAGGCTGAATCCAATCCCAAGATGCTCAGAATTCCAATTTGTTTCCATACTTGTGACCTCAAAGAATCATCAAAGATGGAGCCACAATTTAATGCATTTTTTTTTAAACTAATGACACGACAGGTGCTGCAAGGCTGTTCAGAACTTGGTGTTCAGGTTTGATCAGGAGTGTGACGGCTCATGCAGCAAACACTCTTGTTTGCCTGTTTCTTAAGGGAAGGATTCCATGGTAGCAAGGTCAAATGTGATCCCTGAAGGTTGCCATGGCAACTGTATATTGATTCATTACATATCAGAGTTTGTTCTGAAGGCTCTCCAAGGCAGGATATTGTCCTGCCATAATTGCGTTACTCTCTGCTCTTCAGCTTTAGTGCTTTGTGCCATGGACAACTGATTCTGAATGCAAAGAAAACTGATGCACACTGATGTGTCTGTTATGCAAGGACAAAAGGAAGTAGAGAGAGAAAGGAAGACCAGAGAAAGAACAAAAAAATATAAAAAAAAAAAAGACTAAATAAGGCTGAAGGGTACACAGTGCACACTTCAAGGAGAAGAGAAGAAAAAGGGGTAAAAAGATGTTCTGATGTTGCACTGAGTCAATAAATTCACTTTAGAGTGTTTTGAGATTAAATGTCCCTCTTCCTGATATGAACTAAAATAAATGCTGTCATAATATGGTGAATCCATAATCCCCAAAGCTGGCTACAGAAAATATGAGTGAAATATATGTTCCTTTAAGTTCTCCTGGCAGCAAAAAAGTAGAAAATCTTCAGGTTAAAGGGATAAGTGTACACAATCATAGAATAATAGAATACAGAATCACAGAATTGTTGGGGTTGGAAGGAACCTTAAAAATTATCTAGTTTCAACCCTCCTACTATTGGCAGGGACATCTTCCACTAGACCAGGTTGCTCAAAGCCCCCTCCAAGCTGGCCATGAGCGCTTCCAGGGATGGGGTGTCCATAACCTCTTTGGGTAGCCAGTTCCTGTGTCTCAGCACCCTCACAGTAAAGCATGTCTTTCTAATGTGTAATCTAAACCCACAATCTTTTGGCTTAATACCACTTCCCCTTGTTCTGTGAGGACTGTATGCCCTTGTAAAAAGTCCCTCTTCTTTTTTATTGTAGGCTCCTTTTGGTACTGGAAGGCTGCTGTAAGGTCTCTCTGGAGCTTCTCTTCTCCAGGCTGAGCAATGCCAACTCCCTCTGTTTCGTTATCCTGACCTCTCTCTGTTGATGGAGTGTTTAAGGAAATATGGAGTAAGCATTGATCACAGCCACAGATCACCAGCTGCATTTCTATTTAAAATTCACATTCAGCTTGCTAGTGAAAGGGGCTTTCCCCCTCCATGAGGTCTTGTACTGTTCATTGAGTGTTACAGGGTTTGTCTCTTGTTTTCTGATAAGCTTTCAGTTCTGCCTTTCATGCTGGAAATTACTAAATGTCCATCACAGACCAGATTACCAAGAAAAGCCAGCCACTACCTCTGAGCTTTGGTGATTTCCAAAAGCAATATTTTTTTGCATGGAGAAATTAAATTACCTTTGGGGGTTGCACCCAAACCAGTCTTCAAATTGTCTCTCCAGCAGACACATCATCCAAACAAACCTGATGCTTCAATCAGTCATGAAAACCAATCATCAGACTACTGCCCATCAGCAGAGCAGTAGAATTCAGTTTTAACAAACATTATGACAGAATTACCCTTTTGTTGACAGTAACAGGTATATACACAGATATCTAGACTCTGTTTTTTACTTCAGTGCACAGATTACAAAACTGACAGAAAAACTGAGCCATGCAAGTTGTTGACAAACACTGAACACTGCACTTTACTGAACCTCATGTAAAAATTGATGTGTCAAAAAATAGTTAAATAAGAAATATTAAAATTCTGTTATTTAATCATCAAGACAATAAAGATTAACCTGGTTTTCTGCTAGTGATAGTAACAACTTAGTGTTTTCTTTCTTCTTAATAGAGACACAATAGATATGCAAATTTTTCATAAACATTGCACCTGTATTATTGATTCATTAATTTATGATTAATTAATTTATAATTTATTATAAAAAATCCTATCTTGACCTCTATATGATTGGTGAAGTGTAGTACCATGTAACAGAGAAAAAATTATGACTAGTTACTACATCTCTGCTTTAATTATATGTACTTCCTCAGAAGCCTTTTCACTAAATTTATGGAGAAGTTTTCATCTCTTCTGCTGTCATTAAGTTTGCTGGATATTTTCTGTCTTTTACCATTATAAAGGGCAATAGAATCACCAGCATCTGTCTCGAATTTCTCTACGAAATATTTATATTTATGTGGAGAATTATATGAATATAGAGTTAAAATAATCACATGTTGCCAACATTTTTGATTTTCTTTTGGCAGAGAAGTTAGATGGTTTCTCTAAGAAAAACAGACATTACTTTTAATGTTTCTCTCTCATGTCTGCTGAATAAACTCAACTCCACACCCAAACACATTGCTTGACAATGTTTTATCAGCTCTCAGAAGCAAAGTAGGATCAGTCTTGGTCTTGGAAGTGAAAAATACTAAAAATATTGCAAAATATTGCATGGGAAAGGGATCTCCTGACAAACATGAGACATTGGATATTTATCGAATTTTTAACTTTGAACATACTTTTAATTCCTAGACATGCAACACTGTTGGATTTAAGCCTCTCTTTTGTGACTTCGCTTAGCACAGGCAAGTGCATGTTTATCCTCTATATTTCAGCCAGTGGTGCAATGCAGGAGCTCATCCCTGGGGCAGGATGGTGGAGTGCTCTGCCTCTCCAAAGCAGGAGCTCATCCCTGGGGCAGGATGGTGGAGTGCTCTGCCTCTCCAATGCAGGAGCTCATCCCTGGGGCAGGGTGGTGGAGTGCTCTGCCTCTCCAAAGCAGGAGCTCATCCCTGGGGCAGGATGGTGGAGTGCTCTGCCTCTCCAAAGCAGGAGCTCATCCCTGGGGCAGTGTGTCGGAGTGCTCTGCCTCTCCAATGCAGGAGCTCATCCCTGGGGCTGGGTGTCAGAGTGCCCTGCCTCTCCAATGCAGGAGCTCATCCCTGGGGCTGGGTGTCAGAGTGCCCTGCCTCTCCAATGCAGGAGGAGGAGAACCCAGCCCATGCTGGACTGGCCAAAGGGGGTCTGTGCCTGCCTAGGCACAGCTCCCATTTCTCAAGCTGGTGAATCATGTGAACAGTATTGGTTGCTGAAGGGGGTTGTGTGAGCTGTTAGTCTTTCTGTGAGAGCAAGCACCATGAGGTCTTGTGTTTGCCCTGCTTGCCCTCTGTCCTCTTCACATCACAGTGACGTGACCTTTTCAAGCACAAAGAGGAATGTGGATCCAGAACTCCCCTGGTTTATTGATGTTGCCACTCAAATGTCTTCCCCTCATATTTCCTGTGATGCCCAATCTTCACAGCTGAGAATCCCACAGGGGCTGGGTAGGGTACCCAGGGTGCACCCCACCAAAGGCCATTCTCTAAACTCCCCTGGTTAAAGCACATCAGACTGAGTTTCTGAGAGGCACTGGGTGGGATGACAGCTTGTAAATGGTGTCGGGGTATGGCACCCACATCACATCTTTCACATCCCTCACAGCTTCTGGGAAAAATGGAATGTAAGTTCTTGCCTAGAGTCCTCCCTGCTGGTGTCTTGTGTGGGTTATGGAGGCTCCAGGGGTGCATGTGGAGCCATGGTGATGTGACATAAAAACAACAGTAATGTCACACTGACAGACCACATGCTTTGTCAACGTGGCAAAGATTTGCACAAGCACAAGCACCTCTTCACAGCCCTCAGCAAGACAGGTCCTATACGACCAGACATCAACCTAAAGAGAGGTTTTTGGATCACAGCCCCCTCTGCATGTCGCTCTCAATGACCATATCAAGGCCTTTCCATTGCTTGGATAGTTTTTTGGCAAATCTTTTTTGTCAAATTCCTTTTCCCATTTAAAACAAGACCTTTAAAATTTCTATAGTTAGTCCGATGAGAAGTATCAGACATCTGTGGAACTGCATTTTTGCAGTGATGAATGAATACAAAATCTTCAGAGAAAGTCCCTACCCAGACCCTTCTTAATGGTGAAGAGGGCAGAGGGGAAAGATCAGTGATGAAAGTGTGAATACCAGCCTACATTAGCATGCACCAACAGCTCACAGCTATTTTAAAACTTGTGAGAAAATGCTGAAGAGGCAAAACAGTACAAACCCTTATGTGTTTCTGTGTTTGCAAGTTTTGAGTTAATTCATTTTTCCTGTGTTGGTTAATAGCAGAGCATTTTCAAGGCCTGATCCTGTCATTGTCCTGCTCTTCCTACTTTTCATATGCACTCACTGGAAGAAGTCTTTCAATAACACAGGAAAAATCAAGAAGGCTAAGGAATCTTTGAAGATGTGATATCAATATATCATATCTTTGAAGATGTGGTCTGTGTGTTTCAGCCCAAAGGTAACACAGCTGAGGGTCAAGGGCTGAAACTTAGGGATCATTTTATGCAGAAGCTTGGTGGCATGGCATGATGTAGAAGGTATGACTCTCTTTTCTGGAAAAAACATGCACTGAGACATCAGGGAATAAGCAGAAGTGCAATTAAGTCTTGCTTAATAACAAATTGTATTTCTTAAAAATCCTTTTTTTTTTTTTTTTTACTTATCTGATCCATAGTATTGACCACAATTTAAATGAGCTCTCCCTATAGACATTCATCACTCTGGTCTGGTATTTTAAGCACCCTGCTGCACAAAAGAGCCTGTAATTTTATTGCCACTCACACACTGTGACTGAAAGGACCAAAGAATCTGTACATGTGAAAGAGGGTGGAAATGAGATTTAGGAGTAATAGTCACTGATCTCAGAGTGAATCTCATACATTCAGGGTTATGTATGAGCCCACTTCAGCATCAGTTTAAATATGGGTTTTATTGTTACATTTTCCCCCCCAGAATACTGGCCCAATTAGCAATTAGCACAGATTAGGAAGTGGTCAAAGGAATTGTAGAAAGACTTTTGTCTCAATTGCCCTAATTCCAGGAAGTGATCCAAGCAACCCCTGTTCCATTCTGGGGGATAATAGAGGGGGGTATTAATTTTAGGACTGATAGATGATTAGTAATGAATGATGACTACAAGTATCAAAAGGTGATTTTAATCAATCTTTTCCCTGTCCATTTGTTTTAAGTGTGTTTCTGGAATTATCTTTAAACAAATGATGAGAAAGCAGGCTAGTGTTCAAAATGAAAAATAATAAAAATGTAAGGCTGTCCCTGTAATGTCCAAAATATATGTTCCTGCTTTGGGGGCCAGATGTCTTCCTCATTATTGTGATTACCATTCATTACCTTTGAATAATCTAGGACCTGTCCACACAATACAAACATTTCAGAACACAAAATGCCATCTCTTTTCTTATAAAGCATCTTCAGAAAGAATTATTTTCCACTGTGATTATTTTGACAGCAGCAAAATAAAATGATGAGATGGAATTAATATCTACTGCTGGCCATTTGAGCAAAAGAAGCTACAAATTCATTCCTGCAGGATCAAATAGTCAAGAAAGTTTAGCCCTTCAGCTATCACCACCAGGTGTAATTTGTGCTTTGGAAATATTCTATCACATCATGGCACACAATGCTATAGGAGTAAAACTCATTTATCAGTGAAGTTATTTATCAAATTTGATGAAAAAACGTGTCCTACTACAAAATAACCCAAGCTTAGAATCCAATTTCCTCAATATTCTCTTTCAGCACAATGTCACTGTCTTTCACCAAAGCACAAATACACACAGGAAAGAGAGCCTACCAGATTCTTTCTTTAGAGGAATAAAGAAAATGAATGAAAGTTGTTGCTGTGCTTAATGAAGTTTAGTGACATTTTAACCTATAAATGAATAAAGCCCAGGCAGCTATAACCAAAAATACTTTGATTTTTCAAATGTGATGGTCAAAACCACAATTAATCTTTTTACTTAGGTTGTACTTTAAATAAAAAGGTTACTTGCATATTTCAAAATTAGGTCTTTGTATAAATGATAGGAAAAGCACATAAAAATGTGAAAAATACTGTTTGCTAATTGCAACATGGAAGCTGAAGGGGAGATAATACAAAGAGGAGAAAAAAGAGGGCTGAGGTGAAACCATATTAAATGAATCAAGGGGTTATTGAAGTGAATAGAGAAATAAGGAGTCTTAAATTGGAAACGTTGCATTTGATTAATTAAACTGGATCCTGAATTTGCTAATTGGATGCTTACATGTTGTTGTGGGACAATGACAGATGGCATTGCACTGATGGCAATTAATCCTAGTAGCACTTTTAAAATAAGGCATTAAACTATCTGGGTATCCCTATTTCTGCAGTCATTCCTCTCAAAAACTGGGATGCAAATAGCCATGAGCCTCATTATGGGGAAGAAAAAGAGATGAGTATCCAAGTAGTTCTAAATAGCATTTATTTGCAATTTAGAATATAATACCTTTCAAATAAAGATATTTTGTGAAATTACCAGTGACAGTGTCTCCCTTTTAATTAACACCTATAGTAGGGGTGGAAATACACTCCTAAGCTTACATTTAATTATTGTATCCTGTACAAGGGAACGACATCAAAAATATAAAAAGTTGAAATTGCAAAGTCAATAAGGAAACCACATTTCTACGGGGTTTTGTTGGGTTTTTCTCTCTATTTTTAGTATCATTTAATATCTATTTTTTATATCATCTGCACAGAAGCAGATGTCCTTTTGGACTGACAGTAGTGTAAAATACTAAACTTTGCTACTCTGAGCTCCCAGGGAATTTTTTTGAATACCAAAGCATGAAATGTGTGTTCGTTAATCCTACTGAAAAAATCTTTGTGAGAACTTTGCTAAAGCCTCCATGAGAAAGAAATCAATACTCACTGTGACTTAGGTCACTTAAAAATAGACACAAGGAAGGTCAAAGTTCAGTGCTATGCAGCTGACTCACCCTTTTTTCTCACTTTGTAGTTTAAATTGTTGCAAAAGTCCATGTGGCTGACTTCCATCACTGCAAGTTACATATGAAAACAAATCTACACATTGTCATCACCAGTAAAAAAAATTTTGCTAAGATTACTTGATACATTTGTGTATATGCCCTCTCCTATATATTTTTTTGTAGGCAACTCAATTTTCAGTCAAAAACCATAAAGAAAATTATGAAAATTACTCTGCTTAATCCATAGGTTTGGTTATACCACAGAACTCCTTGAGGTTTGGGCAAACCCAGGAAGCACTTTGCAAAATAGAGACAATAATAATTAAAATAATAAACCTCCTTTGCATGTTTTAGCCTGTGATGTAACCCTACAGCAAGGAGTATTGAGGCAAAGAGTAACTAGGCTGTATAAGATCTTGTCTAGGAGGCCTTTAAGAATGCTGGGATACGCCTCTTGGGAGAAAAATGTCCAATATTTGAAATTAGAAGAAGAAGAAAGAAAAGTTGGAAGAAAAATGTCCAAATTACCACACCTCAGTTAATGCCTCTAGAAGTCACTGGAATTAAAATAACAAATTTATTTAATTTTTGTGATGTGAAATCTCTAAGTCAGTCCATCTGTATGAAGAATGCTTGGTAGTTGATTGCAAAATAGGTAGGAGAATTTTTTTTTTTTTAAAGAGTAGATCAAGATTTCTTAAAATAAGAGGCTTCGGGATTCTTTGCTCTTTGACACTGTTTCCAGCCCCACTGAAGTCTCACATTGCAGGAATCCACACATTTGAATTGGACTTAAGGCACAGATTCAAGAGTACAGATGACTGTAGGATGACAGTCATCAGAAAAAACATGTAACATTAACTGCACTCAGAGCATAAGAAAAGGAGAATGTAAAGACATTTTCCCCATATTTTTTAAGGACCACAGTTATAAGATTCCAACATTATTCCAACCACATAATTTATTGATTAGTGACTAATGCCAAAAGGTCTGAATTATCACTTCCAGAGCAAAAGTGTGAAATAATTCTTGTAGACAGTGAAAGGAAAAGATTGTTTATAACCTGACCATGGAAAGTACTGGCCTCAACCTGTGTTTTCACTTACACTTCTTTCTTTGAAATGCCACATACTTCTTAAAAGGTAATACTGGATCACATATGAAATTAGCAGTGTCCTTTAACACTTTTTCTGTCTTATCAGCACTGTTTCTTCTAAATGATGGTAGAATTATAGCAAATCAGCAGGGTGTTAATCATGTTTTGGTGTCCTGCATTGTAAATTCAGGTCATCTGTAGGGGTTTGCACTAGAAGCCTCTTATTGCCATATTGATTAGGTAAATTTTATAGTCTTCAACATTGTTCTATGCAGTACCTCTGAATACAATTGCTGTTCTACAATTATATATATATAAATAGATAGATAGATAGATAGATATATAGATAAATAGTTAGATAGATAGATAGATATCTCATATGATGATAATAATAAATAAATAATTTTATTTATAGAAGTGGAATGAATCTGACTGAGAAGCCTGGAATGGCAGTATTGACACATAGAGAGAAAATACTGATGACTCAGACTGAACTAAGATCTTACAGTGCCTGCTTAATCTTTGCCACTCTTTCTGGCTCCTTTTGGACCATTGCAATGTATTGTAGAAAGTATACACTTAGGTCAAGAGAAACTTAGAAAGTAAAGTTATTTTTATTTTTATTTTTATTTTTATTTTTATTTATTTTTATTTTTATTTTTACTAAAAGGCACCTTCCTGAAGCAAACCATTGCCAGCAGTTTGCTATTCTGTGCATAGTGAAAAATTTGGGACTCATAAGACAAAAGTCCCGACTGCTTCCAAAGACATTAGAATCAGGGAATATTCTGAATTGGAAAGGACATGTCAGCATCATCAAATCCAATCAAGGTGTCACCTTGGAGAAATCTGTGAAGCATTTTTTCCCAACAGTCTCTTTCATAGCCCAAAAATTTCAGTTGATTTCTTTGCCCATATTTATTCAATATTATGTTCAGGACACCTTATTCCCCTGAGCTGCAATGCATTTGGAAGTACCTCAATTCCCCATTTACAACATGGTTATGGACAAAGTGATTTTAGAGTATCTTTTAAACTCTTTGGTGACAAATCAGCAAAAGCCAACAAATACCTTGATGAAACACAGCTAAATCACTCTAAACACCCAGAGTTAAATCACTCTCATCATCTCTCTTAACTCATTTGACCCCAATGTAAAACACTAACATATCACATGACTGTGCTACTTAACAAACAATCCTAAATATTTTTTGAATCATAGCAAATATTTTACATTTCCATTTTTCCAACCATCATTGCTAAACAATGAACTAGGTATTTAAGGAGTGTGTATTTTTATTAATACCACAAAGACAAAAAAAATTACTTTTTAATTGAAAGAATAGCCTGTATTTCTTTCAACCAGCCACCATGGGGGGGAAAAGGTAAATTAGGACTACCAGATCATTAGAATCTTTGAGACCTAGCAAATTACATCTAGAACTGCTGTCACTAGTCAGGAATGTGCCCAAGGTTTTGCTATTGAGTGCTTGATATCCTTACACAAATCTGTAGTTTGACTGCATGTAGCACCCAGGAAGAGTCTCACGCCCCATAAACAGAACCCCGTGCCAGGGGGTGCCCTGTTATGAGCACCAACATTGCATTTTGCTAGACTCTCTAGTTTCCTACTGAGAAAAGACAATTCATTAAGGTCCTGGGGCTATCCCAAGTGTTACAGAGAATCCTGATTAATGAGCAGCTCACTAAAAAATAGACTCTTCCCAAGGAGCTGTCAAGCCCTGAAGAATTGTGCCAGCACTTCTTAGCTGTGCCCTCCACACCTCAGTGAGCCCAAATTGTTCAATTACTCTTGTATATTTTTGGAGGCATGGGAGGTTTTTCCATCTATCACAGTGGATCAGTCAAGACATTTGCTTGTCAAAAAAGTGACTTTCCCTATCCCAGGGTATTTCTTTTTATCAGATAAAGTTATATAAAAATGGCCTTCCTTTCCATTTTGGGTCACAGCTGCTGCCTGTGTGGTGAGCAGGGTTTGGTAAGGAGCCCTCGCCCAGAGTCAGGTACAGGTGTCCAGCTAAGACTGACTGGGTCAGGACTGCAGTGAAGGAAAGGGTTGGTTTTGTTTCCCCTGTTTCAGTGTCTGATTGAAGATGGAGGGACAGACATTTCCCCCTGACCACAGGCTAACAATGCCAAGCCTGCTTTTTTCTATATTAGGAGGCAGAACTTCTTTGGGGAGATCATATTGGTGAACAACTGGGGAGCTCTAATAAAATCCATTGCTTCTGGCAAGCCCCTTTCCTAAGGTGTGGAGTTGACCAAAGCCAAAATTTTCCTCAGGCCAAGGAAAAACCTAGAAACTTTTAGGATATTTTTAGGACTCATTGCAGAATCATTTTCTGCACAGGATAGAGACAGGCCAGAGCTTTTCTATATATCAGCAGCAGTCAGCTTGTATGACTGTATTTGTCCTCTGTCAAAAATCTTCCTGTAGACAAAATCCAAAATGTAAAACCCTGCTCCTCAGATAACAGAGAGAAATTGCTGTGGAATGGTGTTCATCCAGGGATTCACAATAATGTAACCCTGCCATGTCCTGAAGTGCTCCATGGAAACAGGAAGGTTATTGAGAAATACTGCTTTGGCCTTCACTTCTCTCAGAGTAGGAGGGCAGGCTTGCTAACATAGCAAAGTGACAAATGTGAAGTGCATGCACCCTAAAGTACTCAGATGGAGTTTGGATATTGAGTCCTAGTTTAAATAAAATTAAAGAGGAGGTAGTGCAACTAGTCCAGCCTGTTATAATACTATTTTTTTAAATTAAATACAGGATTTATTGAATTTTTATCTTTATTTCACTTCTGTTTGCTCTCATTTACTCTCTTGACAGGGTTCCTGGCCTGAGACTCCCTTTTGAAATTAATAGCCTATGGCCATATCCTTCAGAAGATTTTTCTTACTTGGTGACTGAGCACTCAATTCTACTCTGAGTTACACTTGTACAAGTCAATTAGCCTAGAGATAATTGAGAAAAAAATCATCAACAATGCTTCTAAAACCTTCAGTCTACTTGCTTTTAATATACTGCACTGAAATTTTTTCAATATGGGAAAAACTAGAGACCCATGTAATTATTAGTTATCTGTTCTGAGGTAGGCAATAGTCAATTCTTGCTATATCTAGAGCAGATGGTACATTTTCCTCCAGATTCCTAAAAGCTTTGAAGCTATATGAATGTTTTTTAATTACAGCTACACTGTGAAGGCAACTAAAACCAAATGGCTTAAGATGGTCTTTAACCACTCAGAGGAAACAGTTAATGATTCCAGTGTCTTCTTGCATTTCAGTGTATTTTGTAATAAAGAAAAAACTAAGATAAAGACAAGAATGGATCTCAGCTTACAAAGAGGCTGTGGTATTTCCAAATACAGTGGCAAGAAGCCCTGCTGCTGAAATTGACTCTTTTTGTGACCCAGAACCTGTCTCTGGTGGGCCCAGCTGTGTCAGGCAGGGCTCAGGCAGACCACCCACATGTCTTACACAACACTGGGAGACTTGGGGGCTCCTTTAAAGAGAGGAAAGAAAACAAGAGAGAGACAAAATATACAGGGCATATGGTCATGATACTATATTTAAAGAAAAAATGAAAATAAAATTTGCCAATAAATCACATTAAATTTGTCAGCAGCATCAAGGTTGATACATAACATATGCTCCTATAACAGGAGTAAAATGTGCTTCTTATCCTGATACAAAATGTTTTCTATTTTGTTCTGCAACTGCCAGATGAAAAAATTGTCTCAGTAAACCTTTAGATTTAATCTTAATTGACTTTTATCTGTCTGCTTCTCCTGTCCTCTTGTATTTTTTGGTCAGACAACCAAATTTGAAACCAAAACAGATTTGTTTAGAGCCATATTGGCTCTGAGTGGCACAGGGAGGAAAAAGCACATGCATACTGAGTCAATGCTTTCTCATGTAGAATGGAAGGATCTTAAAAACGCTTTTCCATAATGGCAAACTGAATTATTTTCACGCTACCACCCACAATTAACTTACAAAGTTCAACAGTGTTAAAAGAATGGCAAAACAAAGAAGCCATGTATGCTTTTCACTGCCAGCTTTTCCCATAGCAATTATGCAGCCCTGTGAGCACAGTTAATATCACCTCTGCTCAGAAGCTGCACTCCATGGCTACGGACTGAGATTGCTCTATAATAAAACATCAGGTCCATTACCTGACCTTAGAAAGCAATAATTACATCAGTGCATTTGAGGTTCCTTTCCCCTCATAAAGCTACTTTTCTTTAAAGGATTATCCTGGCAGACAACTCAGTTGCCTTTTTAAAGGGGCAACATAATCAGCTCCCTCCCACCCCACTGCTACTTGTTTCTCTTATCTCTGGGTTGATCTGGGAAATAAGAGCAGTGCAAATGTTTGTTCCAAGAAAGCACAATGGCAGCAGAGGCAGAACTGCTGCCTTGATTTAGTGGGTCAGGAGGGTCCCTGCGGATGCAGGACCCCCAGACACGTCGCCCTGTTGCTAGGGAACTGCATCGATCCTCTCCAGCATCTCCACTGACACCCTCTCTGCTCCACTGTGATTGAGCATCCTTTCCAGGAGGGGGAGAGTTAGAAGCTTTGCCTTGGCTTTAATATTTATGAAGTAAACGTTTTAACCATTGAAGCTTTAAATGCCTAATGCTGTTTTTTTTTTCCAGAGCAGCAGCTTCCTTTGGGAATATTTCCATCACTCTAGTATGGCAAATTACTTGACGTTGGAGGCAGAGAGCTTATTTTCTCTGAACTAAATGCAACCGCAGGAGATTTAAGATGTCCACAAAAATAATTGAAGTATACTTTTCCTCATTCATTTTAATTCTCTCATTATTTCAAGATAATTTACTCTTAGAATGCATCATGCTACAGGCTTAACTGAAAATCATCAAAATCATCAATTGAAAGGTAGACCTTTCAATTCAGGATATTCTGAATATTTTTATACAGGGTAAAAAATATAAAGCATACATACAAAAATGTTGTGTGTACATACAGAGAATGCTGTCACAAAGAAAGTGGGGTGCTGTGGGAAATGCCCAGTGGGGTGCTGTGGGAAATGCCCAGTCCCATATCCAGAGGAATGAGGAGAGCAGGTTATAAGTCTTGAGCTGGCTGATTCGGATGTTCATCTCTGTGCATACACAGTGGGAGGTTTTTAACATCCAGCTCTTCAAGAAGGTTCTGCAGTGGGCGTGCCCAGGTGGTGCTGCAGCCCCACCACACTGGTAAGGACCTGCACTAGGGGATGTGTAGCTGTGCTCCTATGTGTAGGGCCCATGTGCAGCCTGGAGGCAGCATCCTCTGCATGTCAGCTGTCTCAGGGGAAGGTGGGCCTGCAGACACCTCAGCTGCTGCAGGCAGAGAGCAAACATGCTGTATCAAGCTATATAATTGAAGGAGATGGAGCACCTGAGTCCTGTCTCAACAGATTCCCAGGGAATATGCATTTAGAGAAAGGTGATGCCATGAATCCTCCCAGATTGGAAGAGCTATCAGATGGTATGAAATCCTTCCAAACCACTTCTCTGACAATAGTGAGAAGAAGGTGAAGAGATGATAGTTTTCCAGATTAAATATAGAAAAATCTCTATCTGAATTTTAAAAGCCACCATTAGAAGTGAACAAAACCCACACACCTAAATAAACCCCTGTTGATTATACATCTATATAAAAATCAATAATTTAAAATGTATGTGAGATGATTAAGCTCTTGGCATCCTACCTATAAATACTCAACACTGGCAGAAACTACAGCAATAGCCTTAGAAATTGAAATAATTGCTGTAATCAGACACCAGATGCCTGATACTGAGCTGCATAACAGATACCACAGTGACCCAAGGGAAGAAAATGTAGCTTAAGGACAAGGTACTCATGTCAGCAGGAACAAACTTGTCAGAAGAGCTATGGGGACAGCAGCTCCCTCCCTGTCAGCTTCACCCTGTGGGTCACATAATCTAGTCTCATTTTGGAAATGCTGCTTTCTGCTCTTCTGTTGATCTAACCTTTGGGAACGCCACACCTGGCCCTGCATCCAACCCTTTCTATTAGGCAGCCCATACCAACAACCTCCCCCACTGAAATCCCAGGACACTGATACAGAAAGTCAGGTTTGTAAAAGCTGCAGTGGTTCCCTGCAAGGCAGCCAGCAGCTCACACTGTTTCCACACATGAAAAAGTTCTTTGATGTTGACATCACGTGGGTGTGCACAATAGGATCTGTCTCATAAGCACAAATCTGCATCTTTATCCTAAATCACTCTGTGTATCCTATGGTTAACCTGATTCCTCTGATTGAAATACAAAGTTAATAACAAAATAGTCAATTTTGTTTAAAAAAATAAAAGTATTCAAACTTGTGCTTTTTAAAAGACGTCAGCAAGTTCTAGAGGACTTGCCTTCAGCCTTGCTACAGCCTTTCTTCTTAGTCTAAAATAAACTCTCATCCTTTCCCATTTCAAGGCTAATCTTCTCCCACTCGCTCTAATGTTCAGTGTTAGTGGGTAACAGACCATGAATTAGGAAATGGCTAAGACAGCAGTAAAGTTCTTTTTTCTTATGCCCTTATAAGTAACAATGTTATATAATTTTCTACAGCATATAACATAATGGTCTTCTAACTAAGGTGCTGCTAGCACTCAGACTAACACTCTTTCTTCATACAGCATTGACATGATAATAGCATAATACTTCAGGCCATTAAGTCTATTGAGAGCAAATTATTGTCATCAAATGTGATAAAACCTAGTTGGATGCATTAACAATCTTACATTCTGTCTTGATAACACTACTAAAATAGTGATTTCCTCTGCTTAGACTTGCATTGGCAGCTTTTTATCTGTTTCTTCTTGAAATGTGTTGGTCAAATGTCCTGCCTGAATCACTGCTCAGGAAACATTTAGGGAAAATGATGCCTTGTGAAGGCTGACCTAGAACAGAGACTGGACAGAGCTAAAGAGTAAAGTAGGTGTTTATTAAAAGGCCTCAGATAGATCCACCTTGGGCAGCACAACCCAAAATGGCCACGAAATGGACGACCCGTTACAGGGTCTCACACTTTTATAAGTTCTGGTCCATTTGCATATTGGAGTTAATTGTCCAATAGCTTTAGCCCATGAATTCCCATCCTTATTGTTTTCTCTCTTCGGTCCACCCTTGTTTATGCTCTTGGGCCTGAGATCTGGATTGGCCATCCTTGGGTCCTCAGAGGGAGAAGGAATTGATTTGTCCACCTGTTCTGTGGAAAGAACTTACTATTCCCTAAAATGAAGCCCAGACTTACACACTAAAGCAGAATAGAATCTGAAAACCATAAAAGCTACAACCTGAGGCATCAAGGGCATCAGTGCAATACTTTGGATCCTAATCTGAAGTCTGGCAAACTCAAGGGGGACCCTGCTGTTAGCTGCCAGGTCTTCAGCTCTCTGTGGCCTATCTCATGTAACTAGTAACAGAGATGTGAAAAATTCTTCTTCCCCTGAAACTTGCTGACTTCTGCATAGCTGTTACATACACATCCATGTCCATGATACATGTGTGCCTGTATTATACACATTCAGCTATGTACATTACTTATTATCCCACTAATAAACTGAATTCCCATGAATCCCCTCTGGTAGCTAAAAGGTGTTTACACACTGTTATTTTTGTTTTAATTTCTCTAGTGACTGATTTATAACAAATGTTATAAAAAAAGTTGTTATAAGTATCTGAGAAACATGTACTAGTTTTAAAGACAGCCAATAGGATGTGTCTTTTTTATTGCTGAGAATTTTTCCATTTTACTTTTCTTTTTTAACTTGGGGTGGGCATAAGTGAGAAAAGTGGTTCATTTTCCAAAGTGGTTATAAGTTATTAAGTATTTTTTTAATATCTATTTTCATAGCAGGATGTCCCTGTTATCTGACACATATCTAAGTAGTATGATTTACTTGTAGAATTATAAAAATCCATCATAAAGTACAACTTTGGAGCATACTAGGTTTTTCTCTAAGACAGTGGAGCAAGAAATGGCAGACTTGTCTCTGATGTGCAATCTAGGCACCACTGTCACCGACATAGTTTATGAAAAATCCTTTACTTAGGATTTTTCCTCTCCTGAGAACTGAGAGGCCTCGGAACAAACTGTAAACAATTCTTATCTGCTGCTGTGGAATGCAACGGGGAGAAATCTGTGATTGGCCCCGTCAGACTGTTTGCAATTAAGAGCCTATCACAATTCACCTGTTCGGCCCGTCTCGGGCTGAGAAGACTTCAGTTACGCATTCTTTTCTATTCTGAGAATAGCCTTGGTAGTGAAATCTCTAGCTTTATTCTTTTAGTATAGTTTTTATATCTTATATATCATATAATAATAAATCAAGCCTTCTGATGCATGGGGTCAACTGTCTCGTCTCTTCCCTCCTCCTGGGACCCCAGAAAACCACTGTAATACACCACTGCCTGTACAATAGACGTGTAACACCAAGAGCAATTTTAGTAGCTGTGAACCCTGTTTCTACACACAATCAATTTAGCAAATAGTAACAGTATAGTCTGTGGACATTTAAACACCAGCAAGTGTGGCAAGACACGCAGCTGCTTGTGCAGGTAGATAAATCCATTGTAGCAAAGAAGTCTAAGTCACACGTAGGTCTGGCTCTTACCAAAACTTCAGTCGCAGATACCCTGCCAGAGTCAAGCACTGTTAGTGTGTATGTATTAAAAAAAAAGGCAGTTTCCCACCTCCTCTACCATGTCAGACTTTGTAGCTGTCCCTGCAGGTGAATATATTGTTTCTTGATCACAGCAATTAGCTCAGCTGCTCTCCACATCCCTGTCTACTCCTTTATTCTTACTCCAAACTGCAGTTTCATGGGGGATGTTGGTGTCAAATGCACTTGGAGGGATGATTCTCACTGCTTAGCATTCAGCTCTGAAGCCTCTCAGGGAGGAAGCGTGAACTTATCTGGCTGCCTGTCAAAAAAGCTGGCCTGGATGGATAGCAACTGCCTGGAACCGTGCGGTAAATAAGACCTAAAGCTCCTACCAAGGGTTTACAGGCTCTGGGCAAACATGCTCACTCACAGTTGTTACATTTGACAGCTTGTATCCCTAAAGTGATTTTTCACCAAAGCTTCATCTTATTTCCACTCCAAGAGTTTAGCTATGTTAAATTTTTTCTCAGGAAGATGGGGTTTCTTATTCCAGAAGACTTCTTCCTCTTGTATGTAATGGGAGAAAGTGGTGACAAGTAATACAACCTCTCAGATGAGGTTTCACTTAAGCACATAACTAACACTTATTTGCCCCCTTTTTGTCCCAAATTCTGCAGTCTATCAGCAAGACAGAGAAACAGAAGTAATACAGCCCCTGCAGCTTCTTGCAGCCGTAATGCTGAGTAGAAGGTCAAGGCAAGCAGTGTGGTGGTAGAAGGAACAGGAAACAAAAGTCTTATCCTCTGCTTGGGGCCTTCAGGAGTAAGGTGTTGGTTATGCTTTAAATCTCTATCTACTCTTCTTTTATCCCATTTTACTCATTTTCAGAGACATCTGATTTTAAGAATTTGGAGCTGCCGTCTCTTGGATGTCATTAACAAAATTACTGATTTTATAATTTACTCACTGGATAGTTCAACACATTCTTGTTCTTTTGTGTATGGAATGAGTTGTGTGTTGCATACCACTAATAAAATTCAGGAGCTAGAAATTTAGTATACAATAGAAAAGTGAGAACTATTTAAATGTATTTCTCTATTCAACTCATGACTAAGTGCATAGGGAGCTTAAAAGTATTGGGATATCAAAGGCTGAAGATTTGCATCTTCTAAGAATGCCCTATGTGTCCACACAATCTCTGGTAAAAGCTTTTGAAAGCCATTTAAGATGACATTGACCTCAATTTTCTGGCAAACTGGAAGCACTATGTACAACTTAATAAGAGAAAAAGGGAGAAAACTAATTGACATAGAAAGGTCAAAGCAATGTAAATGTGATGTTTTCATGATGGGAAATATCTTCATAGTTGAAAAAGAAATGAGGCAGGTTATTGCAGATATTAATATAAAAAAAGCTTGCTGTTAACATTAACATCTGATTTGCCTAATACAGTTCATTACTGTTCAGCATTTCATCTAAATCATTTTCTTATTAATGCTTAACCAATACCAAATAACTCCCCAGCAGTAGCCCTAGACATCTCTATGAATTTTAGCAAATTTATTATGCTTGGTCCTGTTGCAATGAAGCTTCAGTGGATTTATAATGATCAGTTACTTAGAATAAGCAGTGAGCATTGAGGAGACTCTTCATTCTGCTTGGGTGAGCACAGTGAAATACCAGAGGTTCACTAGAGACATCCTCAAAATTGGACAGATATAAGGCTTAGGTGAAAAGATATCCTTTTTCTAATTGTAAAGAGGCACAACTGTGAACATCTGCAAAACTGCTAACTTGAATTCCTCTTGCAAATCCTGAGGATTGTACCAGGACTGATTAGGTGCACCAACTATCCAGACAGCATTTAGTTGAGGAGAAGGCAGCCTGTTGTCCCTTTATCATGCTGGATTGCATCCTTCAGCAGGCAACTAGAAAATTTTAGGAACTTCCTTCCTCACTTTAATTTCGAAATATTAGCCAATGGAAAAAAAAATAATTTAAGGCTTCTCAAATTTTGGACTCTAAGAAATAAAGAAATCAGTGTCTCACCAAGAGAAGGGATGTATTATGGGAAAATCTGCAATATTTAGGTAATATATTATTCTTCACAGAATTTTGTGGAAGAAGACCACTGGAATTGATTCAACCACGGTGATCAGAATATTTGCATTTTAATTAACACATGAGAGAATATGTATTTTAACTTTGTAAGAGAGCTGTACTACAGCACCTTTCTCTGAGCACAGATCATAGTAGTCAGCTGTATCTTTAGAAAACTGTATATTATCAATTCTGAGAAGAAAGGCAGGTGCAAATGTGAATTTTTCTTCTAACTTTGGTGTTCAGCTGACTGCGTTGCACTTCAAGCAAAATATTATTTTGATTTAGTATTCAATATTTTATGCCAGAAAATATCAATGTCACAATTAGTAGCTGAAACCATTCCTATAACGTGACTCACAATATTTCACAGGTGTGAACCTGTGTACTCGGGACTCACCCTGGACCTTTTAAAATGCTGGTCACACTGAATACTGATGTACAGTAGATAGTAGCCATGGAAACCAGTCAGAGCTTACTTTAATAATATATTTTTTTTAGGAAAACTAAATTTCAAAGGGTGATTTTTCTCTTTCTTTGGGGGCACAGTGCAATATAGCATCTAGGAAATTATCCATTAGAGGTTTTTCAAAGCAATTCCCTCTTAAAATCCCTTGCAGATGTTGCACAGGGCTCATTTCTGCCCACTGAAGACCAGGTGTGTTATTAAGGCATGATAAACACACCAAAACCTCCCTGGGGAATGCAATAAGTGAGGAGCAGAATCAGACCACACCCAGGCTGCACTGAGAGGAAGCGGGTCCACTGTTGAAAATTTATTTCCAGCCACTCCTGGAGGGAGCAAACAGTTGGGGAGGATGAGCTAAGCAACAGGGAAGGCAGGCAGCCAGGCACCTGGAGGATACCTGCAGGGCAGGAGAGGAGGGATGGAGTCTCTTTTGCAGACTAGATGCATGGTGAGATTTAATGCTTGAACCTGAGAATAGGGCAGATAGAAGCTCTTGGTAAATACAGGCTTTGCTGAAATTTGCAGTGTGGAAAGTGAAGTTTTCTGGGAGGAAATAGTAATTTAGAAGGTATTTTTTATTGGAAGCAAAAAAGCTTTTTGACAGAACATTGAAATCAGGTACGGAAAAGCACATTCACAACATAATCTAAGTTGCTGGGGACCCACAAGGACCATCAAGTCCAAGTCCAATGTTAGGTAAATGGGCATTGAACCCACAAACCTTGAGTGCAATTAGCACCAAGCTCTAACCTACTGAGCTGATCTCATCTCCCTGCAGGGAGGGAAGCTGACTGGTCAGCAGTGATTCCTGGGGAGGTGTGCTGCCCAGCAGGACTTCTCTGACAACAAAGACTTGCAAAAATGAGCATGCAGACCTGACTGAAGACGTGTTTGCAGCTAAATATAACATCTATGGCTGTGAAAAGCATAGGGAGAGAAAGAAAATGGGAGAGAAACCTCCCTTTCCTTCAGCAGGGAGCCTATTCCTGCCTCTACCCCAGCCCATGGGGCAGCAGACCTCCGCTTTGGCTACTCTGGTGAGTGGCCAGAGAAACAGATCCACAGGCAGAAGAAAAAGGAATGGAAAGGGTATCAAATGAAGTGGAAAAATAAATGATGAGCAGAAGCAGAGCTCAAGACATTTTCCATTGCTTTGAAAGGATAGGACACCTACAAAAGCAGGAAGACATTTTATAGATGTCAGATTGATTTTTTTTTTCACTCCTTAAAATTTCTGTATTTTCAAGTTTGCCATGCATGTTCACTTTAAAACAGTTTTCCTGTCCCATTAGCTGTGCTTTGGTGAGAGCATATGACCTCTGCCACATACCCTACTGGGACTTCCATGGGCAAGTCAACAAAAAATAATATCCAAGTGAGATCTGAAGTCACCCTTGTGACATTTTTCATTACTTCCTATGCTAAGAAAAAACACCCAAGACCCAACCAATCTTATGGATGCTAGATACCTGCCCCATTAGTTAGAAAGTAAAACCACTAGGAAAAAATATCAGTGCTTTGTGGTGCACAGGGCATTCACAATACTACTTTCAATTAATTTCACTTCACCACCAAATTTAACAGGGTGCCAAGCAACAGCCTTGTGTGACTCTGTAGCAGAAACTGAATTAAGGTCCAAATTTCATAGTGTGGTAAAAAATAGTTAACTGCAAAGGGTTGACAGATTACTATGCATTCTTCCCCAAAACCCAAATACAAAGCTGATTTACTACAAGATTATTTCCTGTCAAATTAAGGAACATTTTTTTCCGCTTGGTTGGCAATTTTATACCACTTAGATGACAAGCTAACTGTCTGATCTCAAATTAAATCAGCAGACTTGTGACATTATAACTGCTCTCTTAAAAAGGATTGTGCATGGAGAGGAAAGGAAAAACAACAGCAACGATTTTAATGAGATTTCCATCTAGACTCTAAAAGTGTTCCCTGGTAAGATACTAGTTCACCCTTTCCTGAATAAAATGAAACTCTAAAAGATGTCATGGGATACCTGAGACTGTTTTTGACTCTGTGGAAAAACAAAAGCTCAATAACATTTATATACCTCAAAGAAATAACTTACCTTTGAAAATATGACTCACAATAGCCAAAAGCTCAGAATGATGCTGACTTAGAGCATCAAGATGATGACTAACTTACAGTTCCAAGAACATGTCCTCTGCTCTTAAATATCAATCACAAAGTGCAGCGTAGCCATCAATATTTAAGACCTTCACCACTGGGAAATAGAGAGCCACTTGGATACTCTTCCTCAAAATTTTTTGTCACATTCCAAAATGATAGATGAGATGTCCTCCTCAAAGTTTTGTCCCATGGAATTGCCTTGATTGTCTTTTGAATTACATGAAATTATGTTCTCTAAGATAGAAACTTTCTGATGATAGGAAAATAAAAAAGGAATCTATGTTTATGAAACAGCTTTTTTTGCCCTCTCTATGCCAATTTGCTGGCACCAAATTCATGAGGCTCTTGAATCCAGTGCAGGAAGAAACATCTCCAAGGGTCGCTGTTGACACCCTTCCCATGTGCCCAATTTCCCCTGTCCCCATGAATAAGTGTTATTTCTATTGCTCACTGAAATTGTCTTAAGGGATGATTCCAGTTTCTGGCTTTTCTTGTGCTCTTCCTTACTCAACATGAGCTTCCTCCTGTTGCATGTGTGTTGCAATTGAAAGCAGAATGTAGGTTAACCACAAAAATTGTGTTATTTTGATTTTTTGCTGATAATTTGGTGGTACTTTCGTGAAGATGCCATCTTTCCTTCTGCATCTCTCATCTGATAAACTTATTTAAAGCAGGAAGCTTTTCATTGCTTTCTGTGCCAAATGTTAATCATAGTTATTGAGAAATTATAGACTTCCTTCTTATAATTTTTCAGAAACTGTGAAATATAAATATCTGTGTAATTTAAATATGATCATCTTAATGATTTACAGGGACTCTCAGAATGAAGTGAAATTTTATAATGAAGATACCATCCCTTCTCTATGCTCTCCTTCTTCCCATTCAAGGAACTAAAAACAAGAAACCTGGTAGGAAATTCAAAACTTTCTAAGGAGTAAACTGATCCAAAGAGCCTATGGCTTGGTAAAAGTGAAATAGCAAACACTTAAAAGGTCACAGTTCAGCAATGTTATGCTGTACTTAAAAAGGAATGATCTGTATTCATTTCAAATCCTCAAATAAAATTCAACACAGATCCTTCCTTAATATAGAAGTGTGATATTTTTCTTAAAAATGCAATTTAAACTGCATTTTAGATCTATATTTGAAAATTTGCATTAGATATTAAAGTGCACAGGCCTTTTTAAACATGAAGCAGACTCTCATTTCTGATTGGGAAAAGCTGTTAAATGTTGATAAGTGAAATGGCTGAGTAAGGAAAAAGGTTTATCCAGAAGAAAACCATATGCTCCAATGACTCCAATAAATCTCATTAAGGAGGTTATGACAACTGTCTTCTTTTGATCTAGTTCAGCATAGAGGTGGGAGTAACCAAATACTGAAGAAAAGGAAAAGCCAATTTTTCTCTTCTTTATGTGAATCCTGGGAGCTCCAGTGATGTTACAAGCACATTACAATAAAATTAAAATACTGCCAGCACATAACATAAACCTAGACTGAATTATATATTGACTAAACAAAGCATTTAAAACTAACTTGTTGGCATTTTCTGTTAGATGCAAATAAATAATGTATAAAATTACCAATTTTTCTTCTTCACAGAACTTACAGAAAAATGTACTTTTTCATTTAGCTTGGATCAACTTGTGCACAACTTTTTGCTTCTTTCAGCTCCTGTAATTTTTTGCAGAATATTTCAAGACATTGCATTTTATGCCTTCCCTCCACATCCCTGGTTCATCTTTCTTTTTTTTATTAGCTGGAATAGCACAGCTTATTACATATTCAATCAATCAATCAATCTTCTTGGAATTCCCATCCTTTGACCAGGATCTTCTTTACACCTGCTCCTGCAGTCTAGTCTATGAAATTTCAGCAAATGTCACTGTCAAACACCCTAATAACATGCTCATGGCAGGCAACATGTGCACTGGTATTAATTAGCCAAGACCATTCAGTTTCTTTGTCAGATGGACTGTGTTGCTTCTTCCCTTTTTTCTTGTATCTGAATCAGTGGTTGCAATCCCATCATGCTGTGGCTGGTGCTTTCTGCAGATCATCAAGACACCAGGTGTAATGATGTCTCCATCTTTTATTGGCAGAGATTTGGTTTTATGTTTGCTATGCTCTAATGTTTTGGCCAGTGAAGTCAGCCAATCTGTGCTGAAGATTTGACAGTGTTCTGAGTACAAGCAACCAGAAGTTTCAAATCTTCTTAAGCAAGAAGGAAAGCTCCCTATAATTATGTAAATATGTCTGCTGTGCTGTGCTAGTCACAGCTGCACACCACCACATTTTGCAGATTGGTTTATTAGATTCACTTTTATTGCTGCAATCCAATTGGAGATAAATAGGCTTTACTCCCAGCTAGAGGGTACTGCTCAAATAGCAGACAAAAACTTCATGTATAATTCTCACATTAACACATGTTATGTGAGAAATTCATGTGCACAGATAAATTTGGGATCAGAAGAAGGACTGGTTTACGTGCTGGATGTCAGTAGTAGAAACAGGCACATTCAGTCTGTGTGAGGAGCCTTTTCTAGAAAAAACAAAATAATAATTCTCACCATTACTGAGCATATTATCAATGAACCTGAGAAACCAAATTTGAACTTTTCTAAACATTTTGATTCTCACTTACCCTACAGTCAGCAGCCCCTGGGGAACTGAAAAACCTGAGCAACTACACCTGAAGAAAAGGGGAAGAGTATCAGAAATGGGACTATTCACCCAAAAGTCTGCTCCCAGCTCAAGTTAAATTCAGAAAGTCATCCTTTTCTCACCCATATGTGCTTGAGTCTAGAGAATTCCATGTTGGGGACTTAAGTTTGAATGTGCACTTTACCTGCCATGCAGTCCAAGGTTGTCAGCACCATGAAAGCAATAAATCACATAATCTTTGCTACAGAATCTCTTCTGTTCTGCTTATTGCAGATGTGACATCATTGCCTATCTGCCCCGGATGAAATGTCATCAGCTTCCGGCCATCACTTATCCCATCTAGTTCAAATCATAAAATTAAAATTACTGCATATTGAATTCAGGCATTTCAGGCATAGAATAAACAAACAAACCACCCCTCTCCCCCCAAAAAAAATACTATTTTGCACAATTCTATTTCTTAGAGAATTCTGTATTTGCTACCACTCTTGATCTATACAATACAAACTTAAACTGGCCTGTGTTTCACCTAAATTCTAGGCTCTGTGATGCTTTCAAGTATCAGTATGGCTTCCATATTTGAAATTTTGTATTTCATAATACTTAGATACATATTTTTAATAGAGTTGTAGCAATAATTTTTTTCCCTCATGTAAATGTAAACAAATTATAATTGAAAACAGATAATGATTTAAGCAAGAAAAAACCTGTGTCCTAATTTACGATCACAATAAAAGTATTGGATTTTTTTAGCTTCTAGTGATTTCCCAGCCCATGTTGCTTGAAGGTTGTGATTCTTGCTCAGAAACAAATATGGACTTTAGGCAACCATAGGAATGAATATATTTTTCATCCATGTGGTTTTGTTCAATTCTTCCACACTACCTTGTTAAGCTTCTTCTTACAAAGCTCTATATTAAAGAGTGGCTTTTTTGCATTTCTCAATTCTCCTGACCAAAAGCAGATGCAAAGACTTGTCATGTAAAGATTCTTTTTCCTTTTGATAATTTTATTAATGATAAGTTTGTATGTTTTAGAGGGAATACTCTACTAGAGCCTAATTCTGCTATAAATATTCATTACCAGACATACATGGTCTTCAATTTCCTTTTGCTTACCCCTTGGCAAGAATTTGTAATCAACAGTCTCAGGAATCTTCCTTCTCATAAGAGTATAATCTGGACATTTTCCAGGTACATCAAAACTGAGTGTGAAAAGTCCATTGCTGATATCTTGGAACAGCAGAGGCAGGAATGATAACACTGAGACAGAACTACAACATCCTGATTGCAGGTAAAGCACGAACAATGTTGGCAACTAATTGCCGTCACCGAGGGAACATTGCAGTCACAGATTGCTAATCCTCAAATCTTTCATTAGTTACTGAAGAGTAGCTACGGAAATGTAATTCAGGTAATGAGGAGGACATATAAAGCAGAAGACACCAGAAGTTATGTCTCCATGCTAATCCTTGGAAGTGACACTAAAGAAGTGGTGGGAGGATGCCTTCAGCATGGGAACATGACTTTGGATTGGTTCTAACTATGGTCATGCCTCCAGGTGTACATTATCCCTTTGCTATTGTGATGTCCTGTGTAACTACCACTCACTCCTTCAATTTGTTCCAGATCCATCTCCAAAGCTTCCTGTGCCTTCTGGCAGCAGCACATGAAGGTACAGAAACTCCCAGCTTCTCCGAGAGGAGAGGAACTCAAAGCCTGAGGAAGAATCAGGACCGCCATCTCACCCTCCAGAAAAACTCATCACGTTATAACTGGAGTACTGCTCAACAAAAATTGTTTCCCTCAGTTTCAAGAAGGAACTGACAAACTGCTACACAGGGAGAGCATAGAATTTTCTGTGCAGTGAATTATGAAACACAGAAGGATTTATCCATTGTCAGTCTTGCACTAGATAAATGCAGGACATGACAGGATCAAGTGGCAACGGTTTTAAACTGAGAGTAGAGTTTAGGTCAGGTATTGGGAAGAAATTCTTTACTCAGAGAGTGGTGAGGCACTGGAGCAGGTAGCTGGGTAGGTTTTGGACTCTCCATCCCTGGGAGTGTTCAAGGCCAGGCTGGATAGGGCTCTAGAAACAACCTGGTCTAGTGGAAGGCATCCCTGCCCAAGGCTGGGGGGTTGGAACTAGATGACCTTTATGGTCCTTTCCAACACAAACCACTCTGTGATCTATTATTCTACACTTGGCCATTAAGAGAGTGCAATAACACAGGTTGGTAGGCTGCCTTGCACTGGTAAACATGCAACTAACCACTTTAAAGTTATCAGACACTAAAAAAATACCAAAAGGTTAAAGTGCTGAACATACATTAAAAACTGGGCTCTTAGAGTACTGAAAGATCAGAAGATGAGATAGAACAGATGTAGAGGAGAGAAGGAAGAAAGAAGCTGCATTTCAGAATCATGAATTGAGATGTATAATGATTAAATGGCAAAAGAGGAATGGAAATAGTAAAAATAATAAGGAATCTAAAGGCAGAGGAATATTTAGAGTAGGAGTGAATTAGTAGGTATTTGCCCTGGACTTTGGAGGAATCTTTTCACATTAATCAAATGCGAATCGTTCAAAAATTTCTCATATTTTAGTACCACAGTTTCACAAACTTCCTTACCCACTTAATTTTTTTCTGTTTCTCCTCTGTAGAAATATGCTGCAAAAATATTAAAATTATTTAGGTCTGAAATTTATCCTGTTTGTCAAATTAAATTTTTATGACTAAATGCCTTCCTTTGAAAAAACTTATAAGCCTTTTCTGTTCTTTGTTTCATTTCAGCAACTGGAAATTAATTTCTAAATCTCTCAGTTATTCCTCATGACGAATATATAATTTTATAAATAACTGACCCACTTTACCATGACAAGAACTATATGTCTGAGAACTGTTTATCCAGAAGTTTGAGAAGTTCCTTACCTTGATGCAACATGTGATTTACCAGATGTTTTGTAGGGAAGACAACCATGCTGATAAAAACAAATTGCACTACAAGCAAACTTTTAGTGAACTGATTTGGATTTTATGCTAACTTCAAGATGGACTGATTCTATCACTCTCTGGCTATAAGTGTCTGAATTTGCTTTTCCTTATTGTGGTTGTAATGAGCTGTGCAAGAAATTGTCCACCCTCTGCCCCTTCAGTTGTCAAGAACAATAAATGCTTTTTGAGTGAAGGGTTTATTAGGCAAAAATGCACACACTGATGTCTTTATGGAAGGGAAAATATATCCCAATTACAATTGTTTTTTAAGCTATCCTATTACCTTCATTTCATGTTAATTAGATGACAATAAAATTTTCATTGCATTGATGAACTGTAGCAAAGAAAGTCATAAAACCTGGAGAGTTATTTCTGTTTGCTCAGTGTCATTGGATTGTGTGGCAAATGGGAGTAAGTTCCTACTGAAGCTCTCAGTTACACATATTCCCTGAGAAAATAAAAAGGTTAATTTGATTTCTATTTTCAATTTTCTTCTTTTCCTATATACAGTGGGCAGTAGCTGTCATCTTTACTAACTGTCTTGCTTCTCATACTATTTTATTGATCAGTAATTTGCTGTTGTAAGTTCCTTCACTAAATTTGCTTTATCAGTGTTATTTTTTTTGTTCAGCTATTTAACAATTATTTTAACTTTGATATAATATTATAAAAATTATTGATTAAAATTATATTTTATGTCAATATTTCAGTAAAAAGGAATTAATAAACAGCAGAACCTTTATACTACACTATTATGAAGGGATGGAACAATCATTATGGAGCATGATTGCTATAACAATACCTGAACAGCTCTTTATAAATTGTGGTAGATGTGGAGGCAAGGGTGTATGTCTTCGCTCATCTTTTTCCACACTATCCCAATAACACAGCTGGGAAAGGGAATTGGACATTGTTGATGGAAGAGAATTTTTATGCAAACGTGCTGGAATTTTCCAAGCCACAGGATGAAAAAATGTTATAGGAGGATAACCTGTGCAAAAGAGGAGCCATGTGTTTTGAGTGGTATTGATTTTTCTCCTTTAGATTGTGTATTGATTGCTCATGTCTGCCCATTGATTAGTGAAAAAGTCTATTTTTCACTTTCAAGAGAATAATTTTCATTGCTTTGCTGCCCTTTTTTCCTAGGCAAAACCCCTATAGATACTACACTTCAGGAATTTCTAGGCATATGTGACCTTTTAATTATTTATGACTTGCATATCTATCAGCTGAAATCTCATGGCAGGAAATGAGATTAAATTGCTCTGAAATAAGAATCAGGTTCTCCAAGTGGTAGGTCTGAAGCGTGGCATCCAAAGGCAGCCTATTGTTCTGCACAGATTTTGCTTTGGCATACCAAGTATAAATTGAAGATTACATGTACAAAATTCTACAGTATTTTTCTTCATTAACCAGAAGACAGGAAATGCCATCATCTTTTTAAGAAGAAGAAGAAGGAGCTGCTCCTCAGGGTTTGGTCTTCTTTCTGACCAGGCAGCCCTGCTGGCAGCCTGCCTTGGTCTTCCCCAAAGGAATACAACTGCTTCCCCACCCTGCATAAGAAATTGCCCGACCTCCTCCTGCAGAGACACAGCCCCTCAGCCCCCCAGAGCAGAGATGGGCATCAAGAACATGCTCAGGCCCTTACAGGAAGTTTTCTGCTTTGTGTACACCGTCACATCATTTCAATATAAAAGTTAGAAAACAAGTATTGACTGCTGTTTGGGAGTTTATAATTGCAGCTAGCTCTTGGGGCTAGATGTCCTTCATGCAGCCCCTTCAGACATTCCTTTTTTTATTTGCATTATGTTGCTACAGCAAATACAAAAGGCAGCTAAGCCTACAATGTCCTCACACTCTAGAGAGGCACAAAGGCTAGTCTGATAAAAACGAGGACTGTGGAGTGGGAAGAGTGCCCTTGGTTGTTTTGTTGGGGTTTTTCAATTCCTTTCTAATAGTTTTATGTCTTTATCTTCAGTCCTACACATTCAATATTTATTTTCTAGAAGAAATGAAAGAAAATTGAACATTGCTAATGTGTTTTTGACTTCACAAAAGTATTTGAAACATGACAAAAACCCTTGCTTTCAAATATGTTTTCTGCAAAAGCAGTAAGAGGTTTTAATGGCTCAGAAAGAATATCATAAATACAGCATCATCAAACCTAATCTACCATGAGAAGAATAGTAATATCAAATGGCCTCTCCTACAGAAATGTATTTTAATTAATTACCTAATTTGTTGGAGCATTTGTAATATATATTTAATGACACTACAGTCTGGCACAGCCTTCCAGACAGTGTTCTGAGGAAACATGATCTAAGCATAGCCTCAAGCTGATATTATCAAATAACTCACCATGCTGTGTAAAAAAAAAAAAAAAACAGATAAAACAAGCAGCTAATGTTTCAGATTACAGGGCCTCAGGAAAGCCTCTTTTCACCCTAGCATTTCTCTCTGGCAGCTCCATCACCTCTGCCTTTATATCTGGAGCATGCAGTAAATAAATATTCAGCACTGGCCTGATTGTAGGTAGCACCAAGCAAGCAGTAGCCCATTACTATATATCACACTCCAATTACTAAAGATCTTGCCATGTGTCTAATAGTCTAATATAAACAGTCCATTAGGCTTTCTAATGGTGGTGTTAAATAAAGGGTGAACAAATAGTACTAGAACAGCAAGAAGCCCCTGGGCAGCTTTGCATCTTCCCATGCCACTCCCTTTAATGAGATTATGTTATTGCTTTGGTCGATAGAAACTCATTCGAAGGTTTCCAGTTCTCCTGCCCTTTTGTGTTGATGTATCTAAATATTTACCCTTTGGTCTATTTTCTTCAACAGAGTAAAGTTCTTGCCCTTTATTCCCACTTACATCACTGCCTCTTTTTGCCAGACAGAACAATGCATCTCTCCTGATTGAGTAGGGAATCTCTGGTACAGCCCCTCCCTGGGATCTAATGCAGCCTGTGAATCTCTCAGCATCTTTGAGAGAAAGCATCAGTCATGTAAATGACCCCTGCATCAGTGTTCTGGCAAGGCTTTGTAAGAGTTTATTCAATTATGGTACAATATTTTTTCCAATTAGGGGAATGTCCATTATTTTTCTTTATTTTGATTAAAAATAGTAGAGCCTTTCAAACTAAAAATAACTTAAAAAAATCTACTTAAGACTTAGAAATGTAAATTCAAAAGACAATATAGCAGAAATAATAAGTAAAATAATTTAATAGCAATTTAATAATTTAATAACAAGTAAAATAATTGAAGAAGTATTATATTAGAATAAAAATTTTTACAGAACTGTAAAATAAAGTTTCCTTTATAAAAGCTATAGCATAGTTGGTGTGTGTTATACAGAGGATTGGCAATGAAACACCAGAGAATAACATTCAGTACTGATATCTCCATCATAGACTGAAACTGCCTCAACTGCTGAGCGTAAGTATAAACAAATACACTGAAAAAAATTACAAAACTCACTTTGAATGCCTGAGTCTCACACACTGATTATTGTTTAGTTTAAGATATAATGAACAGTAAACTATGGACATGCTGTTTACTTTTAGAGATGTTAGTATGCCAGAGACAGAAATTAGGCAGCTCTTTAGTTTAGAGCTAGCTGACAAAGCCTGTTAAATTGTTGTAAAAATTCAACTTTGATATCATACACAAACCAAGTCCAGAATGATGGGGTATTTCATATGTAAAACACAGTAAAATGTTACATGTAATATTTTGGCACTTATAATTTGTTTCAGCAGTGTTTCTTTCTTTTAAATTCTGCTGATTTAGTAATTACAAAAACGATCAACAAGCCTTTTGTCCATTGGTCTTCTATGAAGCTAATGGATTTAGCAGGAACCATGATAGAAACCAGCATCAAAGCACTGGACTGATGCAGTGCTGCATCAAGGGGACCTCCTTTCAAGACTAGAAAATAAGCTGGCATCTTTCTGGCTTTAATTTTGGGGAAACTGCCTGATATAACACCTTGGGTGTCATCTAGAGATGACTGTGACTACAGTTTGCAATGTATTTTACTGTACAGACAAATTCTCCAAATTTTTCACTATTGTCCAAATTTTCCACAGTTGTCACTGAACAAGTCTTGCAATAATATCAATCAAAGTTTACATGACAGCTTCTGCTCTGCATTGTTTTGTTCAGTTTGGTAGGGATTTCCCTAACAGCTCAAGCAAAATGTAATCAAGGATACAAAGAGGCTCTATAACCTCTTTGTGACCCAGCTTCAAATAGAAAAACATTTTTTAAATAAATGGGCGGTACTCCAGAACTTTCTGGTGAGGAAAGGGGATCTCTTGGAAGCTCTCATGAGCCACAGTTAAGCAAATGGGAGCAGAGACTGCACTTTCCCCCAGCATATCAGCAGTTAGCTCTCTGTCTGTAGCTTTCTTTGTTCTTCTAAGACGGAAGCAGTTGAAAATCTGAAAAGGACAAAATGAAAAGTGTTCACAGAAGTCACAAAATGAGAAGCAAATTCTGTTCCTTGAATAAGCTGAGGCCTGAAATCATTTGGTGGTAAGCAAAAAACCAAAAGCTATTGGAAATGAGACTACACACACAGATGGAAGCCACATCCAGGCAAGTCGGAAGTTTCTGATGGAATTGACAGACATTAAGGTAACATATTAAACTACATATTAAACTTCACAGATTCATTTTATATGTGGTTTAGACTGACTTCATTTTAGATACCTAAACTGTAGATTTTTTACCTCTGACCTCATTGCTGGAGGTTCTTCTTGTAATTGACAGTATGAAGGAGGTATATAGGTAGTTTTAGGGCATGTTTCATCTTAGCTCCTCTTGCCTTAGATGAATCTCATTTTACAAATGCATATTTCATTTCTCTCATTAGAAATTAATTTTAGGCCACCAGTTCAGTCACAAAGCCAGATCCACATTTTAGTCAGTCACATCAGATCAAATGTGGAGCTTGAAATGTCATTGTCCCAAACCACAAATATCTTAGAACGAAGAATCTGAAAACCTTCTAGCTCATGGGGAAAAAAGGAAAGCATAAGAACTTCTAACAGCTAAAAATCATCAGCCACTTAGTATGCTATGAGGAAGCCAACAGATATTGAATTTGGACTTGTTACTATGACTTCATGCAACATCAAGTAATGATTAAAGCAGGGTATGAGGGAGCTGTTATGCTGTATTACCCTGGCATAGCACTTCAAGGAAAAAGAGATGGTAAATCACAAATCATTGACTGGTCTACTTGAACAACCTTCACCACTTCAGACATTGTAAGAAAGCCAGATGGTGATGTGAGGCCGTACACTGACGTTAAGAAATAGTCCATAAATAATCTCTCTCATTTTTACAGCACAATAGTTAAAAAAAGGAAGAAAAACTGTGGCAGTTTAAACTTTTCATACAATACCATTTTCAACACACCTGAGCATGTAATGAAATGCCTCCTGGTTGGCTCAGTTCTGCAAGAGCCTTTTAGATTCATTAAAGTGTTGAAGACATTTCAGACTTAATAAATGGCCTTCATTTAAGACGTGAGAATTAAAGACAAGCAGTCAGGTGACTGTCTTTAATTCCACAGGACACATAAGAAATATTTGGTAAGAGGGTAAACAGCAGCTGCATAACCAAACAGGACTGGAAAGAACAGCCTGGCTCACTGCATCCAGTCTCATTCTAAAATCTCCTGAACTTACAAATCTCCATCTAAAGAAAATTTCTTTTTTATCCTAACCCCTTACCAAAAGTCTATTGCAGAACCATCATCAAACCTTTAAACGAAAGATTTGATTTTTTTTTGTCATAATTAACAGAGAAATTTCTGCAGTTTATTTGCAGTTTAGGCTAATTGAGAAGAATGCTGCCTTTTTCATAATCTCTGACCACCTTGCCTTCCATGTCAGCTCAAATGTCGCAGCAAACCTTTCACTCAGTGCAACTTCCTCTTCAGAATGCTTCTTTGAGGTATTGTTTCTTTGGCTGAAAGAGAACACCTAGGGGGTAGAGTTAATTTTCTCCATAGCAGCGAGCATGGGGCTATATTTTGGGTTTGTGCTGGAAATAGAGGGATCTGTGCTTGATAACACAGGGACGCTTCAGCAATAACTGAGCAGTGCTTACACAGGTTCAAGGCCTTTTCTTCTCCCCATCTTCACACCAAAGGAATATGTGATAAGAAGCATAATATTAATAATTTTTACTTATTTTTAAAATTATAGCTATGATATAAAACTTATCAGAAATGACAACTGTTTGGTCATCAATGTTTTCCAATTTTCCCTAACAGTGTTCCCTTCTCTTTAGAATAGCTGGAGTGACACGTTGCAAAATCTCCCTCACTGCCAGAATTCTGCCAAGAATTAACTTTATCAACTCTGAATGCTCAGTCCCATATAAATATCTATATTCTCATTATATTCCCAGAAAGGTTTACTGTTCATTATTTGCTGTAGTTCCACTGAAAATCCTTTGGTTAACCACTAGGGAAAAGAAATGGCACTGTAGGAGTTAGATGTGCAATAAGGCTTTATGGAGAAAGATTAAAAGTCAGCAGAAAGATGAGGAGTTAGGTCTTGAAATGAGAAAGTTGAGATTTTGAGGTGTGAGGGTGTAAAGGCTTAATGTTGCCCAGGAGATGGAAAACCACATTAAAAAAGATTTGTCTGCTGTACTTCACTGAAGAAATTTGTTAGCATAACAGTGGAGGAAAATTGCAAATTGAGTGAGTAATAAACACTGATGCTTGAACACAAAAGGCAAATGCACAATCAATATTTATTTGCAAACACATATGGGCTGAAGCAATTGTTACCCCTCAGTCACAATAAGCGTAAATGGATCTTGCAATAATTGGGTTTTGCCATTGTTCTGGTCAAACTATGTAAATTCTGGAAAGCAGCTGAACTTAAACATGTGTGACTGCAGTGAAGCAATTTTCCAAACTTGGAGAAAGAGCCTTCAGGAGAATCTGCCTGTGCTATAACCAAATCACCACAAGGAAATTACACCCACAACCTACACTTAGGCAAAACCTGACTAAACAAAAGAGGCATTCAAAAACTTAGCACATTGAAAAGCATGAGCTCTGCTATAACATTTCAGCTTGCCCTAGTGTGGACTTGGACTTTATTTATTGAAATAATTCCAATATATGACTTCACGCTGCTACATTTATTTTTTTATTTGAAAGTCCTATAGCAAGACCTATTTGGTCTATGTGAGTTCAAAAAGAGAAGAACTTTGTCTGAGACACCCACACAGGTCAATATGAGAACTCCTTGAAGGTGTCCTTCACATAAAATGTACATGCCCAAAAAGATTAAGTGGCTGCTGCTACTGGGCATTGCATCCCAGGTTTAATCTGTTGGCTATCTTAATTATTTCCTTCTGTACTTACTTCATAAAAGAAATGGCTAAAAGCCTATATGTGGTGAAAGTCCACCTGTTACTTGTGGATATAAAGAGCCTCCAGAGAAAAATGTGGGAGTAGAAAATACAGAAGCAATTATTTCTTGCAGATTTTACTTACTACTTTTTCCTCCTCTAAATAATTCAGCAACTGGGAGATTTCATGTCAGTGATTTCATTATAAGAATGAAATTATTTCACAACCCCCTTTCCTTTGACAATTGACACAGGTTCAGCTCCTCAGAGAGACTCTTAAATTCTTAAATGTCAACACTAGTGCTAATAACCATCAGCCCCTTCACTTTCTTGCTTAAATTTCCTTAGCACATGGAAGTATGGATCCTTTAGTATCTGGATTGCTGCATTTCTAAAGAGAATGGAAAGTGAGCTACACTGTAACTAACTGGGCATAATGAGCTTTTACTGGGATTTAGAAGCTGTTAATAACCAGTCTGTCTCCATACATTGAAAACAATACCTGGCCTCTTACAGTTTTCCCTCACTTGGTATCTGTCTTGTTTATACTTTATGGTGGCTGTCAGTGCCTTTATGGTACTAGAAGTGAAGATTTCCCAAATGGAAGATGTATTTCTAAGAAAAACTGCCACCACTCTACAGGTGAGAGAAATGCTGTCCTTTAATAAATATGAGCAAGAACTTTGAGTGAATGTTTTAATCTTTGCCCAAAATATTGAAAGTTGTCTTCCTGTAGCTTGGAGGAAATATTAAACCAGAAGAGCAGTTAACTCACTTCCTGGGACTAATATGAAAAAATAATGAGATAAAATCAGACAAATTATGTTAAAGACAGGATATGAAAATGCAGGCATAACAGTACACCGGCAACAGCTAAGAAGAGGGAAGCAGAAGTAAAAGGTGTTCTGCAGCAAAGCCCATTGGCAGCAGCATGCTGAGGGCACATCTTCACCGTGTTAATCTTTTCCAACCTGACTTTTAAAAGTATATTTCTTTTCCCATGAAAAGTACATTTCTGTATTCTGGGACAGCTCTATTTCCTCTCAGTGCTGCAGGAGCTTTCCTCCTTGTTCTCTCTGTGTTTCTAGATGACAGTGGCGTGTGCTCCCTTCCCTTCTCAGTCCAGCCATGCACAGCAGTGGGTTCCAGAAACACATTTTCTCTGTTCCTCTCCTGGCTGGTGGTAGAACAGGCTGGATAATCTGCATGCAAGCACAAAAAAAGGTAAGGATTGAAAAATATTTTCCCTTTCACATCATCCTGCATTGAATACCCCACCCTGATTTATAAAGTGTATTATGCTAACACCTAAGGAGAACTGGTTTTAGCAGTGTCTGAAGACAAGGGACATGGGCACATTCCCTGTTCTAAATCCTGTCTACTACCTCTCTGAAATAACCTCTTGCAAATGATGCCCAATTTCAAAATGCTCCAGCCCATTCTCAGCACAGTCCCAATGCCTCCAGATCTCCCTGAGGGATAACAGGGACCTGAGTCCCCACACTCCCCTCACAGCTCCAACAGAGCTAATTTTTCAGACTCCTTCGTTTTATAGTATTTGAGAGATGTAACTACATTTTTAAGGTCCTGAATCTTTCTTTGCAATTTTTTAATCTGTTCTGGTACAGGGACTTCCTATAACTGAGGAAAATCCTGTACAGATTGCTAATAAGGGAATCTATCACTAAAATAGGCAAATTTCAAAGAGCAAAAAACCAAAAATCTCTTTTGTAAATAATAGCACTGCCTCTATAGATATCTTGGAAATTCAGAATTTTCTTGAATCTGTAATTTACTGGTGATTATGATGCTTGAATGTGACTCAGTGATTTAAACATAATCAACCATTGTTCTCTTCCTATTGTCTCATTTTCTCACTGGTAATTAATGTCTTAAATGATGCATTCACTGGATTATAGAAAAAACTCTGCTCAACCATTTCAGCTTTTTTAGCTTTTTCAGATTCTTTCCCAGAACTCACTTCTGACTAGTATCTTTCTTCCAACTGTTACTTTTTAGAGTATTTCCTCCCTTTCTTGCCTTCTTGCAAGCACATACACACATATTTTTTCCCCCAGGATGGAAGGAAAAGGAGTGGAAATGGCAGCACAACAAGTCCAGTTTCCATGAAGAAAATCACCTTCTTCAAGCAGAGTTCTAATCCTCTGTCAAGCAACACTAAAAGGTTCCAGGCATCATGACTAATAGTGGGGTGACTCTCCCTCTTACTGGCATTGCACACACCACAGGACCTTCCAGGAGACCAAGTCCAACAGCAGGAAAAGCTGTCCTTTGTCCTGTTTGTTTGCTTGAACTTATGCTTTCAGAAAGTGAGAAACTTCTATCAACAAATTAGAGTTAGATATACATTACTTCATGTCAAAGCTTATATAGAGGAGGAAGTCAGTGATCCCTAGTATTGGTTTATTGAAAGTGTGTTTTGTCCTTCCTGAATTTCAGAAGCCTGAGCATTTGTGGAACAAGATAAAACAGATTTATTTTTTTGTCTCTTAATATACAACATTTATTGTTTTCCCCATAATGTAGATCAGAGGAAAATTATGCAGCTGATATTACATAAAAAGATGAAATTGCTTCTTTAATACCTCTTAGCAATTTCTTTGGAATTCTTCTGATATCCTGTTCTCTGAGAGATATATGGGTCACTTCAGAAAGACTCAATCCAAGCTCTAAGAGCTACACGTACTAATTAGATTTTTCAATAAATAATTTAGCAAGCCTGTTTCAGTTGAGAGGTTTCATTAGATGTTTGAAAATAATTTAAAATTTTGTATCTTTTTTACATCTGACACAGGTTTGTCTCCCCAGAGATGTCTCTAGGTTTTTAAATGCAATTGCACTGTTATTCCAATAAACCATTTGCAGCTATTCTGCATACATTTGCTTTGTCATATTGATTATTTTAATTCTTCTTTTTAAAATTTTTTCGAGTTCATTGGTATTCACTCTTTAAAGAGGGAAACCTTAACCTGAGGCTTACAAAGGTCTGTCTTGCCTCTGGAAATTTTTCTGCCATGAGATTAATGAAAGTTACATATAAAATAATATAAGAAGAACGCTGTATTTTGCTATTCCACCCTCTTTCATAAATTTTATTTCCTCTCTTAATTTGAAATCACTTTTGCTTTGTAATTAAGCAGATTCTGTGTTCAATATTTTTCTTTCTTATCACAAACAAGGCTTCAGTCTGTGAAATCTGCATGGGAGTATAAGAATGTTCCTGTTTTGTGGGTGGTGTTTGACATCATTACAGGGTCTTATTAATGGCTCCATTGTACTTCTCTGAATAATTAAATTCTGCTAATGGCTGTAATATTTTCATGAGCAACATAATCCTTTTTTTTATTATTATTACTGCCAATGAAGGATAGGAAGATGCCAGCCACTAAAATGCAGCTCTTGTGGAACACAAGGACATATATTTAGCATAAATCAATCCCATCTGAATGAACTACAGAACAAGGCAAAGAGTTTTTCTGGAAGACTTTCAAAACACCATCAATAAATGCTACAATTGATTACTTATCAGCACCCATTCCAAGATAAATGACCTGTGATTCCATTTAAAAGTTAATGCTCAAAGGTCTTCAAATGCAAATAGCAAAAAGCAATACATAAACACTATAAAAAGAACCAAACAGATATTAGAGACAAAAAAATACAGGCAAGCAGATTTACTACAAAAATGCACACAAAGACCCCTTTCAATACCCAAATATGTTTGTTTCACAGGTATTTACAAAGTAAAAGATAATTACTAGACAGAGAGATAAAACAATGAAACTTTGAAGTTAATCCACGAGTTAAAACTCTTTCAGCAAGATAAAACTTGTTTCTGAGTTTTATCTGTTACTGTTTAAACTCCTAAATTTCTCTCTTAATAAATCCTGAAGGGCCAAATCACAGCATAAAAGCAATATCATGCAGTAGGGTTGTTTGCTCAGAGCTCCTTTGTCTTGGAGGCAGCTTATGGCAGTCCGTTCAGCAGTCCATTTCACAATAAAAATGGGATATACATAGACTTGTGCTCTCCTGGAATCTTGACAGTTGTGTAGAAGTGCACAGATGTCAGACAGACAAACAGAATGAGACAGACAAACAAATGAATAGACTGTCCAACCCTCTTTTGGCCTTTGCAGTGTGGAAAGACACTTTGTTCATGATGTTATGTCACTACTGCCAACCCAGCCAGACACACACAACACAGCCAGGGTCCTTTAGGAGCCAAAACCAACTTGTCCTGATGGAGCCATTTCTGGGAAACCAATACCATGTGTGCAATGTGTTTACACCAGCATTTAGGAAGACAAGGATTTCTGTGCCTCCTAGAAGGGAGGTACTAAAATCTATTCCACACAGAAACATTGGATGGTAACAAACAGTGACTTTAATATATAGATCTATGAAATATTTATGGGGAGGGGCATTATGGAAAGGGATATAATTGTCACCTCAAATAACCAGCAACTGAATGTCATAACCCATTTTGCTCCTTCCAATCTGTCACCCAGCTTGTGCTTATTTGCAAACTGGCTTCAGCTCATGTTTACCAGGACAACATAGTTACAAGGGAAATGTTTCTATTTAGAATAGATCCACAGTATAATTTTTCCCACAGTATAATTTTTAATAATCTGTGGAATTATTAATATATAATCCCAAAGGATTATATATTAATCTGAAGACCTATGAAAATCTGCTTTTAATTTTTGACATTCTTATTAAAAGATTGTCTCATGAAAAATGCTGGTGTGTTTAGTTTGGATTACTACGTAACATAAACTTGCAAATATGTCTGGTGACTTATGTAAAAACAGAAATTATTTAACTTGCATACGGTTTTCTTACTTCACTGCAGTAATTCCTCTATTGTCAAAGATACCTGTTACCAAAAGCTACGTTCACTTCTTACACTCACAATGGCTACAATCACCTGCAAAACTGTCAGCCAGACTTGGTGGCTAATTGTATTTCTTGAAGTGAATATTGAAGTGCATTATTTGTGTTCTGCTACTAGAAATAATGGAAGTTTAATGTTCACTGCTTCTAGAGCAGAATGGTGATGAGTGTATGATTTTTAAAAACAGATTAATTTACTGAAACTAATGCCTTTTTTGCAAGAAAATGAACATGTCAATCTTTATAATAGAGAGGAAAGAGAAAAAACACCGCTGTGTCATTTTCGACCACAACAAAAATTCATTGGATATTTTCTCTTTAAAAAAAAAAACACCTCCTTCTTTCCCTCTAAGAAGAAAGCTGAGTAATATAGACTTGTACTTGAATTCCTCAGGTCAGGTAAGATTTGATGGTGATTTATCATTTTAGACCAGTAGAAAATCCAACTCCTCCATTACAAAATTAATATTAAACATAATATCAACAAAAAAGTATCCACCTCTACAATACTTTGATCAACCTCTCTAATTTCTTGTTCCAATGATAAACATAAAGAAAAATAAAAGCTTTGACCCTCGTTCAGATCCATGTTGTACTTTGGGATAAGAATCATTGTCTCAATGCTCACTGCCCACAGGTATTCAGATACCCTTTATTATCTTTAAGAACATGGCAACCACTAGCAACTGAAATCACCTAACAATGCTAAACTGTGTATTGATATTGTAATCACAGCATGATTCTTGCATATTAGATAAACATTTTTTCAATTTGAATAATACTACTTTTCAATTAATTTCTTATTCACATCTCCAACTCAAATTACTGAAGTACATCAAATATTCACAACTATCATCAATATCTAGCTGCCTGAGAAGGAATCTCTAATGATAACATGAATAAAGCAAAAATGCTGAATGTGATCATAGAATAATTTATTTTGTAACTTTCATTATAGCAAGAACCCTTTGATGCATATTATAACAAATGTCTTCTTCTAGCTGTAAAACTTCGGAGTGTTGTGAAAAAATAAAGTGGAGGGTTACTTTTCTTAACTAATAACTCAGATTTAAATCTTCTCATCAGCACATGCACTTACTATGCCTCCACAATGTCCTTATTTCTGCTTAAACAAAGCCTTTATAATAAATTCAACCTGATTTCCTTCCTCCCACCAGCCCTCAGGGGGTTCACTGAATGATCTGACGTGCATAGAACATTATCTATCATAAAGGATGATGAATACTTATAAACCCCCACTTCTGTGGAAATCAGGACCTCTGTGGAGAAGGCCTGGATTTGGTGAGGTCATCTGCTCTGGGGTCAGTGCTGATCCTGTTGAGCCATGAGCAGTCCACCACAAAAAGCCCAAGCCTTCCCCTCCCCTCCTTCAAATGGGTCATTTGAAGGAAATCCAAAGGAAGAAAACAGAGAAGGCCACACTAAACATTTCCCAAACTAAATTGGGATGTCATTTCAAAGATTAAAATTACTGTGCTTGCTTGCTTTTGGGCAGTAAAATTGAGAGAAGATAAAAAAGAGCTTCAAAAAGAAAAAAAAAAATTTTTGGGGAATTTTATGCAGTAAGGAAAGAAAAAGTATATGTATGATAGAAAGGGAAACTTTTTATAAATATTGAGGAGAAGTTACATAAAATGTTTCTCCACTCTGAGTGTGTGTGTTCATGTGTGTCCTAGAATGTGTGCACACCTATGAAGGCACGGGGAGAGATGAACCTGCACAAGCTGTGCATTATTGTAGAAAGCATTTCCTTCCTTCTCAGTGTGCTCAATGTTATTTGTGGATCACACTCAGAAGTTCAAATTCAGTTTCTAGTCAGGTTGGAGCCCAGCTTATGCCAATGGGAGTGTTATTCATTTCAAGGATGAAAAAAAAATATATAATTAGGCCCTCAGGTAATAAAATATCTTACTGCAGGGATATTTTATTGTGAGGATGCTATAATGGTCTCCTCCAAAACTTTATGAAGCAACAGACAGAACCTCAACTGCAAGCAAAGCTCCTGCCAGGTGAATGGTTCCATGTACAAACCTTTTTGGGCAAAAGAGAGGAAACACAGCAAACTGCCTCAGCTTGCAATTAAGTACTGGTCTTAAAAGCTTTTTTATGAAATTCAGCAGGCAAAAGGACAGGCATCCTGTCTGGTCTTACTTTTTTAGCATCCAAGCTCTGCATTCTCATACCACAGATAACCTGAAATTGTCAATACTTGTCACAAGAGGGTTATTCTTCCATCATCAGTTTTCAAAGCTGCCAGTGAAGCATCTTCTAGGAATCCCCATGGGCTCGATTTCTGCTTGACTGAGGTTAGATTTCTCTGCCAACCCTCCCCCAAGGAAGGCAGAATACATCTCTGCACAAAGAAGGCAAAAAGTGTAATGAAGCCCTCCTCGTGTGTGAATGAAATGCAAGGGAGCACCTCATGGATAGCTGGAAATCATAGAGGAGATTTTCCCATTGCTGGTGTTTTACCTTAAAAATGAGACACCTGCCATCCTAATAGATGTGAATCTAAACCATTGACTTTAGGCTCTCAGAATCCTTGCAAATCCTACCAGAGTTTTCAAAACTGCCTTGAAATTCATGTTAGTATAAACTTGCTGGTGATTTTTTAGAATGTGTATGAGCCATTTGATGCATAATAGCATTATTAAATGTCCTGCAGTTAAGGAATCTTTCCTGTATAAAAGAGCTGTTGCCTACATTTCTCTGATGTCTAATTCTGCTTAGATTTATGGTGCCTGCTCACTGTCCTTTATTAAATGCTTCTATTAACTTTTCTGTTGCATTTTTTCACAGCTTACAGCTCTATAAAACTGAGTTACTATCTATGCAAATTCATATCATTTGCACTTGTGGAAGTCCTGCTCCAAATAAATGTGTTATCTCTCTACATGTTTGGTATATGTAGAAGCAAACTTTTGCCTAGTTTTTCAAGAAACACTGACTTTTCACATTTCACCAAATCTGATTAAAATTAGTCTCTGTACCCTCTTGTGATGATGTGGGGGCAAGGTACAGAGTCAGATCTGACCAGTACATAGTGGTGACAGTAATTCTTTGAGTCATGATCTTGCTTAGTCAAGAACTTCCAAATTTGTTTTGATTTTCTGTCTATGGACTAGGTCTACAAAAATATTGCATTACAATTATTTAAGGATGTATTTTGCTTGGTCACACCTTCCACAGATCCAAATTTCCAAGTTTCAGTAGTGCTGTGCCAGATGCCTGGAATACCACTGTATGCAAAGAATTGAGATTTTCTTAAATTCTGTTCTGTGAGTGATATACATTTACACAATCTTCTGGTGATACTAAGAAACTCAAAGGAGAAAGAATAGTGAGTATCATTAAAGATGGTAAAATATACCCTTGTGATCAACATTCTCAGGATTCAGGGGTTTATTCAAGGTGATAGAGTAGAGCAGTCAGATCCACACCTTATTTTATTCCTCACCTAAGTCTAACTATCACACCAAGAGTTTTGGTATATTGATTTTTCAATTGATCTCACACTCCCAAAGTTCTCACACTCCCTGGGTCTCACAGGCCTTTTGGTCTGTGTCATTTCACCTACATCTTTTTTGTATCTTTTCAAACAATAACTCTTGCTGCAACTATGAAGAATATTTTCTACACATTTTTATTTTCCTCTGCTCCATTTGAAGACTTATCAATACCATGTAGAATCTGATTATGAAACTACATTTCCTATGCACCAGAGAGCAATAGTCATGACTCCCCTTTTCCTATCAGAAGCAGAAATGTTCTCAAGGTCCTCTGAGTAGAGATGGAATAGAAATAAACATGCAATTACTCTTGAAAACATTTTCACACAATGGATATTTTCTGGGTCTGGCTTACTCTTACAGTTGCTTCAGTTTTATGTTCATAGTTTCTAAATCCTAAAAACAATAGCAACAGAACATGTAAAGGATACTTTTGAATGGATGGACTGATGTGCTGCCACTGTATCCTTTGAGACAAAACATAAATGAGACAAAAAGACAGAAATCAAATTAAAGCCTGAAGGTGAGATTAGCTCTCCTGATAAAACCTCATTGACTTTTATGGTAGAGAGGTTTGTCCTAAGTTTGAATTGATTAAAGGGAAATCATGAAGGGAGGGACACAGAGAGCATTGGGAAATGGCTTATGGACCTATCAGGAATTGGAGTGACCTAAAATTAATGTTCTCTTGTCTGCCAGACTTCCTGTCTGCTCAGGATGTGATCTCATTGCTCAATCTGTGGAGAACTGAAGCTGCAGAACTTTAGGGATCTAACTTTGCCACTAGGTTAGCTTTGTTAGCAGGAGACAAGTTAAACTGAGATAGTATCCTGGACCTCTGTTACAATGAGTCTGGGGCTTTTTTTCCCTTAAAAGTCCTTCCTTTATTGATAGATGCTGGGACTCATGGATGCACATTCTCTAGAGCATTTTCTGAACAGACTCAAGTGCTAAATCTGTGGAATTAGTGTGGCTCTGAAAACTGCCTCTGACAAAACTACTCAAGGTAAAAGTGAATTTATGGAGATGAAAATTTTGTGGACAAGCACAGGCTTGTGCTGAATCAGATAAGATCCTTCAAATGGGATTGGGAAGGCCCTGTACCAGCCCTGTGTACCAACCTCAGGGTCAGGACCCCACAGCTTCCTGCTCCTGTATGTCTGAGTGGAGATTTGGATCTGCTGGCATTCCCCATGTGGCTTTCACCCTGCTCCAGCTGTGTGGAGGCTGGGAGGAGGAGGGGGTTACCCTGCAGCAAGAAGGGTTCGTGTCTGAAATGTTTGAGACAAGGGAAGAAGCACAGTCATTCATCTATGGTTAGTTTTTTAATGATTTTGAAACAATAATTTCATTTGGTTTAAGTTGGGATTAAAGGTTCCCTTTAATAACACAAAAAATCAAAAATGGCTCAGAACATCAGTGGCCAAACAGAGTTTAAAGCAGTAAAATTCAGTCTTCCCTAAGCAGAGGAAAAAACAGAATTAAAAACAGACTCTAGGAACCTTCTCCAAAATTAAATCCAAAAAGGAGGAAAATAAATATTTATGTAATCCTCAACTCTAAGCAAACACAGACTTTGACTATAAATCTATTAATTATCTCTTGTCATTCACAAATTTCTGAAACAATCATAGATATTAGTGGCTTCATCTGAGGTCTTGAAGCATACTTCATAAAATATTTTTATTCTATTCCCTGTTGTGCAGGCCCATCTTGTTTCTGACCTGAATGTAATCACTTGTTCTTTAGCACTCCAGGGTAAGCTTCTCTCTTTTGCAAATTTGTTTCTTTCCCTAGGTCTCAGATCAGTTCTGAAGTTCAGATTTCTAGCAGTTTAGAGTAATTAAAGTTCCACTTAATCAGTAACATTTTGCAGGCCTCTTTTATCCATATAAATATATCTTTGAATGCATTTTCTCTCTTTAGAAGCCAGAGACTGATACTAGTAAACATTGGTTTTAGTGCAATCAAACCCTTTGCTCCAGCTACCCAGTTGCTAAAGATTTTCTTTTCTTTTCTTTTCTTTTCTTTTCTTTTCTTTCTTTTCTTTTCTTTCTTTTCTTTTCTTTTCTGTTCTTTCTTTTTCTTTTCTTTCTTTTCTTTTCTTTTCTTTTCTTTCTTTTCTTTTCTTTTCTTTTCTTTTCTTTCTTTTCTTTTCTTTTCTTTTCTTTTCTTTTCTCTTCTCTTCTTTTCTTTTCTTTTCTTTTTTCTTTTTTCTTTTTCTTTTTCTTTTTTCTTCTTTCTTTTCTTTTTCCTGGAAAGGCTGCATTCTTATATAACCCAAGCCTATTGACCACATCTTTCAAATCAGCCTTTTTTGCACTCAGGATCCCTGAACTGTTTTGGATTAAGCACCAGCTCCTTCTCTGTAACTGCATTATTTATGGAAGAGATCTTCCCAGGCATGTTGATGATTCAGTTATGCCTAGATACAGATCTTCTCCTGTTTTGAATCCAAATCCATCTCAAACATCACACAGATCTACCCAATATCTGCTGAAACTGCCTGCATTTAAAAACAAATTTTATGCTCTGTGGGACATCCCAGTCCAAAACAAGAGTAAAGCAAGTATTTAGGCAATGTGGAGAAAAGTAAGAGGTAGAAATGAGAAAAAAAAAAGAAGGAGGTAAAACAGAGGAAGTCCAATAAACATGTTTTTCGTAGCCAGTTTTGTTTGAATTGCCTTTGTTTTTTTCTCTGACCAAAGCACAAACATTCCCTCCTCTGGGTTTTATTCCCTAGCAAATGGTCTGGACTGCATCCTTCACAGAGACATTCACAAAGTCCCTCCTCCAAAGGACATGTTTTAAGGAATAAGTAAGTCATAACCTCTAGCTTCTTCTAGGAGCATTCTGAAAACTTGAATTTCTTTCAGATTACAAGTAGCAACCAAATTAAAGTAAAGAATGGTATTTACTAAATAGATGCTGTTCACACTGGTCCTCTTAATTTTTGCCACATTTGGCTTTAAATATTGTTTATTCAAAAAGGACTGAATTAATAGAAAGAGATATCTAAGAGCTACATTAGCATTCTGCAGCTGCTACATAAGTAAAAGCCTTTTATGTTGGAATTATGGTTACTGTATCAGAACAAAATCATGTTCTTGTCTGCTAAAACAGAAAATTCCAGTCAAAACAAAAAAGACTTCCAAAATCAGCTCAGTATCTAAGACAGGTAATTACAGTATGCATGCAGCTTTGTAAGTAATGACACAACCATAGAAAGCTAACAAACAAAAAAATGTTCCTCTGTTTTTCATAACAAGATTCTGAAGGAAGCCACATAGACAAAATCTCCTCAAACTCATTTAGTGAACAGGGTATACCTTTCAGAGATTCATTCCCTTTAGATGACTCACCTTTAGAACATCTAGCACCATGCTTTGCAGATGATTTCATAGCCTGATGTGATAATCTGCAAAGCTGTTCCTTGAAGTTCTTCATAGAAAGGAATAAACATTCAGGAATTTTCAAGTGCTATAAGCATAATGGATTTGAGGAAATTTCATGTTCATTTCCATAGTGATGAAAAAAACACTGCTTTCACTTTCCACCTTGAAAAAGTCCAGTACCAAAGTCAAAAACACCTCATTCATTTGCATCTCTTCTTCAGTCTGTCTTCCTTAAAATTGAAAAATTTCTCTTCCCCTCTTTTTGCCTCATTCCATTTAGGGCAGACATCATCTCCAGTCTAAAGCACAGAGCACTCTCCAGAAAGGTGAAGGATGTGATCAGAACCCACTCAGGCTAAGGGACAGGGAAATGTAGGGAAGGAAGAGAACAGCAGAACCATGACAACAGTCTTCAAAGGAAAGTTACATGGTAGTACCTTTGTAAGAGGGTACTGGACTTAGAACCTGGAGTAGAAAGAGCCAGCTAAAGTCTCAAACCACAGAGAGGACAAACTACTGGTGACAAGCCAAGCAGAGTAATTGCCTGCCTCTTCAGAAGTCTACCCTAGATGGCTCCCAGCCAAACAGGCTATTTCCCTGGATCATAGGGAGCACAGATCTAGCACAGATCTAGAATGGACATTGAAAAGAACCTACAAACACTGCAACACTGCATGCTGTGGTGATCATATGATGATGTTAAACATCTCCTAAATTTCCATTTAGACATTGATTTACAAGGTTTTGTATACTCCAGCTCAATCCCATTTGCTCCCCTGGAGACATAACAGCTATCTGCCTCCAGCAATTATTTTGGGAGTCAAGCCTCAGAGGTGCTGAAGAAGGGTACCTTGACTGCATTCATGGTAGCATGAAACCTACTAAATTCCTCTAGATCCACAAAGCAGACATTTCTTCCCACCTAGATTTCCCTTATGTCCTAATCCATAGATATTTTTGAAATATAATATTAAAGGAAATACTGGCTTATCAAGTGCCTCTTCAGAGCACACTTGTGGGATGCAGAAGTACTGGTTTCCTCTCCTGTTCTGTGCCTATTTCATTTGGCTTCATACCTGGAGCATGGTTTTCACTCTAAATTGAGCCAAAAATAAAGCAAGAATCAGAAGTGGAGAAGTTGGACTTTACTGGTATTGGTTCCCATTACCTTCTCAGTACATTGCATATGAGAAGTCTGGTCATTCTGTGAAGCAGAAGTGAGAGCCAACCACACAACTGAGAGCTAGCCATGACCCTGCCTTCCAAGCTTTCTCCCATTTCTGGTTTAAGACATTTAAATACCCCACAGAGGGACCTTGGATAGACAGAAAGGCATCATCAACTGAAATCTGAGAAATGACCAACTGTTTCTTACTTACACTGTAATAATCTGGAAACTGCTTTATCCATTTGCCCTTGGGTGGAGAACTGACCATGAATCCAGGGATAGCCGTAAAAAATTTCTCCTGTGGTAAGAATTAAGGAATTAAATGGTTTTAATTCCAATTTACTTTCTAGGAAAAACATTTGAAAAAATAACTGTTTGAATGAACATTTTTACTTCACTCTAGGGAAAAAAATTCTATTCTCCACGGGGCATCTCTCACATCAAATTTCTCATACAAATCACCATTTAATAGATAGAAAACAGCTTGGTGTTGGCACTGATGCAAGAATTACTCTGATCTCAGTAATTTTTGCTCTGATTATTATGTTTGCCACATCGTTCTTCCTATTATCACTCCACTCCCCACACTGTGGAGAACAGACCCTATTTTTCCAATCAAATCCACATTGGTATGTGTATTTCAGAAATTCATATTGGGACTACTTGCAAAAGTCTTACTGTAAATCACAGAGCCTATAGAACACTCAAGAATAAATGGAAGTATTATTGCCAAAGCAAAAGGCAACGTCCCTGACTCAGAACTGGTTTTCCACATTGCCAAGGTGAAAAGAATGTCACTGTTTCTCTTAAAAATCCCCCCTAGAGGAGGGGATTGTCTTTGTTCATCTCTTTGCAACTCCAGTGAGGTTGTATGCATTTTAAAATAAATTATAGAAGAATCCTGAACACACTAAAGAAATATTTAAATAGGAACTGAATAAAACAGCTCCACTTGTAACTGGGCTATGCTACACATTGATTATTTTGGGCTGCTGAATTTCCTTTTGGGATCACTTGGAGCCAAAACTTCAGTTCTAGGAACTGTCCATAGACTCTCTGAGGTTCAAAGAACAAAGTTGGCATAAAGTTTGTTCTTGGCCCATTACCAAGGTCTTTTCAGGAAAGGGAGGATTAGCCAAATAATCCTTGTCAAATATTCAGTGATGCTTAGCAACATACTGCAGCCTTTGCAATGCTCCTGCACCTCTTCCAACACAGCATAATTCTCATACTCTCAACAGAGACCTGTACAATCCTATCCCAGCATGGGCTGATTAATCTTGCCAAATTGACTCTATAGCCCATGGAGGGCAAACAGTGATAAGAGAGGAATGAAAGAATTATTTTCAGGAGAGCTGAATGCAGATGGTACCTTTTGTCATCTAACATCTTTGTCACGTGGGCCTGTGTCTGGATATTGTCTGGATATACGTGTACTGGAGGTTGTCCCATTCCCCATGTTTGTCCTATAGGAGTACACACTGTCTGTTAACTTTATAGTCTTCTCATGAATATCTCCTATTTAATAAGCATATTCTGTAAGAGCAAAACCTTAGGATAAATCTTGAACCAATAATTGTGAAGTAAAAAACCCCAGAACTGCTAAATGCACTGGAACTGATACAAAGCTTTTTAACTATGTAGAAAATGCACTGTTTTTAAACACAATTGAGGGGGTCATATTTGTTGGTTATACTTCCACTCAAAACCAAAACCTTTGTTTTTTGTCTGGATCTTAGTGCTGCTCCATTGAGCAGTTTGCTAAAGATGGCTTTGTTTGGGAGTTAACATGCCTTGAGTTGCAGGATAATTCACACAGAGATGTCCACAGTTCATATGGAGAGTCCTTATTGATCCTGTTCCTAAAGTGGCAGTTGTCACCACAGGGTGAAATAAGTCTTCTTAAGGTTTCATGATAAAATTTGAAGTTCTATCATCAGGGCAGTTTGTTTATCAAAACATAGCAGCCCAGCAAACATGATGAGAATGCATTTCAGTTCCCTGAGCCTTCAATCATTAACCTGGCAATGCTGCTAGTCTTAGTTGTCTTTGCTAGAATAAACCAGCTCCAACATGCTCCCTGGCTTCCTTCACACTCAATTTCTATTACTCTTCTCCCTCACAAAGACAGAAAATAACATCTGCAAAGGTTGCATAATGGTTGAAAATATTTGCTAACAAATAATATAAATTTTTAAAAACAGAATGGCAAAATAAAAAGGCTGAAGAGGAAGTGATCACAAAAAGCACAAAGCTAAACCTAATCAGACTAAACACATCCATGGAAATACACTTCCATAGTAAAAATTTTTAAATTGAGCATTTTAAAATCTGTTACATTTCACATTGAGAATCCATTCCTTCAACCCTAACACATTTATAAAATGAAAAGTTATCCAATCCTGCAGTAACAGTTATCCTTCATGCCAGTCCTCCAGGATACCATAGTCTCTGAAATCATTAGATCTTCCCTCAGAAATCTCAATTTATCATAAGAGTTATTCAAGCAATATGAATAATTTCAGAATACCATCTATAAGATCTGCTGCTGAAAAGAGGACTCATGTTCCAGAATAGAAAACATGTATAGGGAAGAGACAGAAAAGGACAACAGCTTCTTTAAGATTTGGTCACAAGCTCAAAATTGCTCACGTGCAATAAAAAAATCTTTACAAAGTGAATATTGTTTGTGCAAAGATGTTCTGCAGTCCATTTATTTCTGTGTTTTTCTCACATTACCTAAGGAATAATTGCTTTTTGAAGGTCTGGCAATTGCTCTGTGTATCCCATATCCTTGAGGACTAAAGTGCACTCCAAGTAGAACTCTGTCAGTCTAGATCGACACCTGGATGTGCACAGGCATGTTTCCATAGGGACCCATAGGGATGTTTCCAGGTTTTAGGATCCAGGTTATCTGATGGCAGAGAACTCACTCAGAGCTTCTCAGAGGCAAAAGCATCAACTGCTATCTCAAGAACAAAACAATTTTTACCTGCAACACCAAAAAAGAAATTCAGCAGTACTGACATAAGCAGGCCCCTGGTATGATCCCTGAGAAGTATTCAGAAAGGTTTCCTGAGAAGTTGTGAATGGAGCTCTAGCACAAGAGACTCAGAGAGCTGTGGTGGATCTGGAGAAACTCCAAGTAGGTTTGATGTAGGTGGGAGGTACAAAGGAAAGGAGATGTTTCCAGGACTTTTCATCTGCTTCCTGCTGTAAGAGCCAACCTGATTTCCTAAGAAACTCAGCAGCCACCTGAAGAGGATCTTGTCCTGGCTGGTGACTGCAGTGCTGGGGAAGGTTTCCCAGATGCATCTGGGGATGAAGCAGAAGCAGTGATGTTGGGCAGGGATGTGCAGATTCTCAAGGGGCAGACTTCACCCCAATGCTGCTGCTTGCAGAGGAGCACAGTAAGGGAGAAAGAGCAGCCACTGCATCCATTGGTGAGTCAGGGAAAGCCACAGGGAAGGAAAAGGCAGTGTGATGCACCCTCTAACATGGACCTGATTGCTCAGCCTGACAGCTGTTTCAGGGCTGGCACATGATACAAACTCTTGTCATCCAAAAACCCAGGAACCAGAGTTAAGAAATATAAAGACTCACAAGCTGATTTTTGTAGCACTCTTTTTATTTTCTTTCCTTTGTCTTCCACAGGAAAAGCCAGTTCTTGGAGACCCTTTGGCTGGAATGAGGAATGCCAGTTCTCCAAAGAGACCCAAAGTGTTGCTAGAACCTTACAGGGGTCACCAAAGACAGCCAAAGACAGAAATGTCACTAGATCTTGTCTTTTGGTGCCTTAAAAAATTAGTGCCTCCTGCCTCAGGTGTAGCAAGCAGGGAGCTCCACCAAAAATCTCATCACATGCTAAATGAAAGGAAAAGTACACCCCCCACTTTAATTTCAGAAATGCAATTAATAAACAATAGGAAGAGCAAATTTTGTAATTCAAATATTTATAAAAGGCTGCTGTACTGAATTATCCAACCTTTTTAGTGATCAGCCTCAAAATGATATGATTTTGCTAACACTGGTGTATCTCTACTTCTGCCCTTCCAGATGGATGATTAACTGAAACTGCATGTTAGCATGTTTTGTTCAGCACATCTTTTAAAAGCACTCCACAGATCATCTATATGAGATGATGTTCTACACAACAGAAGGAAGAAAACATATTTCAACAGGGAAAGAACTATTTTCTCCAGGACAAAAATAAAGAAAAACAACTGTCACACAAATGTCTCTGTGCATAAATAGGGTTGCCTTGAACTTGTAAAAGTTCTGAAAAAACACAATTCAAAGTTTGCATTATTCTGGAGGAGTGTAAGGGAGCCGGGGGCCAACCCCAGAGGCTCCAAAATGGTCAGATCAGTGCTGTAACACACTGAAAGCTGGCATCTTTAAAGGAAGACTATCCTCAATAAATTAATCAGTGTCATTTGATAAAACTTTTGGACACTAGTTGTTAGAGCAATGCAGTCTGTCAAACAGGACAGGGAAGGAAAACAACATCTGATTCAGGGGTGTCAGCTCTGAGAGAACAAGAGAGAACATGGCTGAGGGAAGGCAGTTCTGCTTGAGAGTCTCTAACTGCACCTTCCTGTGGTGGCCTTGGAACTATTGCTGGGATGGATTAGTGGCTTCAGATGGGAAATCAATGGGGAGAAACTTGAAATCCATTTTGTGCACTGCTGTGCTAATGTGCCAAATGTCACTGTCTCCTGGTTGGCTGCCTCAAGGAGGGACACTTGCAGTTTTCCATCAGTTCCTTGTAGATTGCCAGTCTGGAAGATTTTAAGTCAAGCAAACCCATGTTGCTTCACTGAAGCAACAAAGCAGAATGAAAATTGTCATGAGCTGTGGCATTGTGATAGTGACAACTTAACAATATTATTTGAGAACATAGAAGTGTTAGAACAGAGATTGCTTGGAACTGTGGTCTGAGATTGTGGAGATGAAGCATCTAGAGAAATTATTTTCAAACTCCCTCTTTTCTGCCTGATGTTCACCATTGTAACTAATGCTGGGATGCAGACCAAGCTTTGGGAATACACACATATTAGTAAGTGTAAATGTAGTGGCCTAGGGTCCTCACAGTCTACACAAACTAGAAATGGAGACAGAATCTCATCCTCCATTTCCCTGATGAACAGAGCAATTGAATTGCTTGCCTGGGGCTATGTGGGAAGCCTCTGGCAGCAGGCAGGACCTCTTCTGCCAGGAGTCCATTCAGTGTGCTGCCCAGCACTCCTTCCCATAGCCACTTATCAGCTGTTTGCTTTTGTACAGTTCTACCACGCCTTAGAAAATACCCATTAGACATTTGCAAAAAGGAAGGAGAAAAAAAGGTCTGCAAAAGAAAAAGTAAAGACATTCCTCAAAGACAAAAGTTCTCACCCCACAGGCCAAGGAGAAGTTCAGAGGATAAAAAACGTGTCTGCAAAGAAAAAATTAATGCCTGATGAATCACTTACAATGGATGAAAACTGTAAAGATGATTGATGGTATTTACATTCAGCTAAAGTAATAGCCCTGCACAAACCTGTTCAAACCTATAAAATCCAAGTCTGTTTTCATACACTGTTAAGGTCAGTGGAAACATTCCCTTGGTTTTGTCTATAAGAAATGGAGACAGAGGGGGGTAAAGCATGCTGTGAGTTATGAGAAAGCAGTGTTTGCATGATATAATGGCCAATTATTAAGTCCTGGCATGCAAGAACATGATCACTCACATTTAAAGCATGGCAATAAAGGGGACAGAAGACATATGAGATAAAAGGGCAGAGAGGGGGGAGAAAGAGGAAGGAAGAGGACAGATTGCAAACCAACCAAAATTCAGTATACAAAACTGCACTTTAGGCAGGTGAGAAGTATCAACTTCAAAGCTGCAAACTGAAAGCTCTTCTGACATTTTCCCATGAAATAGCTTGCCATGTGAAAATGACAAATGATTGAAATGGAAAGTGCTTAAGGAAAATGTTTTTCCCATTATTTTCATAATCCCAATAATTTTAGACTATAGTTCTTACTACAAAGACGGAAAAAGGACAATTTCACTGTGGAACAGCTAATAGCCTAGTGATCTCTGCACTCTACCTGCCTGCAGGTAGGTAGTGCTATTTTCTAAGAGAATACCCTCAGTACTAAACTGCTTTACAGTGAGCATGTTCTCTCTCTGTGTTTTTTGTTTTTGTTTTTGTTTTTGTTTTTTTTGTTTTTTTTTTTTTTTTCTTTAACACACAAAAAAATACTTTGGAACATTTATTTTTCCCTTTTGATTGTGGAAAAGAGAGAACATTTATATAATATTCACAAGTATTTCAAAAAAGTGGTGTCTGCAGTGGGCCATATCTAGCATTTAGGTCATGTGCCTATCATGTTAATTGAGTGTCACTATGCATTAAGAACTGGTGGCACTTTTGAGAGGAGGGAAGGGGAGCAGTTCATTTAAAGTTGTTACACTATGAAAGGCTGCCTACCAAGGCAGGCTGAGTGATTCACAATGAATTATTTATTCTCTCCTTTCTCTTGTGGAGTAGAGACAAGCAGGTTGTGAAGGGCTCCTTTTTTCCACTATAGTTCTATTTTGTGTCTCTAAGCCTGACAAAAAGCCAGCCCAAGTTGATGGAGGGCTTTGAACTCAGACATGCTCCATGGTTCACAATGAATTCCAGTAGGCAGCAACCTAGGGAAGGTTATGTTGTTAGAAGTTTTGCTATACAGAGAGGAAAAAATCAATGATCCTGCTTTAAGAAGCAGATTATAACATACAGTCCAAACTGGAAACATCTTAATCAGCTCTGAAGTCCCTCTGCAAGGGTTTTTGCTGGGACAATAATTTTGGTGTCTGGAGCATCTCTCTTATGAGGAGAGACTGTTTATTCTGGAGAAGACAAGGCTGAGAGAGGATCTCATCAATACATATAAACACCACAAAGACAGGTGCCAGGAGGGTGGTGCCAGAGTGTTTTCAGTGGTGCCCAGCGACAAGATAGGGAGCAAGGGCCATAAACTAAAACACAAGAAGTTGTACATCAACATGAGGAAGAACTTCTTTACATTCTGGGTGGCAGAGCACTGGAACAGGCTGCCCAGGGAGGCTGGGGAGTCTCCCTCTCTGGAGAGGGACACATTCCTGGATCACCTGCTCTGCAAAACCCTGCCTGGGGATGGGGCTGGACTCAACAATCTGCAGAAGTCCCCTCTAACCATAACAATTCTGAGATTCCATGAAAAGGTGCAAACACAAATTCACCACTTTCTCCCATCAACATGTGACAAGATCACAATAAGAAATTCCTAATTAGCTCTTCTGAGCATAGCTTTCCATAACTGCTCTGTGAGAAAGGGGATGGAGCATACAAAAAGACAACTGCTTATTATCGGAATACTAGTTTTTTTCTTCTAAGTGATAAAAAATACATGAGCACTACTACTAGTATGAATTAAGCCACTTTTCCACTATGTTGTTTTTATTTTCTGTGACCATTCTCATTAGATAATCACTGCCACCTGATCCCCAGATTTTAACAGAAAGTACACAAAGAAAGGACAGTGAAAGAAATTACATTACTTTATCAGTAAATATTGGAAAACAGTTTAAAATATCCTGACAACTTTGCTAGTTTAGATGTACTTCATATCTCAGCTCTAAAGTGAAAGAAATAAATTGAACCACAGTTTGAAAAGCTGCATGGAACCTTTTTAACCTAATTGCACCATTTTTCTGAGTGTCTGCTTGATAAATTTGGGAGATTAGCAGCTTTCTTGTACAGAGATATTTTTCGTCTGTACTTCCTGGGAATTTTGCAGAGACAAGAAACATCCTCAAGCAAGAAAATAAGATCCTTTTAATATTTAAAAAAGCTAAACCAAACCCTAGCAGGGGCCACACAGCACCCTCCCATCCACAGCTCAGGAACTGGTAAGGACTGGGGCCAAATTCCAGTTACAGCTGTGGAGGCAGCCACTAGTTTTGCAGGATTTGAAGGTATGGGTGCAGGCAGTTCAATGCCATTTTGAAATACTAGTATAAACATGGCTTTAGAAACCTCAGCCTGCTTTTTTTTTTGACCCATGATCAATAATAATTTAATGACATTTGTAGGTTTCATTTGTTGGTTGGTTGGTTTTTTTAATATTTTTATTTTGGTTTTAATGTGGGCAAGAGAAACCACACAGTAATTTAGGAACAGTATCATAATCCAGGATGTGGTAGACTCTTTAAAACAGAAACTTGAGTCCTAATGTTTGGCATGAGTGAACAACAGTGACCAGACTCTGCATGAAGATGGGTTGATAGGGCTGATCTTACTGTGATATAAAGCTCCATCCTGGACCTGACCAGCATTTTTCAATAGAAGTTTAGCATGAAATGGAGTGTTTTCAGTGAATTGTACTTTACAATACAAAAAAGACATGGCAGATAATTGAAATTACTTTGAATGTCATTTGCTGATTTTGGCTGAGTTGACAGAGTTAAACTTCTTCACAGTAGCTGATATAAGGCTGTGTTCTGGATTTGTGCTGGAAACAGAGTTGATAGTTCAGGGATGCTTTTGTGTTTCTGAGCAGCACTTATACAGAGTCAAGGCCTTTTCTGCTTCTCCCACTGGCCCAGTGGTGAGCAGGCTGGGGGTGCATGAGGAGCTGGGAGGGGGCACAGCTGGGACAGCTGGTGCCCACTGACAAAGGGATATCCTAGACCATGCTATTCTGTGCCCAACGATATAAAGCTTGGGGAAAAGAAGGAAGGAGGGACCCTTGGAGTTATGACAGTTGTGTTCCCAAGTAACAGTTATGGGTGATGAAGCCCTGCTTTCCTGAAGATGGTTGAACCTCCTCCTGATGATGGCACATGGTAGAAGAATTCCTTGTTTTGCACTGTTTGCATGTGCAGTTTTTATATATTAAATTTTATTTCACCATGAATGTCTTGCTTTTACTCCTCTGATTTTCTACTCTATTCCAGTGGTGGGAGGGAGGGGGGAGCAGCTGGGTCATGCTTAGCTGCTGCCTGGGGTTAAACCACAACATTCCTTATCAGAATATAATGTGGGGCTCAAAGCATTCATGACATATAATGACATGATGACAGATTTGATTGGAATGTGCAAGATCAAATTTATAGTTGGTGTTGCTCTTTGGATATCAATTGCCAAGCTCCTGTGCTTGCCATGGGGCTTGCTGGCCTGACTCTGTTTCAGAGTCTAGTGCTCATTAGTGGCTCTCTTTTTGCTTCCACTGCTTCTTGTCTTTCTCTGCTGTGCCTGGGAACATTTTGATAATAGCAATTGTGATGTCTCCAGGCTGGCAGATGGCCAGGGCATCACTGCTGTGCCTGTGCTGCTGAGCTGGAGAGGCTGGAAATCCAGTGTGAAGTCGAGCTGAAGGTCCTGTGAGCTGTGGATGAGTCCACAGGGGGGCAGGGCACCCCAAAATGTTTGTGGCCATGGACAAGTCCACATCAGAGCAAGTGCATCTCAAAGCATCTCTGGCCATGTCTGTGCTGAGGCAGGCACACCTTGAAGCACTGGTGGCTGTGCATGAGGTTGTGAAGGAGCACCTGAAAGAGTGGGGACACCTACCAGATATGCTACACACCACAGTGATCCTTAAATACAAGCAACCTCTGCAAACAGTTAGCACACAATGGTTTGTCAAATGAAAATTATCTGCAACATTTTGGTGATTCTGCAGATAATTACCATCTCAAAAGAAAAGCTGAAGAAAATAGTTTGAAATATTACAGCTGGATTCAATTCAACTCAAAGAGAAGAGCAGGAAACATGGGCCCCATTTCTCATTCGAGAACAAACAAAATGCAATTCTCCTGATATTCAAAGGCCTGCCCAATAGCTCCCATCACAAGGGAAGGGGCTATTCCTCCCTCTTGTTACTTTATCACTTGTGTTCCTGCCTCACTCTAAAAGTAAAGATTTTAGGGCTGTCTGTGCACTGAACCTTGATATAGCTACTTTTGTCATAGTGACAAAAAATAACATAGAATATACCATGAGACTTTTCTAGGAGATTATTCTTCTCTTTAGGTCTTCAGATCATGTTTTCCCACCATCCACCCATTTCCTTCATATTTCCTTCTGACAATCCTGATTGGAGCATTGCTCCAATATTACAGCTTTTTCCAGGTAGACTAATCAAGGTGAGGTGTGTCTGTTTCTCTCCCCACATAGATATTCTTTCTCTGTGCTTCTAGGGCCCAGCAAAAAGTAAAATAAAAAAAAATTAAAAAAAAGAAAGAAAAGAAAAAAAAATCAGAACATGTATTATTTCTTGTTCTTTCACCCGATCCTAGAGCTGTCTGCAGCAGACCATGGACCAAGTGCTAGCTTGCCTGATCCAGAGCACAAAAATTGAAATTGGTTCAGTTTATAGTCTTCATTGGCAGTCTTGGGATGTTTAGAAAGAAAGTACTGGCAAATCTCTACTCCTGTATGCAAACCAAGTTGTTTCAAGGGCCAACATCAAAGCCAATTTGGATAAATACATGGACTTGAGATCATAAAAATAGATACTCATTTGTTAACATTTGTGTCTTGTTTGTCTCACAATTTGTGTGCACTAAGGCATTATTTTGGGTATTGTTCTCACTAGGTAGGATTTGAAATTTGCTCTATTTGGACAATTGAGACAGCAAGTAAATAACTGATACTGAAACAAATGTTTGGAGACCATAATAAAATTTTTCAATCGTGCTGCTCAATTTCTTTTTTGTTTTTCTAGATTTTCTAGATGGTACATTATTTATTCACATCTGTTTCTACTGTAAGCAAATCTGATTTTTCACTGCTGCCCAGAATTTGCATTACAGATCTGTCATAACATTTTCTTCATCCTTAACAAGGCAGTATACTGAGTTATGTAGATACTGACTGTTTGGGTATGAATTTATTGGTCTAAAACCAGCAGAATGTAGGGACATTTCTCTAGGAATAAAAGTTAATTATACACTTCTATTAATAAACTGTTTCTTTTGTAAATTCCCAAAGAAAACATTAGGCACATTATTCACACATTTAAAGTTTCTGAAAAGACAAATTGCTTCAGAGTTCTTCTTGAACTACTTTAAGTAACAATCAAACAAAAAGACTGTCTCTCATTCTGACTACTTAGAAATACAGACCAACTCTCCTAAGTTATTAGACTTTTGAATCTTCACTGTTTGAAAGGCAGAACCATATCAAAAGACATCACTGGAGATGGGTCACGTGGTTATATTTCACCTGTAGAGCTACAGTGCGGTTCTAATCACTGATCTGAAGTTCTTGCTGCCTCAATTTTCACTATTTTCTGTAAATTTCAAAGGAAAGATGCTTCTAATATTTTAGAAAAATTTGATTGTTCAGGGTTCATCAGTTTCCACTTCCAAGGTTTAAGACATTCTTCTCAACATTGTTAATTTTTCTTGGCAAAATTATTTTTTATTCCATTTAAGTGCACAAATTAGACATCCTATGTCCATATTTTAGCCTGGTGTTCCAAAGAGGTAGCTCATACTATAGACATTCCTTAAAAAAAAAAAATCATTAAAAATTGGCATTTTTAATTAAAAATGAAAGAGGGACAGAAACCTCCAAGACTATTATAAGTCTGTCATAATAAATGGCTGAGTGAAAGGAGAGTATTTCAAGTTCCAGTGTCTTCTGAAGAGCACCTTCTGTTTTGCCGTGTGGAACAACACATGATTGCAACATATCATAGTTCTTCTTACTTCAGTTCCATGTTCTTCAAAGCAGGTATCACTGCCTTGTTGACTCAATATTTCAGGCCATTCTCTTCTCAAAAGAAGGAGGCAAATCCTTGCTTCTGTGCATCAGGCTGTATGTTCACACCCAAACATGAAGGCTTACATGGTGCTGTACATATATATGTGTCTATGTATGCACATACAGAGGCAAAAAAAAATTCCTTCCAATTTCATGTTGTTTTCCTTAATGTTTTTTGTTGTTGCTCAGATAGCCTCTGTCATCTTTAGTTTTTCTCAGCATTCATGTCTTTGCTTCAGAAAGTGTGCTTGGTGCAGTAAATTCCTTCTTGTAAACCTTCTGTCATTTCCCAGCTCTGTCTTCCACCCATTGTAAAATATTAACTGTTATTCCCATCAGAAATCTTTAGGGTCTTCAAGAAGTTTAGAAAGTCAAACAGAAGTTAAGAAAGAAGTTAAACTCAAACAGAGTTTAAATTGTCTTATTAACAAAACTAAAGTTTCCTTTCTGTAGATTTTTTTAGAGACGTTTGGCTGACTTTCTCTGACAGTGTATTATGAAACTGCAGGGTGTACTCAGAGTCATCACAAATCTGAGAATAGTTCTGTTCAATTTCCAAAAATACAATTCAGAACTCCCCAGTGATCGAATAACCATTTTTCAAACTTGGGGAATTTAACTAAATGTGGTTTCTGTGTTTCATTCTTAAACAGCAACATAATCATAAGATTGCCTGAAACCAAAATAATTTTTGTTTACTTATCATCAGTACATGACTTTGAATTCATTGGATGGAATTATTTGGAAGGAAACATACAGTATTATTTTTAAGAATCATATTGATGTCTGTTCTATTTGCAAACAATTTTTTTCTTCCTGGAACATGTCCCTTTAGGGTTGTTTCTAAAAATTTCTCTTGGAGTCTTCTTTTTTTTTTTTTTTTTTTTTGGCTGTTGAAAGCACAATATAGCGGAAAACATAAATAATTATCAGTATCTTTACATACTTCTCTTTTTGGTGTTTGGAGAGGTGGGAGGGGTTGACTTTTTTCCAGTCACTTTCCACTAACTTGAAAAATATCTCATTGGTGAATTGAACAGTGAGAGAGAGATTTGGCTGAAGAGGTAAAAGCAGCATAAAGAATTACGTGGGTGTACTCTGAATAAAACATTTCTTAGAACAGCAGTAAATTTAATGACCTGCCTTTAAGTGCTTCAAAATACAGTGGTTCTGGATATCATTAGCATATCATTCAGATGATGGTTTTCAAGGAAGATGAGAATTACTGTTACAAGATGATTCATAGAATTATTGAGTTATTTAGGTTGGAAAAGACCCTAAGAACATCAAGCCCAACAGTTAACCCAGCACTGACAAGCTCACTACTAAACCAGGTCCCCCAGATCCATATCTACATGTCTTTTAAAAGCCTCCAGGAATGGTAACTTCACCATTCCCTGGGGCAGCCTGTATCAATTCTGTCACCCTTTCAGTGAAGAACTATTCCCTAGCATCCAATCTAAACCTCCCTGGCACAATGTGAGGCCATTTCCTTTTGTTCTGCTACTTGTTACTTGGGAAAAGTAACCCCCACCTGGCTGTAACCTCCTTGCAAGCAGTTGAGGAGAGTGATAAAGTCTCTTTTTCTCCAGACTAAACAACCCCTGCTCTCTCAGCTTCTCCCTATCAGACTTGTGCTCCAGACCCTTCACCAGCTCCACTGCCCTTCTCTGGACATGCTCCAGCACCTCAGTGTCCTTCTTGGAGTAAGACTGGAAAGGCAGAGGAGCCACTGCTTGTGCTCCTGATTACTTACCCAGTCATTACAAGTCCATGAAGTCTCCCTTGATTACCCTTGGAATTCTTGTTGCAGCTTCACTGCTGATTACCTGAAAAATCAATAGAGAATGATAATCTGAGGGCTGTACTAGGGCAAAAAGATTCCCCCCCCCCTTTAATCCATAAGGTGTTACAAAGTGGTGAGCAGCTGCCAGCACTGTCAGGCCTTGATCAGGCACAGACACGGAGATGCAAGGATGTTCAATCCAACAATTTAGGTTTTGTCTTGCTGTCAGCGAAGGGATTCCCCTTCAGTCTCTGGATTGACTGTTAATGTCAGGTCATGAAGAGGCCAGACACAAACCTATGGGAAACAAGCATATTCCTTTCTGTGGATAATGGAACCAATTTGCCTTTCTTTCACCCACTAAGAAATGAAAAAAAAAAAAAAAAAAAAAAAAAAAGTAGAAAACTTCAAACACTAGAATCCTTGAAATGCTTAAGAAAGATTATGAGGTCTACCATGAAGTTAAACAGTTTCTGCCATGGTACTTGCAGCAAACTACTCCAAAGTAAGCAAAAGAACAGGAAGCACACAAGTTTTTAACCACATTAGTTTTTTCACTGATGGGTCCAAATGATGTCAAAGAACAAAATATTGACACAAACTGCTTCCAGAGGTTATCTCCTCACTAGATCAATAAAAACATCTTTTCTTACCCATATCCCCAGAACTGCACAGAACCTCACCCAGCCAGTCTCATAAGCAGGAATTCTCATTTCAAAGGCTGATTTGAAGTGTCTGTTCTTCTATGTTAAAGTTTTTGCAACCTCTCTTACGGAGCAAGGAACGTAGCTCATGAATGTAGATCTACATACTAAGATTATGGCTGAAAAAGTGAACAGTAGAGCTCCTTTGTTCTACATGCCTACTCCAGATAAAAGATGATCATCATCCATCAATAGCATGCACTGGAATGGAGAATCCCAGAGAGGACAAACACAGCTGCTGCCAGAGACACAGAAAGGAGACAACATTGTGATCAGTGTGGAAATTATCACACAATATTTGAGATAATCATTAAAACAGCCAAGAAAGCTCAGTGGCATTGGCAAACTGTTTGGTTCAGACTCATTAATGGACCACAGGGGCAGTTTCAATAAATTATGGCATTTCAGAGTGGCTGCACTGGAAGTCAGCTTGAGGGCAAAAGGAAGCATGAATCAATTCCTCTTAAAAGGCAGTTGTTACAAAAATTATCGTTTAGTTTATTTAAATTGCATTGGTGTCAGGGACACAATCTGAGGTGTAAAGGTGATCTTAAAGGTCTTTTCTAACCTTAGAATTTTGAGATTCTGTGAATATACATTAATGGCCCAATAGGCCAGCATTGCAGCACAATCAGGAACACAACTCTTCCAGGCACAACACAGTCTGTCATTTGAATGGGTCTCCACATGGTAAGAAGAAAAGACAATAAACTTAATCACATCCCACTGATTCAGGTATTTCTGTAACAGGGGTTTTATCAGAATTGCATTTTGAAATTAAATCATAAAAGAAAGAAAAGTTGGACGATGTCAGCATTACCTTGACCTTTTCTGACTAAAAGGCACTTCCCTTCCATTTGACTTTTCTAAATGCTGCATTATGTTAACATTTACAGTATGTATGGTAAAAAAATATATATTTCAGTATTCTTTTTGATTACAGAAAATATGTAAAGAATACATTCTATAATTGACATGAAATCTCTCTGCTTTCTAGATATATGTGCAAAGTTCACCATATCCAGCATTTGAAGTAGTCCTTTGTACTCACTGCTTACTGCACACACTCAAAAGATTTTTTTTCTTCAATGTACTAGTAACTGAGATTACAAAGGTTAAGCCAAACTGGTAACTTGCTTTGTTTCTATCCTTCACAAAAACTTTATCAGCTAGATATTCCTATTTTTAAAATTTCTTAACTCTTATATCACCTTTCAAATTGCTTCATCTCTTGACAACAGGAGATGAAAGATGGATAGACACCACCCACTTCTCAGGAGCGGTGATGCTTTGGCTATCTAAGGCTGTTAACTTTGCCAAAACATAATTTTGATGGCTCCCAAAGGAAACTAACATAAAAAGTAATTGCCATGCAAAATGAAATGACTGAATTTATTTATATAAGATACAGCTTGATTCAATATATTGCACCACTACTTTAGTGAGACATTTTAACAGCCAATAAGAAACACTCTGTGCTGCAGCACTCTGCAGCCCCTTAATGTGTGTGGCTTGGTGGTCAGCAGAGGTGCCACTCTGCTGTCACTCCCAGCAGCACTGCAGACGATGGGTCTGAATGAGCCATTAGCTCATTTTCAGTGGACAAACACCTGTGTTTTCATCAATGTAATCTTACCAGAAGATTAAACTGAAGTCCTGAGGCAACAATTCTATCATATTTTCCACCTTGATTTGTCTTGGTTTGGTTTTGGTGTTTTTTAAGTCTGCGGTGTTCTTGGAGTTTCTCTTGTACCTTCTACTTCCTGGTACATTCACAAAATAAATGAATGAAATGTATTGTTGAACACTCCTCTATTCTGTGCATTTTGTTCTGAATATTCTTACTGATCTTCCTTTTTTCCCTGGTTTTCCTGAATAGATATTCTAACAAATTAAAAACTAAAATCTAATTTTAGCTATCATAAATGTCATCACTAAATTGTCTGCATAAAAATTTCACTCCAAACATAACCACATTCTGTGTGAAATTATATGGTTACCTATGTGCTTTACTATGCTCACAAGCAGATTTTGGCTGTTTAGTTTGTCTCATGTGACAGTGATCTCACAGTGACACATCAGGAAATTTTCTCCATGGAAGGTGCTGGTGTGACTGAAATATCTCATAACATTGTAGTAAAGTTCCATTCTGAATCTCAAACAGTGAATGTTTTCAAATGATAAAGTTCTGAAAATACTCCAAAGTGCTCTTGACCATGTCAACCATGACTATTTACTTTAATATCTTAACTCATCGAGAGACATTGAGGTATGAAAACCAAGGGGTTTTTTGCTCCTGTATATGCTGCAAGTGGTCTAGACTCTAGATGGGCTGAAATAATTTCAGATTTCAAAGAGCATTTTCTTTGAATCAGGCATTCCATCCTGGCTTGTGCTGTAGCCAAAGTCAACATCTCCACAGGAACATTTTTTTGTGCAGAGATTGGAGCTCCTGCCTTTGCATTGCTCAGTACCAGAGGCATGAACATACTGAAGAGAGTCCAGCAAAGGGCCACAAACCTCATTGAGTAACTGGAACATCTGTGAGGAGAGGCTGAGAGAGCTGGGGCTGTTTGGAATGCAGAAGTGAATACATTAATGCCTATAAATATCTGAATAAAGGAGGCAAAGAAGACAGACCTAGGCTCTTCTCAGTGGTGCCCAGTGACAGGATCAGAGGCAATGAGCACACACTGAAACACAGGACATTCCTTCTCAACATCAGGAATCACTTTTTTACAGTAAGAGTGACCAAGCACTGGTACTGGTTGTCCTGAAAGGCTATGGAGTTTCCATGCTTGGAGATATTCAAAAGCCATTTGGGACATGGCTCTGGGCAGCCTGCTTGAGAAGAAGGATTGTACCAGCTGACCTCCAGAGGTTCCTTTAAACCTCAATGATACTGTGGTTCTGTGTGATTCTACTTACAGACACAAACTACAGTTTGAAAGAACTGAAAGCTCTGCCATTACTGTACTGGAATTCAAAACATGGACCTGAAACATTCTGTCTCAGGTTTGATATGGTGTGTTTCCTTCACACAGGGAGCAGCCTGTGTAAAGGAAATCCTTAGTGAAGCCACCATCTCTCCTGAGGTCCCGTAAACACTGACAAGAGGAAAGATCCTTCTGAAAGCATCAAAGAGCAGAAATCTATTTTAGCCATCTGTCTTCTTCCCTCTCTCTCCCTTGACTACTTAGCTTAGGACAAAAAGGCAGCTCTGTTCTGCACTGGGGACAATGCCCCTAAAATTTACACACAGCTGTCCTATTGCAGTGCTATGCAGCATACCTCATATTGCAGGAAGAATCTTGGGCTTTTCAACAGCTCATTAAAATACAGCTTTTCGGGTCAGAGCATGAAATTTTTGTTTATCCTCCAGGAGCACACAAGCATGCATGTCCAGGGTGTGACTCACACAGAGGAAGGTTTGCCAAGCTCAGAAGAGATGGACCAATAAAGTGCACACAGGCTTGAAGCTGGCAGCTGGGCTGGCAGCTGGGCCCTTGCCAGCACAGTCACATGGGATCTGCCTGGGACAGTGGTCACAGTGGTAGGGACAGGCTTTGTTAACAGTCCCAGGCAAGGCAAGGTGATTAATCTGGTGATGAGGGTCCATACAGGAACTCCCTCACAGAACTGCAGGAGGTGGAGACAGGCACAGGGGTGGTGGCAAACCTACAATGTAGGTCCAACCTCCACGCAGGGAACAAGGATTAGACGAAGGCTAACCTAAAATACAAAGATTTGGTGTCTGGATCTGTGCTTAAACAGGGCTCCTGGTCACACAGGCAGGGCTGATGAGAAGCTGGGCAGAGCCAGTTGAGCCTGGTAGTCCCCTCAGAGTTTGGACCTCTATTGACCCTACAATCCAACTAAGGATGGACCTTCCTTGGCCATGTGTTGGCCTATGAGGATTGGCTTTATATGTACACAGCTACAATTTCAGTTTCTTCTGCTAATGCCACTATTCCAGATGTGGAATGACCTCCAAAGGCAATCTTTTCCAGACATTTTGGCACAGAAAGTTCTGCTAAGAGTCACTCTAGGTGACTTGCAAAAATGTGAACATGCTGGTTTCCTGGGTGAGGATTTGCACCCACCAGTCTATCTTCTATTGGATAAAAATTAAATCAGATAGCTTAAAACCTTTGATTTCCCAATTTACTAGAAAATTTGTCACAGTTAGTAACTAAGACATCACTTTAAATCTGTCCTTTATATTTTTCACTCTTGTACATTTTTGCCACTATGTATCTCTTTAAAATATAGGTACCTGTTATCTAGGAAGATAACTGTGAAATAACTGGGGAATCACAGTCTTGTTTCTCCTTTATTCAAAGGTAACCCCCGTTTACTTCTCACTTTAAGTTAGAAATAAAGTATTTCTCCAATGTGGTCTTAAAAAATGTTTCATGTATTATGGTACAAGCAAACCTATGCTCCTCAAAACACCTTCTAAACTGTATTTTAAAAAGCTTAGATAAACAAATAGTGTTCTAAAGCAGTTATTCTAGAAACATGTAGAAATTAAAGTTCTTGTTTCATGAACTATTTTATAAATCGCAGATTATTTTCTTTTATAACCTTAAGGGCTTTCTGACAGGGTTGGAAGGGCTGTGTGTTGGTTAAAAAATATGGGTTAAAAACAATACCTGGAAGAGATGGCAGCTCTGCAGTGTTGTCACAGCACTGTGTCTCATGGCACTGAGCACACTGGAGGTGACCAGCTGCTCCTCTGGAGCTGAATATTGCCTGGAGAGGGGCAGAGCAGTCAGCAAGGCAGGAGGGAAGAGCAGGGGCCTGTTCTCAAGGTAGAATTATGTGTCACATGGCCTAAAGGGCAAAACTAGTAGATGTGCAAAGAGTCCCTAGCAGCTTCAGACTAATTAATCTCAGAAACTCAGATCATATCCTGACTTTCTACAAGGGTGCCAGGAGATACAAAAGATTTCAGTCCAGCCTACATTTAAGCATTTCTGAAGAGTGCATTCATCCCAGACTGTTCATTTTATTTTTTTTAGATTTTGGTTTGCTGCTTTATTAAAGCCCATACTTTGCAGGATCCAAAATAGGAACCTCACATGAGCAGAGTGCACAGTTCACATCCTGAACAGCAATAAAATCCAAAATACAATCAGCCTTCCATAAATAAGGCAGAAATTTATGGAGTACAATTACTGTCTATTTACATCTCTGCAGAACACACTCAGCTGCTGCATTTTATATATATCACAAAGTATATTATTCCACACATTCAAAGCAATTAATAATGCTCTCCTTCGCCTTGCCCTGCTATACAGAACACATTTTCTCCTATTCTGCATTGGGTGCATGGAGTAAATCACAAAAGTCACACCAGCCTGTCAGAAGACAAGCTTCTGTTCTTTTTCTATAACATGACAGGTTGCCTAAGCACATTAAGAGGTGCTAGATAATTTTCATTTTCCAGGCCTCCAGCCTCCCTTTGATCTCCATATATCACTTTCCAATTCCTTTCAATTCTACTCCCACATGCACGGATGCAGCTATGCAACCACAGAGGTTATTTGTAATTAACCCTGAACTGAAGACATGATCTCCTTGCCAAGCACCAGCCCTAGAACAGAGCCTTCTCCACCTTTCCTGTTGTGTGGTTAATTGCCACTGGGGCCACAGCATCCCAGTGAAGTGTCTGCAAGCAGCTCAGAGCCAGAGTGACAATGAGGACCTGCATAAGCAGGGGCTGATGACACCAAAATTACAGCTTATTTAATAGCATGATTCATCCAGATACTTAACCACAGATTTAGAAATAAATATACACTCTCTCCATTCAAAGTTAGTAGGACAGAAATACATCTTATTGAACAAAGCATGTGTCTGACAAATTCTGTAATGAATCAAGGCTTTCTCCCACCAAGTCTCACCTGAATTCAGTCATTTCTATTCTTACAAGCTACTATTGCAAGAGTGCCCAGGAGTCATGGACAAGGGCTTTATTTGTTTAGCTCTGTACAGGGTCAGGGGGATAAAAAGGACGAAAGCCTGACCACACAAGAGAAAACACAACCAGCAGGGAGGAGATGGGAGGGGAGTGACGGGACAGAGGGTGGGCAGCACAGCTAAGAGGGACTCTCCCGTCTGGAGACTGTCACAAGCACTCTGTCCATGGAGAGCTTTCCATGGTGTGTGATGGAGGGTAATGAGGCAGCTCCACTGAGGTGCGCAGAGAGCTCCTGCAGGCAGTGAGAGAAGACACAAAAGTGCTCCTTTGAAATGCTAACGAGTGCAGGCTGAAGCTGGCTGGCATCAGTGACCTATCAGGGCTAAGAGATGACACTTTCTGTGAATTATAGGTGATCTGTAGGGAAGGTGCAGCTTTGAAGGGCCTTGAAAGTGCAGTCATGTGCTTCACCTTTAATGTGATATAAAAAGAAAAGCCAGCAGTGGGGTGATGAGAGGGAGCAAAGTGACAGCCCAGTGGAATTATTTTGCAGCAGCATGATGAAGGTCAGGAAAAGGCAACATCCCTGCCCAGATCATTCCCTCCCATGACCACAATCTCCCCAGCTTATCCTCCTCACTACATGAGTACATGAGGCACTTCCACTAGCACTTGGCAAGTTTGATTTTTTTATCCTCAAATTCAGGGTGTGTATGTGATGGTGGCTGTACCCAGGATAATAAGTATGATAAAAAAATGAAAAAAAAATTTAAAAATTAAAAAAAATGAAAAATTCAAATTTCTCTTATATTAATAAATTAATCACCAGATAAACAAAAGAAAATAATCAATCATTGCCTTATTTTTAGGTTTTGATTCATGTTCTTAATTTCCCAAGAATTCACACGATAAAGGGAGATATTAATCCATTAATATGTGTGCTTCAAAAAGAATCAAAATTACAAGTAGTAAAAACTGCTTAATTTTTAACATAGCAATCAGGTATAAATAAGTGGAAAAATTAAATTATATTAACAAATATAAGTTTTTTGTTTCATTGTGAGGGAGTTTTTTCATCTCATAAAAGCATTTGCTTTCATGTTCCTTCACCTTTTCATCTCTCAGATTTACATAGGTGATGTCATATTCTCTAGACATTGACCTTCTGAATAGATCACTGGAGATCTAATCTGTCACATCCCTTGTCTGAATCCCCACATGGGGCACATACTCATCATTACCCTGTTGTAACATTCCATATCCACATGCTGTTTTGCTGGAATTTGCTCCTTTTATTCTGTTCTCCAGCTCTTGTTAACAACCTCATGCACTGTTTTAAAGGGAATCCCAGACTTTGCTTCTCAGCCTCCAGCAATGACCAAACGGGACCAGCAAGCAAAGAGGACTGGTCAGCAACACTCTCCTACATCATTCATTAATAACCAAGTATTATTAATAACACATCTTCTCAGCATTATTTCCTACTGGCTTCTTTATATAACATTACTTCCTGTCATTTCTTTCCATTCAGCTTTGCTTGGAATGCACACACTTAAAAATATCCAACAACCAATTAAACAAACAACAACCAAAAAAGGCTTGGTGCAGCTTCATGGAAAAGTACCCCAGCATCCTTGCTCATGAGCAGTAGGAGTTGACTGGGATTCACCTTCCTTATTTTAGCCAGCTGAAATGCATTGCATCTTAGCCATTGATTTTGACTGTTCCTCTAATTGTGAAGAGCAGTGGCTATCTCTGGCTATTGATTGATCCTTCCCTCTTCTTGTGTCTGCTTAGATGAGACTTCTGACTCTTGAGCAGCTAAAGGTGCACAGAGCACAGAAGGGAGGATTCTTTCTCCTGTGAGCAGGGCTCCTTCTTGTAGCACAGGGCTGCTTCTCTCCTGCCAGAGTCCTGCATTCAACAGGGATGATGCATTTGCCTTGGTTAAAACAGAAATGGTGAAAAAAGGCTCAGTGACTCACTGCCCACCAGAAGGAAAAAGAAGGCATTCTTCTTTCTCAGCTGCCTCCTGTGTAATGACAAGGTGATGATTTAGCCTTCTACAGGTGTCCTTAAGTGTACCATGCTCCAGACCTTCCTGAAAGCACACTTACTCTGCTCTGTTGTCCAACCACCTCTGGGACACCATAGCTCTGGAAACAGTCTCCATCACTCAGCACTTACTCAGCTCACTGAAGCATTTCCAGCTGCAGGAAAGCTTTCCCTGATAAGCCAATAAATCTTTAAATAATTGCATACATGTGTGCAAAACCTCGCCCTTATTTACATGTGTAAGTATTTTTTAAAGTAGTAAAATAAATGTTGAAACAAAACATTTCCTTTCCCAAACCCATAGTTTGGCTTTCTTGTCAAGCTCATGTCTCTTTGACCTAGTTTCACCCATGCATGCTCCTAACTCATCAAAACCAAGTGAGAAGAAACACATGCACAGCTCTTAAAAAGCAAACAGTGTCCTGGTGAGAACTCAGAGTTAGAAGATAACATTTTCATGTTAATCAAATGCTGAAAACATTATTTTTAAAGCGGAAAAAAAAAAAACCAAACACCACAAAAACAAGTATTTTGAGAAGTTCTGAAGAGGACATGGGGCAGACTTAACACAACTCCACCTTGACTAGTTGTGGATGTAGCTGAAATGCATTGCAGCACAAAAACTATCTCCTCTACAATTTCCAGGAGCATGTTTAAGAATCCTTTTGGTTTTCCTGCTTCTTATTGTCTCCCTCCCTTTTCTGTGGACTTCAAAGTCTCCTGTGTTTTTAATTTTCACTTTTATTTCAGTGATAGCCCTTTGAGATAAATTTCTGGTTACATTCTAGAAAAATTCACCTTCCTGCAAGGGAGGCTTCACATCCAGTATTAATTCTTGATTCTGTGATTTAGATGTCCTAGAGAAACTCAAGAAAATGAAGAGAAAATAACAAGGCTTCCAAAAAAGGCGGAATTGAAACATTTTTTCTTGAAACTGTGGCTTGAACTATGTATTTATTTATTGAATTATCTAGCCCAGAATGAAAACAGGAGGTGTTCTAAACCCAGTAGGTGTAGTCCTTTCAGTTCTTGGAGATATTTTTTTAGTCTTTGGATCTGGTTTGATTAAGCAACACACAACACAGCTATCATGCAGTCTTCCACCACATTTGTGCTGTCCTTATCTAAGAAGAGAAAATGTCATACTAGCTATTCTGGGGTCTGCTTTGTGAGATTTCAGTGTGCTTGTTTACATTGCAAGGTTAAAACAGCAAAGAGCAACATTAGCCCCCAAAAAGATGACTGAGAAATAACAAATCATTAATAAGTCTATAATCAGGTGTGGGAAGTTTAACTCAGGTCACTGGAAACATTTTTTTTTGTTTTCAGGTGAGAGGAATTCAAGAGTGGTCAGGTAGGAACGTGACTGAGACCAGGCTGCTCTATTCTTGCCACATCACAAAAGAATGTGAATTAATGTCCACTCAGCTGTGTGCCTGAGAAAAGATCAAAAAGGAGATATCATAAAAGAAAGATTATCTTTTCCACCAAAATGCTCCAGCCCTGCCTGCAGAGAGATTTCTCTGGGAGCAAGAATGAATTCACCCACTAAAAGGGAAGGAAGCCGAGCAAAGAGCAGCTCCAGGTGTGTGCCACAGCAGCCTGGAGGAGGAGCCGGGTGGGGGGAGTGCTGCCCCTGGAGTGCAGAGCCACTTCCAGCCTGGCTCCTCCTCTGCTCCAGCCCAGGAGCACAAACAGCATAAGATGAAATGGTTAGAAAAGGTTAGAAACATCCTTCAGCCTTCACTGATCAAAATACAGTTCACTTACATTTCTTGAAAAATATGTTTTGCAAAAAAAAAAAAAAAAAAAAAACAGAAAAAGAAAATATTGTTGATTCCACTAATGGAATATTCAAATAATATTTTAATAAATTATCTGAAATATTTGTTATACATTCATCTACATTAATTAGTAACTACACATTCACTACACTAATAAATTTCATTTCTATCATTCTAGCTCTATAGTTAATATTTTAAAAGTACTCTGATTCTGTCTCACTGACAGTCCAAGAAAAAAAAAGTGCTTGCACTTTTCTGGAGAATATTTTTTTGAGGTTAGGCAGACTGGAAAATTTACTGGAAAAGAAATTAAATATTTCATTACACTTGTATTTAAATCTTTCTGGTCTTTAAAAAGTATCTTTTTATGTTAAATCAAAGTATTTTAAAATCTAAAGTTTTGAGGGTTTTTTCTGTCTTCTTTCTTATGTGGACACTAGTATCTGAATTCATTATTAATTTGTGAATAACTGAGGCATTTGATGGGGCCTTTTCTGTGAATAACAATTTTTTAAATCTTCAAGCTCTCATCCTCCTGTCTGTAGGAACATGGCTGACCTAGAGGTAGCATATTATACAAATGTGTTGGTATATTTACAGAAGTATATATTTCTGCATTATACATATTGATGAAAAACAATTTTAGGTATGAAATAAGACATACCCCCTTTTTTCCAATTGAAAACAGATACTAAAACCAGAAATTGAAACAACTTTGATTTCCTGTTCTTCCACTAAGATCTGGGAAGTGTGTTGACTCCAGAGTTCCATAAGTAGGAATTCCATAGCAGTAGAAAACGTTCAGTGTATGTCCCATGGAACTCAACAACTTTCCAAATATCAAACCAAAATAATTCTGTCCTTAAACAAAACTTTTAAATCCCTCACTGAAAACTGAAAAGATCATGCAGAGAGGTTGCCAAAGGATCTCTTGACTATTAAAACTCTTAAACTAAATCTTCCAACTTTTATCTCTAAGACAGATTCCACTACTGAAAAACATCTCTCCAATGCAAAGTTATTTCTCCTCTTATTAAATTCTATAATTTGTTACTGAGAAAAAAAATACCACTGAAATGCAGTAAGGGACAAGTCAAACTTGGGAAGGACAATGCAGCTGCCAAAAAACTGATTTGCCTAGGAGGAAGAATAAAGGCACTTCTAGTACTGGAAATATAAATGGAGTTTGTTGTTGTTTACAAATTGTGGTCTAAAACTATTTTGGAAACCTCAGAATATTTCCCCTCAGAAATGTTTTCGTTGTTGAAAGCAGACTAATCCATTAAACACACCTTTGATATACCATTTTTTAACATCCTCGTCCATCAACCATAAAGCCAAAAGTCATTTACAAGGCAAACTAATTATGAAAAAATTCAGTTATCTATCTGCAGTGGAACGAAATTCCAAAATCATTACACAGTCTTACTCCTGAGCCAGGTACAAAGACACATTTAATTTCAAAGAATTAATGAATACATAACAATGACAGTACTGACCTTTTTCCATGGCTGACTATTCATGTCATTGCTTTTGATAGTAAAAAATGGGTGGAAGGAAGAAGAAGTTTACTTAAAAATAAGAGAAAAATAATTATTACAGTTTATGAAAATGCGGATTTCTTGATGCCAGAAGAGGGGCTTTTTGACTGCTCTTTGTGTAAGTATATAGAAAATCCCTTTACATCTTCAAAGAAGGACTTAGCTACAGTTACTCACAGGAAAGAGTAGTAACAAATAGCAAAGGGTATCTATCAATTAGTGGAAGAAATAAATATAAAAGTAGGCAGAGGTGAGACAGTCAAAATAGATTTTTCCTAGCAATTTCCAGAAATTTTGGTCATGTCAATATAAATTCTGCTGTGGTACTCTCCCTCAGGTGTCATATCCTAGAGAACACACTCTGTTCAGTTTATTGATAAGACAAAACTTTTTCTTACTTTTTTTCCTGCTTATAGAGATTAATTTCATACATGTCAATCACCTGTAATTCTAGCATACATATTGTACTAGCCAGAGCATCTCTGCTATTCAATACTTAAATGACATGCACCTTTTACTAGGTCACTGTGCTTCAGTATGCAGAGCAAATGATATAATCCCCATCTTGGAAAGGATGGGCAACCAGAACAGCCTGTCATGAACAAATGCATTTGGATCCAGGGCTCCAAGTGTTTGCATCTGCTGGTCACCTCCCAAGGGACAAGGGAAGAGGCAGTTCTCCAAGCCTCAGTTCTTCAAATTATCTTCTGCAACATGCAGTTATCAGACTGCATGTTGCAATATGGTTTTGTCAATTTTAACAATACCATTAAAATACTGGAGATGCTAATACTGTCCATTTTGATTATCTTGATTTCACTGTTCAGTATATTTGTGCTGGAACTTGACCAGTGCACCATCAGTAAGGGTGAAGTAGTTCACTTGCACTGGGATAGCAGTGTGACATGAAGAAAATAAGAATGACAGACAAGGCTAATGCCACTACTGCAATGTTCATTGGATGCAGCAGCACACAGAAATGATGAAGAATTACAGTGCTCACAGTAGAGAAGTTACTTTATTGATAACCAAGGAAGACCCCCAAAGCAGATTTTTATATGGAATTTTCTCACTTCAGCTGTTTTGAACATCCATTGAAGCTGAAGAATGGTAAACTTCTCTCCCACTGGAGACCACCATGCAACCCTGCAGTAACTGGAGAGGTCTCAGTGGAGGCCAAGCAGAAGGATTAATTGGGGTTCCTAGGATGACATTTCTCACACCCTGATTAAATTCCTATAAATCCATAAAGCAGAACCATCACAAGTCCCAAGTGAAGTCCAGGTGCACTCTTGGCAAGGCCTTACCCATTTTCTGTCTGGCAGCACATACAGTTTTGTGCAGCTCCTTACATGGAACAGGAATCATCCCATCAGTCCCTGGTAATCATTGCTTTATAATGTCATGTGGAAATATTATCTAAAGATGCAGCTGAGGCCAGTGCTAACAGCATTAATTGAAGACAAGAGACTTTCCATGGGCCAAAGCACTTACAACCCAAATAAATAAAACACTAAAAGAGGTGAGAAAGTTAATAAGTTTCATCAATATTGTCAAGTTCATATTAACCGATGAAGACAGGAAATCAGTAATCTGTGTCTGAATGCACACACAGCCCTCCAGCGGGTGTGTGTTAATGTCCCCTGGCTGCATTAATCCACAGAGGATGAGTTGATACATCTGAATTCCTGCTCTGTGATAATACAAGCTCTTGTAACACGCATTATTAATTAAGGAAGTTTCTTGGCTTAACCTGACTTGTATCAGCAACAGATGAGCAGGCAGAGAATGTACTGATATTGAGCACTAAGGAGAAAAATGGACTAAATTGTTGTCTAAGTTCATGGGATGCACCTTAGTAATTGAACCTTGAGCATGGTACTTGTTAAGTAAAATACATTAGTTTTAAACCACCATTACATTTGCCTTGACAGTTGCACATAAATAGACCTGCCTTGCTAAGCTGCAGTAACTCTTTCTGTTCCAAATAGTTCTTCACCATTTTTTACATGAAAGAATACCAAAGTACTAAATTAAACACAACGAAAACCACAGATTTATTTTTTTCATAGGAACCTCACCCTTTCTTTTCCTTCCTTACCTGTCTGTATTTCCCATCCCTTCCAATCAAGGACACACTGGTCTTTCCCATCAGAGATGACACCTAGCAGTGGTGTGACCAGGACATGGACCCTCTCCCCTGCTGTTCAGTGCCTGAGGCTGCAGGGCAGAAAGTCTGAGTGCTGCTGCTCTGGTGGGAGTCTGAGGTGAAGTGGGGCAATAGGTAACACCAGCAGGCAGGAGAAACAAGGCAGATTTGGGACTGAAGCCACAGCCCTGAGCTATGGCAGGACAGACACAGATGGACCAGCAAGCCATGACAGGGGGGTTTGTCCCTGATGGGGCAGGGACCCACATGGCCAGGATGCTGATATTGGGTGGGGGTTTGTGTTGCCTGAAGTAAGTCAACCTCTCACAGGGCTTCACTGGCCTACAAGACCTCCTCTCTGCTTTTGCCTTGTGTAAAGTAGCACTGGAGATGGGAAACACAAGAGAAAACCCCAAAAGAAGGGGAATGTCAAATCCTAAGATCTCTACCTTAGATGGGCAGAGAAAGGAGCTGACTGTGAGGTGTCCTGCATTTCTTAATCTCAGCCAACACATAATCCAAATTCCTATAATCACAAAACCTAAATTACATTTAAAGGTCTCTTTCTCTTAGCAAAGGTAGTGTTGCTGGGGCTTCTGTCAGCTTTCCACATCAGACCTGAGCTTAGACTACAAACAAACTCAAATTTCAAAACTTAGGAGCACAGAATTAGATTCTTTCTCCAAATCAGAATTGCAAAATGAATGACCTGATTTTCTGAAGTTTTTACACTTAACAGCTCCCACAGATGTCAGCAAAACTTTAATTCAGTGTTTAACTTCAGTGCTTTAGAAATCAGGTCACTTGTTCAAGTACCTAAATTTAGAAGAGTAGCTACATTTTTTTTTTTTTTAATACTTAGGTTTAGAGTTCAAAGCAGGTTATTCCTTCAAGTCCTGCAAGAGAACTTTGCAGAAGTTGGTTCAGGATCCAAATTTAATAAGCAGACTCAAGTCCATGGGTGCACAGAGCCACGGGTTCTGTCCCCAGCCACTTTCAGGAGGAATCTCAGCCTTTTGTCCCAGTTATCCTGTAAAAGACCCTGGCAGCTCAACAGCAGCCCCTTCCACAGGTGCTCTTTGTTCACCTTCAGACAGCTTACTAAAACCCTGAATTAACAGTAAATGCATTACTGGGTACAAGAAACTCAGGCAGGTATTGGGAGTGCCACCTCATATATTAAAAAAAAGCATGAGTATGCAGAAATTATTAATTAAATGGGTTTAATTGTTTATAATGGTATAATGTACACAACTGTAAAAATAAACATTAAGTGACAGATTTTTCTCTGAGTGCCTTCCTTAGATTTGCCTAAAAGAGATGATTGTTTGGTTTTGTGTATATTTGTGCCTATTTGTGTAATAATTTGCTGCCAAGAAGTAGTGAGATTAACAGAGGAACAACTTTTGCAAATGACAGATCTCAAATCACTAAGCAGAAATTTACTAGGGACATAATCAGATGGGAACCTTGCTATTTTCATGGTGTATCCATTGTGCATGAGATGATCCTTATGCATTTCTTTTAGGGTTCAGTACTTAACTCAGTACTATAGTTCCAGCTGTTGAGGCGTGATTGTTTGCTCTTTTTCTACAGCTGTGTGATGAAAATCTTCTTGTCTCTCTCCTTTCAGCCTAGAAAAACCATGCAGCACTGTCCCTTCAAAATTAAATCTTTGTTTCTGCCCCTAAACTTTCCCTCTATTTTAACGAAAGAAATTATTTTTGGCAGGCAAAAGAACGTAACACCTGAAAGAACAAAATTACCCCTTTACAGCTTCTTCAAAACAAATTTTTCCTGCACCTCAAAATATATAACGTTTGCAAAAAAAAAAAAGTCAATATTGGACTCTACATATAGATTTGTATTTACCTAAATCTTTCTTTGCATCAGTCTGCAAACTTTCTTTCAGCCCAGATGGCCTTCATCTCTAGCTGGAAGACAGGGAGAATCCCTGTTGGAGAGAGTAATAAGCATGACTGGCAATGGGTCAATGGTCTGTTTATTCCCTACTTCTTCCTAAGGTCATCTCCTGTAAGATTTAGTGTGCTCTTTAATGGTCAGCTGAATCCCCATAAATCTGTTGGTTTACTTTCAGAGTCCTCTGCAGACAAATGACATCCTGTGCCAAGTCCATTACGAGCACAGACATACGTCATACCTGGCTGGCAAAGAGAGGGGACAGAGAAACACTGCGGGTGACAGCACAAGGTGACACTTGGGAGCAGCTTCTGCTTTGGGGGGTTTTTAATAGGAGCAGCAACAGATGAGTCTCACACTTACCACATCTGTTCCTAAGGGGTCCACAGCACCACAGTGCAAATTCTGCAGTGTAACTGCAATTATGCACACAAGAGGCTGGGTTTGAGGAACGGCATTAACCCACTGAGAATTGAGAAGCCCAGTGTGTGTTGTGGCCAGCTGAGCAGTCAGAATGGCACAACAGCAAAGGACCAGCATACAGTGTGAGGCAGGAAAGAGAGTGACCTGCAGCAGCAGCAGGGAGCTGGCAGCCCCAGTGCTCCAGGCAGGTCTCAGCTGGCAGCTCCTAGACATGCACTTCACTGTGCTCCTCTTTACTGCCTCCCCCCTTTCCATTGTCTGTTTTTTTCACTCCTACCCCATGCAACATTTGACTGGAAACCTGATGGACTTAACAATTAATAGAGAAAAGGTTTTTTCATTCAGGAAGACAACCAAGCCAAGCATTCAGTTTTTCATACACAAACAGTCCCCATGGACACTCCTGGATTCCCCACGGTCACTTGGCTCCCCTGAACTGCCAGAGGATGGGAGAAAATTAATTCCTTTCCTGCATTCACCCTTCCATATGTCTGTATTATTTCCATATTATTTAAACTACTTGGATGGGTTTCCAAGTGACTGCAACATAGAGGGAAAGTTTAGGATGCTGACAGCAGGGATGTTGTCATGGTGACAGAGAGGGAGACAGGGTGGTTAGAAACTTCCAGGCAGGTAATTAAAGATGCCCAGAAGCCAGGGACAAGGGTTTGATATTGCCCTGTTACCCTGAGGCAAAATTCAAATGAAGATGAAACCTTCTGCCCCATGCTTGTAATTAATGCTGCCAATTGTGCTCTCAGGCACAGGGATTCAGTCCCTGTGTTCAGCTGAGGAAAAGCACTGTTTGTAACAGAACACTGATTCATCATTTTCCTGTGCAGTTGGCTTTTTCTTTTTCTGTAGTGACAGCAAACAACTGACACAAAATTCCTTGCCAGCTGTGGATGACCCTGTAATTTGTGACATCAGGTTTGTTTGGTATCCATTATTCACACTGTAAATTGTCAGTGAGCGTGGTAGGCTGGACACCACCTGCCCACCAAGCTGCACTGTCACCCTGCTCCTCAGCAGGATGGTGGGGGGGGAGAAAATAAACTGGGAAAAGGTCATGGACCAAGACAAAGACCATTCAATAAGGCAAAGCAAAGACCACACACTAAAGAAAACAGAAGATTTTATCTCCTCTTCCCATCAGTAGGTGATGTCCAGCTCTCTCAGAAGAACAGGGCTTGTAGCGGTTGCTCCAGCAAACAAACTTTGTAAACAATGAATGCCCAGCCTCTCTTCCTTTCTCTTATAACTTTTACTGCTGAGCACGTGTCACACATGGAATATCCCTTAGGTCAGTTTGAGTCAGCTGTCCTGGCTGTGTCCCCTCACACACTGGGTGTATCTTCCCCACCCTCAGCCTGCTGGGGGAGGGAATGTTGCAGAGACAGCGCTGGTGCTGTGGGACCAGTGCTCAGCCAGCATACTGGAGTGTTACCAGTGACTCTCCAGCTCCAGATATAAAGCACTAAAGCACAGCACTGCGAGGGCTGCTGTGGGAAAACTGGTTCCATCCCAGCCAGACCCAATAAATTGAGTCAAAATATTCTGAAAATAAGATCTCTCTGACTCATTATAGTGTGAATGATGAAATGATTAAAAAGAAAAATAATTAAATCCCTACTTTCTAGGAGAAACAAGAGAGTCCAAGCCTTGTGCCTTTGGATTGCAGATATATATGGTTCAGCAGGAAAAATAAAATTTCAACTTGCTTCCCTCTGTGTTAGTAAGCATACAATTATGCACAGTTAATTTATTTGCATTCATTATGTCCACATGGATACTTGAGTACCCCTGACTGAGACACTTGTGCTGCTACAGGCAGGGCCCTTTATGCCACGTGATTTGGTGACTCTGCAGTTTTATCCTTTGTTGCAAAACATGTTTTGAGTACTCAGCTTTCCTCGTGCACAAAGGTGGCTCTAGCAAAGCCTTTGTGGTGCAAGGAAGAGCCTGAGGATGTGAGCAGAATGCCAACTGCAGCAGTCATGATTCCTGCACTAACAAGTGCTCTGAAACAACAGGACACCGACCTCAGCAACACAATTTATCTAAAAGGGCTGCTAACTCCAAAGCTGTGAAAGTAGGAAATGATCAGCAAAAATGTGGAAACATCACAAAATAATACAGCAATTGTAACAGAAGATTGTTTGCCCAGTTTTGAATCTGAATCTCCTTTCAACACATTTGAAGCTCCTGCAGAATTGCTCACATTCCCAGCAGTGAGGTAGAATCTAGGCATCTTGGCACAAGTTTTTGATGTGTTTGGCTTTGTTGTAGTCTTTGTTTCACCTACAAACAGATGCAATTATACATGCAGAAATCTAAGTGCATCTTTTTATTATATGTTTGCAGGAAATGTTATAGTAGCCAATGCAATATATCTCATTAACAGAACCTGGAAAATGTGACATGACTGTATGTAACCTTTTTGCACTGAAGGTGTTTTTATCCATTGCATGTTGTCAATATTTTATGCTATCTGCGAACTAAAAATCTGAAACTAAAGAATTATTGTGTATTTTGTAAGAAACAAAAGAAAAATACCAAAACCCAAACAAATGAAAAAAATATACCCAGAAGAGAAAGCATGGTCTTGTTTTTGCTTTCATTAAAAATGTTGAGGAATCAGAACATATCAGTAGTATTTTAAAACACTGAAAACTTGGACTTTTAAAGAAGATGTACAAAAAACCTCAACTCTGCCCTTGATTACTGACATATTTGGAAAGTCTTTTTTCCAACAGCTGATTACAGCCTCCTTCACTTGCAGCAAGTAAGAGGCCATTGATTCAGCTCAACACCTGGCAACCTGCCTTGCTTCTGGAGCTAAATGTCTGTGTCAGAGGTTTTCAGGGGAAGACAACAGTGGCAGATCCTTCAATAGCAGCTGCTTCATTTAATGAAGGGAAAGAGTCTTATTGCTGGAGTCATTTGTTGCCATAGCTGCCCATGTTAAAGCCAGAGAAACCATTAGAGCATCTTTCTACCAGACACCAAAGATTCTCATTCAATTACACCCATTCTGAGTGCAATAATTTGAGTTCAGCTAAAGCATATCTCCCCAAAGCTATCCACATTCAATTTGAATGTGCATGCTATTTTTCATTTCAGCTTCTGAGGTTTTGACTTTTAGCGACTAGCTCTTCCTCTTCATCTTCTTATTGTTGGATATTTTTGAAACCAGGGGAAGATTTAGACATTCTGATCAAGCCTCTTCTTGATATTCCATTTGATAAACTGACTGTTGTGACCATATGTCAATAAAAGAACATCCCACCTTGCATTCCTACTTTACAATTTTTGATTCGTAAGCTGGCTCTCATCTTGACATAAACAGTCAAAAAATACTTTCTGTCCTCCCTTTAAAGGTCTATAATACCCTTTTATGCATCAGAGTGAGGAGTATAAGTATGCACCCCTGAGGAATAAAAATCTCTCCCTCTCTCTCAATCATTCTTTCTCTCTCCCCACCAAGGAAGTCAGCAGCTTTGCTTGTTTTAAAGATGGGCAAACAGAAGCACAGAAAGGATAAAGCCTTACTCTGTATTATGTATCACATAAGGGCAGACCCCTGCAGCCTAAATCTCCTGGCTAAATCCAGCAATGCATTAACAACACCAGTGCTGTTATCCCTTGCTGCTGGTTGTATTCCCTACACAAACACACTCTCACATTTCACAGTTTCACTGTGTTACAATGCATCAAAGATGTCTATTACTGACATTTTTTAGGAGATTCCTATTTGGTTTCCTACAAGGCACTTGCAAACTCACTACAAATCTACAAAGTTCAATTTTTATCCTTTGATTTCTTAGCAGACAGAGAAGGAAACAATGCAGGCAGGACCCCAAACCATTATTACTTATAGTTTTGGGTGTTCTGTTTAAGGTGCATGCCAAACAAAAGCAAAACAGAAACAACTGACTATACCAGAAAAAATACAATAATTTGGACATGAAACACAAAGAGTGAGCCCTGTGTTCTGGATACACTGCTCTCCCAGATTAACAGAAAAGTAATTTCCTACCAACGAGGTATTGATCTCCACATTGCACACACAAGCATTTCCTGGAAGTGTCAGATGGTGAATTTATAAAGTCTGCAAGGATTAGGAGCACAAATGTGCATTTACTGAATTGTTTCAATACTACACATACCTTTCAGTCTCATGGTTTATTTCAAATAAGTAACCTATATTTAATAAGTTTAGTGATTCAATTACTGTGAAGCCTCAATGTATACATGCAATAGGAAGTCAACTAGCTTGTTTTCAAGCCAGGCTAAACTGATCCATGCCACGGCTGTAACTCAACACACATCAGAGCACACATCAAACTGCACCCTTGCTGTTCCAGAAGAAAAAAAATATTATGTCAAATCAACACATTCTACAGTGGAAGTAGACAGTCACAAGAAAGACTCAGCAACTATTTGCTTTTTTACTACAAACACTGTGATTTACAGAGAATAAAGTGTCCAATTCCCTACAAGACATGACGTGAATCTGTTGGAATGACTTGACCAAATAGTGTTAGAGCATCCATAGCTTTGATAAGCCATTCATAATTTACCATCTACAAGTGGAATCTTCCTACCTACCAGTGTTCTCAGATGGATCCCATTAAATCCCATTTCACAGTGGTCATGGATTTCTTCTCACACCCTTGATTATAAAGGCAGGACTTTTTTTCAAACTTTAGATCATAATTTGACTACTGATGCCCACATGAGTGTCAAACAGTGGCAGTAAAGACAGGATGTCTTCAGTCACAGATTGAAATACAGCATCCAGGACAACCAAAAGAAGAGGGAAGGCTTGGTTTGTCCTGCAATAGACCTATTGCCTCCCCAGTTGATGGAGGGATTCAGATGAGATTCCCTGAGGAATCTAAAAGTGTGCCAAACCATTCTAGTCTGGACACAACACTTTCTTAAATGCTTCTAGCCCAGGGACTGAATTTAATGTTCAAAGTCATAACAAGGCACATGAAAACTAATTCCTTGTCACAACAGAGTGATGTGCTCTTCATGTATGTTCACTACTCAAAACTTATCTAGGAAATCAATTAATGTTCTGCTTTAATGTTCTGTTTTCTTCACTGCTTTATTTGCAGGTTAAGAAACTGTAATCATTCACAGGGAAATCTTGGATCCTCCATAACCAAATTTTGTTATGGAGACAGGTTAGCATTGTTAGGATTATGAGATAATTGGGATGCACTCTGCTGTTTTCAAATGCCAGTGTCATTCTCCTTCTCTCTCCTGCCACTGTTGGCAGCAACCACATGCAGAGGCTCTTCCCACAGTGCAAGATGGTCATTCCATTTCAAATTCCAGGCCGGACTTAGAACAGGATCAAAGTTGTGTGTGCATGCACAGAGCTGCACAGCTATGGGGACTGGGGGGGCACATTCCTATAAGCTCCTTCCTGACCACCTGCCCACCTGCCTGTGACTGTATGAGAAAGTTTCAGAAAGGTTTAAGGACATGTTTTCCCTTCTGTATTCTTGGTTCTTTCTACTGATTTCTGCAAGAATCATTGATCTAATTCCCTTACTTCTTCCACTGGATTATACCTTATGATAGAGAAGTACAGCTTTCACATCTTGTTGGTCCTTGGTGAAGAACAAGAGTTGGTGCTTTTGCAGGTTTCCATCACTAGGGGAGAATGAACAGGGAACTCCTCCTGCCCCAGTCACAGGGAGTAGACATAAACCATCCTGGGTATTTTTCACCCACAGAAATCAATTCTCTGATCACTTTTGTGCTTGTCAGGTTTTAGTTTAGCTGGTATGCACAGGGAAGAAATCTGAATTGCAGGATTCCTATTGGCAAGGTAATTATCATCAGACTTCCTTTGTCTCCAAGACTCTCGGTTGTCTACTGGGTCTCTACTAAGTCTCTGTCTACTCAGTTTCTCAAGCATATTTTGATTTTTGCAATATTCTTAATTCAGAACTAGCAATTCCACAGGTGTTTCAATATAAAACTGATCCCCCAAATGTCATGCTGATACACACCTTCCAGAGTACTGCTACCAGGTTTGACTATAAAAAGAAGTTTGATAAACCTTTAGCTTTGTTTCAGTAGTTGCTTTACATCAATTTAAAGCCCACTAAATGCTAAAACCACTTCCAAGAATGTACACCATGAATTGATCTAGATTTACTACTTTGACTTTCCTTGCCATCTGTCAAATTATAGACTTTCATTCCATATATATTGCCAGACAACAGCCACTAAATATAAAAAAATATATTTCAGAGCTGACATTACTACCTCCAAAAGTCAAATAAATCTAAATACAAGTACATTAAAAAACAGAAGTGAAGGAGCTTTGATTAAACTCAGAAAGAATCTAAGCATATTCAGAATGACTGGTAAATGGTATTATTTGCATGAATAAAACACATTCAGAATGCAACAGCAGGAGGATAACAGAAGTCTGAAATAACCAGTGTAGATAAAGTAATTGTACCTGGTAGCACTCCAGATCTGGAGTACCTACTCCCAGTAGCAGCTGAATGGTATCAGTTGTTAGTAGTCATTTTCATTTGTTTTAAATTCCCTGAGGGTAACTGGACTCAAATTTAGGAGCTCAACTTACTTTTGAAAAAAAGACTGTGGTTAACTGTTAGAAGTATAACCTCCTATTAATTCTGATGTAAGAAAAATATGGGAATTTGTAAATGCATCAAAAGTACTGCATTTTTGTGTGACTAACTACCCTCAGAGTGAGAGACAATGAAAAATAGATTTAATGCTCTCTTGTATGTTTTAGAACAATTTTGTAAGGTAAATTTATGCCAGTAAAATTTTATTTTGTGCTTTTTATTGTATTTCCCTGTCCTTTTTAAACTTGGAATACAATTTCAATTGATCTTGCTATAATACATGTTTAAATCAAAAATAGCATAAAGGATCAGAACAATTGTCTCCTTTAACAGGTAGCTTACTTGGAAATCAATGCACTAGAAAAAATGCATATTATTCTTTCTATCAAACATGAAAAATCCATCAGTTCCTCTAGCTCACTTATGTGCCACAAGAAACAACAATAGACTCTTGGAGTCTGTCAAATCTTGGATTAATAATAAATGAGCACCAAATGATAAACAGAACCTTTCACTGTTCTATTGCTGAAGATTACTGCAGGGTAAATACTAACAGGAAACTGAGCAATGTTAAACATACAGCTTGATGGATACATTATTTACAACCTGAAAATAAATCCAAAATTCACACAAAACTAAATGGAGTCTGTTATGAACTAAAGGGCAAAAGTTAAAAAAGAATCATGTGCTTTGAAACACAAATTATATGGAAAATATTTTTAAAGTAACCAATTTTCAATATTTAGTTGCAGAAATGTCCAGGGAATTTGGAATTCTCTTAGGCTGTACAACAAAAGCTTTTCATTTGTTGATGCTGCTGAGGTAGAGCTGTGTGATAACTGGGCAGAGAAATGCTATTTGGGAAGGGTAGAGGACCTAAAATTTCAGCAGAATTTTTGGAGAGAATGAAATTACCCAAATCAGAGTATGTTCAGAAGAGAGTCCTTGCTATAGTCATCCTTACAGAGCGACAGATCCCATTACAATTTCTCTTTTAGAAAATGAAGACAATAAAATATCTTCTGACACCACATTTTAATACAGCCAGCTGGAGGATCATGCATTTAGGAATCTTACCTCAAGGATTCATGAAAGCAGTAACAATGAGGAGCATCTCAGAATCTCAATACAAAGTTAGACCAGCCATATCTTCATCCTGTCATAAACAGGAAAGCAAGAAGAAATAGATGTTTAGAAATAAGTATTTGAGGGAATTTCTCTTTTGTTTAGCACATAAGTGAAACTACTAGTAATCTAATAGTGGTAACCCCTTGTATTGTCAAAAGTCTGTTGAAAACATGCCTCATCCTGAAAGTAGCTGAGTAGCACTGAGTTGCCTGTTTCTTATATGTAAATCAAAATTACTTTTATAAAAAAACAGTTATTAAACACAGACCAAGGACATACCATGCTTAAAAATAACTCTGAATGTCTAAATTTCTTTGCCCAGATTCTAACTAGGAACTGCTCTGCTCACTGGGATTTTGAGTCCTCACCCACCACACTTGTTGCACCCTATAGTGCTTAGGGTAGGTTCTATCCAATCTGTCCCCCATCCAAAGAGATGAGACTGCTGTGGAGGCATCTCATTAAACACAATGTCACTTTAGTCACTCTCTCTCTCTCTCTCTGTGACCATCTTAATGCTCTGATTTGCTGTGGGGAGGTTACCTATGTTTTTTGATGCCAGAGAGGGACCCCACTGTAAATAGTAAGTGTTTATGCAAAATGCATATTCAGGAACAGATCACAGCTTGGGAAGAATTGGAAATGTACTCCTGGATTTTGCAGCAATGGTGGGCAGAAGATTGTATAAAATGCCAGGAGGATTGCATTCAGATTCCTGGACAGTTTCTGCTACTGGAACTTGCATTTAAGGCTCTTCCTTAGAGGAAGAAGGGGAGGCAGCAGGGTAAGGTCTGTTAGTGATGGATGCAAGATAAGCAAATAATCATCATTCCACCAAAGATTAGACTTGGAAATGAGGGAGCATTCATTAATCTACTCCTAACTCAGCTGTTCCTTCTTAACACCTCTCTTGAATATACAAATCAAGTTCTTCCCCCATCCAGGACAAATGTTTTGAGTTGGACAGGACCTTCAAGACCATTTAATTCCAACCCCCTGCTATGGGTAGGGACATCCTCCACTATAACAGGCTGCTTAGAGGCTCAAGGAAAGGAAAGGTCCTGGGAAAAGGAGTCACCTCTCTGAGCTTCATAGGCAAAGCCTAGTTCTATAGACCAGGATTTTCTTGGGTTTCCACATAAGAAAAGTCTTGTTACTCTACTCCAGAGTCCTCACAATGTTACATTGTCTTTTTCTGCTATAAAGATGATAAAAACCCCATCTAAATGACCTCTGGAAAATAAATATATTAATAGCAACAACTCATCTTCCTTGCAAGAGCCAGACTTAATTCCAATGTAAGGGACTATGATAGAGTTTGATTTCCTAATAGCCCAGAGACCCCAGTAGGATGAGCACCAAACAGGGATGTGTATCTTCAGGACAATGTGTTCACCACATTAAAAGAATTTCTGTGAGTAAAGTTCAAAAGTAAAGAACAGGTAGCCTTTTCCTGATTGTTTTGCAGCCAAAATCTCAGACCATTTTATGACCAAAAATAATGATGCATGTATCATTCATTCTAATATCATTCCTTTCTCAAATACAAACATTAACAGACAATCATAACAAGTTCCCACAAAATTATTTTTTCAGTATAAAGGCAGAGAGAAGATATCACTAATCCATCATTATCATTCATATTCCTTGCACAGTCAGCACTGTGCTTTCAGCCTTTACATTCAGCCATTCTCCCAAGGTTTCTACCATTTTCCCACTCTTTTTCTGCCTGGTCCTTGTGTTGGCATTTACTCCTGGACTATTGTTGGATTACCTGGCTGTACAGAATAAGTTATCAAACTCAACATGCCTAAAACCATATAAAAAAAAGGAGCACTGGGGGGTTCTTATCATTCACCTCTGGCAGGAATTTCAAGCTTTGCTTCTTTCAAGCCCTCATCTTCTTAGCCCAGTGGCCACTGAAGGATGCAAAACAGCAAACAGAACACCACAAAATAGATGAGAATTTTCAAATCAGCTTGCTAAAAGGTAAGAACTAAAAATCTCAAGTGCTTCTCTGCTTGATCACTTTGTACCTTTTTTACTGCTGCACTGGGCTTAGGAGAGTAGATAGAACAAAGGGTGAATGAATCACAGCTTAAATCACCATATTTTGGTGTTTAATTTTTCTTCTTCATGTAAAGATGGTGTGTATTAGGAGGCAGTGACATAATTAGTGAAAATCATACCAATTATATTGAGTTTCCATTAGCCCTCTACTGCACATTCCCTTCTGCCATCCCTATTATATGCTTATTTCTATAATTCCAGGAAAGAGAATATGCTAGATTCTCCAGCATGAAAAGCTGTGAAAGCAATGGATTTACATGCAATGGGAAGTGTTCCTCAGCACTCAAACAAACAAAAAAAAAAAGAAAAAAAAATTAAAAAAAAAAAAAGAGGAAAGAGAAAAGGCCTAAACTGTGTCACCAAGGGTGCTGCCTCCACATTGTTTCACCCTTCCAAGCCTCAGGGCCCCTCCTGCACTTTCTATCATAGTTTTCAAGAGCAGTCTCATCTCAGGTTGACTATTATGGACTTCAGCAGCAAGAATTCACAGTCTTCTAAAGAATTACTGCAAAATCTTTTGTGTGAAATGCCCAAATGCCTTCCAAATTTCTATTCACTAAATTCCATTGCAGTCAGTGATATTATATTACTGAGAAACAGGCAGGTTGAAATAAGGAGAAGGTAAGTGACCTTCCTAAAGTTGTAGTAGAAGCCAGAGGTATATTTTAAACATCCTTGCTGTTCTCTGATAAGAGCAGTACATTTTCTTAGCCCACCTGCAATTTTGCAAGATTGTTCATGGTTCAATGAACATCCAAATTACCAGAGTACTAAATAAAATATGGCCCTGATATACTGTTTAAATCTATCATGGGAAACCTGTTCAGACTAACACCAGTCCAGTCATAAAAAAATTGCTCATGACAGCCTGGTACTAGTAGAAAGACTGAATTCAGTGCCAGTTACCATTTGGCAGAGACCTTTAGTTCCATGCTGTAATTTCAGGCATTTGCAGAAAGAAAGAGTAAAAACCATCACTACTTCTATATATTCTTAAGATCAGCACACTTGCAAACAGAAAAAAAAAAAAAAACAGAAACCACAGCAAATGCCATGTGTTTTATAAACCTCAAAAGCTTTTTCTCTATATGCTTTCTGCACACCAAGGCACTCACTAAACCTGGCCCATCAGGAAGAATTCACTTGAGGGACTGTCTTGTTGATTTCTATCAGGAACCAAGGAAAGCAATTTTCCAGAGAAGATGCATGAAAAAACCCACACATTTCTTACCAATATTTCACTGAGGACAGAGCTGCAGAAGGAGAAACAATGGGAGTCATCCCCTTATACTTACCACCCACCCAAGAAAGTGGCAGTCTCAGCATAATCAGATCACCAGACTGCTCTGCAGCGTGGCCAGCCTTTGTTTCCTTTATGTGCTTCCTTTATTCCTTATCTGTGCTGAAAATCAAAGCTTAATGGCTGACACCCATTTGTAATGAATCAGTGTGACAGACAGAAGGGACACAATCATTACTGCCATCCCAATATATGCAAACAATGCTTTTGTTCAAGTGCCCTTTCCACACCACTTGATCAAATTGGACATGTTTCTTGTGGATCAGACGCCCAACCAATTTATAAACATCAGCTGTTTCAGACCAAGAGGTTTTCTTAGCATTGTACATAGCCCTTTACTTCCCTCCAGTAACAATGATGTCTGCTTTCTTTAAATAAATAATAAATAGAAACAGAGTGAACTGAGTCTAGTGAGAGGTTTTGAGATGGTAAAGCTTGTTTCTGCCTTTGTTCTACTTCTGTAAATTATTATGCTGCAGCTACAAGGAGAACATAAGCCATTATGACCTGCAGCATTTCTCCAGGGATACAGTACAAAAGTGGTCTATCAGAAATGCAATCAATTCCAGAGATGACTGCTTCCTGCACGCTTCCAAGCTGCTGCTTTATAAAACAGCTCCCCATAAAAGGAGCAGGAAATGCATGACATCGTTTAGCAACCAGTCATTAGAACTTAATGGAGGAGGATTAAAATAAAAAAATGCCATGCTTACAGACCTTTCCATACATTACCACAGCCTTTAAGAGGAGGACATACTGGTGACATATTGGTAGAGCCTTAACCCTTTCCTCTACCTTCAGAGACTGAAATATCCCACAATCCAATAATAATCTTATTAGAAGGATAAGTCAAACAAAAATCAAACCTCTGAATGAAAGATTAGATTTCTCCATATTTACCTAAAAAACCCTGAAATGGAAACGTGTTCCTTAATCTTAATTTCTCTGACCTGTCTTTCCTCAGGTGCTGTAGCATGGCATTTCTTGTTTTAGCAGTTGTCTCATTTCTAGTTGCCTACATAAAAGTGCATGTGCACTCCCTCTTGCATATGCTTAAGGTACAGTGAGAACAAACCAAATAACTTCTGAATTTATGTTCTTACTGATTTATGGTGAAGACATTTTTTATACTGAAAACACCTGGTCCACAGTATCATGTACATTGACAATAATTCTGGCATGGCTTTTTTCTAGAGGAAAGCAAGTATTTACAGCTACAGCAGAATGCTGGTGATGAAGTCATTCTTATCACAATCAAAAGATAACTTGAACAGTAGGAATATCTCCATCTCTTGAGGTTCAGCTCTCTCTAAATCACCCCCAGAAGGTTCTATGAATCTTTCTCCCCTCTGCAAGTCTTAAAACTGACGACTGCATGGTGCTGATAACCCATATCTTATAAATGCTTTTCCCACTATATGTTAAATTAAGTCGCTAAAAATAAGCTACAGATCATCTAGCTTTAAAAAGCACATTACGTATCTCTTAATGATTACATATCTCTTAAATGACAAGTCTTTTCACTGTACTAAGCCAGGAGCCAGAGTAGGAAGGTATGTTCTTTTTTGGCAGCTTTTCTGTCTCTCACACCACACAAGCACTTGGGAGTCAGAGCCCTGCCCGGCATGACAGAGCTACGTGGTCACACCTTGCCATCCCATAGCCTGAGGTTGTTGCCAACAAAGTGCAGTTACAGGAATTCAAGGTACTCAACTGGTAGGAAACAGCATCTTACAGTCCTGTGAGAAGTGTTGACTCACAAGGTTTGTCTGACTCGCATTAAATATTTACTGTTATTGGCTACTTTAATCGTTCAGCTGTAATAAAATATTCCCTGCAGCCACGCCACCCCAGGCTGTGATCCAGCCATGCTCCACACCCAAGGTGATGTCAGCAAGCCAGCAAATGCTGTCTCCTGCCATCTCCAAAGCAGTGTGGCAAGGACAGCTGTCTAACACTGGGAACAGCTGCCACTCCATGACCAGCACCTCATCCAGAAGGAGCAGTTGGGAAAAGGTGTAGCTGAAAGCATTGCATGCTGAGGGAAACTAAAAAAGCATTCTGGCCATTTCTGACTATCATAGAAAGGAAGGAAGATGCCTTCTCCCAAAGCACAAAACTTTATTTCATCACTCTTAAACCAACCGATCTTCATTTAACTCAGAGTTTGACAATCCTCTTGTGGTTTTGGCACACACACAGCATCACCTGACTATACCACCTCTCTAAGGACAATGTTTCAAATCTCCTACTATTGCAATCAGACATTTCATTCCTCATGTCACAAATGTCAAATATAATGTTGCTGTTTATTGCTAGAAATCATCATGTTCAACCCAAAGCTAGATTTATTTCACTACTATACAAAAGCATTCATATATATATTATATATATATATGAGAAAAAAACACTATTCTTCATGCCAAAAAATGACATAAACACCAAGACTAAGAAACTTGAGGTGTCCCTCAGCTCTCTTCCTTTATTCCAACTGCACATTTAACACACCCAGCTTTTTTTACAGCTGTGAAATTATGCAATGTTGCAACAATAAAGCTTAATTTAAAATGAACATAAAGTATCAACAGGAAACTCTGTCTGCTTTAAATTATTATCCTCTAATATTGCAGTGGTTTAGAGTTCAGGTAGCCTGTGATTTTGAAAATCATATAAATGACTAATTTAAAACTTCCTTAGAAAAACACACTTTAATTTAGTATGCACAGGTTTTTGAGAAGCATTTCTAGTGAGGGAATCACCAGCACCAGCCACAAAAGTAAAATTCAGATCTAACTGTCTATTCCAAGCTCAATTTCACAGCACTTCTTATATCTAATATTAAAAAAAAAGGTATATAGAAACAAAAATAATACAAGAAAGGACACAACACTGCCTCAGAGCAAGAGCATACTATGTTGTGCTTTCAGCTGTGGTCATGAGGTGACATGTAGGGAAGAAAAAGAAAAGGGAACAAAGGGGATCTACCCACTTTCAGCCAGAGATTTTACAGTTCTGGCACAACTGGTAATCCAGTTAGTAAATTTCAACATATCTCTCTCCCAAGCATTTGTCCAGTCTGCTTTCACACCCACCTATGTGAAACACCCTTTAACAAGGAGCTCCACAGGTTCACTGCATGCCACACAAAGAACCATATCCTTTCTTTTGTTTTAAACCTGACTCAAATTAATGCAATTAACTTAATTCTATGAGATCTGCTTCTGAAAAATACAATGACCAATTAATTGATCTCTAGCATTCCTCACCATGCCACTCAGAATTGTGTGGACCTCCCCCATACTTCCAAATCATTTATGTTTCAGGTTGAAGCGTTCACCTCAGCTATTCACATTGTGCAGTAGATAATAGGAGTGCATTTGTAAAACAAAATTATTGATGTAGAGTCTCCAGGACCCTGAGCAAGCTTTTTTCTTCCAATTAGTATAAAAATGGTCCTGCAGATTGTATAGTCATTAGCAGTTGGATTGCACTGGGCCTGTTCCAGAATTGCACTAGGCATGTTCCAGCATAGGCTGATTTTGTTTCCAAATGGAATTCAGTTCAAGTGCTCCAAGACTGTCCTCTGTTTCAGCCAAAGTGCAGTAAGTGAGGATGATTTGAAGATTTATTTCAAAATCACATACCTGATCTGGACTAAAACTGGCAGATTTACCTTGATTTTCCTTACACAGAAATTGCTCCATAACTGTGAATTATCCTTGTCACTATGCACTGAACCTTTTCCCCTTTAAGGAGATACTTTTTGAAGATGGGAGGAGCAGAATTGCACACAGCCATGAAAGTGTGGGAAATCCATTAATGTATTTGCTTTCATAATGATGTCTTCTGTTTTCTCCTTTATTTCTTTCTCTATATTTATTTTTGTTTTCTATTCATACTGCTGCTGAACACTAAGCTGACAGTATCATGGTCCTCAAGGTCTCATTCCTGAGTTGTAATGGTCTCTCAAAACTCAACATTTTACATGTTAAGTCAAAATTGCTTTCCCCTGTATGCATTACTATACATTTACCCATGTATCTCATTTTGACACACATGTGAAATCTAAGAATTGATTGAAACGTCTCACATAGCACAAAAGTCAATTAATCAGCCAGTTATGACCCACAATGTTCTTTTGAGGTATGTAAGCATTATTATGTCCACTTAAATGCTGTTATATTTTCAAGAGCTAAACTCATTTGGAAAAGCAAAGTCAAAAAAAGGGGGGAGTATTTTATCACTGGAGCAATGAATTTCCCCTAAATTTCTCCTACTTTTAGTAGATTAAAAACTTGCCACAACTAGAAAGGAACATTGGAAAACCCTTCAGATAGAGCTACTTCCAGCACAGATCCTCCAGTTAATATGCAATTTGGGACCACCAGTATCACCTAAACAACACGTTATAACCTTGGGCTCTCATGTCAGAAAAGAGCATCCAAAAGTTAATTATGCTTTTGAATTGCCTGGCTGTTCCTCACCACTTGCCAGGAGCAACCTTAGGAAGGACACTCAGATGATCCAGGCAGCAGCACTCTCTGGTAATAGTAACTCAAGTTCAAATAAGCACAGCCTAGCTCCCTCTTTTTCATCAGGGATATTAAAGGTTTCTAAATTTAATACAAAGCTGCTGAATTTTAAAAATTTTAATGCATAACACCAGATGATAGGCTCTTGGAATAATTCTTGAAAACAGAAAACATATAAAAAGAGGCATTTCAGCTCAGATCTAAATTCTGGCAGGACATAACAGACATCTTAGTCAGCCAATACATCAGACTTTTTTATGGGAATAGCTTAACTAAAAAAAAAAAAACCCTCACATTTTAATTTCAGATTTCAATTACTTGGTCCAAAAATTTGCATTGTAGCTTTTTTTTTCTATCTTAAGGAAAGATTGAGATATATGAATATTCCAGAATTAAAACAGAGAAGAAAGATGTTAATCTGGAAATCATGAGATCAGATCTACTTAATGCATTCTATCATATAAAATATATTTATTGTATAATTTAAATATATTTAATATATTCATATTTAATATATACACATCCTATTGATGTCTTCTGGCTTTATAGTATAGTTGGCATTCCCTCAGGTTGCATATTCTTCATAAAAATGAAACCTGGAGAGCTTTTTGAAAATGAAAGCTTAAGTTCCTAAACTCTGATTTAAGTCTTGTAAAGCAGGCAAATGCCCTCATGCTTGGCTTTTCTCAGGGTAAGGACTTTTTACCCTGTGTGATGAAAGCTGATGAAGTGCAGTGTGGATGACAAACATTAAGGTGTGCAGGTCTAAAGCACTGTAATTTCAGTGTGTGTGTGTATTTGAGCTTCCTTCCCTCTGTGCCAGTCAAGAGTCCTTGCTCTTCAGCTGAAAGGCTTGTACCTTCCTCTGTAAATAAAAAGACCCCACAGAAAACAAGACTGAACAATCCCTTGGATTGCACAAGGCAGAAACTCTTTGGGCATCAGTGAAATTCTTGAAGGAACTGAATTACAGGGGAAATCAAAGCAATATCTCATTGCCTGCTGATCCCTTCGTGCCCAGTCCCCTCCAACCCGAGCTCCAGCAGGAGGGGGGCTGAGCCCCCAGCCAAGATCTGTTCAAGTGCTTTGCCCTGTGAGCCCTGCAGGTGCAGCACTGCGAGCTGCCAGTGCAGATGAAGTCACAGCAGGATAAGGAGAGCTAAGCCAGCACAGATTATATCTGCAACCATACCAACATGGACTAGACACTGCAAAGGCACCTTTGTGTGAGAGTCAGAAGTCATCCTCATCAGTAAGGCAATGTCAATTCAACCATTGTATCCTAAGTCTGCTAAGGTTATGTCCTCCAAAAATGTGCAAGAAAGTTCTGAAGGTTCAAGTCTGTATCCATACCTGAAGGTTTTTATTTGAAGCATTAGTTGTGGGGATTTCCTTAGAGAAGGATCTTCTCCAGAAACTTTGTCTTGTACAATGATTTCTTGATCTGGAGAAGTGTGCTTCAATATGAATCTCTCTTTTTTACTAAGGAAATGTGATTAATGTGATGCTAAGACATCATTAATTCAGTATGCCTTCTCATCTCATATATTTTCTTTTTCCAGTCTGTTGATTGAAGATATTTTTTAACCTTAACTTTTAAATTAAAGTAGTTTTTAAAACAATTGAAATGAAAATATATTGGCTATTTTTATAGTCTGTAGGGATAATGTAATCCATTTAGCCTTTCATAAAACCACATACAGAGCATAATAATTTTAGGAAGTCTAATAATTAACAAGTAAGTCTGTGACTGTGCCTAATACCCACAACTACAATATATACCACAGTATATCCAGGCATATAATACCTGGATGAACTCCAGAGAATATATGGGAATAACACACACAGCAGAGCTGGTATATGATGGAGAATCCTTTTAAAAGGTCAATGGCATGGAACTAAACCTGTTAAAGGAGGTTTTACTATACTCTATAAGTGTGCTTTGAAGAAGTTTCCATTATATTCAATTACTATTGATTCATTAGGTACATGAACTGTACAGCTCTAATTAAAAACCTTTTTCTTTCCCTCTTTAAAACCAGCGGGGAACCTTAAATAGATTTACTCTGAACATTAAAAAAAAAAAAAGTGATAAAAACATTAATTGGAAAAATGGTAACCTAAATTTCCTGGCCTTCTTTGCATTGATGTCTAAGTAACCACGGTCTCCCTGGCTTTCTGAGGTGAGGCAGCAGAACTTTCCAAAGCTCTTAGGTTGCTTGTCTTCAGCATGAGCACACCTTGGCATGCCCCACAGGCAGGCCTGCTCACTCACACACTCTGTCCCTTCTTGTCTCTGGCAGGACAAGGTCCCAGTGCTGGGAATCCCAGACAGGAGAGAGGGAAGCAGAAAAGGAAGAATGGCTTTATTTGACTAACCATGCTTCTGACACACTGACTCAGAGAGCCTTTCTCAGGGCAGGGGAAGGGCTGGGAATGGGAAGGGGGATTCTGCTCCCAAAAGCTAGGGTTTTGTAAAATGGGCTACAAACTGCTGGATTTTGCTGAGCTTTCATCATTCTGTGGATGAAGTCCAGCCTTTACTGGGGACCCAGTGGCCAGACTGTGCAAACCTCAAGAGCCTTTCCTTGCAGAAGGTTCTTTATCCTCTGGCCCTGTCCCAGAGCATTTAAGAATTTAGATAGTCCTCCAGATGTTACAGTATCAGTAAAGGCTTTGCCAGCTGGCCTGAAACAAAAATACTCCAAACCTACCCCGGGAGAGTGAAATGTGCCTCTCTCTAGGTAGCTTGCTACTTCATGCTTAAAAGCCTGTCACCTCCACTGCTTAGGCTTTGATATCCACTCATAGAAATAATAAATAGTCAGAAGTACTTAAAATACCTCTGATTATACCTTCTGATTGCCTTGCAATTAATAGCTAATCTGAGACAGTACAAGTTACCTCATGCTTCCAAAGCCTCCCTATGTATTAGTGAGTGGCTGGACTTCCTGAGGACAAAAAACATCCAAAGCATTGCCAGGGCACCCAGGCCTTTATTTCTAATATTATGCAGCTACCAGATGGGTTTGGGCCCCACTTGTGGTAATCCACCAGGCCAGACTGAAGCCATAGGGCTGCCCAGTTTTACCAGACTTCTACAACCTCCCTGCTGTTGCACTTCTTGCTGAAATGGAGGCAGGCTCAGGCTGGATCAGGGCAGGCACAGCCCATAAGCCCCATCCAACCCAGTGTGACTGGCAGATGGTAAAACATCAGTCCCTGCCCCAGTTATGTTGCACTAGGGCCAGGCTCCAGGTCCCACAGCCTTGCCCAGCCATAGAAATGGATTTTTGAAAGAACTGTTGGTATTCAATAGCGACAGGAATTTTGTTTACTTACTCAATATATTTTTATGGAACAGAAAATTCCTCTCCTGATCTCCTTTAATCAACCTTCAAAGTCTTACAGTGTGTATATGACAAATTACTGTGATCAGTTGATTTTTCCATAAGGATTTCCTAGACTCAGTTGATTTTAGATAACCAGTTCCAAAACAGATCTTCTGCTCTGCTTAATTTGTTTGAAATTTCCCCCTCCAGTGTGATGGAATCAAGCCCACAAGTAAGGACAAGTATTTTTTTATGCCTGCTACATCCAGTGCTGCAACTGTGAGAGGCTGCAGCTTCATCAAATTCCTCCCATAGCAGCTACTTCTGCTCAGCCTCCAGCAGGGATCCAGACCAAACTGCAGGTACTTTCACACATGAATAAACTTCCACCAGAGGCTGCTGCTTTAATGAACTCTACATGCAATTCAGAGAAATTCTGGTCTACCATCATTTTTATCCACTTAAATATGTTTTAGCCTGTCAAGTGAACAGAAAGAGGAAGTCATTACTTTTGTAAATGTAACAAGAAAAGTGTCAGCTCCATTATTTACACCTGAGTTGGGCAAGGTAGAGAATAATGTATGGTAGAGACCAATTCAGCATGGAATGGACTAAACAACCCACTGAACTCCATTTCATCAGCAATTTACTGACTTTCATTTCATTTTCCTGCATCACTAAGTTTGGTTATTAAGGCACAGACCCCTGCCATGCCTCTGGAGGGCCTCAGCACTGCTTTATACAGCAATTTCACTTCCCCAAGACTGAAAGAGTCCTATTTTCTTCATGTTGAGGATATGTTCCATCTAACTTAAAACATCTGTACCTGATAGTTTAAACATTGCCAAAAACCCTGATCCCCAGCTCCATCTTCAACAACTCCCTATAGTCACATGCTAAGAAGACACACTTCTCAAAGGAGTTCTAAAGGCCAAGAATATAATTTTCGTATAAGTAATTTTCAAAGTCCAAACTTCAATGGGAGTTGGCTAAATCACTGCACAATTATGTGAAAATTCAGTGCTTGTCTTTTTTTTTTTTACTTTATGGGGTTATAGAAAAAGTCTTAAAGCTATACAAGGTCCAAAGCAGAAATTTAATCTTGCAGAGTTTCATTTCTGTTAACTGCTAAAGCCAAAAGGAAATCTGTCAAAGGCTCATAATTCCCCAGCATCTTCTGAGATGTGAACACACATTGTCAAATAAGATTACATGTTACATTTGTCCTTTGGAGGGCATTCTATGAATAAGGAGTATGCTGGGGGTAACACTGAGGGTCAGACCTACTCTGGTGTATATTTCCATATTTGGACTTAGGGTAATGAATATGCACGAGCTACACCACCTGCAGACATTAGTCTTTGTCTTTAAATGTTTATTGAAAAGGCCTGAACTGACCTAAATCTTTTCAAATGGATCTACATGGCTTCTCAATAGGTTTCACACATAGCTTACAACTACTATTTTCTGTGTTGTTCTTGCCTATATATATCTTAGCTGTTTGATAAAGTAGAGTCACCCAAAAGGAATGGTTGTTGCCCACTGTCCCACAGACCTCACTGGTAGGAATTGTTTCCTATCTGACTTCTCTTTTCCTAGGTCAAGTGATGTAGGTATACTTAAATAAGGAGTTCTAGAAACCAAACTCATCAGCTGTATGCAAACTAATTAATTTTAGGGGTATTATCAGACTGTTACTCCATAAGAATAAAAAAAAATTAATTTGAAACAACTGTGTATAACTAATAACCAGTCATGTCTGGTTCATTCAAAGAACTAATATTATTGGGTAATAATAAAAAAAAATATTAGCAGGTCTAGAGCACCTTACTCAACTTTGTACTTAGTCCTTCACTAGAGGTGACTTTTGGCATGGATTCCCTGAAAGCTTTCCAGGTCAGTGATTTTATTGACATGGTTTTGGAAACCAGAATTGTAAAGGCAGTTGGACTGGAAGAAAGATCTATGGATGTAAGAGACCAAATATGAGATAAATTTTTAAAGAATCAACCAGCTTGGGTCAGAGAGATGTAAGTACACTTAAAGAAGAAAGTCCAAAATGTATTAGGAGAATAAAATGTAACAAGAGGGGAAATGTCCTCTTTAAAATTTAGGCTGGTTAAAGAAAATATGGGGTTGCCTACCAAGAAGGACAGAAATACCATAGAACTAAGAGCCCCAAAACCTCTCCAGCAAACCTTCAGCCCCAAAGCAGGTCCCAGTCATTATGTGCAGTCATTTAAAACATGGAAAAATGGTGGGGATACACTTCCAAAAGGAAAATGCAGAATATACTTTGTCTCATCTGTCATTAATGTCCTTAAACCTCTAAAAAGAAATGTGGGTTTTGAGGTTATTGGAATGTCTAAAGCTGATCTTAAGCAAGTGCCAGGGGTTTGACAGATGCCATTAAATGTGAGATTAGAAGAATTCCTATCCCCCCATCTGAAAGTCTGCATGATTCTGAGCTGTTGGGCTGATGTAACAAAATGTGTAAAATTACCCATAAGAATAACTCTGCCCTGTGCAATGGTGACTTCAGTGGGACAGAGGGGTATAAGGAATTTGAACTTCTGCATTTCTTCTGGGACCCAGAAAAGGCTGCACTGTCACTTGTGCCTTGAAACAAAACTCCAAACCAGTTATTCACAGAATCAGCAGCTCTATTCTCCCCATCACTGTAATTGTGCACTGTGCTCAGAAGCATAGAAGACTTCTCCTCAGTATATTATTTTCCAGAATATTTGCCACAAAAAAGGACAGATTGCTAAAAGTGCCACTTAATCTAGCAATAAAAACCCTCTAATTCTTACATCTCTCAGAATTTCCAGTGTTTCATAATTTTGACTCTCTGACTTCCCAGCACATTCTAAGCAGGTTTTTCATCAATCCCACTCTTGGCAATCTTTAAAAACCAAATATTTCTACTGGGGACAATCTTAAAATGCAGAGTGTTTCTCTTAAAAGCAGTCTTATATCTATGGGACAGAGGTGTCCAGGTTCCTTCAAGCATACTTGTTTTCCTAAAACCTCAAAGAGCATCAGAAGAAATAATGCAATTAGAAGTTTCCAGTAATGCAGGAAACAATTTTCCACCTCCTCTGAGAATCCAGTTACTAAACTAGAAAGGGTAAAACAAAGATTTATAGGATTAAAAGATGAGCATCATGCAAAGAAGGAGTAATCAAGAATATGTGTATTCAGCAGAACCAAGACAAATTTCATACCCTTCATAATCTGGGGAAAATTAATTCAAGATTCAAATTGGATTATGCGTAAGTATCTGAGAGAGGCCAGCCATGCCTCTCTCATCTACTCCACATCTGATTTTCCCTCTCTGGCATTCTATTTATTCATTACATGCACTGGCTGAACCATACTTTGGGAACCTTGATAAATGCCAGCTATTGTTGGTTAAGTGTGAAAATGTGCAAGCCCCAAACCTTTTGGCTGAGCAGGTGTGTGCTTCCTCAGACTGGCTGGGTATCTTTCAGTAGCATAAAAGGGAAACTCTGTCAGTTTGATGTGCATTTCACTGTGAGCACATGCAAACCTGTCTTGGAAACTAACCACAAAATAAATGGATGAGGTAGGGAGTTTTCAGTTGGGAGCTTTTTCATTTCTCTCTGGTATAATCTTAGCTGAAGGATGTCCAGGTCCTGAGAGCAGGTATAGGCTTACTAAAGTCAGAAAGAGGGCAGATATGAGTGAATAGAAGTGGTGAGTCTGTTTTCAATAGCAGAACTAGGCATGGACAGCACAAGAGCAACCTGAATAGACACAACCATCACCTCAGGGAGCTGCCTACACCTCACCAGCAGCAGCTGAAGCAATAGTCCACCTGCCTGATCAGACCATTCAAGAGGAAAAACATTTAAACAGTTTGTCTGACATGACACAAGAGAACTGATAAACTCAGAAAGCTAAAAACATCAGATTTTTCTAAATGACAGATGTCAGTCGCAGCACATCCTTGTGCTAAGAACTTGCTTAGAAGAAACTCAGTCCAAAGATGAAGAACTCTTATCTCTGTTTCAGATACTCAGGAATGCAACTGAAGATTTTGAAGGAACAGCTTTGAAGAATTCTGTATTCTTATAAATAGCATTTGCAGCTGCCTTTAGCCTTTGACAAAATGTCAGCAACAGCAAATATGCTTCCTTCTTCACTAGCCTATCTGTACAGACAGCATACCTGGTTACTCAGGTTCAGCCTTCCAGTCACCAGCAATTTTTGCTTCCTCGGTCTGTAGGAGAATGATTGCAATAGCAGGACGTAAATGGGACAGAGTAGTCAAAGAAAAAAATCAAAATGTGTGAAAACAATGTTAAGCATAACAATTAAACACATACTTTGCTCAAAGTATATGAAGAAACTGCTTTGTGATTTCCTAAAGATCTAAAAATCTTTAACTCCATTTATACTAGACAGTAGAGTATGAGAATAACAGTTTTTATCTGTGATCCTGCCTTCTCTTTGTCAACTGAAACAAGCTGAGATTTAATCCCTCTCTGACTCCTTTTCTCAGCCATTGTTTATTGGGTTAAAATTATGTGAAAACCAACACAAATGTGAATTTTATCTCCCTTTCACTGGAAGTGCCAGCAAATTACTCCATCTTAGTGTCCACAGTCCTGAGTCAGTCAGTAGTAAATCTCCCTTTCGACTAAAATCACCTTTTAGCAGAAATCTCATAACTGCTGAGGAATGTAAGTTCAGCTCAGATCTGTGGCAAGAGAAGGTATCTGAGACCTCCTGGATGGCTGGACTCAGTAATGGTGTATTGATCTAAATCAAGTGCTGCAGGAGAGCTGCGGACATGTTCCCAGTAGCTGATGCTCTCATTGTAGCAAGTTTTGCTTTCTGGGAAACTAGAGGATATTAGGTCTGTATTTGTATTTGCTAGTCTGGAAATGTCTGGAAAGTCAGCTTTACTCCTTACCATGCTTTCAAATGCAGTCCAGGTTCATCCCAGGCTCACTTGAAATTTAATTAGGATTTTGGTAACATTAAGTTGTTGCCACAGGCAGTGATGAGAGAGCACTGTAGAATCAGCCTTTGCAAGTGCATTTCTCTTATTGTGATTAGAAAGGGATGGCTGTATTCCTAAAATGAATAGCCCAGAAAGCAAAGTAAGACAGTGCAAGTCTGTCCTCTGGTTTCACAGCAGCCACAAGTACTTGACTGAATGACTAGCAGCATTCCTGATGACAATACTCCTAGCCCTGCACAGCCTGACTGGCTCAAGGCTCTGTTTCCAGTTCAAGTGCAGGATTTCACACAAATCCTGTGAAACTCTTCTCTAAACTTTCCTGTTACCATCTACAAAGGGAGACTGGCCTGTGTATTTTAATAGAGGCCACCCAGCCCCCCTCATCTGACAGAGTAAGTGCACTATGTATGAAGAAAAGAGTGGTTTTAGTCACCAAAGACTAATTTATAGAAAGAAAGATGTCAGGGAAGCCTGAGATGGATTTCAGTTTGGGTACAGAAAATAAAGCTCTGTGTGGTACCATCCATCCCTTTAACCAGGGCCATACAGAATAACACTCATGTCTTCACTGCCTAATTCCCCTTTCCCCCTCTCTCTTCTAGCAGAAGGGCTGATACCAGCATGCAAGCTTTATTCTTCCCAGGAATCCTCATCAGAGATGCTTTCCCTGCTAAACCCAGGGGAAATCCAAGAGCAATTCAATTTATGAAATCTAATGGGGTCACCTATCAGCTGCAACCTGGTGAGATTGTTTAACAGGGCTTTGGGGACTCCTCTGTACCCCAAGGCATCACACAGTTCAGATTTTCTACAGGACAGGGAAATTTGCCCTGGTTCTAGGCAGAATGGGTTAATTTTTGTAAACACAGAGGTTACTCTGTAGCATCTCACCTCATTTTCTGGGGACAGGAGAAGGGGTCCCTTCCAGGTCAGGGGAGCATGGTGGTAGTTTGTGTGTTGCCAGTTTCCCCATGGTGAACCTTTCACCTGTGAACTGTTTGTCTTTCTCCTACACCCTTTTATCAATATTGTCTCTGTTACTGTTAATTTCATATTTCATTGTTGTTTCTAGTAAATTTTTCTTAGCTCATGATTTTACCTTTTGTGCCTCCAATTCTGCTCTCCAGCCTTCCACAAGGGGAGAGGAGGGGGGCAGGAGGAGTGAGCAAGCACCACATGGTTTGGGGTGTTTCAGTGGGAGCACCTTTCCTAAACCACAACAAATACTTACCTTCAGGTATTTCACAGATGGTTGAGAGGCCCTTCCTCATTAATGAATTCAGATTTCCCAACATTTTATCTTGACATAAGGATAACATTTAAAGATTCAAAGACAGCAAGTAGCAAAAGAGGTTGTCTGAATTAATTTATATGAATAACGTTCTTTAATTGAGTTCAAGGTCCTTTGAGTATAGGTCTGATAAATACAAAACCCATACATAAGACTAAAAACATTTTTAAAATATCTACTGAAGCAATACCGAGAGTCTGATACAAATATAAATGTGAAAAATAAATAATATCAGATTTAGGACCTTGGTTCTGTTCCTTTCAGACATCCACATTCAGTTATACTGTGGTTTATCACTGGGAATTTAAAAGCAAAAGTTGAGAACTTTTCTAAGAACAGAGTAAAATTTAGGATTCTAGCCATATTTATGACTTTCATCATTTTCAGTAGCATAGACCAATGATCATGCTTTCTTTCATTGTAGTTTTCATATTCCAACACACTGTCTTTTTTTAAAGCTTCCCTCTCGTTACAGAAATTATGGTCATCTGTCAGCCTCTGCTCAGAGGATGAATTACTGCCCACGAGAATGATGAGGAACAATGGCCAGCACATGGTTGTTAATAAAAAGGCTGCAGCACTCTAAGAGGGAGAGAAACCTTTCTAACAGCTCTTTGTAAAGAAGTATCCAGAAACAGGCATCTCAGAAATGTCCAATATAACAAATTGAAACGGAGTCTTTAAATGCACTGGGTAGATGCTGCTGGTACACACATTTTAAGGGAGGATAGTTGTTAGCAATAGGTAGAGCATTTTAGAGAACATGGATGGACTTTGCTAGCTGGACAGCACAAAGTCTAACAATAGGAGATCCAAAGTTCTTATAGTTTAGCATGAAAAGACAGAACAATGATCTTGATTTGTTCAGTTAATTTCTTTTTACACCAGTCAGAACAGGTAGTTCTAGCTGTAGAAATTAGGGCCAGACCCCTCCAGCACCTTCAGCCATTACTGTGAGCAAAGAAAGGGTTCATTCTTTCTAATGAATTGTTGGAAAAACTTTCACAGTCAAAACCAGACTAAAAGTACCTGTAAACCATCTCTCTTATCCTCACATTAACCTGGTAGCATTGAAGACAGAAGAACTATGGTCTCCACCTGTTCCCCAAGCTACCCAGGGAGAGACTGTGCTGTCAGAGCATGCTAACTAAAAATAAGTGCCTAAAAAGAAGAATTTGCTCAAGAATTTTCCTAGACTGTTAAAACCAGTGGGAAACGCTTCTTCAGAGAAATACTCTAACAAGGAAAGCCACTTATGCAAAAGCAGCAGAATTTTCTAGGGGAAATGTCATTTTATGCTAGGAAAAAGACATGCAATTTTCTGTCAGGAGAATAAAAATGTTAGTTTTGTGATTGCCCACCTGGAGGGACTCTATCCATTAAACTTCCTACTCACTAGAAGAAAGCAAATAGGTAAAAGCAACCCTTCATGAAGCTGCTACCATCTGCAAACATTGCTGTCTCACACACAGATGTTGATTAAAGCTCAAGGTTTTCTTCCATATTTTCCTACTTTTCAAACAGGGTTTTTTTTCATTCTTATTATTTTTGTTTCAAATTAAAGTTTTCTAGATAAACAGGTTTCTGTAAAATCTTAAAATCCATGCTGAGTCAGTACAACAATATTCTGCAGGAGAACAGCTTTAGGAAAGGATCTGCTATTACAGAAAGCATGGCAAATTAGTTTTTACTGAATGCCTTCCAGGGTCTGTTCAAAAGCCTCTGGTTACTGGGTAAATCACAGATGACATTATTTCCACCCATGTGGATTTTCACCAATGTGAAAGGTTAATTTTCATATAAATTAGACAGGAAATGGAATGTCACCCCCCGAGCTAAGGAAGAGGTAAGTAAAAGAAAATGCAGATGAATGGAATCACCCGAGAGAAAATAAAGGGCAGAACTGAAGTAGGATGGTTTAGTTCATAAAAATGCTGTACAGACCACAAGACTTATCTCTCCCTTGCAGAATTTCTCTTCTACACCAACATCAAGGTCCAGATTTCAGTCCCCATAATTTACCTGATTCCAAGAGGAAAGCCCAATTTCCTGAGCATATTTTGATTCCTCTGTACATGTTTGTGAATGGGTTGCTACATAACTGAAGAAAGTGTAGTCGAATGTAGCATATTTTCTGCTCCTTCTACAGCAAAATGGTGACATGATTGTTATTATGAAAACCATCATGTCCAGGACCTTAAATACTTAGCTTTTGAAGTGAAATTCAAAGAGGAGGAAGGTAGGTTGTGATCATTATATTTTTCAACTTGGTACATCCAGGACAGAAATGTAACCCAGCACAGTCTGCAGAAAATGTCATTCCTTCCTTTAAGAGGGAAAATCTTTACTTTCAAAATCCTGAAACAGTGTTTTGAATGTAGATAGACATAATTATAATGAGAGTCCCAGACACCAGAGTATTTGCAAGCAAAGCTACCTCTGAAGAAAGAATTGAGATAAATGGCAAAGTGAGAGCAGAGCAAGGCAGGAGGAAGAACTGGGAGTAAGGGAATTAAGAAGCAGTGAATAGCAAACATCTGCAAGAAAACTGCTGATTTGTGGCTGAGCAACTTCTCATACTGAGCCAGATGGTTCATTAGCAAAAAAGCATGGGTAGATGCCAAAGCAGCTTTAACTCTGCAGTGACCAACACCTGTACCTATTGCTCCCAGGAGCATTACAGAGACAGGGCACTCCAGAGACATGCCATATAGTTTTGTTAATATTAAGGCTGGAGTCTAGGAGATAAGGTATCAGATTATTTTTAAAGGGATAATAGATGTGTTTCTTTGTCCCAGCTTGTTATTGTCCTTTTCTGTTACTTGCAATTTTATGACCTCTTCTCACCATCCACCAAGTTTTAGGGAAAATGTGACATTTGCTTAATGTCCAATTTGTTGCATTTTCATTTCTCAAGGCACCAGACGTTCTCTTTCCATCTACACTTTTACCTTTCTCACAGACACTAATATCAGCTATGACAAATGCTTGGTTATTCTTGTGCTCCAGGCAAAGACTTTTTTTCTCTTTGTAAATATAATACACACTGAGGCCAAATTTTCAGTTGCTCTTTCCTGTCATCTTAGTCATGACTGTGGGTGAATGAGTTTGTTTGAAAATCAGGCCCACCCAGGTTCATACAAATTCTCTGTGACAATATTTGGGCATCTGCTTTAGAGCAAACAGAGTGGGCTGAGAGATTGTTGCCCTCATTCACCTCAAAAACATCAGCACTGTAGATTGCCCATTAAAGGAGGCTCTGAGAACACCTGGGTTTGTATTGCTGGGGCCATCTCTGTGGAAATCAGGTGATACTTCATGCCACTCTCACCAAATCTGTAAAATAAATCTGTATTTATACCTTCCAAAGGCCACCTTGCAATGAAAAGGAAAAAAGCAGTGCAGTGAAGGACAACAGCACTAATTTAGAATTACAACACTTTACCCAGGATGGTGGGGTACACAAGCATCCAACAAAGACAAGTAAGTGCTTAGTAGATACTGTCAGTCTGGTAATTTCCCAACCAGCTGGCAAGGACACCCTTTCAATGGCTGAATATGCTTTCTCCCATGCTGATAGCTTTGTGCTTAAAGCTAATATTATATTTAAAAGTATACTTAACATTCTGTCAATATAATGCAGTTCCTTCACCTTGCTGGAGACATCTGCCCGGAGTATATATAGCTTTGAAAATCTGGTACCATCAGCAGTGATGATGTTTTCTCTCTTTATTCTGGAAGTGGTGATACCACTTCCAAGAACCTATATAGAAACCACCCAATATAGCTAGCCAGGCAAAAAAAGGAAAAAGAATGTCTCTCTCCTTTCCCCACTTGAAATAAAGTCTCCATTGCCTCTGGACATTATTCCATCATGTACTTTCTATGCCATTTTCCTAGAAACCCAAGTGACAAAACTCACTTATATTCTGCACGCGCTACTCAGGGATTGATCTCAGTCTTTCATTCTAACTAAATTCTAAAACCAGAAAAAACATCCTGACCACATGTAGTTGGTCTTCCCATTGTCCACTGAAAATCAGCGTCATTTGTCCTCATACACTCCTGATGGAGCCAAAGAAACTGAATGCTGAAAACCAACTATAGCCACAGACCAGCTGGCATTATTCTGAACTCCAGGTGTTGAAAGGCTAAATTTTTTGCTGCCTTACCTTCACCCTTCTGTTCAGAGGGACACACTAAGGTCCCCTGATTAAAAAGTGTGGATAGAGACATGGAAAATTAGAACATTTAACACTTCATCAAATATGTCTTAGAATTGGATTCATATTTACCTGCCAGAAAGCTATCTGGGTTAAGACATCACTACCTCTCTTCCCCGCAGGATATGGGATTCCTTCATCATTTCCTATTTTTGCATCTCGCTCTGCTCTTGTTTTTTACTAGCAGCTTCTCTGGGATTTGACCTTAGTTCAAGGAAATTTTGGATATTTTTATGGAAGTGTCTAGATGTGAGGACAGATATCTTTGCTTCATCCTTGAGAGAATACATCCTTAACTTCTGCACCACATAATATAAAGGTTTACAGTGTTGTGTTGTCCCTTGATTTCCTATTTGCACTTCCTCTGATAGCTTATGTGATTAGGCTCAGCTTCGGTTTAGAGAAAAGCCTTGTTTTTCCTCCCTCTTAATGCAAAAGTATTTCTTGTACCTGTGGCCTCTGTTTCAAAGTATTTCAGATGGATCCTTGCCATTTTTCAAGCAGCTTGTACTCCAAACTTCCCTGAGATACTTGATCTTTACTGTAATTCTGTTCCCTGCCTCTGTCTATACTCCCAAAAAGTTTCCCTTCTTCCTTCTCACCCCAGTCCTACACTGGAAAAGACTGTGGTGGCTTGACCCTGGCTGGATGCCAGACACCCACCAGAGATACTCCTCTCTGTCACTCTCCTCCACAATGGGACAGGGGAGAGAAAACATCACCAAAGGTTCATTAATTGAGATAAAGGCAGGGAGAAATCCCTCCCCAATGCCCTCATGGGCAATACTGACTTGAATTGTGAAAATCAATTGAAATTATAAACAATCAAAATCAGAGCAAGATAATGAAAAGTTAAATAAAATTATTTAAATACCTTCTCTCCCACTCCTTCCTCCTTCTTGTGCCTTGTAGGAGGCAGAGGGAGATGGGGATGGGAGTGATGGTCTGCTCATCACACAGTTCCTCAGGGAGAGGAGTCCTTCCCCTGCTCCAGCAGCAGCTCCTGTATCCCCCTTGCTACCAACCTGGCCACACAAGCCTAATACAAACCCAAATATTCTTATTGGCTGCAGATGTTAAACCTTGCTGCTGCCTCCACTGCAAGGAGTAGGGTGTCAATAAATGAGACAGTGATTGTTGTTTAGTTAAGAAGTAGTCTATTATGTCCTCTGATATATATATATATATATATGTCTGAAACACTCTACCTTCTCACGAGTTAGTTATGCATGATAGGTTGGCATCCTTGGCACATAAAGAGTTGGATGTTCTTTAAAAACAGTAGAGGACAGTGTTCTTTAAAAACCTCTTTACTTAGGCATGATACAGTTAGTGCATCAATCAGTAAACATTTCTTAGTGCAATCAAACTGAGAAAAGAGCTTAGTTTCGCTATTCATATTTTGGGATAGCACACAGCATAATTTTTTAGGATTTGCATTCATGGTCGTGTATATGACAAGTGATTTGCAGCTCTGAACCCTCAATATGCACCTAAAAATAATCACCAGTCTTGTTATTGTTCCCTTGCATCTCAAGGATGTTTATTCATGGGCCTCTGGCTGTCTTCCCATCACTTTGGCCCTGCTCTCAAGTCACTAGATCTGAGTCTGTGTCTTCACCTCTATTTCCCACAGTCATTATAGAATAACCATTTGTATTGCCACCCATCATCACTGAGCTTTGATCAAAACTAAAGTCACTGTCTAGAGCTGTCATTGATTTTATGCACTGGAGACAAAAAGCCATCACATTGCAACAGAAGAGCAGCTCTCTAGGACCCTGTTTCTGTGCCACGCTTCATGACTTAGGTATTTCAAACACATCTGGAGAACTTTGGCTCTTTGGCCCTCCAGTCCTCATCTGTGCTTTCACACTTTCAACATACTTTCCATTAGCTTCGTGCCACAATCTCTTTTACAGTTTCTCACTTGTACTTCACTGCAGTCAAAAGCAGAAGTTGCTAATCCTCTCCTGGTCCTTGCTCTTACATCAAGGAGCAGAGCAAAGACAGTCATTGCATGTTAAAGTGCCATTAGTACTGGTGTGACGTTTTCCATTCCATTTATTTTAGAAATACAGACACCTGATGCAGCACTGGAACTGGTCACAGTAGAAGCACCTCAAATGCTGAGCTGCCAGGGGGACTGATGCACCCCTCCAATCATACATTTAGGTTCAAATCTCATCTTTAACCTTTGTCTCTGTCAGAAGGAAAAAAAAGAAGAAGGACAAAATTCATTCATGCATTTCAATATGTAATTTTTTTTGGAAGATTTAACAGTGAAAAAATGAAGAGATCGTTTCAGAGACAAGTCTTATATCTGCTTAATCAATATTAGCATAGTGATTTCATATCTAAAGCACAATTATTTCCTCTCTTTTAACCAGTAAATCAGATGGAAATTAATCTATTTACAACCAGTGTGCAAAATATTTCATCATTCTACAAAATTAATTACAAGTCCACATATCACAGCAAAGATAAATTAAATTGATTGAGAAACCAACCATGACACAAGAAGGCTGAGTAATGAGCACATGAGTATGCAGAATTAGGCATGCTTTGGTCTATAGTATCTTTATCAATAGTACCCTCAAAATATCGAGTTGAGATCCTGCTGGCAAGTGACACACATGTCTGGGTACCCAGTTTACCTGTGTATAGTAGTCCACAAAAATTTTCAGCAAAGTGTCTTTCACACAGACCTACAGTGCCCTTCAACTGCACAGCACAGCAACGAAGCTACTGGTAAAAGGAAATTTAATCCTGTATAACATTTATGATTTACTGTATAGGAAGATTCTAACTGCAACTCTTCTCTGTCCCTGAGACCGTACATTCACTGTATACAACACAAAGATTCTAGAGAAAAATGTCCATCGTGTCCAGACAGGTGTAAATTGTGGCCTTGCAACTATTATCTGAATATAAGATTGAAATATAAAGACCCCATTGTGTTGTATTTCCCTTTGCTAAGAAGCCATTTCTGAGTATCTAACTAAGACAAACTTTTCAAAACTTTGCCAGGAGCTATTTTCATGTATTTGATGACCAAACCCACTAGCCTAACATGTTGATGGTTATGCTCTACAAATAAGCAATCCACTCCTGGCGTCCAAGGCCAGGCTGGATGGGGCTTCTGAGCAGCCTGGTCTGGTGGAAGATGGAACCTGCTGGAGCAGACAATCTTCAGGTCCCTTCCAACTACAACCATTCTAAGGTTCCATCTGTGTCTGGGGACACTTCCAGCACCAATTCAGTGGATCTTTTTGTATCAGTAGTCTCCATCTGCAAGAACATTTTTTCTGGTAGCCGCAGAAGTTACACAGGTATTGAGATACCTTAGACATTAAACTTTGCCAAGGATCAGCTTCAGAGGCAAAAGTAGTTCTCCTTAAATAATCTCAGAGTAAAAAGCCAAAGCCTTTAAAACTGGACCCCAGAAGAGATTACACAGATGGAATAAGTGCATAACTTTCTCTTTAAATCTGACGAAAACTGTAAGCAAATCCCATCACTTCTCAGTTTCACAGACAGGGAGATTCAGCCAATCCACCTGAAAATATCACAAGATGCTAAGAGTAGCTGGACAACTCTCACTGGTACCAAAAACCTGAGTTTCTAAAAGGCTTTTTCAGTGAACAAAAGGAGATTTGTCCTTTAGTCTGACCAAACCAATAAGACTGACAACACCCCTACCAGCATAGACGTCACAACCCATTTTAGAGTGGACACTACAGGCAGATTCAGTATTCTCATTAAATACCCTATGTTTTGACCTGTCTTGTTTTGCTGAAGGTTCATGATGAAGAAATAGAATCTTTAGCACTACGAAACATTGGAGCAACACAGGTGGGTCAGAAAGTCACTGTCCGCTTCTATTCAAATTCATTCTCTTCCTTCAAGACTCTTAGTGGGAATGTCAGCCACATTGCCAGTTTCAAAGAACGTAATTCTATATTGTTCAACAAGTTGGCTTTTTCAGGAGACATCTTTCCATTTTTGTAATGGCCTTCAGCATTGTGTGAAGCCAAAATGGCAGATGGTCTCACAGTTATATTGTTGTTACATTCCCAAACTCACGGAAACAGGGTTTTTTTAACCAAGATGTTTATATTCCTTTCTCATAATAGCTATCTCGAGCTAGCTTTGCCTTACTATTCACTTTTATTCCCCTTATTCTTACACTGCCAGAGTGAGAGTCTGAGTGTGGCTGTCATGAATGCCTTCATGACTCATATTTTTGCACCTGCACACAGGACAGCATGAAGTCGGTCCCACATGGTGCATGGCAAAACCAAAATTTTGTCTCACTCAATTTCACATGCATTTGGAAAGACTGTTCTCATTAAAATACACTTCCTAGTTAAAATGTGTTTTCCTAGTTTAGGAAGTAAAAATGCCCTATTGTCACGTCCTAATTGTTCTAAAAATTTCTGTGATATAAATGTTGTTCTTGCAACAATTTGTCATGACATTTGGAATGATTTTGTGTATCAGAAAACAGCTAGAGGTAAGAAGTAAAATATCTCTTACTTATTTATACCTTAAGCAAAGCAAAAACATTAAGAATGTATTATTTTTAAAAGAAGTAAAAATGATTGTATGCTTGAGACAAAAAAAAAAGGCACATCAGTTATCCCACCTTCTTGTACAGATCTTAGTGATTCTTCCAAATGCTGCTTTATTCAGGTTGTTTGTGCAGTGTGACAGGGACTCACTCCCTGCAGGGGCATTGGCAACCCTCAGCAGTCACCTGTTCTGTGTGAAGGGTGATGACAGCTAAATGTTGGTATCTGTGAAGGCTGGCAAGAGCTACAAAAGCCTAACCAGCAGGCAGTGTTGACTGACTTCCAAATTATACCACTCCCCAGGGACTGCAAAATACGGGAAGTGCTATGAGGAGGTGAATCCTTTCATTCAAGGTTCTCAAACCTACATTGCCTTCAGGTAGTTTTGCTCCAAGATCAAGGCAAAAATCATCATTTATGGATTTAAAGTTAAATAGCCATTATATAAAATGCAAAAGTCATCAAAGAAGCTAGCACTGAAATTCCAGTCTGCTTTTAACCAGCCAAGTGTCCTAATTACAGCCAAAGAACCTGATTTATTCTGGAAACTCAGAAACAGTCCAGTGGTTTTATGAGGACCACCAAGAAATTTGGATGTAGGTGCTGAATTTATGAACCATATTCTGATTATTTGAGGAAAATAAGAAATAATTTTAAAAAGGAAGAAAGCCAAGATCTACACAGTTAGTAAAAAGATTATTATTCTTAAAATGGGTCTAGTGACCTACAGTATGTGTTTGTGTTGCTGTGTCAGTGCTAACTGTACTATTTTCATGCTCATACCACTTACAGACGCACAGTGTTATTATGTATTGCCTGTTTTAATATGTTGCTCCATAGACTGACTCATTAGCTAATCTTATGTGCAGACAACCAGAAACATTCTTGAAAGAATGCTGGCTCTTTGATTTTTTTTTTCCTCCAAAGGAAAATTACAATTTTTCCACTCCACTGATCTAGTGTTTTAAATGTTAAATTATATCTAATGTTTCTCACAGGGACTGAGACCTTAGCTGGTTTGCACAGGCTCCTAAAGCCATTTCTGAGAGATGCTGACAGTAAAGCAGTGTCCTTGTCTCGGTTTCACCCTAAATGTTCACATTTAAATGCAAGAGAATCCATCCTGCTGAACCCAGGCTCAGAGGTGGAAAGGGAGGAGGTGTTCCAAGCAGCAGAGCAGGAATTCTCCTGCAGCCCTTGGAGAAGACCATGGTGGAGCAGGTTGCTCCCCTGCAGCCCACAGAGGACCACGATGGAGCAGATATTCCCACTGCAGCCCATGGAGGACACCGTGGGCTCTTCAGCCTCTCGCACTTCTCCCTGGCTTACAGCCACACAGGGAGAGCTGTAAAACACCAAACTTCTGTTTCCACACACCACAATACATTTTGATTATATTTTTTTCCTGATTATAGGATTCAATTCTTCCACATTCTGTTTTCTTTTTCACTGGTGGAAAAGATAAGAAATACAGGTATATTATGTTCTCACAGGCATTTTTACAGGAACAAGTGCCTGTATAATTTCTGTATTCATAAATTAGTAATAAGTACTCAGGCACACTTCAGACTGCTGAGCTTTCTAGCACTAGCAGTATGTTGCTCTTAAGCACCAAAAATGATCATACAATTTACCAAAAAAATTCAATTTTAACTAAGCCATCTTTTTAGAACCAATTTTAACATTCACAAGTTTCTGGATCTCAGATGAAGCAGTCTGTAGGAATATGTGCAAAATTGAGACATTTGTCATGAAATTGCTATCAACTTTATCAATATAACCCTTCAGTAATCTATAGATCATCAAAAGGATGTGATTAATCTGAGCAATATTTGCAGAATTTCAGATTTGAAGAGTCTTAAAATGGTTTCATCCTAGTTCAGGGTGGGTAGGAGAAAATTCCTGAAATTTCAGCATTTCCTGTAGGACAGGATTTCAGTGCTTTAGCCATGCTATTGACTTGACATTTCCCAGAAACTACAGCTGTATCATAGTATGGATTGAGACTAAAGGCCATAAGCATTTGAAAAGTACTCAGGAAGTGCCATTGCTCCTCTAGAATATATTTAAAATGTTTTTGTCAAAATTCAGTATTTCTACAAGCAGGTAAGTGACACTGTGTATTAGAGGCTGGAGAGAATGACAGTACGTGGGGTCTTCTATCTAAGAATGGTAACAACAGATTAATAACAAAACCATAGAACAAGCTTTATGAGGTCCTTTGTGGTGCTGTGATTCGCATCAATGCAGTGACTTTTCCATTGTCCTGAGTCAATAATGCATTTCAGCACAGAGTTTGAATGTGAATTCCATTCAAAATCAAGCAGAAGCCTTAACCATACAGGAATTCAAAATGCCTGAAATCAGGACAAACACACGTTGCTAGGACCTCAGCAGGAATGGCTGTGAATCCTGCCTCTGGGTAATGCCCCTGGAGCTGATCACTTAAACTCCCTGCTTCATGAAATATGGCACTGGAGGGTGGTCTGTCCTTCTAACAGAGACATTCAGGAAATTTGTGAAGATGGAAACTGATAGCACTTCCCAGCTACCTTTCCACTACAGCCCTCCAAGGATAAGGAGCTATGTGACTAGAGAATTGGGAGACAGTATACCAAAGAAATTAATTTCAAGCTGATTACGCATGGCACCAGTTTCATGTCTTCACACCTTACCACCAGGAGACTGGGAGACACAACAGCAGATCTCAGTTCCTGCATCCATGGTTTCTGGTAACAGCTCCCAACATGCCATATTACAGCAGGAGCACTTCAGTCTCATTCTCTCTCTTTGTTTTTTAGTTTAAATATGACTATAGAAGCACTTGAAGCTGACCTAAAAAGGTGGGGTTAATAAAATCATGCAGACATTGAATGTCAGAAGAATGGATTGAGGATTTGCATGCATCATACTGGACCCACTGCATACATTTCCATAACAGTAAGTGATGAATAATAAAACCTTCAAGTTTTATGTTTTTATCATGTCATCATCTCTGATTTAATATTCTTTTTGGTGCATTTTTTTCTTCCTTCTTCACAGTGCTCCTTCCTTCATTATTTAGTTCAAACAATAAGCTTTTGCTCCACCTTTTATTTATACGTTTTTTCCCTTCCTGATGCAAAATAGAAATATGCATTAAGAAGCCATCCCAGAGATGATTAGAGTCATTCATATGTAAAGTAAAAGGAGGACTCTCTGGGGAGGACTGCTAAGCTCATATCACTATTTAAATATTGCTTGTTTTTGTCTTTTTTCCCACTATTTTGCATACCTCCTTCCTCCTCCCCTAAAACCAGAAAACCTCACACGTGCCAAAAATTTATGGTGCTATTTGGTCAAGGTCTTAGAAAGTTGTTCTCTTTAGGGAATGGTGGTAATTTCTGTTTTAGGTCTTACCAGGCAGATGGTCAGTCCTTGAGGCAACCTCATCCTGTAGTTGCTGAGTGCTTGCAGAAGAGCTGTTAAGTCTGATCCTTCCACTCTGAACCCAAAGACAATGTTCACCTTTCATTTCAAAGCAAATAGAACCAAGATTTACACTGGAGATTATTATCTCTGTTTCACAAATTAAGATTGGTGTAATAAAGCCTCAGAATAAGACACTGCTTACTACCTTGCTTTTAGACAAAATCTTGCATTTGCAAAGATACAAAATGGGAATTGAAGGGGACCTGAACTGCCGTTAGCTATCACCTGGGTGGAGAGGCATCCAAATTTCCTTCAGAAAGATGTTTTATTTTTTCTTTTTGTGGAACCCAAGACATTTTTTAGTTAATGTCATCAAAATGACTGTGTGACTTGGCCACTGTCACCTTGCCTTAAGATTCTGAGTATAATGCAGGGATTCCCCAGGGTGCTTTGGGTGCTTATTTTTCTAAAAGAAAAATCCTCCTGTTTTCTGGCTGTCTCTGCCTAGGAAAGCCTATGTGTCAGTAATATTGAATTATTTAGTACCCAACCTTTATACCTGCTTATCTCTTAGCATAATTCAGACACTCTGTGCTCAGTTCCATCATTGCAGCTATTTCCAATACATTTCCTTTGGTATTTACCTACTGGAGCAGATCTGAGCAGATAAAGAGAAACATTCAAATATTTTGAGTTAGACCAAAACTGTTTAAATGCAGCCTTACTGGAAGATTTTCAGTGCCCTTTAGAAGCCACCTTAGCCTTTGCAAACTTATATTCTTATTTAATTCTCAATACATTTTGATACCAATGTTGTGACATGCTGAACAAGATGTATTAGCCAAATGTGACTAATATATTTTCATGAGTTTTAAGCCTGTAATTATGACAGCCTCCAACAAAGGCTAAGACAATTATGACAGATACCAAATATAAAAACAACTGTAGAATAAAGAAAGAGAAAACTAATACAGATTCTTATAAGTGACATTTGAATTATTTACACTTTAAGAACTTATTTAATGCATAATTTTACCTTCCCTGAGGTATTTTGATCAATCTTTCCAAAAGAAATAATATAGACTTTTTCTGTTTAAAAGAGCTAACGACTAAATCCCTTGCTGAAGTGTTCTGTTTTATTTACTTGATCAGCTTTATGTTTATTTAAAAACAAACAAAACACCTTAAAATGCTGTCAATCAGGGGTGACCTGGCAAGAAAATCACTATACAAGATCTATAGTCATTTGCACTCCTTTTTTTTTGGTCTTAGCTTAAATGAAAATATAAGCAGAAAAAGGAGAATAATATGCCAGAAGTTAACTTTTTGCCCTGACCAGAGTGAAAAATTCTGAGATTGGAATTTCAGCCCAGATGGCTTGGCCAAGAAACATATGTCAATATTGTGAACTGAACTGTACATGATTTGACATCTTGACATTTAACAGACTTAGAAAAAATTATTACAAGAGACATGGATACTTTAAGGATGAGCCTCACTAATACCACTAAACCTATTTTCTGCTACTGTTCTCCTGGGTTATGTGGCAGTGTGGAGGGCAGCTCAGGCTGCATGCAAAACAGCAAATTCAACAGCACTGCACCCTCTCTGGCACACTTTGCCCAGCCTTGGGCATTTCCCAACCAGATAAGAAGGAGTCTAAAGTAAAGGCTCAAGGAATGCATTCAGTGTGGACATCAGGTGATGTTTCCCCAGGCAGACCTTGCGCCCTCTGGACCACAGTCCTGGCTGGTGGGGGCATGCTAGCAAAGCACATCAGGAGAAACAAAGAGCCTGGAGTCCCTCAGGTGCTTCACCTACGCGTCTGAGCCATCTCGCAATCGGATTTCAAAGCACTAAATATTCATCACAATGAACTCAATCAATCAGTGGTGTACAGGAGTGCAATTGCAAAACGTTCTACAGGCAATTTCTGAAAGCAATTTTTATTGCAGTTTCCATTACAACTGCAAATAGAAACTTGTTCTTAATCTTTTCATAGCAGTCTCCCACTTGAGCTGTTATCATGAAGTATGTTTTCTGTCTTGAAGTAGTGAGGACAGCATAGCACAGATGGGATGAGCCATATAAAATTATTTAGGAATTGGATCCTATTTCCAAACAGTTGCCATGTTAAAAATTAGCAGAAAAGGTGTAACAAGATTATTTTACAAAGAGGATGCAGAGGAAGATGAATTACTTCTAATGAGATTTACCTACGTTTTTTTTCCCCTAAAGTTGAGACTTAAAACCACCAAAAAAAAAAAAAAATCCATAATTTTTAATTACAGAGAAGACTTATTTTTTCATAAGGTTCTGTAGAACTTCAGGAGACACCAAAGGGCGATATCCAAAGATTTCTCTATACAAGACTCCATCAAACTTCAGTTGAAAACACACTGTTATCTATCTAATGACCAAACTGATGATTGTTCTGCTCTCTGAAACATAATTTTTGAAGGAATTCCTAAGAAAATGTCCTTTAGCTTTCTAATGTCACTCATGAAGGCTGCTAGTTTAGGCTACAGATGGCAACATAATTAGTTGATTAGGCAGAGTAATTCTGGAGCATTCACTGATGTGATGCCTGTGATCTAAATAATGAAACATTTTGCCCCTCCAAATGAGAATGCTTTTCAAGCACATGCAAAAATTAAAAAACATGTGGTTCTGCTGTGGCAGTGTTCCAGAGATGCACCAGTGCTTACAAGATGCACCTTGTACCTTGCACTGGCATGAAATTAGAGTTCAAATGATGATTCAGTACAAATTCTTCTGAATCAGAAGTCAGTCTGCAGAAAAGGTATAGATATGCCTTACTGAGCAAAAGATAATAGCTTATAATACTGTATTTTTGCAAAGTGTCACCATCCTCAGTGGAAACACATAAACCATAAAAATGTCATTGTAACTGGCAGGAAAAGAAATATCTCTTTGATTTAATTTATTCAATAATTTTGTAATTTTTGGTAGTAAAATTAAAGCAGCTGCACATTTCCCCTCTCTCCTTTTGAATAGGGAATTGCTTCCCTGGAAATGCTAAGACAGAATTTTCTAGAAATGCCAATTCCATCTGACAGATTCATTGGAAAAATTCAAATTGGATATGATAAAGAAGACTATTTTTTGTATCTGTTTTCTCTTTCTCCATCAGTGATAGTGAATAAATAAACTGAGTAAAGTCTCTCAGCCCACCAGCAGTAACAAGAGTTATTGATTCTAAAATAAAAAAATTAAACTTTCTAAAATTAAAGATTTTCACTCCAGATAAAGTCTTTCCTTTGTTATTAACAGTTCTGGAGAAATGCACTCAAGATTTTCTGGTAATCCATTGTTCCTATTTACTGATACATGGAAATTACTACAGATTTCTCCTCTGGGTTGTTCATTTACTTCTACTGTTAATGTGAAAAAAGTGCCCACCTACATATCAGTCCTCATGGTAAATAGTCAGTGTTCAATCAACAGACCCTAACTAATATTCACAACATTTCTCTGAGGTTTTGTTTATTTCATCTTATCATCAAAAATTAATCCAAGATAGAAAAAAGAGAATGAATGGACCGAGATTTCAACACATTTATTAGTAAAGCTTCAGTTGTAAGCTGCACCTTCCTGACACTCATCATACATATTTCTTCCAAGAGAGGGCCAAGAGCTATTACCTCCCTTCTTGTCAAATGTCCCATGAAAAATCAAGGGTGACCTATAAAATCAGAAATTTTCGAAGTAAGCATTTTTCCTTGTTTTCCTGACTAGCTATGAAAGATTAACTGCACTCATTGCTACACAAGTAAACATAAAGACTACTCCCAAAGTCCTTCTACAGAGACATTTTTTACTAAAATACATGGATATGAATCAGGGAGGGAAATTAATTTTATGTCAGCAAGAAGCTTCCTGACCTCCTACTATCTGGCAGCACCACATGTTCCCATTCTGCAAAATGATTCAACACCCCCCTGGAAGCACAAGAACAGCCTTCCCCTGCAAAGGGAAATTCAGAAGGCAGAAGAACCTGGGTTGTTCTATCCAGGAGCAACAGTAAGAGAAAGCCTGAAGACAGATGGAATCTGAACCTGTAAAAAGATAAGCCATATGAAATTATACTGTTATTGACATCAAATGGGGAGAAAAAAGAATACAGAAAATCAGAAGTATTGATAAGCCCTTGAAAAGGTTTCTCAAGAAGCTTGAAAGCAATCCTGAAAGCCATTTGCATAGATTGCCCAGGGGAAATGTTCAAAAATACATGTAAAATAATGAAAAATACTAAGAACATGAGCAGAATAAAGAAAATGTTTAATAAACAGGAAAGTGCAGCAGAAACCAAGCTAAAACCAGCCAGCTCACATGAAGAGAACTCAGCTTTTACTCAATGCCTGCCTTACCATTTTGCATGCATTTTATTTGGTATTTATGGGCTTATTGCTATAAAACCCCATGTAACAATATGTATCTACATTGCAGTTTGTGACTACAGCTAAAGATCCCTCACCACAATGGTCTCAGAAGTGAGAGGAGACGTCCACTGAGTGTAAGAGGGCCTGGGAATCATTTACACTGAAAATATGAATATGTTGTCAGTGGAGAGGAGTGCTTGGTTGATGCATTGTTCGCAGGGGTCTTAGGATGAGGGAAGAGATGAGAAAGTTGACTCCATGTTCAGAAGGCTTGGTTTATTATTTTATTATATATATTATATTAAAAACTATACTAAAAGAATAGAAGAAAGGATTTCATCAGAAGGCTAAGCTAATAGAAAAGGAATAAATAACAAAGGTTTGTCTCTGACCAAGACAGTCTGGAGAGCTGGACTGTGATTGGCCATTAATTAGAAACAACCAGATGAGACCAATCACAGATTCCCCCTGTTGCATTCCACAGCAGCAGATAAGAATTGTTTGCATTTTGTTCTTGAGGCCTCTCAGCTTCTCAGGAAGGAAAAATCCTAAGGGAAAGATTTTCCATAAAACACGTTGGTGACACTTGGTATGTCTGAAGGGGTTTGGGCAGGGGGTCTGGGGAGGGAAGGAGAGAGAGGTCATTCCTGAAAGACCTTGGATGGAAGGCAATATCCTGAAAAGCCACAATGACTAGGAGGAATAGGGCTAATTTACTGATGGTTTAGTAATTGTCAGGCTCCAGTGAAAGCCACAGAAAACCTTCAAAATCCCTATAAAAGGGGCCTGTTTTAAAGAGGTTGTCATTGCTGAAAAGAAAAATAATAGACTAATGGGACTAATTCTAAACCCAGCAGGTCAGGAGCTGAGGCCTTGCAGAATAGAAAGGGAAAGCAATCATGTCAGATGAAAGAGAACTTGTAAGGGGAGAATATTCTGCTCTGTCCTGTCAAGCCAATTGTGGACTAATGCACATCTCTCATTGCTGCCACTAATTTAAACAGGCTGAACATTCAATCACTATTATTGTGTCATCTTTTTAGCTGAAGGACAAACAAATGGGTATTGAAACCTTATGACGTCTCCTGTACATGGAAAAAAATCTCTGTGCCTACATTTGCTATGTGACATTGCATTTTGTAGCTAGAATTCTTCTTCTTGTAAGTAGAATTGAATGACATATCTGAGAAAAAGCAAGCAGGAAATGATTTGGTGGCAATCCCTGTCCAATGAGTAGGGACAGGGATCAGCCAGGTAAGGAAAGGCATTCTCCCTTCTCACAGACTTTCCCAGTATCAACACACAGATTTGGGATGTTGGGCCAGGACTGTGGTTTCATAACAGAGCAGTTCTTGTTGTTATGGGTCCTATGATTATTTCTCATAGAACTGCATGTAAAAACCAACACATCCTTACAGGGCTTCTCCTTTATTTATACAGTCCATGATGCAGATATTGGGAAAAAAAAAATCACAAAACAGAGCCATTAGCAGGCAACTTAGTGATAATTCTATATCTCCCAAACAAGAGCTGTATCTGTCCTCTAAGTTTTTTAAAAGGTCATACAACAATTTAGGTTGAAAGGAATTTAGGCCATCTAGGTGGAGCTCCAAGAGCAGGGTCAGCTCTTTGTCTCATTCCAGTTTAATGAAGTTGCTCAAGGCTGTGTCCAAGAAAGTTTCAAGTATGTACAAGGATGGCAACTCACCAACCTTGCTAGATAAATATTGCAGTGTTTCACATCCCCATTGTGCAGAAATATTTTCTTTCCATCTCTCAGGAAGGTTTAACATTTCTGTATTGAAAGTAAAAAAATGCTAACTCTGGTCTTTTCAGCATGTAAAATAAAGATTTTTAAACAAACAAATGCCCAGCTCATTACTAGAACCTTCAGTGCAACCTGAAATACAATAATAAATTTTTAATATCATATGCCTTCCAAAAAAAAAAAGAGCAAAAAATTCAAGGACTGAGGATTTTGAGGATTTCTGAGTTATTACTCTCTCAAGTTGAAAAACGGAAAGAGAGATATCTTAGCTTTCTATTCTCCTTTTTAAACTAAATAAATGGGGAAAAAAAGAAAACAAACCAACCCACAAAACATTTTCTTTAGATTCTTCCAAGAGGAGGACTTTGATGCAGCTCTATCTCCACACAGTGCATACTAACACACATAGGACACGCACCATACTTCATCTGTGAACTGATGTTGACTGAAGTAAACAAACTGAAGTAGATTGAGTAATGTATTAGAAATCATTAAACTGATGGTTACTTTTATATGTATCCTAGTGTCTTAAAAGACACAGTTCTGCTATGGGCTAAGCAGCACAACACAGCAGAAGGGTTTCTGTCAAACATGGACTGGTCAAGACAGAAGAGAGAAGGAAAGAAGAGCTCGAATTTTCACCTCCTAATTTCTCTCCCAGCATTGGTCTTTCCAAATCCCAGTCCCAGCTGCACTGGGTAGAGACCTGCAGCAGAGGGAATGAAGACTGCAGCATGGTGTGTTTCTTTATCCCATATTACAGCAGCACAGAGAGAAAGGACTGCATCAACTCACACACTGTGATCACCTTTCCCTCCTCATCCCCTGCCATCCAAGCTGGGACTGTGGGGATCTCAAAGCCAGATGCCACTGCTGGAGAACAAAACAGATGACAGGGCAGAGACAGCCCTGGCATGAGAAAGTGCTACACAGCAACCAATAACTATTGTGGATACACAGAAATGCCCTTCTCTCTGTGACTGGTTTTAACTAAGCAAACTACCCATGCTCAAATCATGACAGTACTCAGGGCAACACTACACAAGTCAGGGCACAAAATGCCATTGTGCCTCTGTTGTCCAAAACCTCTGAGGGATTTGGCAATTACCAAGCAAGCCAATAGTGCTGGGATTAAGTAACACAACCTTTTTCTATTATACCTATTTCTGGAACTCTATAACTATAGATGCTCCCTAAATTAATTTACACTGACCTGTAAAAATGCCACTGACAGTAAAACCATTACAGCCTTTAAGAAAAAAATTAGATGATTAGTAACCTCGATGGTTAAAAAAGTAAACCCTTTATAGGCTGAAATACAGTAACTTTCAACTCCCAGTCTCAATGTTTTTACACCTGGATCTGCTAAAATGTCAGTCCCTTTATCAAACTTCTGTTTTTCATGTAAAACTACCCTGAAGTCACTTTTTTTCCTCCTCGGGAGCTCAATGGATTAGCTGGCCTTATTTTTTTAATGAATGGGTCCTGTCCTTACAGCTGTTGGTGTTTTCACCACTCCCTGTTTCCTCAAGGCCCTTTCCATAACAGGTCCTTTGAACTGTGCTTGTTAGTCCAGCAGCTGAAGCAGGGCACACCAAGGTAACCAGCCCACAATTACCTCTGTGGTCTCTGACAGTGCTGCAACATCCCCTGCTACGGGAATGGGATGGACACATTCACTGCAACCTCAGGGAGAAACCTGCAAATGATTGTACAAACACACATCATGGTGTTCCATCTGAAGTTCAAAACCATTCAAAACACTAACAGAACAAAGTATTTGTTTGCTTCACTGCTTTGGCTATATGCGTACATAAAGAAGTAATCTGGTTTTATCCTGTAAAAAGAGTGATGCACAACAAGTCTAGGGCTACAGCAGTAAGGCAGACATCTTCACCCTTAAACAGTACTCATTTTTCTTTGTCTCTCTCAGTCACACACAAATGCTGCTTGGAGACATGCTACAGAGGGAATCAATGCAACATTGTGGTAGTGGGAGTAGGGCTGGCACCTGAAAGCCTCATTTTGGAAAATATGGATTGCTCCCAACACTTCTGAAAGGTGTAATAACTCCCCACCCAAGGCTACAAGGATCCTGAATGGTTCTGATTGCTATTACTTGAATGTGTGTCATTCCCAATGCTTCCACATTATAGAATTTATGAAGTATCTGCAGAAGGTTTCAAATTAACTCCAAATTTCAAAGTGATATCCAGGGGGTATTGCACTGAATTCGTTAGGGTTTGCTTTGAAGCAAACACCTTCAGGCATGAACCCCAGAGTTCCCTAAGCCTGAGTGAAGCTTTCAGAAACCACTGCAAGCAGTTTAAAATGGAGATGTGACAATGCTCTAACAGAAAAGTAAAACAGCACTGTAAAGTGCAATCTTTCATACAAATCCAGACTAAACCCATGGAAATACATCTGCTAACTGCAGCTGGTCAGAGCTGTCATAAATGGTTTTATGATATTTAGTGAGGCAACAAACTGCCTTTAAAAAACTACTGAGAAAGCAGTGGAGCTGCTAAGCATGACAATTAATTGTTTCCACTTCAATGAGATGAGGGAAACAAACACAGGAGACCCATGGAAGATTAGCTTAGCATCCATCTTGGGAAGTTCAGCAGATAGCTTTTGGAGTGCTCCTGCCAAAATCCTTCTGACACAAAACTCTTCAGAGATCAGCTCTGCAAGCCTTGGCCAAGGAGGTTGCTTCCTCTACCTCCTGCTGGGGATCAGCTCAAATCCTGAGGGTTGGCAACTCTGCTCATCAACTGCAGTGCAAGAATTGTGGTGTAGCCAGGCCTCCCTTCTTCCCTGGCCCCTGTTACTCCTTGCCTGAACTCCTGTTGGGGCCAGGTCTGTTTCCAGTTCCTCAGGAGAGCCCAGAAAGCTGCTTTCCTCCAGCCAAGCAAACAATCCACATTCCCTCCCCAGGCCTTGGCTCTTCCCACCAATGTCTACAGCTGGCAGGACTGAGCCCAAGCTTGTTCATGGAGTGCAAGGCTTTGGCTTGAAAGTTGGCAGCCCACTGTGCAGAGGATTTCTGGCACATGCGAGTGTGCATGGCAGAATCAGGCTGCTATTCCGAGAAATTGGACCAATCTCATCCCAGCAAAGCTAATGGTGATTTTTGTAATTAATGCATTAGGAACAGTCCTCAGGAACTATGCTGAAATGCAATTTTCCATTAGCCACCACAGGGCGGCACTTCTACAATGTGACAATTATTCAAATATCACTTCATTGTAAAAATTACAGATTTAAGCTGTGTCATGGGTTTTGACATTTGATAAATTCATGATACTTTTTATTGCATGTTCCTACTCAGGTGTTAATGTGCAAAATCTCATAAATGCAAAAAAATACAATAAAACTTCTGACTTAAGATATTAATTAGGTGATTAAACTGTCACACAAGATTTGTTTGGCCTTTATAAATTAGTAACTCAACCCTCATAATTTATAAGCAGAACAAATAATAAAACAAAAGGCTTGGTTCACTAAAAAAACCACTAAGGATCTGCACAAGGCCAAAGCAGCCATGGAAAATTGATTTTCCACAGCTTACTCAGTCTTGAATAGACACTGCTTTGCAAAAAAATTTTTATTGAGTGGAGCCAAAACTCATTATAGCTTAGACCATCAGTAAAAGTGCATGTTTGCATCATTATTTCTAATGTCATCAACATCACATTTTAATATCATGTATTAAAGTGGAAAGAGCTCAAAGATGTATTTGAATTTTATTACCAGGGTCAAAGAAGGGGACTGTGCAAGATCTTTAGTAAAATGTGGGCTGTTGGACAAGGAAAATGATTGTGCATTTTTTTCTCACAGGATGAACTGTGGGTAAAGAGCAGGTTCAAGGTAAAGTGAAGCAGCACTTTTTGTACAATGTACCACCATGGAAATCATCATCATTGAACCTAAGGACAGCCAACACAAAAACAGCACTGGACAAATTTGGAGAACAGAACATTACAATCAGCATTCCAGGTTCTGCCTAGGAAAGCTCTTGACCAGTGATCACTGGAAGCTGGGAAGCCATGAGCAGCACAGACTATCCTTTCTTCAGAATTTGGTCCCACTGTGGGAAGCAGGTTGGACCACAGACCTCCTGGGGAAGTCTTTCAACTTGAATTATGGTACATCCCTCTGTCCATGCCCTTGGCTTACACTGTTACCATCCTAGCTGGGATGAGAAAATATGAGGGCTCCAAGGACATTTGATTTGAACTGGTATGGAAGACTTCATGCTGCGTAAATAAAAAAAAATATGTTACCTGATCCAAGATACATTAAAATCAGCAGTCTTCAGTAATTTCTCTAGTCATTGAACTGGTCTAGTTGACTTTGCCAGGATTATCATAAAGAAATTAATCTTCAGCATACTCCACACGGCACATATCCAATAATTGCATAGGGCTGGGCAACCTGCATTTCACAATTGATACAATTTCTGATCCATGCAAGAACGACCCAGCTGCTCACCCAGCTCTTGGCAAAGACCTGATTTCATGGAGTCACAGAGCTTAAATCCAGAGTTGTGATCACCTAATCTGGACTACTTTTCACAGGCCATTGCCTTTGTACTGAGCTCAGTAACTTAGAGTTGGACTTAAATACATCTTCCAGCATGACATCTTGTCTTAATTTGAAAATGAGAGATGGGGAACCCATCTCTTCCCTTCATCATGTATTTCAATGATTAATCACTCTTTCTGTTAAAAAAGGGCACAGAATTTCTAATTTTAATTTGGCTGGTGACAGCTTCCAGCCATTGCTGCTGTAGTATTTGGAATTTTCTTATAGTGAATATGCTCACACATTTTAATGAGGTCACCTCTGAGTCTTGTTTTTAATTCACTGACATGCCAATTCCTTTATTTCTCACGGGATGAGGTATTTCTTACAGCTCATGAATCATTTCAGTAGTTCTTCCCCTTGCTCTTTTAAACCTTTGAACCATTATAAAAATATGAATATGATCTGGATACAACATTCCATTTCTCTGCAGAGAAGTAAGACATCTCCACACTCCTATCAGGAATCTGGTTTTTAATGGGCATCCTGCCATTGACTGCAGCATAAAAACTGAATTTGTTGGGATGAAATAAAGTCATTTTAGAAGACTGACAGTTACTATATGAGTAAACTTTCTTATATTCAAAGGTTTAGTTGAGCATCCAAATTCCTGAGTAAATATAGCAAATTTCCTGGTGAAACTTGTTGGCTGTCAAAGCGTGGCCTTTCACAAGTCAGATTACCACCTGATCTCAGCTTCCATAACTATAAAATTGGCACAAAATTTTAGTAACCCTGGCACAAGAGGAAAAAAAATGCTTGCTGTAATACTGTCATAGCAATTCTGTTCTTCACCACTACCAAAGTTTTAAAATAATTATGCCACCAAAATTTTCAAAGAATTATGACACATTAATGGGATTGTTCAAACTGGAGAAAAGAAGGCTCCAGGGAAACATTACAGCAGCCTTTCAGTACCTACAAAAGAACAGGAGAGGGACTTTTTAAAAGGACACGACACAATCGGACAAGGTGGAACGGCTTAAAACTGCAGAAAGGCAGACTTAGATTTGGTATTTGGAAGAAATTCTTGACTGTGACGGCACTGAGGGTGCTCAGAGAAGTAATGGATGTCCCATCCCTGGAAGTATCAGAGGCCAGGCTGGATGGGGCTCTGAGCAACCTGGTCTAGTGGAAGGTGTCCCTGTCCAGAAGAGGGAGGCTGGAACTAGATCATCTTTCAGGTCCATTCCAGCCCAAACTATTCTATGATGCTATGAAAAAATAATTTTATGAAACAGTTCTTTCTTCTCCATGGGCTATTCAAAGCAACTTCTTAGCCTGTAAAACCCCTGTATCTGTAAGAAAAGCTTTTATCCTAGTGCCCCAATGGTGAGATAGATGATTACTGAGGTAAAAAAAAGGGTAAGAGCTGTACTGTGTTAGTTCAAACCTACTGAATTTTGCAAACTTTAGCTGACAATTCTCATTTTAGAATCGCTGCTGCCATAACAGATGTTTAATAATGCCAATTTAAATGCATTACCAAATTGAAAAAAGAGCTCTCTAAATGTACATTATTTACTTTAGAAATTATTCCTTCTTAGTGATAGGGATACATGGTTTCTCAGAAGTGATGGATGTTGCATTCCTTTTGCTGTTCAGGATTCTTATCATCCTTTCAGACAATTGAATTTCTTCCATTTGTAAAATCTATTACCAGCAGAAAGACTGCAAGTAAAAACCAATGACTGGAATCAGAACAGTTTTGGCAATACAGTGAATGAGTGATTCACTGTTCCATATCAGTACCCAGGAATCCCATATTAAAAAAAAATATTTAAATGGTATTTACTTAGACTTAGAAATTAGAATTCAAACAATAGCATGAAAAACACACAAGGGATAAGAATTCATTATATTCATACAACAGATTTCTGTAAAATACACTTTAGCTTGGATCAATTTGATTCTTTGATTTTGGAATGGCACTAAATAAATACAACTTCATTAAATGTCTAAAGGTTGATTTACCAGAGAGACTGAAGAAAGCAATAGTGGGCTTAGCAATTTTTTCAAAGAGGTATTTTCTAGGCAGAATCATTTTTAAATCACATTGAAGCAGCATTTCTTAGTAATCTAAGTGGGACTATTAAACTGATGCTAGTAGATACAAAACTATTTTAAAAAATTGTGATTTCATAAATAATTATTTGCAGAATGACTCAGAGAAAGTAATAGTCCTTTCCAGACTTAAAAATTTATGAACTGATGACGCTCTATTGATTGGAGCAGTTACTGCACTTTCAATAGGACTAATTAACAAAACTGCTCAGAAAATTAAACATAGTGCTTAGCAGGATGACACTGTGGCCCAGCTCTTTGCAAACATCCCCACAGTCAAACACTTTCATCCTCATGGAGGGGCCTGAGGAGGAGCTGACTGCTTGTCCTAGTGAAGCCAGAGTGTTTCTCATTACCTTCAATTGCTTTATGCTTACCTACACAAGAATAGAAAGCTACCTAGAAGACATGTAAATTGCAGGATCTGACCCTTGGTGAAACAACACTGTTAAAAATCAGATGTAAAAGAATACTTGGTTTGTTCCCTCTGTCACTTAAATTTAAAGCATTACCAAAGCACAGAATATGTGGGAAAATTAATTTTGGTTATTTTTCAAATAATATCAATTGGAATTGTTATATGTGCCAAAGCAAGGGTGTAGATCCAGCAACAGGAAGTCTAACATAGCAGAGAACAACAGAGAAAGCAGAGAATGAAAGGGATCTGCAGATCCCAATGGAGAAATGGCATGAACTCTTAAAAGCAGCTCTATTATGACAAGATAAGCTAATACAATTTTTGATCATGTTAAAAGAAATCAGCAAAACCAGAGAGGCAGTTTTTGTCTGTTGATGAAGTCATTTTAGAATAACATGTTTCTACTACTTTTTTTTTTTTTTTGAGATGTTAAAAATCAAGGACAGAAATGGAATGAGAAGAGTCACAAAGCTAAGACTTAAGATAATGCCTTGAAGCAAGAAACTTCAGGGACCAAGTCATCTTGGTTTTTCATAAAAACAACTGAAAAGAGACTGAAAACTAAAACAGAAAAAGAAAATCAGAAGACAGACTTAGAAAGCAGAGAAATGCAGCTGCTGAGCTGGAAGTTTTCATCTAATGTGTTTTCCCATTCTTGATTATTACAATGGCCATGTACCATGGAGCCATTGAGAAAGATGGACAGCTTTTTTGCCTTTTTTTTCTTTTTCTGTCTAAAGTTCTTACATGACTTGAATCTAGTAACATTTGATTGAACAGGAAATCAGATGTAAGTCAGGAATTTTTCAGCTCCAGAAAAGATAAAAGTGAGTTACAGCTTTAATTGGCCATTGAAATTAGCTCATATGAATAATAGCTCACAGTCCTTTCAAGTTCTGTGGCTTATTAAGACACCCTATTATTTCTTTATCTGAAGATTTACTGGAAAATATTAATTTCTTCTGAACTTAGTGATTACATTCCAACTTCAGACATGAAAAAATAAATAGCAATGCAAACCAAAAACACAAGTAGCATAAGCTGCTGGGAACACGGGTTTTTTTACCACCTTTGACATGTCTGATACAAGACAAAAACTGACAGGGCACATTGTGACATGGGATTGCACCAAACAGGCTTTGCAGGGCTGCATATAAAAATAAGAAAAGACAAAAGGGGACAGACAGATAAGCACCAGACAGCAGAACCATCACCCATGTCACAGAGCTGGAACTCAGGCAGTACACTGGCTTTTCTAAGTCCAGAGCTGAACTAACAAACATAGGAGAAATTTTATGCCATTCAAAAACTAAATTCCTATAGAGGCCCATACCTATAGTGCCCACAAGCATGCACTAACAAAAGCCACCTTGTGTGAAACAATAATCAAAACAAAAGGTCAGTAAAGGAAACCATTTTTTATTGTCTGTCATGAGTAACTAGCCTGTAACTCCCTATCTGCATAAACTCTTCCTAAAACCCCATTTTCCTTGCAAACAGTAGCATTAAAGATGTTAATATCTGACCAGACACAAGCTATTAGTGAACTATTGCCACTATTTTCCATGACACCAATCAAATATCTACCTAAGTTCTATTCATTCTTAGTGTACCTAACCCCACTACTCAGAGGCAGTGACTCTAGTGACATAGTTAGAGTAAGTTTCCACAAGAGACAGGAACTCAAAAAAAAAAAAAGAAATTAAAAAACTGCAACACAAAGTGCACTCATGAACCCTACACATTTAAAATAGGAGTATTGCCATTAAAGTACCCATCACAAACCTGAAGCTCCATACCATCCAAACAAGCAGCCCTGCCTGGGGACAGAAGGAAGCACATGGGTCATCAGCACACCTTTTAATCCCCTTCCTGGAAACCTACCCAGCACAAGGGTAATAATAACTTCCTGTATCTATGTCACAGTCTTTAACTGCTATTTTTGCATATGACCACTATGCTATATTCACCAAACAGTTAATCAATACTTTGCTTTCACCTCATAACTCACTGTGTGACCTGTGCTTTGTTCACTGCTCATTATTCAACTGCCTTATGATGCCAGAAATATTAATTTCCTCTAGAGCTTCTCAGTGCTGCTCATCATTTCAACATCTGAGTGCTGCAAGAATTCAAATTAATTCACAAAAATTCACAGCAGCAAAGAAAAGGTACCACTGCTGCTTAAAATACAGGACAAGGAGGCACAAAATAATTAAAGGCAGAGGTATTCACTGATTTTAGATCTTATTTCTGAGGCATTACAGATGTAATTTAAAAGTATTTAAAAAAACTTCAAACACAGACATTGCAACATCACTTGCAGGGGTGATTGCTGAGGAAATTGGATTTTAGGGCTCTAAAAGGGGTCATTAAAAATTAGATAATTAGAAACTATTACACCATTAGAAGTTCCACACAGAACTGGTTTTTAGCACTACATAGGAAAAGTGTCTTTTGTGCAACAGTGCATTATTACAGTTGCATGACCTTTCCTTCCCCTCCCATTGTTCATTATTGACTTCCCAGCTGAAGCAATAAATGAAGCAGGAGCCACACGGGCATCACTCGTCTCTCCTGCACATCCCCAGAGCAGGTCCATCCTGCACAGAGACAGAAATCCTGCATAAAAACAGTATGTGATCACCCATGTATAATAAGGGGACCAAATTAAGGTTGCCAAGCAACCACCTCCCCACATTATGCCACAAATCCCTGTTCTTCATCTCTTCAGCAAACACATGCCAGGCCTGTCTCACAACTTGACTCTCCCTTGTCTGCTTCTGTGACCCTAATTACCCGTTCTCCCAAAGGCTTCTTCATTGCAGTTTCTTTGTCCAGACAGTGCCCATTTTTCTCTCATTATTCCAGTTGTTACCCTGTCTTTCTGCTCTTCATAATTAGCATTTTGTTCATCCCATTTTCCTATTTCCCTGACCAGCTTTCAGTCTGCTGACATAGCTAAAAAAAAAATAAGGGGCAAACAACACTAAAAATATCAGATTAAGATCATGAAGTCTGGCAAAGCCATAAGCAAAAACAGTTGTCAAATGAAATTTCCTGTAAACATTTTAATGTACTAAGAGCAAGACTAGAACTAAAAAAGTTCTCTTACACTTCATTCTCAAAGTGATTTTCTGCTACTGTTTCCTTCCAACTGTGAATTTCACACTAAGATTTCAGCTAATATCTTTGAAGTCTGTTTTATCTAACCTCAGCATATTTTTACTTTACCATCATCTGTTGTTTTGCACACTAAATCACTCAGTCAAAATAAATTTTAGTTACAGAAAGAATAAATGGTGTGCCTGGTATCAAGGACCTTGTCTTTATTTGAGTGCCAACAATATAACACTTATTGCCCTAAAACAAATATTTCTATGGATATGCCTGACTACATAGAGAAAAATGGTCTAGAATACACTTGGAGCAGCAAAAGGTCTGTTGGTCTTCTTCAAGGCATGTGAGAAAAAGCCATGATGAAATAGCTGATAACCAGGCAACGGTAACAAGAAATTTAATCAATTCAAAGAAGAGCAAAAGAAAGTTGAAATAGCTCAGTACTTTCTTACAGCAGGCAGTAAGGAAGACAGAGCAAAGTGAATTAGGCTCTTAACAGCATGATTTTGTTTCTGACTTCATGTAACGTGAGGCATTTTGCTGTTCAGAAAATTACAGTCATGAAAGCAAATCAGAGCCCTGTCAGGATACACCTCATTTGGACAGAGCACTGGGAGGACACTTTCCAACAAGGCCTCCTGGTCTTGGAATGACTTCTGATTCAGGTCTGATGAACATTGCCAACAGCACTTGTGTTTTTCTAGGAAAATTTCACAGTGAACCTCTGAGGTGCAGCAGATGGTGTTGTTCCCCATCAGCCTAATATAACTCCTTCTGTATCATCTATTTCTCCCATTTTAGGAGTCTAGTTGGATCTGATATTCCTCCCTCCGTTAACTTTTACTTTAAAGAGGGAATGACCCTCTGATTCCAGGGCTGAAAGAATATTTAGTATCCTCATCAAGATAAACATAACAGGTCTTGGTAGGACACATGCACAATACAAACAAGACCAAGGAGCTGCTCTGTGGAAGAGATTTCCATGAGACACTGTGGATACCACAGAAGGAAAAAGATTTGTCAAGGGTTACTGAGTATCAAAATTGCATTAAGCTCAGATATTCCTGAGAGCAGTCAGTGGCTGGAATGAACCCTAGGGAAGTTCTGCATGTGCTTTTCCTACTGTTAGCCTTCCCTCAGAGTTCACCTGCAGCCATGTGATGATAAAGAGAAGCTGCACTACTAGAGGGTAGGCAACTAAATGTGTAGAGACTGCAGGAAGGCCCCAAAGTGCATATACTGGGAGAATAACAGATTGCCCTTTGCTGCTGCTCCTTGGCGTGTGCTTGTGGCTCCTCTTCCCACACATTTTCTCATTCCAAAGACAAGCTCATCCCGCTACAAAAATAAAAAATAAGACTTTATCTATGAAGAGTGAACTGAAGAAGAAAGAAACTGGGGATAATATTTTTCTTTTCAATAAAGGGAATATTCATGTGGAAGCAAGAAGGCAGGGGAGAGTCAAAGAATTACAAATGTAAGGATTCACATGGAGACATCAGGCTGAGCATCTCTAACAGAACTTCTGTGAGCACACTGAATGTATGTAAGGATGGGGGGAGGCTGCCCAGTGGTAGCTAACACAAAGATGGGTCAGGATGAGAAAACCAAAACTGTTCCACCGCCACTGGGATTTCCCTCCAAGCTGCCCTGTCCAAGAGCTGGTCATGAGGGGTTCATCCAAGTTGAGAATGTCACTGACTAGAAAATTCTGCTATCTGGTGGGGCCTTGAAAGGAGAGGATATGCAATTTACAGGCTACCAGATAGATGGCTCCTTGGTTTAATTCCACACAAGAGTTCTCAGGGTCTTGTGCACATGCTACCCTTGTTCAGAATGACATTACTGGTTTCCTTCCACCTCAATCTGCCCAGTCTTCTCCCACCAGGTCTATGGTTTATGTATTTTTGGCACGGAACAGATCTAGCTGCAACCAAGTCACTCCCATCACGTGGCCTTGCACAGCTCCAGCTCACATCCCACGGACAAGGTTGTTGAGGGAGATCTCATTATGTACAATACCCGAGCTAGCACTAAGCCATTGCTTACAGATTTCTATGAAAAAGAAAATAAATCCACAAATGCCATAATATCATTATTCAGCTTCCCCACAGTGATCCTGAATGCTGCTGAAGGGAGCACCACGTGCAGCCATGCAAGAATAAAAGCCTGCATGAAACCAGGCGAGTGCTAAAGCTGCCTTTCTCCAACATGTGTGTGGAACAAGCAGCAACTGAAATCACTAATGGTGACATTGTTTGCAGCTGGCTTATCAAGCTGCTACCAAGCTGCTTTGCAAGATGATTTTTAGATAGTCTATGCTCAGCAAAAAAAGCACAATTTCAGAAGCAGAGAAATGCTAATGGGAACGTAACAGTACTCCACTGCGTCACTCGTCATAGCACGAGTGTTACACAGGGAAATGAAAGGAAAAGGAAGGTACAATTCAAGAAGAAAATGGTCACCATGCTTCAGATAAAAGACAGTCATACATACATACATACATACATACATACATACATACATACATACATATATATATACATATATATATATATATACATATATATATATATATCTGCTCTTTCTTTCTCCCTATGTTTTCAGTACACAGCTAATCTTTTCATCTGCTTGGTATATTTATACAGCTCTACAGAAAATTTCAGAAAAAGTTACCAAAAAATCCCAAATGTTACAAAGATTATGAAAATCACACATGCATATATTTGGAGTCTTCTCTCTCTAAATTTCACACTAAAATATGCTTGCTTATCTGCTTACTGAAACACAAACTATGCTAACACCTTCTAATCTGGTTAACCTACTGTGAAGAGTAGGGCAAAATGAAAGATTTTTTTCACCCATGGTAGGAAAGTATTCTGGTAAACATTCCTGCAGGAAAATCTTTATTGCATGCATGCTTTCAAGGGCACAGAGGACTGTGTCAAGGTTCCTTTTTATGAGAACAAAATGAAAAGAAAATATCAAATAGTGCTCAAAAAGAGAGTACCATCCATCTTGTTGTGTATGTAGAGAGAAAAACATGGCATGTGAGTGTATAATCTAAAAATCTATCATTATATAAAGGCATTGGAAGAATAATTAAGATTGTATAGACACCATTCTTTGAGTTTTGAAGACTTCATCATACAGTCTGAACAAAATCTTTTATCGTAAGTTCTGGTGAGGATGTGAAAGTAAGAGAGATGAAAATGAACTAATAATGAACTAATTACTAACTAATTTTCTAAAATTTCATAGACACAAAGAGAAATCATTCTTGAAGGCCTAAAGAAGACGTGAACAAATAGGAAAAAAACCTTATTTAGCTCCTCTAAATAAGGTCTATTACATTTCCTAATGACAAAGGCTAAGTGAAAACAATTCTCCCAAAATTCAGTAGGAAAAAAGCTGACTTTTCCAGTTATTTAAGAAAACTAAAAAAGGTGTCAAAGCCACAGTCAGCCACATAGCACAGTCACAGAAAAAATGGCCTATTCCCATCTCCGTGACTCACATTTCAGTGCCAATACAGATAATTTACTTAGCAGCGATTGTCTTCAAAGTGCTGCACAAACATTTTTCTTTCCAGTACCACCTCCCCTTTTCTCTTGTCTGCAATGGGGTAAAAAGTAAAATCTTTCCTCACAAATAGAGAAAAGAACAAAAGGTTTTCAGTGATATGGCCATGGCCAGATAAATGTGCAACAAAAAATGGATGAAAGCCACAGTTACGCCCCACTGCTATTTAGAAGCAATTCAGGGGTGTTTTGCCCAGTAGCACATCCTTACAGGCTGTCCAGCCACAGACTTGGAGGTAGCCTGGCCTGCAAACACATTTTAATGTCAATCAAGAAAAGGCACAAACTGTGAAAGAAAATAAGTCCTAGCCTTGGTAGAACATGCTGCAGTTTAATTCATGCTCCCGTAAAATTTATGTGGAACAAAACATCAAAAAAGTGGAAGTCAGTGGAACAGAAATGATGAATGAGGTGTCTGATAACTGCTCCTGTACATGCCAAGATTTGACATGACAGTGATTGCCAAGCAATTTCTTGCACCGCTTTCTCGGCACTCCCCGCCCCAGGAACTGCTTCCTGGGGGAGACCCGAACTGTCATCTTCGGCGTCCCGCGTCCCCCAGGCCTGACAATCCGCGTCTGTTCCCTCGCAAGGGACTGCGGGGACTCCCTGCCTCGGCCTGGGGCACCCGGGGATCGGGCAGCGGGAGAAGGGCGCGGGGAAGCGCTGCGCCCACTGCGGCGGCAGCAGGGAAGCGGGAAGCGGTGTCTCTCCCTCCCGCCAGGGCGAGGGAACCTTCCCACTCCGCCGGCCGCCCGTGCCACTGCTTTAGCTCGGAGAACAGGAAAAGCAACCAAATAGAAGAGACAGACGCCGGGGCGGGTCCGCTGCCTACTGGGCGTGCCGGGCGGGGGATGGGGAGCCGAGGAGCAGAGATGCTCTGTGTCAGCGCAGCGCCGGTGTCACGTCCCTCCCGGGCAGCCGAGCCCCGCCGAGCCGAGCCAAGCCGAGCGCCGGTGCCGCCCCGTGCCGGGAAGGCATCAGGGCGACGGGGAGCGGCGGGGCCGGCAGCCAGACCCTCAGCGCTCCCCGGGGCCGGGGTCAGCCGCACCGATCCCTGCCTGCCCCCTTCTCGTCGGTCCGTGCCCGGCCTGTCTCCCGCCCCGTCCGACCCTTCCGGCCCCACCGTGCCCGCCCGTGCCCCACCCCGCCCCGCTGGGGAGCGCCGCCGCCTCCAGCACCACGGAGAGCGCCCGGGCACCCTCGGCCCGCTCCGCCCGGCAGGGACCACCCCTGCCCGGGCCCTGGAGCCTCGGCGGGGCCCGCGGCTGGGGCCAGGCCGCCCTCTTATGCGTGGCACTGCGCCGGTGCTCACCGCTTCCTCTCAGGAATAAGCTCCTTCGTTATAGACATCCAGTCGGATCCTGTCCCCTGCTCACCAACGCCCCTACGCAGCCACAGAACCGAGGGCCCAGAAGTGACACACCCGAGAGAACCGCCGGGTCCTGGGGCCGCCTTCCTGCTTTCCCCGCGGGCAGGGCCTCTCAGGAGGGTGGGTCGGCCTTGTATCCCGATACACCCGTTCTCATGCCCTGTGCCTTGCATCCCGATACACCCGTTCTCATGCCCTGTGCCTTGCATCCCGATACACCCGTTCTCATGCCCTGTGCCTTGCATCCCGATACGCCTGTGCTCATCCCCTCTGCCTGCACCTCGGCAGGGAGCCATCACGGCGCCTGCCCCGCCGCAGCTCACATGCTGGTATCTGTGAATGGGGATGTTTCTCTCCCCAGACTCACTTCTAGACTTCACTATTCTCATTTAAAGAAAAAACCTAGCTCTTTTAGTTTTTAGCGTCATCATTAGTGTCTCCAAGAGAAAACTAGCCTTATGCTCATGCTCTGAATGATGCTTCACCCATAGATGCTCTTCACTGACTTCAAGGAAGCTTGAGAAGCATAATTGTGAGTGACTGGTTCTAGGGAAACACACACAGAGTGAGAGCATCACAGTTAGGGATGGCATGCAGTGTGGGCTGTGCAGCTGCAAACAGCCCCACACAAGGAAGAACAAGGGTGCCAGTGCCCTGCTTTTCCCACCCACCCATACACACACCAAGAAACTCATCAACAAGTAGTGTCCTCCAAATTGCAAGCTGAAAATTTGCCCAGTGCCCTGTCTGTCTGGAAGCAGTGTGGGAGTCTGGTATGCCTGAAAGCTCTTAACAAGAAGGCTGGTTATCCCCTGGGAGAGGCAGATGAGCCCCAGCTGGTCAGTGAGATGAGAAGGCAAAGGTGGAGCATCCTTCTCTTTGTGCCAAGGTCTTGGATATAGGCTCCTCTAGGCCAGCAGCTGCTTCCAGGCCTATGAGATGTACAACCGTGTCCCATCACTGCCCTGTTTCTAGCAGTGTTTGAATTAACCTCTTCCACATTTGTTTAGTGGCTGCCTGTTATGTCACTGGCTTTCCTCTTACCATGGATAGAGAATTCCTAAAATTAGTGTAGGGAATTCTTAGAACGTGTCCATCCCCCTTCATGTAATGACCACATCAGATCCCATCCTGCACACTTTATCAAGGGAATCAAGCTCACATCTTTCCAGTGACTCTTACCATAGTGCATCAGGGAAGTAGCTACTGACTTCTGTCCACATTTATCCTGCTCTGGGATTTCCAGAGTCCTTTGAGACTGTAAGCAGGTCCAGCTGCCACTTCCCAAGGTTAAAAAAAGTTTGAGATGACCAAGATTAGTTCTGGCGACAGTAAAACAGGTACTAAAATGCAGAAACATTCAGTATGAAACAATTGTATAGGATATCTGTGTACCCTTGCAGGAGGCAAAAATAATCTGAGCAGCTGTTTTACTGAAATGGTCTAGGAAATCCCTTGCAATGTTCTCTCTTCTTGTTGTATCTTTGGAATGAAGTATGTTAAAATGAATTTGTGCATGTTTTACAGGTAGCAACAGCAGAGCCCTCAACACCAATAGGCTTTTTTCATGTAAGACATAAAACATTTGACATGGAACGTACTATTAACACCAGACCGAGGGGGGAGAAGCATCCGAGGACTGATTTCCATTTCAAACTGCATTCTGGCACTTTGTACTCCAGCACCATTGGTGGATCAATATTTAATGCCCGGAGATTCTGGCTCTGCAGGAGTCATGTCAGGGGACCTCTCGAGCCAATCTGCTTGGGTAGAGGAGTGATAATTATTCATGGGCTCCTGCCTCTTGCTCCTTCTCTTGCACAGCCCCACTCTGCTGACTCAGTGCCTTATTCAGTCTTCTCTCCCTCTCTCCACTGCTGTAGCTGGACCCCTTTGCTTTCACCGCCTCTGAGAGCTGCACATCCCAGCATGGCTAAAACAGCAATGGGTAAGAAAACGCCTCTCTTTTCCTTCAGCCAACACTACTGCCACTTTCTCCTAGGTCTGCTACCTACACTGGGTGTTCTTCTCGCTCTCCCAAAAGTTTAGGAAAAAAAAATCAAGAGACACTGAACGTATTTTTAATTTCATTGATCAGAGAAAAAAGGAGAGGGTGGGTGGACATGGGGATGTTTTAATATCGTAGTCAGAGATCGGATTAATCATATACCGGTGGGTGAGGTCGGCACATGAGCACAGTGTAATTTTGAAACGGTTTTCATTATTTTAAAGGTGAATAGATATTTTATATATATATATATATATATATATATATATAATATCTATATATATGCATATATATTATACAGATATAGATAGATATTATATGTGTGTGTGTGTGCATATGTGTGTATATATATATAAAAGAAAGGAAAAAAAAAAAAGAAGAACAAAAACGAACGGTAAAGTTATCCCTGTAGTCAGTGTGCCTCCACCCATCCCCGCCGGCCGGAGTCAGCGCTCCCCTCTGCCTCTGAAAGCGCGTGGGGAGAAGAAAAGAGGAACCGGGGAGAGGCTCCGCCGCCCGAGAGGGGCTCGGCGCGTTTCGGGGGCTGCGGGCGGGGCCGGGCCGGGCCGGCGGGGCCCGCGGTGCGGGGCGGGGGGGCTGCGGCGGGGCGGACCCCGCCAGGCGCGCACTGCGGCCGGCCGCGCCCAGCCCAGCCCAGCCCTGCACGGCACCGCGGGGCTGCGGGCGGGGGGAGAAGGAGCCGCCGCTCGGCGCTGCCCCGGCGCTGGCCGCACCTGCAGTCTGCCGGGGGGGCCGGGGGCCGGCTGAAGTAGGTCACTGCATCACGGAGAGCTGGTGTGCGCTAGCAGTGCCCGCCCTGCTCTCTCTCCCGGGGGGCAGCTGCGGGGCTGTTGTTACCTCGCGTTTTCCATTGGCACGGAGAGCATCCCCCCCACCCCACCCCGCAGGAGCCGCGCCCTGCCGCCGCGGCTCCCCCGCCCCCGCCGCCCCCAGCCCGCCCTGCCGGGCCCGGGAGCGGCCGGGAGGGGCGCGGCTCCTCCGCCCTCCCCGCCAGCCCCGCGGGGCTGCCGGGTCTTGGGGAGCGCCTTCCCGTCGGGTTCCTGTTGGTCCTGGCAGGACTGAAGGGCGGTAGCCCGGCGCTGGCCCCTTTGTTCGAGGGAGGCTGCTGGGTAGGGTGGGAGAAAAAATCCCAATGAGGGTGTGGAAGAAGGAGAGAGAGAACAGTCGTGGGGTCTGGCTGCTGAAGGCGTCCAGACCCTAACCCTCCTTAGGTTTGGTTTTTGTTGGTTTGGGTTTGGATTTTTTGTTTTGTTTTGTTTTGTTTTTTTAATAATTTGGTTTTTCTTTATTTTGTTTTCTTTTTGAAGAGGAAAGAGGCTGGACCTGCATTTGACGCATTCAAATTCAAGTTTTCACCATCATTCACCATTAATGTCATGCACACGCAAATCATACAAAATAAGGATGAAGTGCTCCCAACACAGTTAGTGTCCTCCCCAAGAAGCAAATCCTGTTCAAATTTTAATTTGTGCGGATTCTTGTTACCACTCTCCATCGCATTGCACGAAGTTACACCAAACCCTCCTGGCACCGGCTGAAACCGATGCATTACACCAAAGCATTTATCTGAATGCTGATGTTCCGCTCCCAAGGAACAATTGGTGTGGATTGAAAGCATTCTAGCCCGGCTGTGGCACCCTTGGGAACAAGGCATGAGACAGCTGTAGATGCAAAGAGAGGAGGGAAGTGAGGGCTGTGGGAGCCTGGCCAGCCCTGCAGTGCCGAGCACGCCGTCCCCTCCCCACTGCAGCAATCCGGTAATCAGTATTGATAATTTGTAGTCGGTCGGGGACTTAGCGCTGCAGAAGGCCTGTTAGGAATTCTGTCACAAGGGAAGGAAAGGCTCCTCAGCCTGGTGTTAATGATCTCTCATCGCACAAATATAAAGATTTCTGCGGCACGAGTGATGCCAGGAATCATTAGGTTTACCCGGAGACAGAGGGACTGTGTGGCGCCAGTTTGTCTGTTAATCCCTCCTTAACGAGCCACCTATACCAGCTATAAAAAGCTGTGCAGCCACCTAGCTCCAGTTTCCAAAAATACTAATTACAGCAGCATTCAATTAGAAAATTAAAGTTACTTTATTAAAAGCATCTCTCATCTTTATACTCACAAAGCTTAAAGGATTCTCCTCACCATTTCTTTAAACTATATTCTTCCTTGTCATAGTTATAAATAGACAAAATTTCTATCTAGATAGCCTATTAGAATAAACTACTTTATTTCAAGAGTTACAACAAATTTTATTTTCATGTGGAAAAAAAAGATGCATTCTCAGTAATGCACATTTCCAGTTAGGGCTAAATGAGCTATATTTGTTCTGTGCTCAGACTTTACCCAGTAGAACACTGAAAGAACTACAGAGTGCCTGATTTTTTTTCCTGTTGAGCACCAGATTTTGCAAAGTGGCAATAAAGGCTGGGTCCTGCCAACACTGGAGCCAGCACAACATTTCTAATCAGCTTAACCCAGCCCACTATTATGCTTCTGGCCCTGGTCCAGCAAGGCACTTAATCAGGTGTCTGAGCATGTGAATAGTCCTACTGGCTTTGGACAGAACTCTTCACATAACTCAGGTTAGGCAGATGCTAAATACCTTGAACAAGCCTGTGTTTATATTCTGCCATAGAAAGCAAAAATTAAGCCTAAATTTCTGTTAAGCTGTGTAAAATGAAAGGTTTTCAGGGAAAGCTCCTTTTACGTTCATAGGAGTTTCAACAGCTGCAAGAACTTCTGGAGATCATTACACTCTGAATGCCCACAAGATTCTTCTTTCTGTTTAGTTTACATAGTATATGAATGATGCATGCCACACAAGCATCTTTGTTTGGGGTTTTTTTTAAGCGTGTCTTTTCTTGAAATTCCATGTAACACAACTGTACAGAAATTTTGGGGGCTTTTAAAAGTCATCCTCCCCTGACACCATCTTCCACATGAGTTATGTGTTGGAGAGAGGGACTCCTTCATGCCTTAAGCTCCCAAGCAAACAGAATGTGTGTTACATAAATCAGGCCCTTTGCCCTGATTCATGACCCTAAATCAGGGTCACTACAGATCAATCAGGCCACATATCTGGTTTGATAAACTTACTTATGTAAGGTATAGATGGCAGTGTGAAGGTGAAGCAGTGTGTGATGCCATTGGAACTAAAAAAGAGTTTGAAACTGTTATTTCATTGTTTTGGTGTAATGTTTTCTTTAAAGAATATTTATTGTTCTATCATCTTCAGACAACCATCATATAGAAAATTTCAGTCCCGATTATAGTTCTGTTTTATTTTATAGGAAGTTAACAGAAATACATGGGGTATATGTTTTGAAAGTGTTTTAATGTCAACTCCTATTGAGATAGTCAGGAACCTTGTAAGGTGATGAATGGGTGGGATTATGAGGATACAGGAATTGAGGCAGCACCATGCTCCCTCTTCCTCAGATATAACATATCTGAGTGAGACTCATAAAGCCATTGTAGAAGTGCTTCAGAGTTGCTCTTCTGCTTTGTCATTTGCATTTTAGTCATAAGCTCAGACCTCAATACTTAGCTTGATGGATGCAAGGCCACTGCTGAGTTTTTCTGTTATCTACTACTGCATTATTGTTTTATCTGGTATGTAACATACATATAAAGTCATAAATAAGTGTATGGTTGATGAATGTGACTGGTTCCATTATTTTAATAGAAAGCCTTTTTTACTGCAAAGGGGTAAGAGTTCTGCCTCTGATCTGCCACTACACTTAAACAATTGCTTGGTTGGCAACAATTGCACATGAGTAGTCATCTGAATATCAATGGCAAGAACAAGCTTCAAGTTAAACAACATATGGCTGAGTGCCAGGCTGAATTTGGACTGAACACACTTCTTTCCACATTTTTCAGTTTTTAGCTGAAGGTTTTAACCTTCCCCTTTTATAAATAAATGAATATACGTCAGCTCTGGATTATTTCCACCTGCCACAGAATTACATGTCTGTAAATAGGAAGTTACTTTAAGAGAAGAATGAACATAGGCAAGAAACAGAAAGATATTTATTGTATCATAGTGTTGGCAGACGTGATTTGACTGAGATATGACTATTCCAAATTTTTGAAGAACTAGGAGAAGAAATCACAGAATATGCTGGGTTGGAAGAGACCCATCAGGGTCACTGAGTCCAACTCCTGGCCCTGCACAGAACCGTCCCCAAGAGTCACACCATGTGCCTGAGTGCATTGTCCAAACATTTCTTGAAGTCTGTCGGGCTGGTGCTGTGACCACTTCCCTGTGGAGCCTGTTCTAGTGTGCAACAACCCCCTGAGTGAAAAAAACTTTCCCTAATATAATTTTGATGTGATAAGGAAACTAAAGTGGTAATATTTCAATTAGTTTATTTTTTCTGTGAACTTTTATTACTGAGCTAATATAAAAATGTTGGTAAGTAAAATTCACTAAAGAACTGAGGTTAAAACCTATTCACATTCTTTTCTTGATTTTTAAAGACTTGATTACTCTTCCTACTATTGAGAATTAAGACAGGAATAATTTTAAAAACAGTCCATATGGCTAAGGATTTCTGTTGCCTCATAGCAGTTCTTTACTTACCCTGAGGTGTACAGGCAGGAGGGATGGAATGTCATCTATTCCATTTTCTTATGGAAGATATCCCATAACACACTGAGGAAATAAAAATAAACTTCAGCAGCTTGAACATTTCCAAAATGTTCTCTCACCTCCACCTCCATTACCATCACCTCTTTGTCCCAATATAAGTTCTAGTTAGGCTAAAAACTTCCCTGTTTAATAATGTAATCCTGTAATTCATTCACATAGGTTTTTGTGAATTTGAATTTTCTTTAATTTATTATTTAGGATTGGAATTTTTTTACTATTGGTATTTGTTCAACAATAGTACATTTCTCTAGATCACCTTTTGCATGCCTATTTTTTATTATATATCCAGTGTAATTTAACCTTTTGGTTAGATTTATCTCAGGTGGCATTTAGATTAATTTCTTCAGAAAAGAATTCTCAATTTTCAATTTAATAGCATTTATTTGAGAAAAAAAAAACCTCATTACAAAAAAGAGATGGGGCACTCACATCCAGCAATATATTTAGGCATTGTTTTAGCCTTCAAAGACTATATTGATTCTCCTAATTGCTTGCAGATAGAAGTCAGCATTATTTTGTAATCTAAAACACAGAGAGCAGAAGGTTCCCATGACAGATCAGTCTGGGCAATACTTGACCTGTGCAGCATTTTCATGTAGGTCTAATTTAACAACCTTAATAGTTCACAGACAAAATAGGCAAAGAGATGCTCAGCACTCCTGAAAAAAAACAAACCTTAGGAGTCCCAAAGTAGGCATCCAAAAATGGTGTCACACCACATAATTGGTATAGTGACTCACTAAAATCTTTGCTAAAGCTGGTACAGCAAATAAAGCTGAACATAAGGGTCTGAGGGTGGCATCTGGCCCTGTGACCAGTGGGCAAAGAGAGGGAGTGTAAATTTGCATTTCAGCTCAGGGTATCAGGCTTCAAAACCCTTTATCCTGGCACTCTCAGTAGTTCTGCCCAAGAGGAGGAGCAAATGGTACATTATGAAGCAGCAGTGCTTCCTTTCCTCTGCAGTAACTGCCTTCAAAAAATCAACTGTCAGTTCTCCTTACCTCTTATTTTAGGCATCTAGCAACCCTGAAACACAAAAACTATTGCCATCCTCAGGTGGCTTGTAGAGAGCATGCCTTCTTCAGCATTTATCCATAAAATGGATGATAGATGAACCAACTTTGCAAATGAGTCTTGCCTCACTGGAGCCAGTGGAGTACAGTACAGCCACTGGACTCAGCACAACCAGCTGGTCTTTAGCCTGTGAGGACACAGAAACTGGCAGCTGATTTGGAGGAATGGCTGCTATTCACAATTCCTTCTAGGCTGCACACAACCCTCACTCTATTCTATGGATACAGTCTGAGGTGGTGTTGGTTTTCATTCTGTTTAAAAGGAATGTTGCTCCCACTCAGAAGGGTGGGTCCCCAGTTCTACCAGAGACAGCTGTCTCAGTCCTGCAAGGTGCTGGGTACCCATGACTGCAGTGCAGACAGTACCTGCTCCTCTAGTTGCTCAGAACTTTTCAAACACGGACAAAAATTGCTTTGGAGACCTCAATCCACGTAGACCTGCATCCTGAGTAAAAGAAAAAAAAAAATGGACTGATGCGTAAATGCTGGCTCCTGGGAACTAAATACTTATGACATCATGTGTCTGACAAATACCAGCATACAAAGCTGATCTGAAATTATCTCATTTTCTCTTCCACTTATGTTTTTCTTTTTCCTGTCTTCTAATACATAATTTAACCACTGAAGTAAATTTAAGTTATTTCTGCCAGGATGTGCAGTTAAATTGGTGCACAGCATCTGCACAAAATATTTGGCTTTGCTGAATATATTCAGAAATGTTATTTTTCTAAGTTATAGCTTCCAATCCAAGCAGTTCATAAATAAATTATGATTTATGCATTCATTCTAATGCCCAAAACCTATCACTGTTGTAGCAGTTATTGTGTGAAGATGTGATCCTTCACAGACACAAGCACAAAACAGGATTGTTAGGAGTTTTTCACCAATTTTGCCCCAAGCAGTAGTTTAGTTTGGAGAGGTGACTGAGGACAGGGTTAGTAAATCCCCTGTGGTGAGATAGAGGCATGGCTGTACCTCCATAGCACACAGGGAGAGGTCAGCACCTCTGGCTATGGTCAAGGTCTGCCCAGAGTAAATGTAGTCATAATTCAGTGGCCCAGAGGAAAATGCCAGGAGGAATGGTGAGAATTCCACTGTCCCTTGGGCTCTTCACACACAGCCTTAGGGAAACCCTGGCTCAGTCTCTTCCATTGTGGTGGGTGGGGGTGCACTCCTGGCCCTGAGCCAAACAGCTGGTGGTTGGCCTCCAGGTGTCCTGCTGGGGTGTGGTGGCCCTTGTCCCTGTGTGTCCTCCTTCCCCACAGAATACCAGAGCCACCGAGCTGTGTCTTCTTTCCACTCTCCCATGGGAAGAACATCATGCTAAAGAGAGGACAAGAGCGCACAGGAGGTAGAATGACCTACAGCTGGAGATCTCAGTAGCATTGCTGGATTTTGCATACATGGCAAAATAGAAACAGTTGTGGAAGCAGCAAATAGAACCTGAGTTCCTTTGGGTGACAGGATGCTTTGGCTTGAGTGGAAATTTTGAGAGTTTGACCCCATCTCTGGCATTTCCCAGTCACAGATGTCACTGTAGGCAGTTGCTCCAACGGGCAGGAGGAAGACAGCCAGCAGCATTCCTCCTCAGCTACATTTTAAAAGAAAACTGTGGCTTGCTCCTCTGTTTATGAAGAGCCCTGTGCTACCTATGTGTGCCACACACTCCCAGGAAACAGGCTACACAGATTTCTTCAGAGGACTAGCTGTGAGCTGGAGGAACATGCAATTCCCAATGTTAGTGGCTTAAACATTTCAAGCCTCAGCTATCTGTGCTTGTCCAAAGTTTAGCACCCTGTAATGCACACCAATTTAAAGAGCACAAATTGTAGTTTTCTCTATTCTCATGACCTCTCCTCATCTGTGTAGGAATTTCCAGGATCCAGATTCTTGATTTAGAAACCTGAGTTTTCTTAAGCATCATTTTAGGCACCTAGTTCCTTTATTGGATTTGTAGGTTAATCATTTTATGACCTGACTTTCTCCTCTTTAAGATGGGGATAATCTTGGGTACTTACCTCAGAGCTGGGATGTGAGGTTATGTTCCATACTGCATGAAAATGTATAACCATGCTCTGATGTCGTAGAAGTGCCAAAATCCATACTGATCAGATTAAGAAGCAGAGCAACTTACCTTCTAAAGCTGTATTAGCATTCTGTGCTATTGAGGTACTTTTCTATAATCCTTAGGGAATTTCTTAGGGAAAGAAAAAATAATGATGTGTGTATTTTATGCTACTGAAGGCACAGAGTTCTGCAAATTTTGAATTTACCCTAAGCTAAGGTATACTCTACCAGAAGGTAGATGAAGTATGTACATTTAAATAGTTTCACTTATCTCTAAGTAGCTATAACTTTTGATCTTTAAGCTATTTTTGATGCTTTCAAAATTGCTGAAAACACAAATTGCCCTTTTGGACTAAGATTTCTGATATATACCTGTTCAAATTCATCCTCTGGTTTCCAGTAGGATGACTCTGGATGTCATTTCATTGGTAGAGCTCTCTGAAGTGACTAATATCATCACAGCTATTATTTTTTCTTTTTCAAGAGACTGTGGAGACCACAGCCATGTCAAAGATGCACAAAATTTTTTTAGCAACATTCCTCTATGGAATTACAGCAGAAATTTCTTTTTTTGGTTTACTAGTAGTTTTGTACTGCAAATCCTCCAGTTACCTGAATGGAGCTGTAAGAAAAGTTGCATGTACCTAGGAAATCTTAAAGCAAATGCATCAATATCCATAATTTTTGAAAGACATTTTTGGAAGTGAAATTCACTTCTATAATCCATTTCATTAGTCTTTTAACTGTTTTGATGTATTTGTTTCTTACTTTATTCATGTGAAAAGAAAGGGTAGCTTATGTCACTCAAGTCGTGTTTGTATCATTTGAATAGACTTTCTTTGTCTCCAGGTACAGGTGTTTATTATGTAGGTGTAACACAAAAAGCTATTTCTAAGCTGATATTTTTTCTATGTGCTCAGATATTTTTTGATGCTGTCAAGACTGCAGTTAGTGGAGTTTCAATATTATATGCTATAGGTAGGAATGAAACCCTGATTCCTGATTTAAAAATAAAAATGTTTAATATTTGTCAACAAACCACTTGTTTTCAAGGCAAATAACTTTTACTGGGAAATGATGTTTTCAGTCTAAATATCATTTTCCAAGTAAAATGTCAATAATGACTTCTTAAGAAAAGTAACAGTAAGGTATTTTTTTAAGCTACATTGACAATTCAAGTTACTCCATTTTTTTTTTTTTCACAGAAGGGAACATTAAGAAGGGAAATATCTTACTTAGGGAACCATACTGCATTTGATAAAGAATATCTTACTTAGGGAACCATACTGCAGTGTAAAGTATTTAATCTTCTTGTTGTGAGAGGCCTGAAAAACAGGAATAAACATGACAGAAGTACTTTCAAGTCCTCTGCAAAATTGTAATTATCAGTTTGCATCATTTGCCAGAGCTGTTCTAGAGGTCTCATCTCTGCTGGCATCCTGCTTTCTGCACAAAGATGTAATGGGTGTGTCAAAGGTAAAAATTGCAATAAGAATAAAAACTGAACCCATGCAGCAAAATGAAGGTATTTAGGTAAGCAAACAGGTAATCTACAATACAAAGGTTGCAAAATTATATTTAGTGCCCTTCTATGTAGTTATACAAACAGAATTTCCAAGAATTTAAAAAAAAAAGAAAAAGAAAAAGTATAATGGAAACAGAACATTCTATCAGATGAACCCCAGTCTGTCCCTGAACTGTGACTACTATTTTTATAGTCTTTTAATGTAATATGTATGTAGGGAAAAGTCTGAGATAGCAGTTAGGAAAATTTCTATTTGATAAAACTCTATTTAAATTTGATAAAATGTTCTTGTGAACAATCTACCATCCTAATCGGTTTCCCATCTATTCCATCCCCATGACCTATTGATTTCCAGTCTCATCCACTTCCTTGGTACCCTTTCCCTGATTTTCTCAACCTAGTTTCATTATCCAGTCAGTCAAGTGTTACCCTCATTCTTGATCTAGTTTCAGTCATCCTATTCCTTGACTGGCTTTACCTGCTTGGTTTACTTGATTTATTTATTTATTTTGTTTTAATTATATTTATTTTAATTTGTCTGCTCTTGGCAATTACTCCCACAATGCAGATTCAGCTCTCATCTCTTCACACAGCCTTCATTCTTGTAATCCTTCACACTTCTATGAGGTCAGAAGGGGAGGAAATGAGACCACAGGATGGTTGTTTCCTCTTTTTTTTCGTTTCAGTGCTTCTCTGGTCCATAACATCACTCTTAGCCCATGGGGGATCAGAATCCAGCCCAAAGTGGCTTGAGAGAAACTGGTGGTAAAGCTGGATTTGTGTTTCTCAGACAAGGCTGAAGGCTGAAATCTGATATTTCACTGCCTTATTTCCAGACCAGGCCTGGACAAATTTTTCAAATGAAGAATGATTTCCTGGCACAAAGCACTAGAACCTTTCAAACACGTTCAATAATCACTTGCTTACCTTATCCACATGCATGTATTTTTCCCTAGTCATCATCACGGAAACAGTGAAATGTTTTTAGCTAAAACCTTCTCCAGAATTCAGGAAGAAGCAGCCTTCCAGCCAAGAAAACTGTAGACCAAATTGTAGTTTAACAGCGTGATGTTCAGTGGAAGGACATATTTGCTGATGCAGTGGGAGAAACAAAGCAGCTCAGGGTGGGAAAGAGCAATGGCTGACAGTGTTACACGTTTGAGTGGCTAAGATGTGCAAAGGCCAGGAACACCAGCCTTGACAGAATTGGGTACTAAACTAGTGGAAGTCTGTGGGTGAAGCAGACTCATATTGATTTACATCTGATGAACCTATTTTTCCCCCTTTAAAAATCACAAAGCATCAACTTAGGAGGAAACATCTCCTTCATTATTTTTTAAAATCATGTAAGAGCCAGCTACACTAAAAAAACAAGAGAATTTTATTACTCAGAAAAAGAAACTTCTTTTTATACTGGAAAAATAACTTGATTGTATAATGAAAAAGATAGAATAGGCTGTTAGAAATTGACATTTGGGGATATCTAACTCCTGCTGCTTTTAGAACATATTAAAAATTCGATGGACAATCCAGTTCTGGAAGTTTGATAAGTCTGTTGTAAAGGACAGGCTGAACAACAAAGAAGTTCTGATTTGCTCTTAATGGCAGATTGTTGATGCTGGTGCACAGTGCCCTGAAAATTTCACTATTGCAGTATCCTTTTTTTTTTATTCTAAATGAGACAAACACCCTTACACCAACAATCAGTGGAGCATCTCTGCAGGGGTCAGCTCCTCATGTGGTTAATTTAGTAGCAGAGCAGTGTCTCTAATTCATCAAGATTATCTGCTAAGTGGAGGCTGGTATTGCAGAAAAAATAGAGAGGCACAGACAGAGACAGATAGCTGCAGAGAGAGAGACAGACTGACAGAGCAAAGGTACTCTAGAAATTTTCAGTAAGATTTTGAGATGAGAAAAACACCACTAAATTGAAAAACTGTATAAAAGAGGGAAGGAGAACAGAAAGATGAAAAATAGAGGTGGGTCGTGAAAGAATGGGAAATAATGGGGAGCAGTCACATTCCTGCAAATCCGTATAAATTTTTACAGCATAGACATTTATGCATTAATTTTACATCTTCAAATATCAAAGTGTTTCTATTATGCAAATCAGAGCAAAACTACTTAAAACACAAGTCACCTCACTGCAAGCAGTAGCTCTTGTTCTAGTTTTATTGTAGCATCAATTGTAATAAAAATATCCCACCAGAAAATGTTCCCTCTCAGCCAATTTAATCAATTCTGAATAATATACTAATTTCTTTGCTCAGTCAGTGTTTCCAAGAAGTCATCATTCTTTATCTTTCTTTTTTTTTTTTTTTCTGGTTTATTTTATGCATCTTCTGGTTAGCATACTCAATAATATTTATAATCTATGCCCAACCATGATAGAGTTTGTGTGCTGTTGAGAGGTATCATTGCTTTCATTATGGAAGCAATCAAATGTTTGCATGTATGCATAAAGCCATGGCACGATACAATAGTAGAAACATAAATCTGGCAATTAGTAGTAATAACTGCATAGATTGTTTAGGTAAAGGTCACATAGAAGACTCTGAAAGCCACAGAGTGACAGATGTATGTCATATAGAAGGGTTTGTTTCTTTCATTTCATGAATTTGAGCACCTCATAGAGTGTGCTCACTACCTTAAGCCACCCACTTGCCCAGTTATCCCAGTTATCCCTCACCTTCCTGCTAGCCCTCCCCTGGACTTTCAGGTCTTCTTCCATGTCACTCTGAAATTGGGGTATCCAAGACTGGATTTAGAACCTCAGGTGCAGCTGCACAGCACCAAACACCCAAACACCTTCAATCAAAGGTGAACCCCACCAGACCCTCCTGCGGAATCACACACACCTCTGCTGCTTCTCTCTATCTTCCAAACCTGGACATTTAAAAGAAAAATTGAAGGAAAAAAGAAAAAAAAAAAAAAAACCAACACCACAGACTCTCCCTTGGGAGATTTTTGATGTCAACCTACACATGCTGAATTTATTTCTGCAAATTTATTTTTTTAAAAAAGTCACTTCTCCAGTATCCATTCCTGTTTTGGTTCTTACACTTCAGCCTTCAGCATTGACAGTTATGGGTTTAGGAACCCATCATCTGAAGCCTCCCTTGGGCATTTGTACTTTTTTTGGACTGTGGAGAAGACTAACAGAAAATTATCTTCTCCCTTTCAATGTGGTAAAAATAGATTTCCACACTAGCCCCAGTTTCTAGATTTGGTGACCTGCCAAAAGATACTTCTCCTAGTCATTCTGCTGCCCACTTGTTAGCAGAAAACACCAAGTGAAAAGATGAATTTTACAGAATCTGCTTTGTATCAGCATGGTTGGTGAGGGAATTGCTGTCATTTTCATTTACTCTGTGCAGTGCTTTTAAAGTCCTTCAAAACCTGAAGACATTATTTTTTGAATCAAAGGATTTCTCCAAAGATATACATGCCTTTGATAGGCTTCCTACATAGGGAGACTGTTTTAAATTAAGGATTACATTTCTCTAAACCTAGAAATTTCATCCTTTGTGATATCTCATAATTAAATACAGCCCCTTACACCCACATATACCCCACTGAGTAGACTTAAAATTGTATAAAAACATTTACATTCCAATAGTCTTTGTTATGAAAAAGGGGAATTAAGCCATACAACATAAATCATCAGAGTAACACAGTTTCCTTTATCACACCTCCTTGGGTTTAAAGCAAAATCTTCCACAATTATGAGGTGTGTCGACAGGCAAAATCTAATATCAAACAGTTTTATATGGAAACTCAGGAATTATTTACTAGGAGCTTATTTTGTTCTGGCATTCACATTTAAAATACTACTGTTAATTAACACAACTATAATGTGTGTCCCCTTGTATAATTGCAAGGATTGGGATTCTTCCTTTGTAAGTAATCTACTTACATATGTCATTTGCAATTGTGTACAGAAAGCAAACACTCTAAAGGAAATGCCTTTATTCAAACTGATGAGACATTCTTATTTTAAAATGTTCCACAAAATTAAAATTCCATTCAAAACCCAGAAGTAAATTGGATTTTCCAGACTGCCTCCTTTCATTGTCTTTTGCATTTTGACATTTAGTCGGTAGCCATGGCAGCCAGTAAGAATGATTGTGGAGCAGAAAAATGCAGTTACACATATTAGGCTTTGGGTTAAGTACATTAAATACATGGGAATTGCTCAAAATCAACCAATAAACTTACGCAAATCAAGCTATATATATATATATATACTTTTTTATGTATAGACATATCCATAAACTAACTAATTAATGATTCTATGTGTTTGGTTTTCAGACCCTATAAAATGTGTTTTCTAGCCTATATGGAACGATTAGTTTTAAAAGATACTATCTACAGCACTCACAGCAGTATATTTTCTCTTAAATGGATTCTTCTGATATTTGTGGTGTGAGAATAACTGTGACAGGTTTTGCACTTAGTGCAATGACTCAACAAAAAAAGGAGCACATTTAATTACTGGGATGCAAAGACTGAGAGTCAACCCTACAAAAAATCATATTTGCACTCATATCATATCATATTATATCATATCATACAAACAAAAATTTCTACTTAGCTGATTGCCCTGCTTCTTTTTTTTTTCTTTTTGTCTAGAGAAAAAAAGAAAAAAAAGGCACCTTGCAATTTATTAGGCTTATTTTTCTGAGCCTCAAGACACAGCTAAATATTTTGGCCTTCATCAGTTCAAAGCAAAATTTTGAAAATACTGGAAGAGATTGAAGGTATCTGCACTTTGGAATGGCACAGGTTAATGATGTGTTTAAAAAATGCATGTGAGTTATAAAAATGTCATATTTTATATCAGAGCTACAGTTCAGTTAAAAGCATGCGCATATCTAAGCCAGAAAAATGGCAAGAACCAGCCTGTCTGATAATGGAAACTGTCACTGTAGTAATCTATCTCTGGTCCCTTGATTGAAGTACTCCACAACAGCTGAATTATGAAAACAGAAGAAGTTGCATTCCTTGCCCATTCTGTCCTAGTTGCTTGCTTGTCCTGAACCATTTTGGGCCATTCCTTCCCTTGATGCCCTATCAATGGCTTGCTTTCAAAACATGCGGGCATGTTTTGAAACAAAAGCTAAAACTTGCTTTCTGGGGAAACTCTGTATGAACAACTTGACTGTAATCTCAGCACAGAGGTGAGGGGAGGATTTTATCATGTAATGCCAGGTACAAGTCCAGGAAGGATCTGTGTCCAGATGAAAAGAAACGGTGGCAGAACTCCCATTTCCATCGCAAAGATCGGCAGTATGCAAGGTTATGTCATTAGTCTACGAGTATGATAAAAAAATAGACAGCTGGGAGTAAAATGACACTCAGTGTCAAGTGTCAGTGGGTGGTGCATGGCCAGGTAATTCACGAGTAGGAAGTGTTTGTCAAGCCAACATAAAGGGATAATAAGGGCCATGCAAATTTAAGTCAGTGGAAGGAAGCCTCTGAAGACATCACCGGGAAAAACTAAATAAATGCCTCTGTTCCAAATACACACATGGATGACAGTGAGATTCAGATAAATAAAAGTAATACTGGCAGCCAGCTCTCTCACACCCTGCTCTAGTAACCCAGTCTTACTGTGCTGGAACAGAACCCATATGTGATTCATACCTTGGGAAGATGCTGTTTGATCATAGCAGGCTGTGTGACTAAACCATTGCCATTCTATTTCATCATATTTGATTTGCATCCTCCCTCAAGGCTGCAGACAGCACCTGCATTGCCTGCAGCACTTGCAAAGAGGTGTCTCTTATACAGAATTCAGGAGAGCTCTGTTCCCCATGAGGCTTTCCTACAGAATAGGTCTGTGACCCACGGCATTTCTTTTTTCCTGTCTGTGACATTTTATCCCCCAGCATCCCTTGCCTCTCCTTCTCACTCCATAAGCTCTTTGGCATAGGGTGTTTGCATCTGACACATTTTTACAGAAAGTAGCTCAGATCTCAGCTGGGCCCCCGCATACTCCCACAAAACCACAAGGACTTTAAGAGCATACTGGGAGGTAGCAGCCATCTCTGATAGCCCAGTCCTGGGCGTTCTGCTGGGTTCTCTGCTTGAGACACCAGAGGAGATTGGAGTGCTCAACACAAGGACTCCAAATTTCACTTCCCACCAGTGCTGCGTTCAGCACCGCGCTGCAGGCACAGTGCTGCTGTATTGGCTGAAATCTGCATGCTGCTGAGGGAAAGTGGGCTGCTTGCAGGCTTGGCAGCTTCCAATCTGTAACTCACTTCTCCCTACCCCACCCTTAGGAAGACACTAAAGAAATTCCAGCTCCTTTGCACATCTTCCCTGGTGCTTCAGCCACCAGTGTGGCCCCAGAACCAAGCCAAGTGCCACAGGAAACAGCTGATCTCAGCGAGCTCCTGAGCACTACATGACCACTTCTGAGGGAGGGATCAGCAATCTGGGGTTGTTCTATTGCAGGGAAGTCCTGAAGCAAACTCCACTGTGCTGATGTTACGGAAGGCAAGTGCAGTGGGTAGCCCCCGTCCCTGGAATGCTGAGACAAAATAACCTGCACACAGCAAGGCTGGGGTGTTGAGTCTTTGAAAATCCTTCTGCTTCCCTGGCCTTCAGACATGTACATCAGGACTCCTGAAAACACTGCTTTTTAGTCTGCATGTAAATGGTCATCATGGTTCAGTGGTGCCTACCCAGAGGGATCTTCAGAGCCACATTAATGGAAACTTTGGAGTGAAATATTAGGCATTTTAAGCCATTTTATATGTAACCTGTCTCAGAAATGTAAATGAGATTAATGTCTGTGTCCTGGTTAAAGGGTATGTCACAACCCTTCAGGCATTCAATGCAAAGGAAATACATTACACACCATGAGCACTAAATCATGGCAGGCAAATCCACCCATTCAAAAACTCCAGAGCTCAAATTTGTTTCTTAAATCATTCATATAAGACTCCAAGTGATAGATCAGGAGAGAGGGATTTTTCTTGAGAACAGGAAAATTAGTGATAGAATCAAGCCCGGAAAAATACATGGAGATTCCTTACTACTACTCTAGCAGGAGTCCTCAGCTAAAAGTAAAATAGATTTTTCTGTAAGGTATGACAGAGCCAAGCTTGCTACAATGCCAAGCAAAAGAAGCTGTTTGCCCCAGGTGCAGATAACCAACACAGTTCTTGAGGAGGTAATGTGAGCCAAATAAGGGAGGTTATTTCCTCCTGGTCCTGTGAGCCAGATAAGAGAGGTTATTTCCTCCTGGTGCTTGCTGAAAGCCTATTCACTTTTTCCATCCAGTCCACATTCGGGAAAATTACTTTGTTTCAAATCATCCCATAGCTGAATTTCCACAGACTTTTTTGCTTCCAATGAATACAGGAGACAGTGGATAGCAGAATGGTTCCCAGCTGGGGCTGCCTTAAAAATTTCTAAATTTTGATGTTTGCATGACTTCCACACTTACATGATAATCAGAAATTATCTGTGTCTCTGGTGGCCTCTTATGAAGTTAGGTTGTAAGATCAATATCTTAAACATCAGTATCCTACCAAATCATCTGAATAGCAGGGTTTGAGCTTCTGACTGCACAAAAATTAAAGTCATGTTCAGTTAAACAGCAGGAAATAAAGCTGTCTTAGGACTACTGTAGCCTTTAAGTTCATTCTTCACTCTACATCCACCCCATTGTTGTCAAAGTCTGTTTTAGTAACTTACATCCTTTCCTGCACAGAAAGCTCCATGGGAGGAAAACTGGGGGAAGACAGATGGGATGTAGAGGTACAGAGGGAAATATGGTGAAGGGATGCCTTGTAAAGGCAAAGCAGACCTCAAAGAAGGCTGTGTTTTCCCCTTGTGAAAAAAAAAAATATCTCTGGAATTTTTTGTTTCCACCTTGGTTGAAGTTCTCTTAAGTTCAATCAAATTAGAAGAGGGCCACAGTCCTCTATATTAGTACTGGCTCACTGGCCTTCCCCTCAGTCCCAGAGGACTTCTGGAACTGAGCTGCCAAGGGCTTCTCCATGCCAGCATGATTCACGGGCTCTGCAAAGGGGTGGCTCAGAAGAGAGTGCAGCATCTGCCGTGGACCAGTTTCTGCAGAGCTGAAGAAGGAGGAGCTAGCCCATGGCTGTCTTGTCTGCCCATGTTTACTCCAGCACACAGTGTGGGGAGGCTGCAGGGCCCCAGGTACACCAACAGGCTCTGAACAGGCACATGTCTGCTGTGTTCCTTCCACACGAGAAGGAAATGTGTGTGTTTTCATTTCAGTGATAGGAAAGCACAATGTGACTACAACAAAGAGTCTGCATCAGTGTTTGTTTTGAGTAATCATGACAAAGATGTTGGTTTTTTCAAATTCAAAAAAACCCTTACATCAAAATCTCATTTTGGAAATGGGTTTGCATTAGCTCAACAAAGAAGTCCCATTAACTCGTGTCACAGATGACTGTGATAGTCAGGGTTCAGTAAATGGGCTTTCTCATTGTTTCAACAGTGAAAATTACATACATTGAAATAATACAAAATAGTATCTTTACATCCTAAGATTCTGACATCATAAAGTGAGCAAAGATATTTGACTCTCACCACATACAGCAAGTAAAAACCAAAGACATGATCAGTGATAGATTAGGTTGCAAAATTAGGAGCAATTTTTAATGAGACTTGTGCCACTCTCCAATCTGCATGTTTGCATGCATTTATATCCCCGCACCAGAATTCAAGAAAACCATTACTGGACAGTGTGTCCATAAGCAAACAGCTTCTTGTGTATTCCATGGGATGGGTTTTCCAGCCAGATCCTGTGCTGTAACCTAACTTATGCTGTGGAAATGGTGTGCCAGGCCTTGCACTCAAGGACAGGGTTCAGTGGTACAATCTGACACAGTCTTAATAAGAAGCTGAAGGTCAAATCTGCTGCTTGCATTTGTTTTTTTGTGTATTTTAAGAACTGATGCTACAGTGATCCCTGATTTCACAGACACTCTGTGCTTTTATGGATGACACTAATGCTCCATTCTCTCCCAAACCATTTTAAAGACTTTTGTTAGGAGACTAAAATAAATTATATTTCTGCCAAAACCCAGGAACATTATTGAGGGTTACAGAAATTAATGCCTAAAACTTTTTTTTTTAACTCCCAGTTGCCACAAAGGCAGATTAGAGCTGTCTCAAGTTCTTTCTTTCTCATTTTCTGGGCATATTGTAGGAAATTCTAGAGCCACAGTTGACAGAGGAAACTCACTGGTTAGCTTTTTGTTTTGCTTGTTTTCTGTTTCTTGTTACTTTTTCATAGTACCTGCTTATTCTATTGTCTAGATATAGAAATAGCAAAAGAAATCAGGGACAGGGGACAAAACCAAAACCCTATTCTTATCTCTATCTTAACCTGCATTGCAGTATATTAGAGTGAAATTTTAAAGACTTGGTCCCCAAAGAATGGCCCCAGGTGAGTGGGAGTCCTGTGCCACCTTTCCCTACAGTGAAGCAGGCGAGCACTGTAGGGCATTAAAACTGTAAAGCTACTTTATTTTTGTTGGAAAAAATAACAATAAACTGGAAAAGCACACATATGCATAAGGTTGTGAGATGGACTCAGCCTAATACTCTGGTGGGCAGCGTTTTGCATTCAGAGAGTAACAAAATGAGCCCCACCAATGTGAACCACCAAAATGAGATGTCCCTCATGGCTGAGCATAAGTGGTGGATAAGATATATTTACTGCAGGGGCTTTTGCTTTCGTTTTCTCCATCACTTGTGACTCTGTAAACCTATAAACATCCTTAGGCTTCCTGACATTGAAGATAGATTTGCTGGTCTTAAGACAACCTAATTTGTTTAACTTCAGACATCTGAATGGGGCCATCATTCTCTGGTAGAGCTAATCTCTCCCATGACTGAAAAATAAACCTTCATGATTTCTGCAAAGTAGCTCTCTTAAATAATGGCCAGCCTTAATTAAAGTGAATCCCAGGCTAATAGATCTCAGATATGCTAAAAACTAAATGATACCTAGAATCTGTACTACTCGTGCCCCGTCTTGAATTCTAATTCTCCCAGGCCCCTGTGATTGTCCCAGTACTAGCCACCACTTTAGCAGCACTCATCATGTAACTTTCTTCAAATACCCCACCAGCTAGGAGAAACAATACAGCTGGGATTGTATAATGTCATCTTGTTTGGCAGAAAGGGATGCTGCACATTACTAAAATGGATTAGTAGAAACAAAATTGTAAATTACTGCTCAACAGATTGTGGCTGTTGGTGTTCACAAAATTATATGATTTAAAGCATTGCCTTGACAAACCAAAAGCTCTAGCACCCCAGAGGGAGCATTACCAAAATGACATTTGTAACAAACCACGTTGTCAATAACATCCATCAGAAATCCATAAGAAGGATGGGCGTGATAGTTCCTCTCTATCTGCATGTCATGCTTAATCCTACATCTTAATGCTTCAGTGTCTGCCAGAGGAGAAAACTAAACAGAATTTCAGTGCAGTCTCAGAAGGGCAACTGTCACACAGGCTCCTGGCAAGGGAGTACAGGGCTGAGCTGCGTTATGGGTTCCACACTCGGACCATGGGCAATGCTCCAGTTTCCTCTTCCTTCCAGGTGTGCAGATCTTCAAGAATGAGTTGGCAAGTGGTACTTGAAATGTCAAAATACAGTAACATTACTAATTAATGTATATGATACATACATATTAATGTATGTGATTAATATTTATACATATTATTGTGTGTATAAAATACATTTCTTATATGTGGACGAAATTCAGTAAGGCAAAAATAATCAACACATTTGCCTATATCAGATGTTAATTATAAGTCACATTAACACTTTTCTCTCTCCCTTTACATGTTAAAAATAGTCTTGCATATGAATAATGGTCTCTGCTGTGACACAGCAATCTGTCTGAGCTGTGCTTTGCCAAGGAACAAAATGTGACCCAAATTGCCTGTGGCCTGTCAGTCAGGACAAATTTTCATTTTACGGTGTAAACTGTAAAAAATTCCTTATAGCTATTGGAAAGCAGATGAGGATAGACAGTAAGGGTTTAGCAGTGCTTTCCTTAACCCTCCTATTTCTCCCAGCAGTAAATGTAAATAAATGGTTGCTGACTTCTAATGACAGCCATAGCACTCCACCTTAGCAGTTTCATTCATTGGGCAAGTGAGCTGCAGGACTGGCAATGGATGCAGCCCTGTTCTGCCATTAGCAGAAAAATATATAATATATCTGAATAAACATATTATTTGAGATCAGTAGAGCATCTTCAAAGAGGACCATCAAAACACCCCAGCTGACCACGCTTTGGTTCACACATCAGAGCAATCTTGGAGCACAAACAAGTTTAGGTGCTGAAACTGGGAGGTGAGTATTAGCAGTATATCCACTGTGCCCCAGGCTCGAATGGTTGTTCAGACCGTGGGACCAGACTAGCCTCAAGAAAAGATCTCCAAAATTATACAACATGGGCATGAAATCATTAGAATTGTTTCCTGCTGTCCTTCCCTTCTTGCTCATGCAGTTGAAGGACTGGAGCCCTTAAAAGGCCCCTGAAGATCTTACCCGGACTAGCAAGTAGAGCCCAAAAAGGAAGAGCACGGATGTTCACCCAACAGAGGGAGTTGTTTCACAGTTTCCAAATACAGCTGTTGAAAATAATTTCAAAAGTTTGAGAAAAGGGTGAGGTTGGTTTGAAACAATAATATTAAGATACCTTTGGGACTTTTTCAGAAAAAAAAAGAAAATCAGGCTTTTTTGATTTTCAAAGCCATCTGAGTTTATTTTCTTTTGAAGCTGTCAAACATTTAGGGGCATTTGATCGTATTTCTAAGGTTTTCTCTGCAACTCTGAATATGAGGAGTTTATTCTTAAAAAGTAGATGAAGTTCTGGAATAATCACACAGTTTCAGAATTTAAGACCTATGAATACTAGTATATTCACAGCAAAACTACAAGAAATGCTAATACTGAATTCTCTTCTGGTCTTTGCAAAAATCAGTGTTCTTAATGCATATAAACATTTAGATCTTGCTGCATATAACTAAAAAGATTCTGTTGCCATCTTTTGTCAACATTGTTCTTGCCTAGCAATTTCCCTTTCAAAGCTTTTGTAGTATTACAATTCCCATCATTTACTCTCCTTCATTTAACTTGCACAGTTAATGGAATGATATGTAGCCTACATGACTGCACAAGGAGGGATATAATTAGAAAGCCAGTGGAAACACATTTAGAAAATAAACTTCATTGCAATCACTGCTGGTCTTCAAGGGTTTTGAAGAGCTCCACTATGAGGCAGGTAATTTTTGTGCCTCTTTCAGGTTACACAAGAGGTCCTGTGCAGATTGCAGAAAGGCTCTGCCCTTGGTCGTGTAGTCTGTGTGTGCTGCTTTCTTAACAGAAAACCTTCTTGAGATAACAGGCTTCCATTGCTAAAACACCAACCCTTGGGATTTGGGAAAGTACAGTTATTTTCCTGTCTAACCTGTGTGACATGGGTTTTTAATCCAACCATTTTAATTCAGCCATTTTAATCTGACCACCAATTGGGCTAACATTACTGCTCTCAGATTTTTTCATGTGTTTTAAGGAAATGTTTCAGGAAAAGAGAGCTGAAATGTTTCAGGAAAAGAGAGCTCTGCTACTCAGAGCTGAGCCTGATCAAGGGGGACAGGTCATCACAATGTTGGTGCTGGACACCAGGGGAAGTATGTGCCTCTTCAGGTCCTTTGACACCCTCAGCCCTTAAGTCTACAACAGGAAAACCAGTGTTTGCCACCATGGAAGGTTGTTTGGTTCCCAGGGCTGCAGAAGCCTTCAGAACCTCTGGGAGTATTTAAGCCAAGTTCCAGCTACAGTTGAAGGAGTCTCTAGGGCAAGTGCAGACTAAATCAATACCACAAAAAACCAAAAAGTAATTCTTGTGAAGGATGGAAAGTCATCTTAATTCTGCCAGTGGCCAGAATGAATTAAGACAATGATTTTGCCAGCATGCTTTCAGTGCAGCTATTGTACTGAAGGAAAGAGAGCTGGGCATGTTCTTATCTTTCTCCTGCTGTGTTTTGCAGATGGCAAGCGGGGGAAAAAACCACCCTTCTCTAATCATTTAAAATGCTGTTAGGAAGCAAAACACATTCAATGTCAAGCAAAGATAAAAAATATTAACAAACGCTCCAAAAGGCAAGATTCCTAGGATGCTGCTTTGCATGCCTTTTTCTACAAAGATATTTCAAGATATACATTTTAGCTGTGATTCAGCAGATCTTGTACAAGATTCTGCTTGTATCATCAATGGCCATGTCTTTAACACACAGCCCAGTGTGCATTTTCTCTGTGTTTAGCAGCCTGCCAGGGTTTGATGTGCAGCCACTCCACAATCTTGCTGCTGGGAAGAATGCAATTCCAGTGCTGCTGGCTAGGCAAGCCCTCCTCATGGAAACCTCTGTAAAACCACACCACACCTTGTGCTTGTTGGATGGAGGTCTAAGTGACCAATTCATTATGTTTATCATTATTCATAATTCAGCATACATCAGATGGACATGATAATAGTAAAATTAGGGAGCTCTCAGTGTCTGGGAAATGACTGGTATCTGACTCTATGGCTTTGGAATGCTGAACGTTCACTTCATTAAAACCATATTATATTACATTATACTATATTAAAAAGAGATACTATACTGCATCATACTTACTGCCTGACTTCTAACTACTAAACTGAAAAACTCATGAGTCTCTGTTTGAGAGTCCCAACTCACACTCGTGGGTCTAATTGGTCACCTCGGGTAAACAAGCTCCAGAATACATTCCACTTGCACACAAACACAGGAGCAGTAAATGAGATAAGAATTGTTTTTGTCATTCTTTTCAGAGGGCATGTGAATGCCACACATGATTTTTCTCTTCAGAAGATTTTTGAGTTATCCCTTGCAAGTTGGTACTTAGGTTTCAAACCAAAATCATGTCAAGGCCGAGCTTCCATGACAGCCTAAGTTCACTGAAAGCAAAGTCTTCAGTGCCTTCTTAACCTCAAATCCTGTCCTTTACCAATGGTTTCTGAAAAGCTCTATCTCCTTTAGGTGAGTTATACACGGTACATGATTGCACAAGAGGTCCTCGTGCAAAGCTTAATTAGATTATCTAATCCTTTACTGGCAGCTAGAAATTTTTTCTTGAACCGTGGATTATTTAAATACCACCATACTGAGCAGCACCCAAAGGCTCTCAAGCCCTCATTATCAATCTTAGGCTTCTTTCTGAGCAGGAAAAGCAAAATCAAAAACCACAAGAGCATCCGTCAGAAAGGCTGATTGAGAATTTCATTTGTATGCACAGTTTGAAGATCCAAGGACCATCTGATTTTCCTTTAGCAACAACAAGGGCTAATTTGGTCTAATCTGTTAAATACAATACTTTGAGTCACACATATTTTAAGCCATGTTTTCCCATGCTGGCAGCAAATGAGTGTCTGCCTCTGTAGATATGATTTTGGTTATAGCAGGGATTTGTGTGTGCCAAGATAAATTTTGAAGCACCCTGCCTTAACATCCATGTGTTTTGGAATGTGGGCAGTGGGCAGGGTACTGCCCCAGGACCCAGGGGAGCCAGCTCCAGTCTGGGCTCTGTCATTGTCTTGCCAAGTGACAAAGTATGAGACTGTTTTCTTTCTTACAGGCAATTGGGAAGGGTGAGCACAGTGCTCACTGCATAATGATTATGTATTGCTATGACCATTTTTAGACCAGTGCCTCCTCAGTTAATGACTGGGGCTTACAGGCATTATAAATGCAGCAAAGATAGCACCATAAAGGTAAATTACAAGGGTATTAATGGCATCAGCTAATATAGACTAGACCTGAGCATGAAAGCCACATATTTTGGCCAGCAAGTGGGGAATGAAAAGTTTTGTTTCAGGTAGTTAAGCATATTAAGGACATTATGCAAATGGTTTGATAAATGTATCCTCATTTCTGGTTTTATTTTTAATTTTCTGGATGACATTTTCGTTTGCAAAATAATGTCTTTAGCCTATGGCGATATATGGCCAGCTTTCCATAGCTGCTCTCAATTGCATTTGGATACGTCAGAGAAACTGTAAGAGCTTCGTGTCTCTCCACCTGCCAGGGGAGAGTGGAGTCATGGCACTCTTCCAATGCTAAATGCATTTCCTGGTAGCCAAATTCACTTTTTATAAATCAGAGAGGACTGCCTGCATTATGGCCAGGGCTGAGGTCATGTAGAGGACCAGAAGCCAGTTCTGAGCATCTCATTTGTGATTTGATAAAGGTTCAATGTTGAGAAGAAATAGTTGAAAACAAATATTCTAGAGAAATCTGCCAGGTGGATGATGGAGTAGGCTTTCTGGTCCCTAACCACTCATCTCAAGATTCACAGAGGAGGAGCTGGGGAAGTGAAGCATGCTAACAAGATCTCTCCTTTCAGCTTACAAGGAAAAGATGAAGGAGCTGTCCATGCTCTCCCTGATCTGCTCCTGTTTTTACCCGGAACCTCGCAACATGAACATCTACAAATATGATGGTGAGTGATGTTTACTGGAAAGCATCCTGCAGGTCAGAAAATGTGCTAGTGCTGGGAAATGACTCAGTTCTCCTCCTAGTCCATGGTGTTAGTTGGCGAATATTTTGCTGATTTAACAATTTAATTGCTGGTTTGGACTATTACTTTCTGTGGAGTGTGCAGTAGCCATGATGCTGGATATTGTTCCTAATAGGAGCTAACTAAACTTTTGATGATAGCACTCTCGTTCTGAGCTGTTCTTTCCCTACTCCCCATTTGAGAATTACAGCCCTTCATAGCTGGCATAATTCCCAAGAAAATGAAGAAAACATGAAAAATTAACCAGCTTGGGCATTGCTTGCAGGGGGTGTGAAATGGCACAGAACCCCAATAAGCATCCAAAATTGCTGTAAATTTTTATCTTTATGAGATTAAGGTATAATTAATCTATTACAGATAAAATGGAATGTACTCCTGAGAACAGTTTTCAGCCCATAATCTGCCATTGCATTTAAAATGCCCAAGGCAACGATGCTAAATCATTTGTCTGTGCTTCTGATCCTACTCTGATATCAGTGCTGCTTCTCTCCTGAATACTGCTGGTGTATTGAAGGACTTACAATTTCCTACCTTATTGTGCAGACATGGAAGTGAAACAAATCAACAAACGTGCCTCAGGCCAGGCCTTTGAACTGATCCTAAAGCCGCCATCTCCAGTCTCAGAAGCACCACGAACTTTAGCTTCTCCAAAGAAGAAAGAACTCTCTCTTGAGGAGATCCAGAAAAAGCTGGAGGCTGCAGAGGAGAGGAGAAAGGTATCTTTCCTTAAAAAAAAAATATGTTAGTAATTAGACATCATATAGTGTACAGAATAGCAGTCTAGTTTCCTATCTGTGTGTTTTCCATTTCCATCACTGACTCGTGGTAGCCTGCATGGACAAAAACCATCAATATAAAGATAGTTATAGGAATGAATGAGTTCATTGTCCTTCAGCAGCTTGCAAGCAAGCCTCACTGGTTTCAATGCTGGGGCAGCATGCATCACAAAATAGACATAGCTTCAGACAGGGGCCAAGTGGGCTCAAATGCACTTGCTTACAATGTGAGCATAACTAATGCTTCATTCAGGGCATCTGTAATAGTTGCTCAAAACCAGGGCAGTTATGGGTCTGAGTTTAGGAGGTACATCTGCAATTCAAGCAGATACTCTCTGTGCTACCAGATCTTGACTCCTTGTAGCATAAGGCAGCTAAAATGTGTTATTTATGCAATATAGAGGAGCACCCTGAATAGAGTGAGTTTGGATCATTCACATACACTTGAATGAAGACACTAGCATAGCACGGATGCTAAGAGGCATTTCTAGCAGTTTCGGTAGTGATGGAAAATGGCTTTAAAGGGTTTTGCACGAGGAAGACTAAGACTTCCCCTCTTTATGATCCTACCCACAATGGTAAAGCTGTGTTTTGTAATCACTGAGTTAGTCACAAGGCATTTGGAAGAGTTGTTACACATTTCTCACAAAGGTTGGCACAAAGGCAGCTGGAAATACTCATTAACTGCTTATTTGCCTATCATCATGACTGATATGTTGAAGAGGTCTTCCTTTTCTCTAAGTCAGAGCTAAATCAGGCTGCTTTTTCTTTTTAGTTTTTACAAAGAGAAAAAGACAAAGTTCAGATCAGATAAGTCAGAAGATGACAATGGGACACTCACCATAGCCAGCCTGAATTGCCAGTCTGGAAATTATCAGTGTTTTATATACACACAGCATTAGTGCAGTGTTGCACCATTTTGGAAAAGTCATGACTGGCAGCAATGACCACAGAAAAATTAAAATTGATATATATTGTCCTGGTTAATTCATGTTTGGTTTTGCTGATACACAAAAGGAGAGCCACAGAAGCTCTAGGGTCTTAGGGCTTTTTGTGTCCTTCACCCAGGAGATCAATGTTATTTTGTGGCAAATCAGCTTGCACAGTAAATAGGCATTAGAAACCCCTTCTACCTGCCCATGGAGTTCCTTGTAGAGGGTTTCTGAAAATGAAACAAGCTTTTATGTCTCTTAAGCCTTTTATTTGTCTTTTAAACAATGTGATTTCTTGCTGAAATTGCTGTCAACACAACTTTTCCTGATGTTGTCAAAAATGTATACAGAAGTTCAGGTACAGCATCAGTGCCACAGATAGCACATGGATCAGATCCAGGAAAAGCAATTCCATTCTCTTTCACTCCTGTCAGACCAGATCAGGGTCACGGCCGAGAACCTCGAGGAAATGATAACTCTGGGGTGTGGTTTGTTACATGTCTGCTGAAGTCAGTAGATCTGGATTACTGACAGGGCTTTAAAACCCACACTTAGTTTGGATTTGCAGTGAAACCTGACTGTTCTGGACCTCACTAATTTGAACAATTCATCTAGATGATTACTGCAGTGCTGCTACTCCTGTCATTTTTGCTGGCTTGCTAACAGTGACTCTGTGGTTACAGCACACACTCATTAGCACTATCACTTCTTTCAAACAAATATTTCTGCCAGAGCATTATTTCAGTAAGAGGACATGACTGTATATCCAAGGAATTTCTATTTGCACTAGCACCTGTGGAGAGGAGTGAGCTCTCACTCATCCAAGTTATGATATTCCCCAAAAACTCAGTCTGTGAAGTTCCTGTGTGCAGAGTACAAATGCTCGAGTAGAGATACAAACAAGGAATGAAATGACAGCAATAAAAGGCCTGATATTATGCATAAACTTGGTGGAAAATACAAATTGATTGTTTCAGAGATTTCATTCCATTGATTTCATTACTGTTCATTTCTTCCTAAAGAAAAACTCATCATGCAATAGATTGGCGATCTGTGATAGCAATACAGACACCTGCCATTTCTTCCCCTTGATACTATATTCATTTTGAATGAACATATAACTGAGTTCTTTTAATAGACAAGATCCTCCACATTAGCATTGCAGCAGAAATTGCTGGGAAAGGAACAAAGAACAGAGCAAAATGTTTCTTTACATCACTGTTAAAATCCCTGGTGTTCTCACATCTTAACTAATGATTTTGTTTTTACCCCAAAAAACGCCTAGTGCAAAGAAGGATAAAAAAGCAATTAGAGGAATAGAAAGTCTTCCATAAGAATATAAATTAAACAGTCCACTTTTCAGCTTGGAAAGAGACAACAGATGAAAGATAAAATAGAAGTCTACAAAGTCATGAATGGTAATGAGAAGATGAATAGGAACAATTATATTCTATTTCACACAATCCAAACGGGACAAAACATTCAAAGAAATCATCAGACAGAAATTTCAAAAAGTAATCATATTTTCATGTGTTGTTTATTTAAGATATACTTGTTATCACAGACTGTTTAGAGGCTATTAAAATGTTATTTAGTTCAAAAATATAATAGCAAAATTGAGAGCACTACCTTGTAGGAAATTATTATGTGAATGGAACTTGTGACTCAGGAAATATGGAACTTGCTGACTGATGAAAGAGATTTGTTTGACTTCATCCAGGGTTTCCCTCAGCATCTTCTTCCACTTTCTGCTGCTAGACAAACCAGGCAGACTTTTTCCAAAAGCCAGCATGGCTGTTGTTATCATATTTTTCAATCTATGTACAAAGCTGCCAGGCGTGGCCATTCTAGATCACAATTTTAACTCAAATCAAGTATAACTAATGGATGAGAATTGCCTTCTTGGAAAACAAGTTGCTAACGAATTTTACACTGCTTAGGAATTAGGTTTTGCTCTGTTAATTAGGCAGTGCTCATTAATAAATTTTCAAACTCATGAGACTATCTTGAGCAATACATGCACTTCAGCACTGTCCTGCTTAGGCTTTTCCCAGTTTGCCATTCTTGTTTATTTCCTTGTAAGCTTTTACAGGACTCCTTTCCTTTTCTCCCATTTTTTCTCTACCTCACCTGACAGTCATGACCTCATACTCTCAGAGAGTTTCACCTGAGGCATTTTTTATTTTTTGCATTACACAGCAAAGCCCATTTGGGCTAGTTACAGATTAGTCCTTTCCATTTATAGAATCCTCTTTACAGCATGTCATTATTATCCTTTTTTTTTTTTTTTTTGGCATACGTGTGCTTTATTTTCCTACCTTGGTGGATAATCAGAAAGATCTTTTCATCCTTCTCAGTTAAGAAATTAGAGCACTGTGACATTGTATGCAGCAGAAGTTTTTCTTACAGAATATTTAACATTTATCAGTTTTTACCCATTGGCCTTGAATGTTCAGCTGTTATTATTAGTGGTGTAGAGACTTCAAGGGGCATATGTCAAATTATTTGGTTTTATTGCCTATGTTCAATTTACTTAGCAGCATAAAAAAGAAACACTAAAGCAATGTGCATTTCTTCTAAATCTCGGATTATAGACGAGAAATTGTATGTAATTAAATCCTTTTAATGGCTTTGTATTGGGATGAAACTGAATCGAGCTTATCCCTAGAGCTTACTGTGACAAAGAATGCAGGCAAACAGTTTGGTTGTTTTTTTTTTTTTTACTTTCATGCTGTTGGATATAGACTTCTAGCTGGGTTTTCAATGCTGTTGCAATGAAATGCCACAAGACAAGCCTGCTGTCCCTGGGCTGGGCTGGGCTCACTGTGCCCCCCACAGCAGCAGCCAGCCCAGGGCACCTCTGCCAGCATCAGGACCACACTCAGTGCTGGGCTTCAGCATCCAACTCACTGCCCCTTTGAGCCAGCCCCTTTGAGCCTGCCCAGAGGTGGCTCTTGGTGCTCTTAACCCATCTCTGCTTTGGCCACCCATGTTTACTGCTCTGCACAGGAGGCTGCTGGGGGAGGGCAGGAAAGGCAGCAGAGCTGGGGGACAGATGTTCCTCCCTGGACATTGCATGGCACCTACAGAACTGCAGCTCCAAGTGACAGGAAGAGAAGGGATGTGCTCCTTCCCTGTCAAAATGGAGCTTTTTTTCTTCCATCTCATTTCTGTTACCCTTTCCCACCAAATTTTAAGGGAATGGGAATGCCAGTGCCCAAGACATATGTCTCCTGTCTTGCCCATCTATTCATCTCCCTTTCTATTGCTGCTGGCCCTCAGCTTTGCTTCTGTGAAGAAGTAACACAGCATGAAGCATTTTTCCATGTAAAGCATTTTTCCAAGTAATAGGTGTAATCAGCAGCAAAACCAGATGTTTCTGTCACATTTTGATTTACACCATAGTGTGTCAATACACAGTGGTTCACTCCTAAGTAACCAAAGATAGCAAGAATTCCAAGAAACTTCACAGTTCCTCATACAAAACCCCACATTAGCCTATGGAATATGGGCCTGTAGGAAGATGTTTGCTACCAACAAGGAGAGGATTTGGTATTAGGCACCAGGGTCTGTCTCGGAGCACATGGAGCCAGGAGCAGACATCCCAATGCTGGCAAACATTGTCTCCCCACTCTGCCATGGGCTCTGCCACTAATGAACAACCATCAGACAATTTGACATTGATCTTCATTCACTTTATAATGCCAGGCCTCAAACTGCAGCAGACCACGAGGGCAGAGGCTCAGGTGTTACTTCTTGCATGCCCCCATCATGCCTTGTTCACCCCCACAGGTCAAGCCATGAGACAAGCAATTTTGTGCCAGCTGAGAAAGAGAAAGTTTTCTTGAATCACAACATGGATGGGCTTTTTTTTTTTTTTCATTTTAATCCACATCCCAAAGGTTGTTTGGCAGCCTGTACAAAAATACATTGAAAAAGGAAATCCCCACCTAAATGTAAGGAAAATTTTTCTTTATCTTGCTTCACTAGAAGCAGAGCTTCACCCATATTTACAGATCACATGTCTCTGACTCTCCTGCCAAATAGGTATTTCTTGAGAGAAGTCTAATTTGAGGCCATTCCCATGCTTTTACATGGAAAAATCCCAGCCTCAGTTCTTTCCACTGAAAACATCAGTACTTCGAGTCCCCATACCAAGGCTTCACCTTGGCATTTACATTGCAGTAGGAGCCTTTCCTCCTGTCTTCACAACCTGTCCATTAACAGCATCTCTTAGATACAGTGTATTGAGGAACACCAACATTACTGCAGCTTATTCTGAACAACTGCATTGTAAAAAAAACCAAAAACCAGTCAGTGAACAAATGTGTTGTGAAAGAGGAGCACTCAGACACCCTAGTAAATAAAGGTATCTGAGGTTGAATGCATTCAAGCTGAAATTTCCAGCTTAAAAGCAGTTGTCTGAACCCATTTCTTGTTTAAGAGCAATAAAGGATTAATTTTATCTCCCTATCAATTACTTCAATATTTGGATATCTCTGTCAACAAAGACAGATGTGAGAAAATAAAGCACCTCTTACTCAGATAAGGAGAACTTTCTTCATGTGAGTAATAATTAAACAATGTAACTCCAAACTAATTTTTCCATAACTAATTTTGCTCCTGAAGTGAGAGTTTAGTAGTCTGCATCTATCTCCAGCCATCTAGGTACCAGATGTAGATTTCCTTTTGGACCACTCATCTCTGAAAAGTGAAGATGCACATGATCCCTTAAATAAATATGACATGCACATCACAGGGGTTTGCCTGCACTTTTAGCGCATCAGAATGATTCTTGGAGCAAAGGTATCTGTACCAGGACTATTCTCCAGTATTTTTATCCCTCCATATTTAATCATTAACAAATAAATATTTTTGTTTCTCCACATTATTTTGTGGCCTCTTAGTACCTTAAGGAGGCTTGTGAAATGGAAGGAAAGTGATTTTTTCCAAGCACAGATAGTGATAGAACAAGGAAGAATGGTTTTAAACTAAAAGAGGGGAGATTTAGATTAGATGGTAGGAGAAAGTTCTTTAATGTGTGGGGGGTGAGGCAGTGACACAGATTGCACAGAGAAGCTGCCCCATCCCTCAAAGTGCCCCAGATGAGGTTGGATGGGGCTTTTCACAACCTGGTCTAGAGGAAGATGTACCTGCCCATGGCAGGGGTTAGAACTGGATGATCTTTAAGGTCCATTCCAGTCCAAGACAGTCTTTGATGCTTTGATTCTCTGATGTAACACTAGATGCTGCAGCTGGAGCTGCATTAGTTATGCCTTGTTACACTTAAGTGTTCTGAATATTCCCCCTTGAATATTGCTTTTTTCCTCCACCATTTCATATTTTTCTCTCTTTATTAGTCTTCTTTATCCTTCACCTTGTTTACAGGCTTTTTTTTTTCATTTTCTCACCACATCTGTATAAGAAACACCATAAGCAGTATACAACTGTGTTAGAACTATCAAAAATTTGAAAATATCCTTTCCAGCATTTCAAACAGTGTTGAAAATAAACTTCAAATAAAAAGCTCCTATGTATGTTGGAATCCTGCATCACTGTGGAGCTGTGTGAGTCCAAACACAGCCATTTAAAAGCCAAGACAAACAACAAAGGGAGTCTATTAATCCCAGCTCCCCTGGGTATCCATGGTCATTCATTTACCCATTTCTGGATGTGTAGTAGACTTTGAACAGACAGGGTGGCCAAGTTCTTTTGCCAAATGGGTTGGAAACAGAAAATAATTTGACGATCCAGTACAAACACATAGCAGGCGCCTTCCAGAATTGTCATAAGGGGATTTCAGAATGATCTGAACACCAGGGAAGCAGGCAGACTGACAGCTGGGGTACAAGGCCATTAGAGAAGGGACATCAGTCTAAATGACATTCTACCCTGTGGATGTTTCATGGCAGGGAGGGGGGTTCCTTTCTTTTGAACCAGTCCTAGGCACCGGTGATTTTCCTGTCTCAAAATTTGTCACAATGTGCCATTAAGGACATATTGTAAAGGAAAATCACATTAGGGGTTTACAGTCACTTCCTGAGGCCTGGTTCAGCTTTCAAGCAGTCTCTTTCTGGTGCCAACCCAATTTGCATCCAGTAAATGCTGAATTAGAGGATAAGGATTTTTTTCATTATCATGAATTATAGGACAAATTACTTTTGAATGTGCTGTCTGCCAGCACAGCATCCAGAAATGCATGTACTTTGATATGAAGATCTAATTTTTCACTCTTCTCCAGGATTTATGGTAAAAAGTCTTTCCAGAAGGCAAAGGGTTTGAATGAAGAAAACAAATCTTGAAAAATGGGCAAGTGCCTCAAAATCTCAATGGCATTTTGCTACCTCCATTGAAAGCAAATGCTCTTTTAAAAAATGCATCTTATCTTCACAGCCCAAATCTTACTTTTTATTAGTGCATGGTTGTGTCCTTGAAAATTGTTTTTCAAGTCTGAAAAGGTCTGATTTTATAACTCATTATATATGCATATTTAAACACCACCAAATGTTAGCCTTTCAAATTAACAAGTCACTTCTGCAATGTTTCATGGAAAAGGACATTACAATTACTCTGATGGTGTCTTTTCTATTCAAACTCCCTACAGGAAGAAAAATGCATTCCCAGATCATCCATTACTTTTAGATCATTTAAGCAAAGGGTTCACAAAATTCATATCAGCAAACAAAATTTAATGATTGTAACTTTTCCAAAAGCAGACTTGTGAGAGATTGCTGTTGAATAGTAAATTAAACAAAAAATGCAGAATAACTTTAGAAGCACTAGTCAAACTGAGCCACTCAGGTTTGTCCACAAGTGGGAAAGAGAGATGGAAATATTTAATTATTTCAGGTTTACGTTGCATCAGATCTCTTAAAATAACTTTTTCACTTAGTAAATTGACCTAGGGTTGAGAACTGTTAAATGCTAAGTATCTGAAATCAAACATTTTGTTTCAAAATAAACTACTTTTATTATATTATTATTAAAAATGTTGATATTTTTATTAAACTTATGGGGCTTATATGTTTTTTAATTGCTCTACAAAATTCCTTTTTTGCCTAGCTCTACTTGTCTTTGGCTCATCCTTCTTCTATATTCCACCAGTGAAATTCCCTCTGCATTGGGCTTCATGTATCTGAGGGGTTTTGTTCCCATATTCAACATCTTCCATCTGGCACAACAGAGTCAGAGACATAAAAAATGCTTGCTCTATTATCTCTTCAGCATATGCTGTAAGGGAGAGAGGAGCCAGGAAGAGTCCCAGGGAGGTACCAGCCTTTCCAGAAGACCATTCCTGCCAGCAGGTGCTCCAGAGATCAGTTTGAGAAAGGAGCCTGTACCTGCAGCCAGGCCAGGGGTGAAACTCATTAAGTGATAAGGAAGGAAGGAAGTGGCTCTCTCCTGATCTCAAGCAGGCCATTAGAGCCTTTCAAAGCCAGATGTGTTTTACTCCAACATCTTGCTGCAAGATGTTCTGCCTTGCCTTTGCAGCCTTTTCTAGAATCTGCTTTATTTGCCCTGTCAGAGCATTTGGGTTTATGCATATCTTACTTTCATTAAAATATTTGTTTTCTCCTAGTTGAGTCTTGCTCATATAAAAGAATTGCAGCTTTTTTCAGTCCATTTAAAGCCACATGATAGAATTTTAAAGGTTTCATTACCACTAATTGTAATTAATGGTTAAAACCCTTAATTTAAGCCATAAACTAACTCATTTTTATGGATCACAATGGCAACAGTGCCTTGGGATCAGCACTGAAATACACATTTAGCCTCCCAGCATCCTATTTCATTCTCTGTTTTTCTGTTTCTTCTCATGCTGCCTCTCATTTATTTTATCCAAAAGCATATGATGTTGTTCATCCTTTCCAAATAACTGTCTTTTCAACTAGACTTGCCTGGAGAATGGGCCCAATGCTGCAAGTTTTTGGCTTCTTTCCTAGGATTAGTGGTTTTCCTGTTGGAAATTTGATTGAATATGCATAACAAAGCTTATGCTTCTGAGAAGTGAGTTTTCAAGGAAGAACACAATATTAAGCATAGACTGCATCTGTTTAATTCCTACTCGCAGTTTTCATCTTCCTTGAAAAATAAAAAAATTAACTAAATTTTTTTTGCTATTTTCTATGCAGTAAAACACTGTTTTCCCCTTCCTAATCAGTGACATTTCAAGCACATTAAAGAAGAGTCCAACCTGGGTGAAAATTGCACCTGTCCTGCATTAGTAATGTCCCTTTTAACTCTGTACATTTCTTCAGCCCCAGGTCCCTATCTCTGAAGATAAAAGGCGTGTAGCTAAGAGACTGCAGCTGTCAGAGGTTGAGCAACCACTGCAGCAATGCAGGCGAGCCAGGGCAGCAGCACAACAGCATTCCTTGTCAACAGAAGTGCTTTGGACATTTCTCTGCTGCTGCTGCTGCTGCCTCAGGCGTGTGCCCCACATTTGGCCAGTGCTTCTAAACCTAAGGCTAACCTGGTTCAGTCACAAAGTGACCTTTCTAAAAAAAGGCAGCAAACTTCACACAGTTTCCACACTCAGGGAATGGTTGCCCTGTGGCAACGCTCCCCAGCAACGTGACAACATGGTTTGCTCCACATGAGTATTTCTTCTCAGCCTGTGTCTCTCTTTCCAGTCCCAGGAGGCCCAGGTGCTGAAACATCTGGCAGAGAAGAGAGAACATGAGCGAGAAGTGCTTCAGAAAGCTTTGGAGGAGAACAATAACTTCAGCAAAATGGCAGAGGAAAAGCTGATACTGAAAATGGAACAGATCAAAGAAAACCGTGAAGCTAATTTAGCTGCTCTTATTGAACGCCTCCAAGAGAAGGTAACCACACCATCACTCCTCTCCTTAGACTAGAGAGGAAAAGCTAATCAATATTTTGCAGAGATGCTGTGCATAGTCCTTATCTCAGCTGCTACACTTGAGCTATTTTTGAGTCAGAGCTACTGATGCCTGTCTAAACCCCCACTCACTTCAAAAAAGGACTGAAGTGCTCCAGTCACAGGATGGGTGAGGTTGGAAGGGCCCTCTGGAGATCATCTGGTCCAACTCCAGGCTCAAGGGGGGCCACGTAGAACCAGTTGCCCAGGGCCATGTCTAGGTGGCTTTTTAATATTTCCAAGAATGAAGACTCCAATTGCACTCTGGGCAACCTGTGCCAGTGCTCAGTCACCTCACAATGAAAAAGTGTTCCCTGATGTTCAGAGGAAACCTCACAGGTTTTAGGTTTTGCCCACTGGCCCTGATTATGTCACTGGGCGCCACTGGAAAGATCCTGGCTCTGTGTTCCCTTCATTCAGGTATTTTTGGATATTTGCAATATCCCCCTGAGCTGTCTCCAAACTGAACAATGCAGCTCTCTCAGCCTCTCCTCATAGCAGAGACTGAGAGATGCTCTTTAATCCTCATGGCCCTTTGCTGCACTGTCGCTAGAGAAAGGTTGGTTTTCTAGCTTTTAAGAAGTTCTGTGAACAACTGAAAGGTCATTTGTGTTTAGACTTCAGCTTCTAAGAAAAGTCACTGATCAAATCAAACAACTGCCCTATGTCTGTAATTCTTGGTTTCTCAGAGGAGAAAGATGAGAAATTATGGGGAAAAAATTATTTCCTATACAGCAAAAGAGGTCTGTCTTTCCACAAGTCTTGCAAGGGAGACAGTAAATTTTCCTATGGAAAATTTTTGGTACAGCCAGAGGAAACAAGGATGCAGTATGAAGTATGCCCTTCTCCAAAGAAAACCTTCCACACAAGGGAGAGAAACATGCAAACAAAGATTTAGAAGTGTTAAGAAAAAATTAATTAGTGCTGCATGAGTGATCACTTGTTTCTCTCAATAATGAACTTTCTGATATACTATTTCAATAGTAATGTGGCTAAAGAAAATAGCTCTCAGAGGTTTTCAAGGCAATCTTCATAAGCACCTCTGCATCTGTGATGGAGACAAAAGTCTTTTAAAGGTAGGAAAGAAACAACAGAATCCAAAGGATGATGTTACAAGTAACTACACAAACAGGATAATTCTTGAGCTTAAGAACTATACCCAGATTTCTTGACATTTTTGCATTAGTTTCATTTGCAGGCACATACCCAGACCTTATGAAAAAAAAGGGAAAAGCAAATTAGTTATCTTCAAGGTCTAAAAGAAAGTGGGAAGGACAGCGATGCTCTGATCTCTCTGTCCTAGGTTAATGTTAACAGACTGTTAAACCCTGAATGTGATAACATACATGCATGAAACCCAAGAAAGACTTCTGAGGAAAGATGACAGTAACTTACTTGGAAACATTTGCACTGACCAGTAATTAAAAAATACAATTTTGCCAACACCAAAGCATCAAAAACAAACATAATTTGCCAACATCAAAAGGGAATCCTTAATATACAGAAAAAGAAGTGAGATATCTGGTTCCAAGTCTTCCAAATTACACAGAGATGTGGGTTGCCCAAGATATTGGTGCCTAGAAGCTACTTAAGAGATAACTTCTGTATGCTGCAGTTAATAGGAACACCAAGGGACAAATCCCTTATAAAATCTAGCATTCAGTATTACAGATCTTTCAAGGACTGATTTACAGGTTAAGTTAGTGCAATAGGTGATATTCTTCATCATAGCCAGAGAAAGACTCAAGAGGACAGGCAGCTTCAGTGTTCAGACTAAGGAAATGATTGACATGTTCAGATTGACTTATCTCATTGAAACTAAGTTCTTGGATCTTTATTACAGTTCCTAAATGCAACAGATAACAGAGTAACTAACATACAATGTGCAGGCAATTAATTCCTCACTCATCCTTCCCTATATTTAGTTTAATATCCAGGAATTCAAAGGGCAAATGTGAGCATATGGCACATTTTATGCTGCAAGCAGCACCTCTCTATGTGGCCCTTTTAAATGAGACTCTGTGAGGCACTGAGGATTATAAGGCCTTATCAGATAAAAGACTGAGCTCCAGAGCAGGAGTAGAAAGTAAACACAAAATGTGCCTCAGGCTGGTCTGGTGGATGACACCTCTCCTGTGTTGCTTCTTTTAAAGATTGTGCTGTGAAACAAGTTTTGCACATGCATCAAATTCATGACCTAAATGGGTTGTCAGCATGAACCTCCCTGGGCAGGTGGAATGAGAAAAAGATTTGATTTTTCCTTTCTTGATGTCTTCCAGGAGAGGCATGCTGCAGAGGTCCGTAGAAACAAGGAGCTCCAGGTGGAACTGTCTGGCTGAAAACAGCAATGGTGGATGTGACCCATCCCCACCATTAGTAAACTCCCCCTGCCTATATTATTATGGATCATGCGATATAAGTATGGGAAATGTATGACGTGGTTTAAAAAAAAGGTAAAAACAAGAACTCAATAAAAAACTTTAAAAGAAACAAAAAAAAAAATAAAAACAAAACCAATGCGGTCTCTTTGCAGAATGATTTGCTTGATGTTTAAAAAACTCGGATCTTATTTTGTAAATACTTACATTTTTGTTAAAAAATACAATTATTGCATTATGCAAGTTATTTCATAATCTTACATGTCCTGTAACAGGCTTCTGATGTTGTCTATTTCCACTCAGTTGAATTTGCTGGGTCTGCTCATTTGAAGCACCTCGTGTCTAATTCCATTCCCTGCGACTTCTCATTCCAACCCACCATGAGGTCAGTAGTAGTTCTATGGTGCTAGAGGCCAATCATTGCCTAATAACCTAGACTGCTTTGCCATCTATAAGCTTTCTTGAAACAGTGACTAGATCACAGGTATTGTGACTTCACGTTCAGCTGTCCAAGACAAAAGGCTCCTAAAATGGTTTTTCAAATGCAACTTATGCTGCAGGGCTCTGTACTGTGCTGTACAATTGAGGTTGAATCGCCACGTAGCGTGTTTGTTGCTTCTGCTTTTCGAGGTGAGAGGCAACAAAAATACCTGTGCAACAGAATGAAATCAAGCAAGATCAGTTTGAGACAAATTAAAGAGGCACGTTGTAACCATCAAACTATGGCAACTTTTGGATGATGCCAAACAGCCATACAAATGCTAATTGTGAAGTGAGCTTAATTCACCACTTGAAAATTTATTGATGGAGCAACTAATAGATAGCATCAAGTGGCTTTATCTGTAGGTGCCATGATCTATGATACTTATCTGATGCTACCACATGACATGCGTAATAGTACAAGAGCTACCGAGTATTTCACCTGGAACCCATGAGCCAGTTGTTACTGGTTTTTTATGACACTGCTGACTTCCATTCATCATGACCTTTACTCTTCAGTGTTAGCCAACCCTACCTAGGGACAGACATCTAGGACTAAGAGGGCTGAAGCAGGAGGAATGACTAGACAGGGTGCTTGTGCCAAGTACAATATCACCAAACCTAACACATCGTCCCCAAAATAGCTGCAGTTTTGAAGTTGTCCCTATCCCCCTGGAGGTTGCTGCCTGCATATTCTACTCTTCATTAGTGCTATTTTCCTGTATGTCATTGTGAGCAAGCTGTGATTAATAAAGAATTGGGGTTCTGTGAACTGAAAAAGGGCTTGTTTCTTCTCTCGCTCTATTACGTCTCTGGCATGTGCCCATGTAAGGGGAAAACCTAATGTAGTCTTAAAAAAATTATTAATGTAGTCACTCAAACAATTATTAATAGACCAAGCCTATTTCTCTGCTAATATGGGACCAATCCCTGCTATGCATTTTCCAGTGCTTAGGCTGGCTGTTTTTAAAGATTACCATATAAACTGAACCTATAAATGTGACCTCTAGCACTGAGTTTATTAAAAAAGAACTAGCTATATACACATGCACACGCATTCCTCAATCCTGTCTCAACATTGAGGGAAAAATGGAATTTGGGGAAAGAAAAGTAAATAATCTGGGTACATACATCAATAACTACAACAAGATTCTGGATGTTAACACACTGGTTTTCAGGGATGAAAACATTAATTTATAGGATTTATTGAAGAATAGAATCACTTGGGTATCTGCTGAGCTACAGAGCTGAGAGGTTAAATTGAATCAGACCCCATTTTGAATTGGACAAGTGGTAAAGAATTATCTCTAGGGTTAGTACAAAACTAAACTAATTATTTGATGTCATCAAAGTTGCATCATTTACTTGCTCTTTCAGAGAGGTGGACTTTATGCTCCAGGTCTGCAACAGTCAGTTTTTTATTTTAGAAGACTATTTTGTTTTGGGGCCAAGAGATGGCCTGCAGTCAAAAAGCAGCAGAAGTTGAAAGTGGAGAAAGGCTGCGAGCTCAACTCTGTGTGCAGTGAACTCAGTACCACAGAATGAAATGAAAGAGTACTCCAGCTTGTTACAGCAGCTAAATTGCTTATCTTTCTCATGAAATTACCAGAAGTAAACCTGGCATGGAAGCCAGATAGCAGACGTTGAGTCTGGAAGACATGAACGTCAATGTTGCCAAGCCTATAAAGTTTGTATATTGCTTTAAGCCCCAGTAAAAAAAGGACTTTTTTTAAGGTCCAGGATCTTAGCTTGAGGGCTTGTGGATTCTGTTTTCATTTCCCAATGGCAAGCCACTTACAGTTTTCCCTGTCCATTGATTTACCAAGTTCTGGAAGTACTTCAAGCCCTTTTCCTGTTTGTCTTCCTGGCTATGGTTGCTCAGAGAACAAGCCAAGAACAAATCTCTGCTGCTGAGCCAAGCAGGGCAACCTGCATCACTTCCATGGGGTTCAGCTTTCTTCCTCCACAAAAAAGGGTGTCCACACCCAAAGTGCCAGCTGGGATGTTCTCCAGCACTCTCTCACTCTGCCACAAAACTGGGCTCTGCCTGGTAAGTGCTTCTCAACAGGTACCAAGGCTGCACCAGGGAAAAGAGTGAAGAACTAGACAGTGGGAGCATCGCTGCCCCAGGTCACAAACCATGCTCTGCCCCTGCTCACTTGGCTCTTTGAACAGTGGAAGGTCTACAATTCATTTTATTAATGTATAGCTATGCTTTAAAAGCTTGTTTGCAAATACACTCCCTATTTAACCTCTAATAGCAAAAAGAAATAGCTGGAGACCTGCAGCATAGCCATTTCCTTCTTTTACTCCTCTTTCTTTACATTTCCTTATATTTTGCCTTAGTACTGCCTTTCTAGCTCCTCCCTGCTTGTGCTAGCAAAAGCGTATTGTGGCCATGGGTCTCTCTTCATGTGTAGTTACAGATAAAGAATCTCCTTGAAAAGTAATAAAATATAAGTATAAAACACCTGCTTTTAAAGTACTGCCATTTGGGTAAGGCAGGGCTTTTTTAATTCAGTGGCAATCAGAGGGCTCAGGTCAAAAAAAATTAGGCTTCTTTGATTAACTGTAGATGCCTAAGTCCATGCCATGAGCTGTGAGTAGCTGCTGCTGAACTGCAGAACATTTTCCATAGACTGCCTGAGACCTCCCACAGGACGGGAGGGAGGCTGGAGCACTGGCATTCCACCACACAGATGTCTCCTCCTTTCATTGGGCTGTATGATGGCTCAGGAGCAGGGCAGAGCTGTGCAGCACATCTAGAGAGGCACTTCTGGCCTCTGACCTCTGCAGAGCCAAGGACTGCCACTCCAGGACTGGTTAAGGTTAGATCTCCTCTTGGTTAACGCATCAGTTGTGTCAAAGCTGCCATGAGGCGACAGCCTGAGTAATCAAACAGGAATGGCTCAAACCTGTCACACCTCTTGTGGTCCTACCCAAGGCACAAAATTTATGGTTAAACCAATTCAAAGAATCCCAGAATACTTAGATTGAAAGAGGCATGTAAGATTATTGGGTCTTGGCATCATTAACCTGGCACTGCTAACTGCACCACTAAACCACATCCTTAGGTGTCATATCTCCACATCTTTTAAATATCTTCAGGGATGGCAGCTCAGCCACTTCTGTTCCAATGCTTGATAACCCTGTTATCTGAAGAAATTTTTTCCTAATATCAGAGTCACAGAGTCACAGAATCATTTATGTAGGAAAAGACAACTTAGTCCAACCTAAGACCAAACACCACCATGTCAACTACACCATGGCACTAAGTCCATGTCCAGTCTTTCCTTAAACACATCCAAGGATGGTGACTCCACCACGACCCTGGGTAGCCCATTCCAATATCTAGTTACCCCTTCTGTGAAGAATTCCTTCCTTATGTCCAATCTGAACCTCCCTTGGCACAACTTTAGGCCATTTCCTCTTGCACAGTCACTTGTTACCTGGGAGAAGAGACCAACCCTGCTACAACCTCCAAATATTTACCGAGTCAGGAGGTTTGGATGTATGGTTTAAATCCACCACCAGTTCAGAACTTGAAAACAATGCCTTTTCTTTCCCCTTTGCTATAATGCTTCTTGTCACTTGAAGGGTTTTTGGTTGCTTTGTTTCTGAATGACTGGAAGAAAATCCTAACCCTTCTATAGCCAAATAGCTTTGTCTGCCCATTCCCTCACTCCAGAATCCCCAAACAAGTGACTGATGTACAGCAGCTTTGTACACACACTCAGAGCTGCCTGCCTGGCTGCCATCCAGCAGCCCTGTCAGAGAGATGGGCTCTGATCAGCACAGGAAAGAGTTTTACTCCCAGCACCTAAACCATGCAGAGAAGAGAGGAACGTCTCTCCCCTCTCCCCGAAGGAGCGAGACATTAGGGCAGCATGAACGTCTTTCTCATCCCACTGTTGCCAGATCCCATCATATGAAGTCAAACCCTCCCATCAGGTTTTGATGGAGAGAAGCAAGGATTGCACAGGAACAGGCAGGCCCCACATCCATCTTGCACCTCATGCCTTGCTCTGAGCATATTCCACTGGTGGGAAGAGGAGACATTTGTTACTATAGGACACAAAAGAACACAAGCGCACACTGCTGCTCTCAAGGTGAAGAAAAAAGGGAACGTTTATTTTTTGACTTTAACATTTATAGTTTTTCAAAAGTGACAGTGGATTGGAGGGTGACAGTGCCACCTCTCCAATGACACTTTACAAACCAACAGTCTATCAAATTTCTCTTCTTTTATAGAAGAATGCAAAACAATGAGTTATTTACAGAAAGCGCGTGAGAAAGTTCTTTACAAGAATGTAAACTTCAGAAGGCTCAGAAAATCTTAAAAAATCAGGGCGACAGACATTCACTCAGCAGAGGGGATATTACCAGGGGGATATTGGGACAATTTAGGCAACTTTCCCCATGCCTCAGGGCTGGGAAAGCAGTGATGTTGGTGCAATACTGCCATGCAGTGGTCAGAGTTTACAAGAGGTAGCATCTCAGAATACACCAGAGATTGATTGCAAGGATTTCCTCTGAAGAATATCCAATCCATCTGCTGCACAGTTTGCACTTTATATGAAGTAGATGGTGGTTTTGAAATCTAAAGCCTGAGTCCAGATATTTTCAGGTTTAACTCCTGTGTAAAAGGAGTGGAATGACCATGGATAGCTGTAAGTCCAAAGAAAGGACTGATATTTTTGTGTGAAGCATGGAGCTGCCAGAATCACAATTATTGCAACACCACCATCAGAAGCACTCCTGAAGATGATAGTTCCTACATTACTGAAACTTCAGATTTGTCTACAAAGCAAAGCAGTGCACAGCAGCCAGCTCAGAAATGAGACAATTATAAAAGCAACGTCTGAAGTATGGGGAAGGACAAAAGAAGCTACATCAGAAACCATCAGCAGATTAGGGGATAAATGAACTGTGAAACAAATCTCACATTTTAAAAGTAGTTTTCATCTCCCAGTGAAGGAGAGAGCATGGTCATCCTTGAATCTGTCTCTCTTGAAAAACACTGAACTCTTTCTCCATCCCCACACCAATTCTTGGAACGAGGGCACAAGACAGAGAAGCCTAAAATGCAGCCCACATTAACTATGTGTGTGTGCATGATCCATAGCTCTGTGAGCAATAGGAACCAGAATAGGCTGGGATTATCCATGGATTAGGGGTTCTCCAGTGTACAGTAAAATGCCTGTGCTCTAGCTATTCATAATTCCAGTGCTGTGCTGAAGCTCTGATTCCATCTGATCTTTTAGTGTTCCTCCTGGGAAATTCATGGAGATTCCTTTTACTATTCAAAAACCACAGGAATGCGTACAATTGATAATTTACTTAGGGAAACATTTGCCTGCTTCAAGTCTACAATACAATGCCATGCTCTCCTTCTCTTGGGTGGCAGTAAGTTAGCTGCTGGAAAATGTCTTCCTGCTGTAGCAGTTTGGCTTTGGTGAAATAGGTCACCAAAAAAAAAAAAGGAGATCCTGGGCAACTCGTGAAGATGGAGACATGAAAGGCAATATCCCAGATACAGCCCAGACAATGTAATATAAGGAAACAGCCAAGCTACAACTTGAATTTCTTTTAGCTATTATAGTTGCAATAGATTTTTTAAACAAACTTTGAAAAATAGGTTCACCCTATCAAAATAAATTTTAAAAACATTAGCTCTTAACAGACACAGCTTTCCAAGAAGTTATTTAGATAATAATTTCTATATATTCACAAAAGTTGACAAATATCCCCCTGTACAACTGCTTCTGACCAGAAGATGGCAATCTCTTATTATTTAATAGGCAACTAGAGATGGTAAATTTTATTTTGAAGAGCCTTTCAACCTCTGCAGAATCCTGAAATCCTGATATGTGGAGTCTGATATTCTATATTTACCCTAAAATATGGGCTTGGGTTTATATAAAACATAAAAGATAATACTTTTCCCTTGGGCAAAATTCATTGGTTTTGCTACATTTCCTTCAAAATACAGCACTGGCAGACATTTAACAAAACCTGAAGGATAAGGTGACCTTATGAATAAACAGGTTAATATTACATGTTCCTTAGTCTGGAGCTTAGAGGCTGATTCTTGCTCCTAGCAAGTCTGAACCAGCTCTCCTGAGGGCTGGATGGAAGCAGGAAAACATCTCTGCTCTTCAGAGAGATTTCTCTCAGGCTGAAAAAGGGTGATGCTCACAGCATAAAAAAGTGGAACATCCCTTCCTGCACTGTGTTTTACACTTAGATGTTTGCAAATGATGAAATAAATGGTGGAGTGCAGTGGCATATGAAGAGGTGTCCATGAACTGGTTGCACAGAGTGCATGTTTTCTTGACACAGGTATTAGCCTGTGAGCAGCACTGTGTGAGTGCACATCTTCTGTCTTCAGGGACAAGTTTGGAGGCAGCACAGCTGCTTGCTTGCAAAACACAATCTGTGCTCAGATTGACAGTTTCTGTCAGACCTTGGATGTCCCCATGAAGGGCCTGCTCAGTCTGCCTTGTGCCATGCTCCTAGGACACCCTACCAGTGCTGGAGGGAGCCTGGCTCACCCAGCATCACCTTGGGTGCCTGTCCATGCAGGCACAGCCTGCAGCAGGAAAAGATGTCATCTGTCATCTGGGAAACACAGAGAAGGAGGAGGCTGATGGCTGCCACTGAGAGACAACAGAAAACTGGCAGCAGCAGCCAAGCTGGGGGAGAACAAGGGTGAAGCTGGGGGATGCTGCTTCTGCTCTGAATTTCTCCAATCCCTGGCATCTCAGGAGGGGTCCTGTGGGAAGGTGATCCATGCATGGATGTCATGGTTTAATCCAGCAGGCAGCTAAACACAACACAGCTGCTGGCTCATTGCCCCCCACCAGTGGGATGGAGGAGAAAAAAGTAAAATTCATGAGTGGACAGTTTTATTTAGAAATTGAAAGGTAATAATAATAATAATAGCAATAACAATTATGCTACACCAAAAAAGGGATGCACAATGCACTTGCTTACCACCCACTGACCAATGCCCAGACAGTTCCCAAGCATATATACTGAGCATGATGTTATAAGGCATGGAATATCCCTCTCAGCTGTTGGGGTCAGCTGATCCAGCTGTGTCCCCTCCCATCTCCTTGTGCCCCCCAGCCTTCTCAAAGGGGTGTGGTGTGAGAAGCTGAAAAGTCCTTGACTTAGAGTAAGCACTGCTCAGCAAAACATCAGTGTATCAACACTGTTCTCAGCCTAAATCCAAAACACAGCATGGGACCAGCTCCTAGGAAGAAAATTAACTCCATCCCAGCTAAAACCAGGACAGCAGGGTCCCAGGACATCCTGGGAACTGCACTCTGAACCCATCCAAGATGCTTTCTAGCTCTGACACCACAGCAGGGGTGGGTGTCTTGTGCTCCCCAGCTCACAGCAGGTCACCAGCACTGGGCATTATCTGCTTGTCCTCTGGCCAGCTGTTGGCTCCATGTTAGAGCTGACTGTAGAAATGATGCTACTTCTGCATTTGGCAGTGCATGTTTTACACAATAATCAGGTGTTTGGACTGGTTTTAAAAACTTTTTTTTTTCCTATGAAAGGATTCATGATGACTTTTTGAAGGTGTGCAGGCATCTCTGTTCTCTAGAGAGTGCACCTCCACAGCTTTGATACATCTCATCAGCAAACCAAGCTGGAATTTACAATGCTAATATCAAAGAGATTCCTCCTCATTGGTTCCCATTTGTTTTATGGTTATCCAAGGAGTAGAATTTCTCCACATCGAAGCTGAAGGCAAAGCTGGACATCTTCCAGAGCTCTGGAACATGCAGAGTTTACAGTATTGACAGGATCTCCTTTGGCCTGTGCCTGGCAGCTCCCAGGCAGGGCTGGAGAGTCCCCCATTCCCTCCAGGCTTCCTGGTGTCAGGCATTGGGATCATTCCTGGGACACAGGGTGTCCACACCAACTGGCCTCATCGCCATCACATGTTTCAGGCTCCCAGAGGCACCAAGAGGTCCTGGCTACACAGAGTCCCCTGCATTGCCCAAGGCACCTTGCAGCACAGTGTGAGGGTGTATTCAGACAGCCCCACGCTCCTGGCTTGGGCTCAGAGCCTGCTGAGCTCGGCCAGCTTGAAACCAGGATCTTCCCCAGCCAGGCTGGGAGTCCCAGGATGCTGGGAGCAGCACTTGTCTACTACACAGCCTCACCCAGAGAGGCTACTGCTTACTGCTGCAAGCAGGGAGCCCTCTCACAGATTTTATGGAAAACCTGAATATTTTCTATGTTTTAATACTGGGAAAAGTTCCCCTCTTCTTATTTGGACCAATAAAACATAGGAACTGCTTTTTCATCACCCCATTTTTCTCCTTTCTAGAGAAATTAGATCTTTCTTAGTTTAGAGGAGAAAAATCCCCTGCACTGAAAGAGAATTGCTCCTTTCTCATTGCTGTAGCACAGGGGAAAAACTCTGCAGTCAGACTGTTTTACCTGCAGTCTTTTATGTATTCTCTGGGCAAAGAAAGAAAGGGAAGAGGTTTCTAAACTGAAGATAATTTCTTCCCAGGTGTGTGGAACACATAGGTGTAACCCTTTTCTTTCCATCACATTTCAGACTACTTTCCAGTAGGCTTAAAGGCAGGACAAAAGCAAGAATCAGCCAAATTTATTCCAGTTTCCTGAAGAACTCTGTCTGCATTTTGGAGCTCTAAAGTCCTGTGCCCAGCATAGGATGATGTGCAGATCTGAGGTGTAAGCAAAAATGAATGATTAAAACAGAAACACACCATTTTCTAAGCAGCATCTTGATTTCTGTGGAAAGGGGTATTGCACTTTCTCTCCCAGCAGTGGAAATCAACCACAAATACTTCAATATTGAATATATTGAAGTATTTGTGGTTGATTTCCACTGCTGGGAGAGAAAGTATAATACCCATATTATTACCCATTGATTTCCACTGCTGGGAGAGAAAGTATAATACCCATGGCCATATGGGTATGGCCATGCATATTGAATATGCATGGCCATACCCATAAACTTAACTTTTCTTGGTTTCCCCAACATGGGGAAAATTATCTTTCTCTTTATTCTGCTCAGTGATTTATTCATTATTTTGGTGCTAACAATGATTTATTTTCTTCTTGCTAGCCTTGCTGTAGAAGATATAGTTGGCTGAAATCACAGAAAAACTTTTGCACAATGCATATTATCTCACTAAGAAAAAGGTTCAAAATTGGACTTTGCATCTTTGCATCACTAGTGAGACTGTATTGTCTCCAAATGACCACTGTGTTCACAGTGGCCTTAAAAGAAAGCAAATGGAAATAAAATAAAAAATAATAAATGAAATAAAAAATTATCTCCATTACCCTTAGGCAGACAAGAACTGGCTGAAAACAGAGGTGGAAGTAGATAGAGCTTTATTCAGCAGCTGGACTTAAAGAAAGACTACATATTTGAGATACTAAAATGCCTAGAGAAGTGTCAGAACAACTTCAGTCTTTCTCAGAATTAGGTAAGACTCATGAATATCACCATCCTGATGGGTATTTCTGAGAAAAAGCCTAGAGATGGTCATAAATAAAGCAAGAGGCTTTAAGAAGACAAAATCAACTGGATATGTGGGTGAAAATACAAATATTCATGGTAGTCATGGCATTGCACGGGGTAGCTGCTCACATCAGCAGAGGTAACCCTGTCAGCAACTGTAGATATTTTATTAAATTTAAATATGAGGAGTCCACTATGGCATTACAAATATGGCACTTTCCATAGGAAGGGTACTGGAGAAATCATTATCTACATCTCTTCATAGGTGTTGGCTATGATTTGTCCCTGAAGTCATACATTCTAGAAAGCATCAACAACTCCATATGTAATCACAAATTATTTTCACATACTTATCAAAAGCCAGCCAGATGGGTGGGTGGTTCTGGTGAAAATGTCCTGCATTCAGGCAGCTGTAAATACTCAACCACCAGTAACAGATTTTAAAGTGTCTCTGGAACGTTGCTGGAAGCACAGATAATGTTCCTATAAATGTTATTAAATCCAAAGCCACTCAAAGCAGAAATTAAAGTTTCTCTAATTTTGCCTTCTCCCTCACAGTTCAGATGACTCACATGCTACCTATCTTAGTTAAGTGGGTTTCTCACAACCCAAGTCCCCAGACAACTGCCTGGGGAACCCTTACAAGCCACTCATCCTCTGTGTATGGCACTGGGCTTCATTTGGTACAGCAACCACATGAGAATGAGAGAATGGGAATCCATTAAATTCTCGAGTGCTATTGAATATTTTGGGAAGGACACTCCCTAAAACTGCTTAATATTTTCTGGTAAATGAGCACTCAGAGGCCATGGTAGAGAAAAATACATAAAGGAGAAGGCAGAGAGTTTCTAAAGTATGTTTTAGCTTACCCCATGTCATATATTTTGTCCATCATGACATAAGACACCACAAATGCTGGTAGACGTGTTTCATGGCAAATGCAGGTCATTCTTTGGGATTTGGAAAAGGGAAAAAGTAACAAATAACAGGGTAACACATCATTTTTGGTGTTTGGACCTCATCAATTTATGTGCACTTCTTGAAACAGTGCCCTGTGGAAACTTGTTTAAGTCACACACAAGGAATTGCACAGAATCCAGTACTTGTCAAACTGAAGTGTTTTACTTTGTGAAGAATTAACTTTGCCTCTCAAAACCAGCTGTGGATCTGCAAAATTACTTATGGATAAGTTTATTTCCCTCTCTTTCCCATTAATCACAATGTGACTTACTTAATTTACTTAAGCCAGGACTTCTTTTATGGATTCTTAAAAGGGAATGGACAACAGGGCAGATTGGGCACTGGAAGCATTTCTTTACCAGAAGGGTAAAGAAATTCCAGATTGGGCACTGGAAGCATTTCTTTACCAAGAGGGTGGTCAACCTGACCTCAGTCTGTTGAAACAGACTTCACAGGGAGGTGATCAATGCTCCAAAGCTTGCCAGTGTATAAGAGGCATTTGGACAATGCCCTTAAAATCATGCCTTAACTTTTGGTGAGCCTTGAGGGATCAGGATGAGATGATCGCTGTAGGTCCCTTCCAACTGAAATTGTCCATTCTATTTCATTCTGTGCTGTGCCATTTAATTGTTTTGGCCATTCCTGTTTTCATCCCTGAGAGAATATTGAATGATTTTTTTTGGTGGTGAAACAATATCTTGGTTTTTCTTATTCTAAAGAAAAATTGATGGTGATATAACAGCCACTATAAATGCATCCTCAAAGTAAAATCTTATCAGTTATAAATTTAAGAGTTTGTATTTTGATCACACTTTAAAAACCACAAAGTTTAAAATTAACTGTACACTTCATAAAAGAAAAAAACTACCAAATAGCACTTAAGAGGCTGTTCATTTGATCTTTGCATGGTTAATAAAGGATCTGATGTGAATACTCCCTTATACAAACAGAAATTTGTTCCACTGTGTTATTTAGTGTCGAATCAGACACTAAACAGTTAATTCAAAATCCCATAGTTGAATAGTTGAGTCATTGCAAAAAGGAAACATTTAGACTCACTTGAGTAAATAAAAAATTCACACACCATGACCTATATCCTCTTTTTTTTTTTTGATACCACAGCATAATTGTGCCTAAAATGGGAGGGACATCATTGCTGATCTGTGACTGTGGCAATCATTCTTTCATTCATCACATGTATCCAAGCTGTATCTGTATCTGACTGCAAATAGAAATGGAAGCAGTATCAGCAAATTAAATACTGTCCTTGGCTGCCTAGGAAAAAAAAAAAAAGAAAACAAGAAAAAGTGATCTGGTTAAATACTTGCAACTTCAGGTGTGGCTCAGCTCAGGAACTGCATCTCTCCATTCTCTGACATGGGTGAACTTTCTGAGTGAGCTGCTTTCCTCCTACTTTCCTGTTTGCCAGGAAAAGCTCTCATGAGTTTATCAATCCTTGTTGTGCTATTAATGAAGCCATCAGAATAGAAGGGTTGGTTCAAGGCATAAAAAGAGTAGCAGACTCTACATTACAACCAAGTACCTGAGCAATGGCATGTGTTAAGAGCACGCCCTCACATGATGGATATGAGTAACTGGGCTCATGTTGGCAGCAAAAAAACTCTGCATGGAGGAGTTTGCCTGATTTACCATCCCTCCCAGCCACAGACCAAGCTATCCCCAAAGCAGGAAGGCAGGCCTCAGCCCCATGCAGCCTGTGTAATTCTCCCTTCATGTTTAATGCTAAACACAAAGTCAAGGACAAGCTGTAGAAGTTGTAGTCAGGCTTCTGTGAAGCTAATTGCAAAGATTACCTCTATCTATTTTCACCCACCCCAAAGAGGAGTTTCTTTATCAGCCCTTTTGGAGAAAGATGCAAACAACAGAATGCTTATGCTCACTTGCTTTAATTCTACATGCTCCCAGTGTTTCATCACCCAGAACATTTAAGGGAACCACAAGAAACTGCTAGAAGTAGGGGAGCTCAGTAGCAATCCCACATAGTTTAAGATTATTTAAGATTCTGGCAGGATACTCCAAGTGAACAAATCACCATGTAGGAGCCAAATGAGGAAAGAATCTGGCTCATCCTAGTGTTGAAAGACAGCTGACCTTTGAGCAAATCCACTCATAGTTGTTATGTACCAGAGCAGGTCTGAAGTAAAGACAACAACAAACGATGCCTGGTGCTGACAGCTAAAACCAGAGTCCTAAAACATCTATCTGCTGAGCAGAGCCAAGCAAAGCATCAGCTTGTGCCTCTGATCACAGGCCACCAAGAAAGAAAAGCAGCATTCCTTGGCACATTCCCTAGCCAGGCAACTTTCCATGGCTATTTTTGACAACTACCAGGTGGTGGCCAGCCAATACATTCTGCAGATGGGCAGATGATCACATCTTGTTGCCAAAAAGCTTTAAGTGATTTACTCCCTTAGAGACGTCCACAGTATTTCTAAGCTCAGTCCCAAGCAGCAGCACAGGGTGAGCTGAGAAAAAGTGCCCAGCAGATTTGTCACTTCAGCTTACTTGTCAGAAGATAAAGCAGAGCTTACAGTGTTCTTCCAACCAGCTCAGGGGAGTCCTCAAAGTTACCTGCACACCCGGAGGAGGATTGTGTCAAGCCCATGAAGGTGCCTTTGCCATGGGTGAAGTTTGTTTCTGAGCACAGCCATGCTGCTGTGCAGTGCATCTCAGGCAAACAGTGCAAACATAAATCTGTCCAAATTTGGGGGGTGCTTTATGGAGAGCTGAAGCCCCTTTGAGTGGCATGCTTCTGCCAGCAGAAAATAAACTGTGTGACTCTCATGCCAACTGAGAGCATCCCTTTCTAGCATTTTCAAACACAATGTTACGTAGGAAGATGCCAGAGAAGTAGTCAGAAAACAAAAGAAACTGCAAGCCAGGGTCTTGCAAGTCTCCAGTGGAAATAGTATTCATGTCAAATGACATAAGTGTCAAACATGAGTCACTGCTGCCATTTCTCCCCTGCCAGATCAGGGAAATGTATACTCTGTGGCCAAGGCAGAGCAGGACAGGATGATAGATATTAGGCAGTTTGACTCCAGGGCAAATGAGCTGTTAGGGTTTAATAGAAGTGTCTCTCTATAATGCATACTACATTTCCATAGCACCCAATGAAGGACTGGAAACTGTCTTACAGCCAGTGTGAGTTTACCAACATTTCAGTGGCAGAAAGCAATACTCTTGGAAAGCTCTCCTGAACCACTGCCCACATTTGGTAGCTGTGGTGACTAATACAAAGCTGTTGTTTTAAAAACACCATTAGAACAAGAAAGCTACTTCATTTTCCTCCCTCACTGTAGGCCAAGTGCCAGCAGTGACTGGCAGCTTGATCTGTCAAACAAGAAAGACAGCTTGATCTGCCAAACAACAAAAGTTTAGGTTGGTTTCTTATTTAGACATGAGAAAGGTGATGCACCTTTGAAAGTGTGTACACATAAATCATACCTGTTCATTCTGAGAGCATGGTCTTACATAAAAGGGGCTGCTTAAACTAAGAGTAAAGTGGGCCAATCCTCAGCCATTGCAGTACTGTGAGCGAAGCTCCAGCAGTTCACAAATGCCAGGGATCTGCCCTATTGTCTGCCTTTCCATCCCACTTTATTGTCTGTGAAGTTTGCCTTCAGTCTACCCAAGTTTGATGTACTTCAATAACTCAGTCAACAGAGGGAAGCAGATGGCAAACGTTTCCTCCCAGAAGCCTGGGGTTTCTTTCTAGCATCTTAGTGATAGGAGAGGTATCACAGATCCCTCTTACACAGATGCAAACTCTCTGGCCAGCACCACTGTGCTTTGCCATCGGGTTTCCTCTCTTGTCAAAGCATCACTGACTCTTAAAAGTCAAAGTCAAAGTGAGCTGGTTTGATTTTGGGACTAGCAGTGTTCAAGGTTTGAACCGCATCTTACTTCTTCGACAACTTCTCCAGACAAAAAAATCTGTTGGGAAAAACCCTGCTAATGCTGATTGCTCCCTGCTCATCTGGACACCATAAAGGCACTCATGTTGTTAAGGTCACACTGTGTCATCCCTTGCAGGTGAGGTGCAGGCTGGGTTATCTCCAAGAATATAGGAGGAAGTTCAGGGGCCGGGAGGGAGGGTTTGCTGTGGTGCCTGAAAATGCTGTTATTTTTTTAGGTGTGCTTGTCTGTGAGCCTGCAGGACTCTGACAGTTCAGTGTGCCCAATGCTTTCCACTATTTTCTCATTTTTTAATAACACATAATTCAAACTTATGAATAGTGACTATTTCACCAGAGCATAACCATAACCTGTCATCTGGAATAGGCATTTGCAGTAGTGAAATGCTTTTGCTCCATAGAGATACCAGTACAGCTCCAGAATAGAAAGATATTTTCTGACACTAGATTACTTACAGTAAGAGATATCTCAGTGTTCAGTGGCACTGAATTCATTATTTGTCCATTTTGACCACGTCAGACTTTATCCCACAGGTTCCAGAGAGAAACAGCAATCTCCAACTGCAACAGTGATCTCATCCCCCTGAAGATAGCAGGGCGAAACTTCTAATTATTACCCAGAAGTACCCATGGTACCTCTGCACAGGTTTTTTGGTTTTTTAAAGAAATCTTCTTTCCCTTATGCCAGATAAATATTAGAACTGAGCCCTGACACAGTTGCTGGCCTCAGAGGGAGAAGAAGGAAAACCCAGGAGAATCAGCCCACTGCACCCCAACATGCAGAAAGCCACAGAGACGTCAGGGCACAATACATACTATAAAGTTCTTTGCTGGAACAAAAGCACCCTCATTGCACTCTCATTCTCTTTTAAATCAACAGAGTTGTAAAAGTTATTTCTATAGGCATCTATTTTCTCTCTCATAAAATTGTTTGAAAGCATTTCCCAAACAGCCCCGTCGCTATTGTGCAGCCCACACCCCGCCCCAAGCGGCGCTCCTTGGCTCCCATGGGCCGTGCCACTGAATACTGCAATCACTCAGCTGCCCCGCAGCCTTCCTCCTCTTGTGAGAGCCAGAGCACAAACCAAAATTGTTCCAGAGTCACTAATCTGTGTTTTCTGTACACTCCCTAAGAAGAAGCACAACTGACCTCTTTTCGTATGTCCTCCAGAAAAGTTTTCCTACCCACTCTAAGAAGATTTCGTCTTTCTCTCCTTACAAAGGATTGCAAAACAAGTCCTAACAAATCCTAATTGCCTTTTTTTTTTCCTCTGACATCATCATGTGAAGACCACTTGCCCAAGGTTAGAAGGGCTCCTTGTTCATCCCCTGAATACATCGCTCCAAGTTAGAGATTGGCCATTTTAAGCAACTGAGCCATGTGCAGGCACAAATGCCTTGCTGAAGCATCTAGCTGTTTATTAGTGCTGCACATTTGTCTTTGTTCCTGCTATCAGTCAGTAGAACTAGAGAGGCAACAGAGGGAAGCAAGCAATTACTTAGGGGAAAAATAATCTGTGGCATTGTTTGTGCCCAGGGAAGGCTGCAAGAGCACAGCTGCGTCTGCAGAAATTCAGGATCTGGGGCACCTTGTGCGAAAGGAGTGATGTTTTATTGTCAGCTTCTGATCCAGGTAATTACATCCATTTCATGAACAGAGGCAATTTCAGTGAGAACAAAGGTTCAGCCTTATCTGATGGTGATCCTATCTCTTGTGTCCAAGCAACTGATACACCACACAGGGTAGGAAAGCACCATGATGTTTCTGGCAAGTGAGGAGGATTGAGGGGAATATCCCCTCCTTTCACACATGGGCTCCTTTTCTCAGCCCTCACCTTTTCCACAGTCCCAACAAGTTCCCTTTCATGCCTTTAACTCTGCTCAAACCTGCACTCTAAATGCCAATTTTCACATCCTAGACATCTTTAGTACTGCACATTTTCCACTGGGATCCCAGCTGGCCCCTCGCCACGTCCCTACCATGATCCAGTGGCACAATGGCAATCTGTGCCATCTCAACAGAGTCTTCAGCTGTGCATGCCCCATGATCACACAGAGCCCTCACATGGGTATTTTTCTCCCCTTAAACCCATTCTTATCCAGATCTGGTCCACATGAAGATCACCTATATGTGTCACCACTTATCCCTCCCTCTTGAAGGGGTCTGAGTATTGAAGACCTTCACCCTACTGACAAACTATGCACATGATCATTTGAGACATCGTAAGTGAAGCCATGCCTTCAAATAATTTATTTAAGACCTAGTACATTACACACAAAGGACTGTGTTAGAAACACAGTGCTGAGGTTTGAAGTCAAACACCAAAAAAAACACATCTAAGGGAAGTATTAATTTTGCCTACAAAACCTGTTTCATTCCAAACACTGGCTGGATTTCCTTTCTTCAGGGTGTAGTGAAGGGATCTGGTTGTTGCTGAAACTGCTGAATGTGTTAGGAGACTAGAGTGGAAAATACAGTCTTAGACTTAAGGGTAAAGTGGGAACTGGATTGTTTGGGGGTTTTTTGGGTTTTGTTTTTTTTTTTGTTTTTTTTTTCTTCCATTTACTTAAGTGCTGTAGGAGACTAGAAAAAGGCTTCCTAAATGTTCCCTATGCTGAAACTCTGACATGGGTAGTAACTCAGACTGATGTGAAGAACTATTCACCCTCTGGGGCTTCCAGAAAATCAAGAGCAGCTGTGCTTTGAATCCAGAACTGCTGCAGAAGTCCTGAAGAGAAAAATGAACCCAGTTTGAAACACCTCTGCCAAGAAGCTCAACTATTTGATTTTCAACTTTCTGAGTCCCAACTTCTTACCCAAAACGTAGTGCTACACCTCCACAGTACACTGCACATGTCAGCTAACTTTGGGGGTAGGCAGATGCAGTAGTGTTGAGACTGAAAAAGCCCTGGGGATAGGGAGTTTATTAATAAAAAACCTACTCTTTAGAATTAGACTTCAACATAAAAGGGGTCTCAACTTTTCCCTGGTGCCATACCCACTCGCCTGGACTATGCTTCATTCTGCAACTTCTGTGATCTTGGAGCAAAGTCAGGCTAGGTGTTGCATAGAAGCTCAGTGTACAAAATTACCTTCATGCTCTCTCCCTGTCCCACAGGATTAACAGCACTGTTGGAACAGTACAAATGAGTGAGGAGCAGACACTGTCGCCAAAAATTAAATCTAAGGTGGCACTAGCCCCTGGCAAAGTCTTCTCTAGCCTTTTTCAGTCAGTCAGACATAGTTGTTAAGGGAACATTTTTGGGGATGTGTCAAATGTAATCTCATAAAAATCTCCTTTCTGATGGGAGGTTTAGGTTATAAAAGTTAATGCAATGCAGATAGCTGAGCTGAACAGGCTGTTTCCCAATAGACTCTGGTATAAAAAGTATTGCATTATATGAAGCTTGAATCACAGCTTTCTCAGCAACTGCTTAGTGCAGGCTGGGTATCTAGCTCATGAAAGGCAATGAAAATAGTATGGAGAGGAGGCTGCAGTTCCTAGGAGAAGACCTGGCAATAAGAAGGGGATTTTGAATCTTTTTTTTTCCCCCCATCAAAAAGTATACAGCCAAAATGAAAGCTAAAGAAAAATTTCATTATTTCTCCCTCTTTATTTAAAAAAAGCATAAAGTCAGACTGTCTCACTAGCACATTTTGAGGATATTGATGCAGTTAAAAACAAACAAACAAAAAACCACAGGGACTTTTCTACCCGGAAACCTGTTGTGTCACTCCTTCAGCTTTGTCCCTGGTGGCAGACCATGGGAATTCCCAGTCTCGGGCCCCTGTGGCTCTCAGCCAGCCCTGCCATTGAGGCTGTGCTTTCAGCCTGGGATGTTGCTGTGCTGCAGGGGCAGAAAATAACCCTTCAGTTTGCTTCCTGGTAGGATGAGGTCGGGTCTGAGGGGTCCTGCAAACCTCTGTCAGCACCACAAAGAAGCAGGGAGCCTTCTACCTCCCATGAAGGAGAGAAAAATTAGACAAACTTTGTTAAAACTAGCAACAACCCAAAGACTTCTAGAGTCCCATAACATATTTTGCTTTAGTTTCTTTCATGGAATACCTTACTCATTCAGGGCTCTCATAGCTTGAAGGCTGGCTGAGGAGAGTATGTGGGATTTCTGCTGTCTCCTTTGAAGCAGGCACAGATTTAACAAGTGAGGGAATGACAACCACTTAGCTTTACATCTGCAATCACACCTCTTGGTGTGCTTGGCTAATTTGGTGCCCCACATCCCATAACATAATTTGTAGCCACGTGGTAGTTCAGCCCCTGGCTTCATGTGGGAACTGCACCTGCCCCCTGCTCAGCCCATACTGGTTTATGTGGTGGGAAAGGTCTGTGCAGCTGGAACGGAAGTACAGAGGGCCAGACCTTGGAGGTCTGTTGGAAGGGTTTGCCTTCAAAAGAGCTTCTCTTTCTTCTTGCATGGCATTTACAGCACAACACTGACTAATGCACCTTCCCCTGCCCACACCAACCTGGTGGATATTTGGGTTTGGCCCACAGGTATGCGCACCATTAGCATCTTTACCTATTCCAATTCTTAACAGGGTAAAGTTTAATCATTCTTATTCCTGCTGCTATTTTGGGGAAGAAAAAGAGTCATTCTGTCATTGCGTGCTCCAGAAAACATGAAAGTCTCTAAGGAGCCCAGGCTTCCTGTTACCAATGCCTTAAACTTTGCCCCACCTTTGGGAAGCACAGGCAGCTAGTGGAAGAATGTCATCCACTCTAACAATTGATTTTCTTATGTACAATAACGTCAGACCTTTTAAATAAAAGGCTGACCTGTCTCCTTCTAAAATAATTCATCTGTTTTATGGAGTGTTGTTCTGATTATATACAATTCCCACAAGAAGGGAAGTACCTTTAAAATAAGGACTATTCAGTACTAGTACAGGATTTCCTCTTGTTGTTGATAATTTCCTCCTAACAGAAGACGCAATGAATCCCAGAGAAATTCAAAGGGGCAATCTACAGACAGTTAGGCATCTACATCATACAGGGAACATTGTTCAATCACATTGATGTTTTCCTGATGAAGTAAAAAACAGATATACCTGTTGTGCAGCATATAAAAGAGTTCTTACAGAACACACTGCAGTTCCCTTTGCTACATTTTTAATCACTATCCAATCCCACTAACTTTCACATAATCATCCCTGAACAGCAACAAATGACGTTTTTTCTCTTTTCTTCTTTTGCTATTGAAACCCAGCCTCTGAAATGGCCTAAAGAAGGCGGGCTTGGTGACAATAAGAGGATTACCCAGTCATTATCAGCCCGATCTACAGCAGATATATAACATGAAAGAAGTTCTGTGTTCTCTCTACCAGATATCCCTTGACTCAGGAAGAGGCTCCATACTCACCTTTACTAGAAGGGCTCATTTCCACTACGGGTCAGAATATGCACCTCCTAGACATGTAATTGTGAAGGAGACCTCCTATCTACAGAAATGACTAACCCATGAGAAACACCATATCAACACCCAAGAGCTAAGTGGCAGCACTAACAGCTAGGTGGTAACTGCTGATGAAGGCTGAGTGGCTTGTGGAAGAGGCTGCCAGTCACTAGATGCTCTTATCAGTTATTCTGATGTCTCAAATTCTCTGTCAACTTGGGTCAAGCCCCATCTCATGCTTTAATTCCCTGACCTCCTTACACTTATTTGTCTGGATTGTACAAACGCAATCAGTAAACCACACTATGATGCACTCTTACAGCCATCGATGTCCATCTAGCCCTGGTTTCTCCTTAGCCAGTGGGATGACCCATCAATGAAATTCAATGAAGATATTCACATGCATTGTTTCAGCACCTTCTGGTTTTAAATAACGTGTCTCACTGTTTGTATGGTGCTCATACTGAGAAAAATTATGAATACTGAGTACTACCTTCCCCTCTCTAAATTCTCTACATACTGGCATGCAGCGTATTTTCTCATCTGATGTCAGATATTTCCATATCTTTGCCTCAGGCAATGCAAACAAATGCATCTCTTCATTCATCTGTTCACAGCTTCAATTTTCCTCTGATCCTACAGATCAGCCTTCCTTCCTCCTCCTGCCTTTCTCCTGCAGAGCTGCTTCACCACCTTTCCTACTCCCAACATCCTTCCATCTGTGAAAGCAGGGCAAAACAGAGCAATGCATGTACCTGTTTAACCTGTTACTGTTTGTGCCTAGACTTTACAGCTTACCCTGGAGAAGCCACCTGGAATGCTCCAAGAAGTCTCTTCAGTGCAGAGAGAAAAGTGTGGTCTGCAATGTCCTCCCTGTGCTGAGGCTGCCCCAATGAGGAGGAGGTTTGCAGAACTGGTTCCAGCCATTCCTCCCCTTCCTTGCCAGAAGGTTTCACCTGAAATGAGCAGCCTTGTAAAAGACTTTGAAAAGGTCCAATCGATGTAATGTGGTTAGGGGGTCTACAACCAGGGCAGAATGACCCCCTGCTCAGCTGTCCTGAGCATTTAGATAAGCCCCTCCTGCATTATACAGCTGTGTTACATGATTTATTGAGATAAAAAATAAAAAACAGCAGGAAGGGAACCTACATCTAAGAACTTTGCTGAGAAGGCTTGGGCTGACTGCACGGGTTAGAGCAGGACAGTTTGGTCCACTCCTTCAAGCTGCATGAATAATCAGCAGAATTTGCTAGACAAAAAATTTCACAGGACTAGGTGGAAAAAGACAGAACAACATCTAATACCTAAGCACTTCCTTAATAAAAGCCTTCACCAAATGAACATTTCAGACTCCCAAAAGACACCTTCAAGGATCTGTATCTTACAAGGCACTGGCATTTCAACATTTATGACTGCAGACATGCTACTATATTGCAAGCATGAGTCAATGCCCACATCTCCTGGCTCCAGAAGAAAGGGACTGTTCTAATTTTTATTTATAAGCTGGGCAAAAGGAAAGAGAGTAATTCGGTTACAGGCAAAGCACACACAGACCCTGCAAGGTCAGGCAGGTTGGTTAACACATGAACATATCCGTGCCTTGTTGTACTGAGTCACAAACACCCCAATCCATCTCTGCATCCTTTCATCTAAGGCCTCAGAAAAGGGCTTTCTGCATAATTTTTGTTGCCTTCCAGCACAAAGCCCAAGGCCTCTACATTATTCACTAGAGAATCCCAGCACCATGTAGGGCATGTTGCAATCCAAACTGGGAGTTTCTGGCAATAAACATTTGTGAGCATGCACACAATATAAAACAGGAAGAAGGATTTCAGTTTATCTGTGTTCACTTGGGCTTGTTTGTTGCTTGGGGAAAAAAAAAAAAAAAAGCCTGGCAAACTTCCCACCACTATGCAATAGTCTAGGAAGGCTCCTGTCACCTGGGGACTCACATGCTGATGTGTGAGTGAAGAGAGCAATAGGCAGGATTCATGGGGTTTTCAGCAGGATCCTAATAAACTCTGTCATGCTACCAGTGTTAAGACAGGAGTGCTGAACAGAAAGTGTCTTAAGAACTACTGACAGCTTCTTTCCAAAAGCTAAAAAATGTCACTTTCATCAGCTATTCCTTTACGCCAAAGCACAGAATGGATTTCCAGAGGTTTGTATCTGGTTTTGTGCAGCATTTACCAGCCTTTTAAATTTATTCTGCACTCCAAGCCAGCTTCCTTAATAAAGGAGGATAGTATTAGCTTATATGCAGTACCACATCATCTTACATCCTATACAAAACTTTAGCCTGAGGATTTCCAGATGGACACATTTCATCCAAAGCAATTGAAGATCGTTGGGGGGTCATAGGATCAAGACACATATGCATTTCCTTTCTTTTCCAGCATCCCTCTGGTTAAGCTTGTGCTCCTGAATCGCTCTTTTGCAACAGGGTAAACAAGTAAACCTTTTGGACTCTGGAGATATCTATTGCCTAAAGAACTAAGCTTATTTTGCCTTTCTCAGTTTCTCTTTAGAAACCTAACATCCTTCAGGAAAGAAAAAATAGCAGAATGTCTCAGAATTGTAGTTTTTAAAGAAATAACAGCATTTATCATTCATAGAGAAAATTTCCAACTAAAACTGCCTCTTGAGGAAAGGAGACCAAACACTGCCATAGCTGTTTCACTGCTGGCAAAACAGATGTACATTAAGTGATTGCTAAGACAGATTTACAAAGTTGGCAGTAACCCTGGACTTACAATCCTGGTGTTTCAGCTTCTGGGCCATGCATTTCCCATTTGAATTACTAGTCTTTGTGAGTTGCATTCATTTCTTTCTATGATAACAACAAAATCAGTAGATTTTTGAATCCCTGAAAATGAATATAGAAATACTGCAAAAGTTGAATTAGTACTTTTCATTAATACCTTTGTCATTGGTAATAAAAAGAGAAGACAGTGGATATAGAGACAAACACCAGCAGCGAAACTTTTATTGCAGTCTGCTTCTGAAGTCCATTCAAGGGTAGGACAGTGGGACAAAAATAATTATAGGGGTCTTTCTACACAAAAGAGCCAGCTATTTAGAGGGAGGCAAAGTCATTTGAATGTCAATGAAATAACCATTAAAAGGCTGAGAAGCATTGCCATTTATTAAAAGATCTAAAGAATAGTTGCATGCACTATAGCAATCTTCTAGGTAGGAGTTGTTAATTTGCTATAAAAACCTGTTAGGGACAGGGCAGAGCGTAATTAAACAGGAGACAATACACACTGTGAAAGGAAACTGGATTTGGAATTTTACAGCCTCTTATTTCAGGTTTCTACATGAAATACTACGCTCTATAATCTCTCCTTAATAACACCTATGTATTTCTAGCTCCCACAGTGTTTTGCATTTCATTTCTAGCAGTGGTCTCTTACAGCCCCAGAAGGAAGGTAAAACAAGGTTACGCACTTGAATGCTCTCCCGCTCTTCCCAGCCTCACAGCAATCCTTCTTCCGAGAAAGTCTCTCATCAATGCCACTCCTTAATTGGCCTGAGAGCCCCTCTTTAAACAAAGCTCTCGTCTCCCACAGGGCCGAGTTCTTTCTGCTATTCTGGCACAGCTAAGTCCAGACAAGGATGTGCCATTTACCAAAACAAGTGCGCTATAAATTCAAATGTGCAGGAAACTAAAGTACTTCCAGAAGTTCTGCAGGTTCAGTAAAAAACGCCAGGTTTTTACTTCAAGCAAAGGTGTTAGACACTGGTGGTACCACTCAGAAACAAACACAGGATCAGTCAGAGATCTGCGGTAGTTTCTGCACTGATGAATTTAATGTGATCTGAACCTCATTCTAACATACAAAACTTCATTCCAGACCTATAGGACAGATAACAACTTCATGAGTTAGACTCATAGAAAAGATATGTCATATTTGTAGAGATGATCACTTTTTAAAGTTAATACAAGTCACTAAGAATATTTAAGTGCAGTGCAGCTTTAACCTCTTATTTAGCAGAAACCCTGCTATCTTCACTACCTGCCCACGCGTTGCCAGGCACATAAAAGTGATGTGCAAAAGAAATCCTACATTTTCCTTCCCTTGACTGTTACTCCAAGGCACTGTGGTTCTTCATGGACTCAGCTAGTAAAGCTACACATGCCATAATATCTGAGAAAAGAGCAAATACAAATGGCCACAGCAGGACTAAGTAGCAATCGTTCAACATCTCCTGTGACACCCACAGGCATAGAATTCTCCACTGATATATATCAGACAAGCATGTCATTTAAAATACTTTGTTCTTTCTTCTTTATTTAGCCACAACACAGATACAAGAGCAGGCAAACCCCTTCCAGTGGAACTCACTCAATAAACCTGTTCAGATTAAGATTCTTGTGAAATCAAGCAAAATATAGGTACATGCACAGTCTCAGGCACACAAGAACACAGCAGAACCCTTAAAAAATGAGGAGTGGCACTGAACTGCACCTAAAATGCAATAGAAACATCACCTAGTTAGAATGCATGTTAAACAACAAGGATGTGCACTGAACAGGTTCCCACTGTACCATTCCACTGGCTATTTAAATACCAGCATCAACTGTTTCAGCTGAAAATTTGAAACTGACAGAGAAGAGTCTGACCTCAGATACCCAAGAATTCAGGCTAGCAGAACAATTACTCCACTGTAACTCAAAGCAGGATCTGGCCCTATGGAATGAAGTTGCATGTGACCAGCTCCAGCTGGGAGATTACTGCAGGTGACAACTTTAATTCCCATAACTTCCCCAGCAACTAAACCCACCACCAATACAGTGTGCAACTTGACTTTAGCATCCTCCCCACTCATACTGCTCCTTTTGATGGAAGAAATAGTGTAGTGGTTCTAGGAAGTGAGCAAATATCTACTAAGGACTAGAATAAGATTGCCAAATATACCAAATGGCTTCAGAAGAAAGAGGAATTGGGCTCTTAGATAAAGCTGGTCAAGCAGGTCCATCTGATTTGTCAACGCTTTGCTCAGAAATATAAGACTCAAATATAGTTTACAAAAAGAGTAATTCTTTATAGAACATCTCAGTGTCAAAATATTAACAAAAACACAGCTTGTAAATGCTGAGAAGAATGGTCTTGGAAAAATTAGTAACAAAACTAAGCCATCACTAACAATAATAGGTGGTATCTCTTCATAAAAAGCCAGTCTGATGTTCTCAGGAAAAATGAAACATTTGAAACAAACTGTTTACAAAAGTGACTTAAATGCTCAGCAGAGATCTAACACAAGTGTTAACAAACCACTATTGTAATTTTTTTTTTGGACAACTTCAGCAACTATCAGAAAAAAAAAAAAAACAAACAACCTGTTAATACAAAAATGTAGAAAATAAAAAGAAAAATCCATCGAGACAGTTTTTAGATAAACTCAGTTAAGGTGAAGCTGTACCTTTGTCCCAGTTACTAAGAACTTCAACTGTAAGGGTGGCATAACCCAGCTCAGCTAGGTTTATAGGCTTTCCCACCCTTGCTAAAGAGTCAGTTCTTAGAAGGCGCCAATCTCAGTCCCCCAGGGTCTGTAGGGTTTGCTGAGCGCTGCTGACTGCGTTGGTGTAGATGGGCTCAGGACGTTGGGGGACAGCAAATGAAAGGAGCCAAACGAGAAGGGGAACGCAGACAAAGATGCCATGGAGGAGAGAAGAGGAGGAGACAGTTTGGTAGTAGATGTGACCACGGGGAGCACTGGTCCGACGCTGCCATTTGGGGGCACTCTGAGTGAGGAAGTTTCAGCATGTGGGGCAGCAATTCTGGTCTGGTGATGTGGTTCTGTGGAAGATGCTGAAGTGCTGGTATTACCATGCCCATTTTGAGCCAGCAGCAACGGGTGAGGTATGTGAGGGTGATGTCCAAAGGCACTGCCCCAAGGAATGTGTCCAATGCCAGTGTGTGCACTACTCGCTGCCTCCCGTTGAGAGGCGTAGTTGTTGAGATGAGACACGAGCCGAACTCGCAGAGGGTCAGAGGCATCCAGGCCCTCTATGATACTCAGGTATCGAGCAACTTCAGCCAGGCACTCTCGAAACCCGAGACTCCGATAGTCCATAGCCAAAGCGTGAGCATCAAAATAACCTAAGAGAAAAGAACAGAGAAGGAAGTCTTAAGATGTTGTTTTCTAGTCATTGTCTACAAGTAGCCTTCCCACTCCACCCTCCCCTATAAGCATATTTCACTTGGACGTGGTTAGTATTCCCAACCATAGACTAGCTGCCAAGCTCTTTTTTTTTTCTTCCTTTTTTGTTTAACAAGCTTTTCCTTTATTTCTGTGCTGTGATGCTGCAAGTCCCAAGACCAGGCACAAACTGCCATTTTTAAAATAGAATTGCCCACTGACGCTGGAAGAAAGTATTTTTGTTCCTTCCATTTGTCTCCCTTGTGCAAGTTAAACCACAGCACACTGAAATTCATTAGAAACACAAGTCCTAACTTATCAGGGGAGACTTGAGCAGGCAAAGTACTTTTTTCTTAAAAGGGCCTTTCAACATTTTTGCTAAATCTTTTCACTACTTATTTCATCCTGTATTTTTTCCTAGTTTTGTTCTGAACTTTCAGAAAATTAGAGAAACAAGCATTAGACATCAATAACAACTGCCTTCCAAACTGCCAAAAGCTGATTCACTTTGCAGCGCTGACACACTGCTAGAGAGACGTAGTCACTCTCCTCTAGAACAACTCTCTCCTCAGAGCTAGCACTGCAAAACCTTTCAGTGCTAGTGATGTCACAAATCTTGTGAAGCAGAGAAAGTCCCTAATTCCTGATGAAACGCAAGAGAGCTGCCGTTCACTTTCTGCAGGCATTGCCAATGCTCGGGAATGCACTGCTCTCACAGCAGCCTCCCTGCAGGGCTGCTGACTCTTGTCACGCACAAAACTTTACCTTTCCCTCCTGCTGTATGCAGCATTTTCAGGTGATCGACAGTCATCTGCAGAATCTCTGCTTTTTCCAGCTTGGCTGATCCCTAAGAGAGAAGGGAAGGCACGAAACGTTTCGGGCAGAACCAGAGACGTTACCGAGGGGTGACGCTCCCTCCCGGGAAGGGATGGGGGGGCACCGCGGAGGCTCGCTGGGCGCTACCTGCTTCTCAAAGGCGCTGGGCACCAGCCTCCTCAGCTCGGACAGGCTGTTGTTGATGCGGTCGCGGCGGCGCTTCTCGATGATCTAGGGCAGAGAGCGAGGGTCAGCGGGGCCGTGCCGGGCTGCGGAGAGCCGCGGCCGGCCGGCGGGCACTCACCCCTCGGCGCCTCTTCCTGGCCAGGATCTGCGAGGTGGTGGACGGAGACATGGAGCCCGCGGCCGAGCTCAGGTTCCTGCGGGGAGCAGCGGGACACCGGTCACCGCGGGGGGTTCGGGGGTGCCGGGGCTCCGCGGGACGGAGGGGAGGTAGGGGGCGCGGCGCAGCCCGCCTGAGCTCACCCATTCTCGTCTGCGCTCTCCTTCTCCACCTCGACTGCCTCATCCAGCTCCTCGCTGTCCGACGAGCTGTACTCGGGGTGCGCCCGTTTCATGGCACCGACGGCGGGCACGGGGGCGGCGGGGCGCGGGCGGCCGTCGGGAAGGCGGCGAGCGGCGGGACGCGGGAGGAGCGCGCCCAGAGCGCGTCCCGCGCCTCGCCCGGCGCCCGTCTCTCCCATGGAATTCCCACGCCTGGCGGGCGGGCAGGAGGCAGCGGGCAGAGGCAGGGAGGGACGGAGGGAAGCAGGGATGGATGGATGGACAGATGGATGGATGGAGGGAGGGAGGCAGGGAGGGAGGGAGGGATGCGGAGGCGGCGGGCACGGACGCAGCCCGGCAGAGCACGCCCGCCACCGCCCGCCGCCCAGCACCGCCACGCGCCGGCCCCGCCCGCCCCCATTGGCCGCCGCCGCTACCGCCCCAGCCAATCGCCGCCGGCCGCTGCCGGGGCCACGCCCCCGCCGCGGGGGAGGTGCGGCCGTGGGAACGCGGCGGGAGCGCGGCGGGGGGGGGAATGGATGGATGGATGGATGGATGGATGGATGGATGGATGGATGGATGGATGGATGGATGGATGGATGGATGGATGGATGGATGGATGGATGGATGGATGGATGGATGGATGGATGGATGGATGGATGGATGGATGGATGGATGGATGGATGGATGGATGGATGGATGGATGGATGGATGGATGGCAGGCATTGGGCAGGGGTGTGAATGGGCACGTCCCCAGCTGGGGAGCCAGTGTGGGTGCTGTGGGTGCTGTGCAGATGGGCAGGACAGGGCAGCACCCTTGGGGCTCCCAACAGTCCTTCTGCCAGCTCCTCCTGCTGGGGTCCCCGGCAGCCTAAGCCCAGTGGAATCACTGCACCCTGCAGAGGCTGATGAAGTTTCTGACAGCTTCCCTAAGGCAGCAAGGGCCTGGGAGAGCTGAGTGAGTACAACCACAGAATAAATGAGGTTAGAAGAGACCTCTGGTCAACCAGACAATGGCTAGTGCCACACTAAGTGCCATATCCACTCTTTTCCTAAACACCTCCAGTTATGGTGACTCCACCATCTTCCTGGCAGTTCATTCCAGGTATCACCTTTGCTGTGAAGAAATAGCTCCTCATGTCCAACTTGAACTTCATCTGGCACAGCTTAAGACTGTGTCCTAATGTCCTGTCACTGGTTGCCTGGGAGGAGAGGCTGATCCCCACCTGGCTACAAGCTCCTTTCAGGGAGTTCTAGAGAGTGATAAGGTCACCCCCAATTCTCTTTTCCAGACTAAAAGAAGAAGGGAAAGCTTTGGCAAGAGTAGATTGCCCTCCTTAAAAAAACAAACAAAAAAACAAAAAACAAAAAACAAACAAACAAAAAAAAAACAACAACAAAAAAAACCCAAAACAAAACAAAAAAAAACAACCAAAAAAAAAAACCCCAAAACAAACAAACAAGAAAAAAACCACAAAAACTTGCGGTTTTTCAGTTTGTTGGCAATGCAAGGGAAATCAAGGCATCTCTCTTCCCTGTACCCTTCCAAACTGCAAATCTGCCAGCCACATCCTTTTCTTGTTTACTCCCCCCACCACGTATTGTGGCAGTGGGCAGGAGCAGGAACAGCTTTTAAGAACCTGAAAGCACATGGCCTTTGCTGGCAAGGAGGGAGGAATGACAGGGAAGGTCAGCACTGGACATAGGATGTGTGGAGGTCTGGCTGGCACGCTTACTGTGAGTACATGCTGCCTTTCACTCAGCAGGGCCCTCAGCCTGAATGCTGTATTCCCCCAGCAAGTCCTCTTTACTCTGCCAGCTTTCTCAGGCTGAGGTACAGGCAAAATAGGACAGGTGAAATGAGGGTGTACCCTTTGAGGTGGTTTCATAATAATTAAATTTTCATTTACATGGAGCCTTTCAACTCAGGTTCCCTTTTAAGCTGATTCTTCCACGTTTCACAATTGGATGGACTGGAGGGTAACCAAGATGAGCATCCTATGAGAGCAAAGAGTTGACGAACCCAGATTTTTCCATTCTAAGGCCCTGGGATAATTACCTTCAGCCTCCCATTGGTTTAGGTTACCAGCACAGGGTTGTCTCTTTCATGGAGATGCCCATATTTTTGCAAATCATCTTAAGTAGAAGGGAAATGGAAGCAGGGACCAAGCTAAAAGTAGTAAAAGACCTGCAGTTAAGAAGATAGAAACAGTCCTGTAGCCACCTGTAAGCAGCTAACAGAAGATGACAGAAACCTTCTATTCCCACATTATTTTTTTCACAAAGCTATCCTTTCTGCAGTGCTTTAATTAAGTTTGTGTCAGCACTTATTACATCCACCTTCCCAGCCTCTATATTTTTGTTGTGAAACTTGTCTGCCTGCACCACTTGCTTTTACAGGTCAGTGAAAGGTACGGTGACATTTATGCCTTTCTGGCCTGCAGACTACACATCTGAGTTCTCCCACCCAGGCACATATAGATCTTCTTCTACTGTGGAGAAAACAAACATGGTAGAAGAAGTTCCTTGGGATTAAGCATTGATTGCTTGGGAGTAGAGGTGTGGCCTCCCGGGTTCCCAGCACCTGGATCCTGGAGCTGCCCCCTTCTTTAGATCTGTGAACCACTGGGGCCAGGCAGCCTCCAAAGAAGCTTTCTGAGCTTGTGTAGACACTGACTTCTGCAAATGATTTACAAGAACAGGCAGGTAGAGTGTAGCTGTGCCTCCACACAGCGTGAGCAATTGTAGCTGGCTATCAGCAGCTGTGGGAAGATAGGAAACGTTTGCCTGTGTGTGGTTTCAATCTTCCTATCCAGCACTAGGAGGAGCAGACAGCAAAACCAGCTTTAAATTGCTCTTGTGCTTTTCTGGTGCTGGGCATGGATCCATAGCATTGGTCTAATTGTTCACCATGGCCCAAAGGGAAATTTTATTAGCTCAAAATTACCAACACACCAAGACAGCGCTGTCATACATCTCTCTCACCAGAACGGCAGACAGGAGAGCAGCCCATTGCTCACCAAAGCCCAAGGAAATTAAAACAGTGCATAAGGTGATCCTTCTAAATAGAATTTAATTTCAGCCCCCACTGATAGCTTTGCACCGATGAGGCTGTGAGCCTTAGGAGATGACAGCCTTCTCTCTTGTCCCCTACACTGTCACTGTGCCTCCCTTCTCCCTGTTTCACATTGCAGTGCTCTCTTGCCTGCCACATGGCCACCTCCGACTGCAGCCATGCCATGCCTCAGTCACCCCACCACCCAAATATTTCATCTCACACCCCTTCCTACCACACATACCACCACCACTTGACTTGCCCCCTTTTGCACTCCCCTCTGCCTCAGTTTCCCCATTGCTTCCAGGTTTGGCACAACTCAGCATTTCCAGATCCAGTGTCTACAGCCACATCTGGCCCCCAGTGCTGGAAGCAGGAATGGCAGGAATGGCAGTGTACAGCCATCACACCAAAGCAGAGACTCAGGTTTGAGACATGCAGGAGCTCTTGTGGCAACTGTCCTTTGGAAGGGAGTGGTGCTAGTTTTTGTGTGCACCCCACATTTTTCTTTGTTGGATGCCCCCCCTTAGTGATTTCGGTGCTACTCAAAGTGCTTGAAATGGGGCTGTTTATTGCTGCTGCAGGCTTCCCTCCAGCAGAGACCTGCCACAGCTGACCCTTGCTCCAGTGTGTGTGTGCTAAATTAACTCCCATCCCCTTCCTTTAGGTTTTCTCTCCCAAGAGAGCAAGTGCTTTGAAGAGTAATCCCGTCAACCTGTCACCCCAAGTCCCGGAAACTCGATGTTGCTATGGTTACTGTGCCCAATTCAACTGGTGGCTCTGGCACTCACATTGCAGCCAGGCAAAAACATCAGTGCTCCCCTCTGACCTCCCCTCCCTGCATATATCCAGCTGCAGCATCAGTCCCGCAAGCAAGAGTTGTTGCTCCAAATCTCGTTCTTTTCTTTACGGAGTTTTGGCTGAGTGTTGATTGTTGGTGCCACTGACACAAGGCAAAACTAGTTATCACAGGTCAGATGGAAGTGCTGGAGAAGTGAATGGGAGTGACAGAGGTGGGTTTTAGACTCCTTGCATGATCTGTTAGCAGTGCTGTGACTCTAAATGTGTTTCCTCAGGAGCTGAACTCTGACACTCCTGTCTGCACATGCCAGAGGTCCAAATAGCCAGCTCAGAAGTTAGGCTGGGGTGCTCTCTAAGCACACTGGACTGGCCCCAGCTTCTGCCATGCAGGAGCTGAGTGTCTTTGTGCTGCAGCCATTGCTGCAGCAGAAGGACATAAACCTCACACATTCAAATGCATCTGTAGTGATGTTCAGATCATCAAGACATTCCTCTCTTCAAGCTGGCAAGGACAGGGATAAATAATATTTACATAAAAGTCTTTACTGTAAGCAGAATGCTCCCGCTGCAGTGCTTCTGCTGCAGGATGAGTTTCAAGTGTCATCTTTTGGAAGCAGTGTGTAGCTATGAATAAGCAAGACTAGCACTGTCAGCATAGGAAGAGCAGCAGTGCAAACAGATATCTGTTCTGGATGGCTCCTACAGGTACTCTTTGCATTTACCTGCTTAGGCTCCAGCTCGTCTCCAAAACCAGACCTGTGTTATAACTGTGCAAAAAGCTAATCTGTGAATGCACATTCAAGCTGCTGACAGGCAAAGCTACCTCATATTTCATCAGCCCTGTGACTGAGGAGGGAAGAGGCAGATTGGCTATTTTATTACCTGGTTTCCTTTCCAATAAATTTTGCCTCTTTTCTCTTTTTATGCAAGGTTCCATCTGACCTAAGGCTCTTACAGATGTCAGCTTCTTCCATAAATATCCCTTCTTCCATTTCCACAACACAGGCTGTCCTGTGGAAAGACACTACAGGATACAGGAAGACCCTCCAGGAAGAATGACACCAGGTCATGTTAATTAATGGCTGTCTCAGAATAGATGCAAAAGGAGGCAAACTTGACATGGCACAGTGTAGGAAATTCTGGTTTGACTTGCAACCAACCACCTTTGATCTTACTCACGGGAAAGTGACACCCTGTCCATATGTATAACAGTGCACCTTGTGTAAAATCACACAAAAAGTCAGCAACACAGTATTGGCAGGACAGCCTCTGACAGCACTGCCAGCTCTAGAGGGGACAATGGCCCCAAAATTGTGTCAACTACTGACACCATCCCACCATGGTGACAATTTCACTGTAAATGGGTACTTCATTTACACCAGTGATCACTGCTCACTATCACAGTCACTCCTCACTATCACAGTACAGTTGGCACCAAATATCACAGAGTAAACCCAGCTTTTCCTTTTGCCAACTTTTTATAACCAAATTCTCTGGAGTTTACCAAAATAGTTTTGTTCTGTTCCTACAGTGCTTCAGTGAGGAATAATAATGCAGAAACTTGCTCTGGTTTCATGCTGTTCATCTAGTCAGGCTGTTCCTCACAGTCCATCGAGGAACAGGCTGACTAGATGTTTTCCTGTGCAATTTTACAACTTTGGTGTTTTAAAAGTAGTGTTCAAACCATGTTTGTGTTATACAGTGCTGTATGGAAGTCCCTGCTCTGAAGATTTTTCAGTCTGAGACCTACTTTGAGTTTTCTTTGCCAGTAAGATGCAGCTTTGAGAAAAATGTGTGTGTGCTACTCATTCTTGCTAGGAGGTGTGGCACAGAGAACAACTCCCAGACCTTGTTTTACCATGAAAACTAATTTTTTATAGTATGCTCTTTCAAGGGGAAAACCTGGCTTTTTGGCTAATAAAAACAATATTTTTTCCTAAAAAAGTTTATTTGAACTGAATTTCATTGTGAAAAAAAATAAAAATAAAACTGGAGCGTGCCCTTTAGCTGTTGGTAAGGGCAGTTTGGAATAAAGCAAATCAAAGTATTAATCCATGACTATTGAATGTACCAGCTATTAAGACCATTGCACAGATGAGTTAAATGAAAATGGTGAATAATCTGTATCTGAAGTGGTGAGCACTGCCTCCCAGAAGAGCATCTGCTCTCTCTCAGATGATAACTTGTATTCACCTCACACCTTTCTGCCCTAGGCTTTACCAGACAGCTGCTGTCCCACGGCGATCAGCCACCTGAGCAAAAGTTAAACCTGGGGAAGCAGCCACTACAGGAGACACTCCCCAGCCACAGAGAGATGAACTGTGAGGGGATGTTTAGCATGTGTGACAAGAGTGAGAAAGTGCCAGGGATTTTCAATTGCCACAAAGTTGGTCAGGGCTTTGGCTGAGGTTTCATCATGGAGATCCTGGCAAAGCTACTTCAGGTAATGACTAAGCTTGACTGGTTGGAATGTGAAACCTTATTCCAGACAGTCAGAGTGTTTGGATATTGGAGGACACAAAAATCAAATCCTGTCATCTGTTGTCTCTTCTATTATGTTATGGAACACGAGGGAAAAAATAAACCACAGAAAAGAAGTGTCACTGTGATTTTGCCAGAACAGAGTTAGATACTGTACCTACCATTTGACTTGAGCATTTTGACTCCAAATTGAGAGGTCATAATTTTGAGATTTTGAAGTGCCATGAAAGCTTTGTAACATCCTGCACTGACATTGAAGGTATTTTCCTGTGATTTCCTTTACTTCAGTCTTGCTCACGGTTCTTAAAAACAGCAGCATTCCTGTCAGTTTCAGAAAAGTCAAGACTTGTGGACCCTGCAGAGTTGACCAGTACAGCAGTGCAAAACCAGTATCCTGTATAGATCCACTGTTCCCTGAGCAACCTTCATTTCAGCTGCTTCTTAAAATGAAAAACTATTCCAGGGGAAATAGTTTTCTTCCAAAACAGCCCCTATCTAAAAGATTTATTCCAGAAAATCTCAGTTATATGGGAAAAGACATTATCAAAGCAGCATGCCAGGTCAGCTACAGCAGTTACTTTCCAGGCATACCCAGGCCTCTCTTGATTCATACTGCTCTAGCCATGATAAAAATCCCTTGTGTTTACTTGTCAGCAAACCAAACCTCTGAGACATGGCTCTCAATACATAACTGTGCAAGCACTGAGATGCCAGGATGATGAGCTCTCCAGGCAGGAGCACCCCCACAGTCACTATTAATGACGGTGCTCCAAAGCAAGTGCAAACAGTCACACGCTCTTAATGCTTACACCACAGCAAATGTGTTTAATCCCACACAATAGCTCCGTTATCCTGTGTCTTAAAGCTGTGCTCGGCCAGGGAAGTGGTGACCACTTCTCACATATATAACGTATACCAAACATATTCAGTTTGGCAGGAGGACAAGAAGCTGGAAGTGTCACACTGGAGCCTAGCCCCCTGACAGCATGAGACATGTGCTTGTAAGCTGTCTCAAGGAGGATATTTGATTGCCCTCTTTCTTCTTCTGCCTCTCTCCCAACAAAAGTAGAGTGACCTCCCCCATGACCTGGCAAGTGCTGAAATTCCCCAAACAGATTTTTCTGTTGTGCCCCAACGCTGAACAAAAGGAAACGAAGCAGCCTCGATATACTTGAAGTATGGAATGAAAATAATAGCTGGCTCTTGCTCTCCCTGCAAATGCCAATCTTTACCTCCTACCCAGCACGGTTTGCACTGCCTCCCATGCTTATCTGCCGCACTGTCGGCAGCTATTTCGGATTTATACACTTATTTATTTATGCCTTTATTTATTTATTTGGAAAAGGGCAGAGTGGGGGGCGGGCGGGGGAGGAGGGGGGGGTCTATGTAATTGCAGTTTACACTGCGTTCCCACGCTACTATTGTTTGTGGCTTTGTTTCCTATTCCCATCACGTGTGCTAATTAGTTGGAGCCGCTAGCTAGCTGGGAGGCGTGTGTCTGGAGTAAAAGCAGAAAGATCACTTCCTGGAGGGATCTAGGCAATCTGAACAATTCTTTGCTTTACTTTCAGCCCTCTCCCTCCCCCCGGCCTTACCACTCAGGGAAGAGAGAAGAAGTGCTGATTGTCAAGCACTAGACACCAGAGAGGCACAGATTCTCTTCTGAAAAGGAGCAACTCAGAGACACAGAGAAAATTGGGCTGGAAAGAACATCTCATCTGTGTTTAACAAGCCTGATTTTTTAATTTTTTTTTTTTTTTTTTTACTCTTCAGAAATCCCCAATGTCTTTCTGTTGTGGCTAAGGAGGTAAAAGCACCATTAGAGAAAAAAAAATCCTCAGGTTATTTTAGCCTGCCCTTAGGAAGTGAGTCCGTTTTTTATTGCAAAGCTAAGCTAGTTCATGCCATGGCTTGCAAAATGAAATGAGACCCAGAGAGAGAGAGAGAGAGAGAGAGAGAGAGGGAAGATTGCCTGAGTCATGGCATTTGCTTATTAGAGCAGGCGTCAGACAGCAGGGCCGAGTCACACAGCAGCACCAACTACCTGCGCATGGATCAGGTTTTAGGCTCAACACTGGATTTGGTTTAGGTGCATTTTTTAAAAATTTTTTTAACTTTTAGATCTCTAGTTACATCCTTCTGCCCATAGCCCTGGCGCTCATTTTCAAATGCTGAGCACACTAGACCCCCCTCAGATCATGCAGGCAGCATTTAGCCCACACAGGCATCAAACTGGAGCCGTAGGAGTTGACAGGGTCCCACCGACCCCTGCTGCCGCATCCGCAGCCTGGGCTGAAAGCTGCCCTTCTCAGCCAGCCAGCGAGCCCTGGGGCCGTGCTCCTCTGGCATTGAGAGTCCCTGTCCTGCTGCTCTGGAGTGACTCTGGAGTGGGCCGGTTCTGCACCCGCGCTGAGGAAATAGCGGGGGCCGAGAGCGGTGAGCAGCGGCGGGGCGGCAGCGGCAGCAGGCGTGGCTGGGCCGGGCAGGGCAGGGCCGCGCTGGGCAGAGCAGGGCAGGGCCGAGCAGAGCAAGGGTGGGCAGGGCGGCCAGGGAGCCCTGCCGGGAGCATCGGGGCTGGGGCTCTTCCCATTTCAGCTTCGGGCTGGAGTGCCCGCTGCCGTGGTTGGGCTCAGCAAAGGCACTGGTGCTCAGGAGGAGGCAGGCCCGAATCTCTGACATGGGAAGGGGGCTGCCAAGCGCCCAGAACCACGTCACAGTATAAATCTGAGCTGGCTTCTCTTTCACCAAGCACAAGCTTGTGAAAGCAGAGGTGTGCTGCTGATGACCACAGTCGGGCTTAGTGCAAGTATGGCCTGTGCTTTCCTGTTCAACTCTGGTACAGATAAAGGAAAGGCCCAAAGAAAGAGCTATCAGTCTGCCTGGACATTGTGGGATTGCAGCTAGGCAAAAATTTCCATCCTCTGGGAAATTCCAATATTTCTAGGCCTTTATTTTGCTTTCACTTGGGTTACAGGGAACCAAAATATCTCAAGTCTGTTTGGTTTGGGGTTTTCGGTGGGGAAAACAAGTCCTCTGTTTCGGAAACAGCAAAATGCTTCCCTGTGAGTCAGCTCAGCCTTAAAGGCCATCTCTGTGAGAGTCACTTTAATACTTGGATGTTGTCATTTATGTTATCCCCCAACCCTGTTTTTTTTTAGAAACTGAACCCTCTGTCTGGGTTACCTGTCTCATGACAGCCTCTTCAGCTCAGGGTACAGGATGATATTTTGCATTATTGAAGATACAGACTGAATGGCTGGCCAAGAGAAATGCAGGTAATTTTTCCTGCCATGGAAAGAGCATTTTACAGAGTTATTGTGCAAGGCTTCAGAGCTGGTGTCCTTGGACCATCATGCACATCTGGCTTTCTGCTCAAAACTGCTTTTGTCATTTACAAACACTTCACATGCATGCAGTAGCTCCAAGTGCTTTGGTAAGTAAATTGCAGTCTAGCTTTCAATGAGATAAAGAGCTAGAATTTAAGGAGAGGTGAGCAAGTAGCTGGTAACCCAGCCCTCTGCAGATGAGCAGGCACTTCTGGTGCTCTAGCAGGTTGGAAAGCAGAGTCGGCCTTGAAGTCAGACTCGCCCACTGTGAATGTGGAGAAGCTTAGAGAGGGAAAGACCTGCAGAATCCACGCTGCATCATGGCCTGCTTTACTCAGGAAACTGGTGACCAGTGAGGAAGGTGCCATGTAGAAATATGGGAGGCATTCACATGTGCATCATTAACTTCATTATTTCCATTAAATAATCCCTGACTTGACCCCAGGTTGATATCTTTGCAAGTAGTCCTGAACAATGTCCTGTCAGATCTTCCTCTTCCTGATGAAAAGCATCCCTCTCCTTTGGAATGGCTGCAGTATTATTGAGGGGAACACTGGGCATAGCACTAACAGTGATAGAGTCTGCTGCTTTTTGCACCTATGGTCTTCCACTGACTGCAAGCATTATAATTTCTTATTATTTATTTCTTTTATAATGCAACTCACAAACTGCTCCAGACACTGATCTCCCAGAGAGGTTGCTAATCAGACAAAATTGCACTGCAGGGAGTGGTGAGTGCTCTGTTCAGATATCTTCTAAGAGTATGTGAGGACCACCAACATCTTTGCACAAGTAACCTGAACCAAAGGAAAAATAATCTAGCAAAGCAACTCTGTGCACTGTAACAATTACAAAGCTTCTTCAGAACTAATTCTAGTTAATTATTTTTTAGTCCTTGCAAGTCATTATTTATATTTAGAAATTAAAAAGCTCCAATGAGAACAAAAAAACCCAGCCCATCAGTGAGTCATTCAAAAGTTCTCTGTTCTTTTTCCTGTTTTCTCACTGAATATGGAAAGTGGCTCATGATTTGTCTCCTGATATGCAAAGCCTATAGGAGCCTGAGGGAGCTTCACTCAGACTTTATGGCCACAGTAGCCTATGACAGTCACTTCAGTGGAACAGAGCTCCAGCTAAAAGAGAGGCTTCTGGGTGCATTGGTCACAGTAATTGCAAAATGTTCTGTGAAGGTGCCCACCCCTTCTGGAATTACAAATTAAATGAACGACCTCATTTCAGCTTTCTTTTGGTGTGTGTACTGGTCCAATATACTTGGTTACACACAAAAAAATTTAAAATGGTGCTTTTCCACAGTCAGCAGAATAAATCAAACCTTGTTTTCTATGGAGCAATGCTCTACATCCTGATTCTGGCCCAGAATCTGTACCTGCCAGTTTGCTCCATGGTGCTGCTGCCTGCACCCACAGGCTGGCACATGAGCAGGAATCAGGAAATGCTGCAGTGGGCAGAGGGCTTGGGCATGCTGACTACCCATATCAGATCCTCTGGCATGGCCAGCAGAGGACAACCAATCTAGGGCCCTTTGCTTCACCAGGTTTGCATAAAACCTGTAGGATATCCTATAGTTTAAATGTGACATTCATCAGAGGTGGTGAGGTGGTCAACAGGCTTCAACAATATTGAGCTTGGAGTGTCTGATCAATAAATACATAAACAGCAAAGCAGATAAATGAGATGGTTGCTGAAAGTTGGTTGCCAAAGTACCTATTTTGAGTACTAAAATATTTCCCTGTGGATTAGGAGGAAGATATTATTTCAGTCCTTAGAGGTAGTAGCAGCAAGGATATTGCTGTAAATGCAATGGCATAAATAAACAAAACCCAGGGTTTTTTGGAAGAGTCCATATCTTTAGATCTAAGGTTTGTGTATCCAGTTTACCCACTTTCTCAGCTATATTGCCTGCTCTAGTAAAAGGTACTCCCTTTTTTTTTTAACTTTGCCTCTTTTAAGGATTTGTAAGACTCTTAGACACTGAAGTATTGGGCCTCAAAGTACACAGATGAGATAGTTAATCAGTCACTCACAGATTGTTTCTGAGATAGAAGAGCTTTCATACTCTCTCTTGGAGAGTTCTCAGGTTTGTGATGACTAAAAATGGGGAGATGGTTTCAGTACTGCATTTACAACTCCAGGAATGTAGAGTCCGCCTTTAACTTGAAAATATTTGCATAAAGCATTCAGGTATTATAAAGGAAACTGATTACTTTATACCAGCTGGATTACAGCAGCCAATATTGACTTCAGGTTTTGGTTGTCAGCAAGATTTATTTTACTCAAAGTAAATATTGACTGTGGCACCGCCAAGGCCAGTATTTACTTTGGAGGAATATCAATCTTGTGGCTCAAAACTGGAAGTTTATATCATCATTGTTATACTTTCTCATAAGTAGTAGGGAGGAGGGGCTTTGGCTAATGGGAAGCATATATACATATATACATAATTTAAGATGCAGTGAAGAAAAGAAAATATGGAAAGGCGGTAACTACCTTGGACCAGTAAAAGACAGAAGCTGCTGGAAGGAACCACACAGTCAGAATATTATAACTCCCAGGGACATCCTTCCTGCAGACACTGGCTGTTGACCTCTTGAAAAGTAAACAGCAAGAAATGTAAGTGGTAGCTGCCATCAGAAATAGTATAATAAATGGAACAAGAATTTCTGTTCCCAGCCTCCTTTGAACTGTCAGTTGATTTTGTCTTAATACCCTGTAAGCCCTAGAAAATACAACACACCTGCTCTGTCATGGGATAAGTTTAGAAAGCCATTGAAATTGTGCTTATTGGGATCCTTCTCACTTGTGTCTTTGTAAAGGAAAACAGCTTCTAAACTTTAACCAAGAGGAAGACAAGGAGTCTGTTTGGATTTCAGGCCACTATCATGGAAAATGCTCTGTTGCTTTTCACTCTGTCGGTGAAACTGTGGAGGAGGGCATTAAATCCATAACTGTTATGTTATCCATTAAATCTCTTGGCACATGCACACACACTGTGTTCCTTGATACAACAAGTTCTTTCCTAGTTTAAGTGCTACAAGAATATAAAAATAACCATTTTCCTGCTAATGTCAGAGATAATCCTGTTAATCACAGAGACAAACAAACAGTCCTCAGGATTCCATGGGGCTGGAAAAGGTGAAGTGCTCCCCATAACAAAGCCTATGTGTAGCAGTGTGCAGGAAGTAGTAACAGGTAACCCCTGCTGTGAAAAACCAGGACAAGTCTACCAAGGACTGTGGCTGGCTTCCCAGAGGCCTTGTTCACACCACCACATTGCTTCTGGTAGAGAATGAGTTTGATGCAGGCCAGCTAAAGTACCCTTTCTCAGCTAAGAAACCCATGGACTGACTCCTAACCAGGGAGAGTTTGCAGCTGCTGGAGCTAAGACCTTCTGGACCTAGAGCTCAGCACTGCCCAGATGTTGATAGAGACAGAATTGGGTCTGTGGAAATCCAGCCTTGACACAGACACCTCTGCCAAGTGGTGCCAAAGACTGCCTGTCACGAGTATGTGCCAGTAAAGGAAAGCTGCGTGGCACTGAACTGCTTCTCATTTGCCAGCTGCATTGAGAGGCACAAGTGGCAGGAGCGTCATTTCCCAAGCTAAAAAACGTGACAGAAGTCAGGTCTCTGCAGCAGGCCATTCACTCTCTCAGGAAAATCCTCAGCTGGTGGCTTACAGCTGGATTTGCCATCATACAAACACACAGCTATAATGTTTGCCTTTCCAAAGATCTACGGACTAAACAGCTGCTGTGGCAATTGCTGCAAAGATCCGAGCTGAGCTTGTTAGAAACACCAGCCTCCTTCTTCATGTGCTGGATGTGTTTGTATGTTGTAGCCCTCCAAAGAGTGGGCTTCAGAGCTGAGAAAACTCATACTGACTTTTCTGTGCCTGTCCACTCCCTCTGCTTAGCTGTGCTTGTGGCAATGCCAAGCATCCAACATTGGTGAGTTCCCATCTAGAGGCTTTGCTGGGGCCAGTCCTGTGCATGAGCAATGACAGCTCTTCAGAGAGCTTTCAGGACACTCAGCATAGAGGAGTTGCCCAAGTCATCTGATAGCAATGGTAGCTTAGGTCACTTGCAGTAAGTGACTCTATATATTTGAGATCAATAAATGTCAGCCTGCTGTGAAATGATTTAATGACATTAAGTTAGTGGATATGAACAAGATGATTTTGGGGTAACGTGATCATCTATTGCCTTTGGCCAGGCAGCAAATTGCTATTTTAATAATTTTTCTTCTTCCTGTATTTTTATGGCTTGGTTTAGAAGATTGAAGAAACTTTGGCTATGGAATTTTACATTTTTGAAGTGAATAGATGTGATTTTGTCCCTCAATCCACATAAACCCTGACTCATGCAAATGCTAAGAGAAACACAATGGGCTTGGAATAAGATACTTCCCCTGCATGACTGCCTCAGAATATTGTAGGAGGGAACTCCAGAAAGTAATGAACAGCAGTCATTTCATATGGCATCCACAAGACATAGAGTTGTTCAGTTCCTACACAGAGGCATGTGGTCCCTAAGATGAAAAACTGTCACATACTAAAGTTCATCTGAAAGCAGCTGGTTTTGTGAAAGCATTTGCTCTCATAATGGTAAGAGGCTGAATTTCTACTCAGATGGTTGCTTGTGTGTGTGTGTGTGTGTGTCTTGATTTGCTACAACTTTTATGCATCTCACTTTTTTTTCATGTCAACTTCTTTCTTTCATAGTAAGTTGTTGATTCCAAGGGTGGGCGCATCCAACCCCTTCCCACATGTCAGGCCTTCAGTCAGAAAATAAATGTGGGTTCTTCTAGTGGGCTGATGTGAGCAGCAACCCGGCCGTAATTGGGTCCCTCAGGAAGGTTTAACATGAAGAGGAGATGAGGTTTGGGGCTTTGACCAAGGCAAGAAGCCAAGGGAGGAAATGAAGGGGGATCCAGGAGGTGCTCTCCTTCACTCTCACCTCCCATGTCAAGAAAGGCACAATAATGCATTTTTTAAGAGATACTTTTTCTGTTCCTGCCATTCAAAATTATTTTGTTCCCTGCATTTGTATAGTTTCTTTGGTTTCTTTGGCTTTAGTGAAATTCCTTCCCCTGCTAGGATTCATAATATTTTTTATAATTGGCCATGCAAGAGGTCTGGAACACCGTCAGCTTCTTTGGGAAATAATGACTGTTTGTGTGGTCTAATAAATGGTCCCAGAGGGTTCAACATGAAATACCCAGGGTCTACAGGAAAGAAAACTATGTGGAAACACATGCAGCCTCACTGATTCTTCAATCTGCAAGGAACAAAACAAAGTTGTACCCTGGGGTAAGAACCAGTAGCGACTCCCTTAATTGCTACCATGTCAGCGTGTGAAACTACTACCTCCACACAAGCTAATGCAAACCTGATGCAGTCAGATTTCTGATTGAGACCAGCTAAATATCACTTCAAACGAGCAGATAATCCCTGCCACAGATCTGCAGGGCAGCCAGGGCTTTTTGTTATCTGAGCCTGGTGAGGCGGCCAGTGAGGAGGACACAGACAGCCCAGAGAGGTCACCTTTAATGTGCAGTGGGTATAAAAAGTGGCTGCTGCCTCTGAATCCATGCCCCTCCTTCACCCACCTCACTTATCCTTCCCATGAAGAGGAAATTCAGCCAGAGGGTGATGAGAGCAGAAGGTGAAGCTCCTTTGATTAGACCACAAATGACAGCCTGCATTTTAGTCCCATTTCCTTCCTTCCCCTAAGGTGAGCTTGAATGAGGGCACTTAGTTTCCCAAGTCCAGTGATCTCCACTGTGACCCCATGAGGTAGAAATGCAAATGCTGGGGAGGAGGCCACATGCTGATCTGCTGCCCCAGATTTGGGATCAGAAAGTCATTACTCAAAATCGTGCTTTGTCCCAGCTGCAGCAACCCCAGTCAGCCTGCCTAGAGGCAGGATGCCATGGCTGACTTGATGCCTGTGTCCCCTTCATCACAACATTCCATGGTGGCCCTCCTGCAGATCTCTGCCCCAGACCAGGCCATGTGATGGCCTCACACTCCTTGGCTTGGATTATGAGAGCAGCTCATGAGCTGCTCCAAGAGCTAAGTCCTGCTCCCAGTGCTCTGCCTGCAGGCTCAGAGCTTTGCTTGCAGCATGTCCCCAGGACATGCTTATGCTGTCGGGCCCTGCAGCTCCTGGCCGGGCACACAGGAAAGCTGCAGTAAGGCCAGGAATAAAACCACTGCCAGAAAGACATCCTCTCAGTCCTGCACCTGCTCTAATCACTGCATTGCACTTCTGTTGCTTCACCCATTACACAAGATTTCTTTTTTTTGGTGTTTTCAGTGGGACACTCTCCAGTTTCCAGTGGATTTTGGACATGGTAAACAAACAACGCTGCTGTTTGTTTCTTTTAAGTGTATGTGTACACTTTCATATACAAATTCCTGTAGTCTTTTCTTTGAAATGAATCAAAATTCAGATGTGTGGAAAGTTTTCTTCTAATGCTTTCAATACTTTTATAAATCTTTCCTCTTTTAATTAAAGCTACAGGAAAGTGAACATGGCAGTGATGCAGTATCTGCCATGTCATGCACTGCAGTCACTGAAGGACATCTCCCATGGAGGCTTGGTGGTGCACCAGGCACCTTTTGGCACATGGCAGAGGTGTCCTCATTCATCACCAGTGGAGATGCTATGGAGACACTGGGTAGGTTCACCTACCAGAAGAGGCAGTGCCAAAGCGTTGCCCAGCCATGCATTCTGCATACACCGTTATGTTTTAAAGAGAACTGTTACTGCTTTTTCTGAAAATACTGAGACATTTCACTACTAGCTTTCATACAAGGAAACTGTTTTTGAAAGAAGTATCAGGCAGATAGGAGGAAACGGGCAAGAAAGAGGAGAGAGAATCTGTCTAAGGCAGATAAGAAGAGCTTTAAGTAGGTTTGGGCAACAGTACCCAGCTTCTTTCTCAGGTCCCTCAGGGTCCTGACTCTGCATCCAAAACATGACCCCTTGTTTGGGTGGCATGTGCAGACAGGAGAAGAGGGACATTTACCTTCTGTGACCAGACAACACCCTGAACAACTTATAGGCAAATAGGTGTTGAGGACCACAGGCTATTGTGCTGTTGCCAGCAGCAGAAGAGCTGGCTCAGACCTAAAGCTACTCTGTAAATAGCCTTTGGAAATCAAGGGGGGTTAAACAGCTCATGGAGTGTGCAATTGCAGATGTCATAGAATCACAGAACCATGGAATCACAGAATTATTTGGGTTGGAAGAGACCTTAAAGACAATTTAGTTTCATCCTTGCTGCCATGGACAGGGACCTTTTCACTAGACCAGGATTCTCAAATCTCCATCCAATATGGCCTTGAACACTTCCAGGGATTGGCCATCCACACCTTCTCTGAACAATGTTCTGGTGCCTCACCATCCTTAATAAACTGTTTCATTGGTAACCTCCTCCCCACCACACATTTTCCTCCATCAGCAGCCCACCAGCTCTGACAGGCACACCGTCCCATTTCTGCCCATCCAGGAAACAGCATCCTGCCCTGAAACCTTATAATGCACACTCACTAATCTCACTCACCCAGCGAGCTGGTGCCAATAACAGAGGTGACATCAAAGAGCAGAATGCCCTGATTTGCACTGCCTGGCCATAAATTAACTGAACTCTACCCCCAGCAGCCCATCCCTATGACCTCTGAGATGCTATATTTACCAGGGCACTCTGTGTGCTAAGTCAATGTGGAAATCGGGTTAGTCATACTTTCCTGGAAGTGTGATCTTGCCCTGCTTGGCTGCAACCTGTGAGCTTCCCCAGCACCACAAGCACTTTCAAAACTGAATGCTTTTCCAGTGGAAAGCCTTCCTGCTCTATTGTGAAGCAGGACTGAAATGATTTGCATTGGGAGCCAGCAGGAGTTCAAGTTGGAAAAAAAAAAAAGAAAGGGGTGTGCTGAGGTGGCCGTATCAATGTGTTTCACACGGAGGTTTGCTTTCAGCTCAGAAAGGGATCAGTGGTTATGTGAGATAGGAGAGTCCTGCAGAGAAGTCACAGTTGTGGATTGTTCCCTAGCTGAACTGCTGCATCTCTCATGAAAACTGGAGCAGCCCCTAGACAAAATGCAATTGTCGATCCTTAACATGTCGTGAGAATGAAAAGAGAAATTATATTGCAAGCAGGTAGTAAACAAGGGGGAAATTTACCTGTTCCAGGTAAATGAAGAGCCAGCAGACACAATAATGCAGACACAATAAATTCAACTTATCTGAAGGACATCATGCTATTTCTTGATATTCCAGTTGGGTGTGTCTTCTCTGAAGTTAAAAGGGTTGTTGGAGAACTCCTGACACTAAACTGAATTCACAGAAATGTTGGCAACTTCATAATCTAGGAAAAGTTCACAACAATTTATTTAACAACTATTTTATTTTTATTATGTTTTAGAGTCAATTAATTAAAACATCAAAATAAACTGAAGCACTTCCCTATCCAAAATCCCATTTGGGAAAGAGTTCTGCTTTGAGAAACAGTGGTTACACAAAGGCTCCACAGAAAGCTTCTGATAGCCAGAGTTTCTGGATTTACACTGATTCAGTCCTGATAGCACTGGAATTTCAAAGGTGAGATATTTGTGCTGTAAGCCTTGATCATCCTCTGCAGAACTGCAAATGGACCCTGTGTTGCCTCCTGCCCTGCCATGCTGCATCAGCACCTTCTCACCCAAAGGCCAAGACCTGTCAAGATGGCTAAGGCTCAAATGCATCTGATAGCTCTGATTTCCCACCTCGTTTAATGGTTACCTCTCATAAAAGCCATTAAAAAGGCTCACAAAGCCATGAAGAATTTTCAGACTATAAAACATGCACAGTGTAAAAGCCTCTGTTTTTCATAGTCTTTGTTGTTTTGTACATTTTGTACGACAAAATGTCTTCTTCAATAATCTGCTGCAAACTAGCAGATCCTTCTAAAGAAATAATTTCTCTCTTTTTCAGGACAACAAACTGCTTAGCAGCATGAGGAGCAAGGAGCTGGAAGTAATCCCTCTGCCCTGCAGCACCTTCACAGGGGAACACTGATCACCAGCACAGGGTTACCCCTGGGTGACGGTAGCAGGGACCAGAATTAATGAGTTGTTCAGAAGTGAGCAGAGACAAACCCCAAATCAGTCAACAAACTGGAGAAGCACCTCCTCTCCTTCCAGGAGAGGTTTTTGAGTAACTGGACAAGATTTCCTAGTCCTATAGGGTCACCTTGAAGGAGCAGTCTTCAGTCCTGGGAGCCCAAGGCTGAGCTGGGAGACTGCAACAAGAAAGTGTCTATGTGCAAGTAGAAGGATCTTCACACAGTTAGTGCTAGCTGGATGAGGTCTGGCTGTGGGCCAAAGAGTGGAACACCTGTTTCCCAGGACTCTCCCACGTGTTGTGTCAGCTTCACCAGAAAGTTGGATTGATCTCCGCCAGCAAGGTTAGGCCTGGAAAAATGACAAGATCAAGCAGTGATTTGGTCAGTGAGAGCACAGCTGCACCCATGGCAGCTACTGCAGATTAAAGATAGAGTAGTGGGGGATGCTGCCCCACAAATCTTTCCAAGTCTCATAAGTGTAATAGAGTATGAATATCAAAATGACATGGGACTGAGAAAAAGATGCACTGAAGAGATGTCTTCCTTGTGGGGTCTGCTATCTTCCAACAGCTTCTGGAACAATCCTTACACTCTTTACAAAAGTGAACAAACTGTAAACAACAATGACATTGAGTGTGTGTATAGTATATTTACTTTAAAAATACTGTAGCAGCCAGCACTGTAAGGAACTCTGGACAGGTAGGAAGAAACCCTGTGGGGATGAGGCTTGCAAGCAGTCAGGGCTCAAAGATCCCCTCACACTGAGTAACACAGACATCTCTTACAGAAGGAGACATAAAGATCTGTCCATCTTCATGTGTCTTTCCCTGACCTTGGCTGGCCTGTGAGCAAGGAGACTGAGAAAAAGATGCAGTGAAGAGGACGTTTTCCTTGTGGAGTCAGCCAGGCTCTGTCTTGAGATTTAATTTCCTGTGAACCAAAGCAATGTCAGAGCCTGCCAGGTGGCAGGTTGTCTGTGAACTGGGAGCAGCAAACCCCTGTTGTGAAGCTCTGGGCTTACTCTACCTGAGCTATATCTACACTCTTAAATAAACAGACCAGGGCTCATGAGGCCAAGTGCCACAACACAGCTTATATACACACAGCTGAACTTTCTTTCCCTTCAAAAGAGAGTGGTCTTATCTCTTCTGCATTTTGGAGACTGGACTAAAACCATGCTGGAGAGCAACCAGCATGGTTAATAGTAGAAGAAGACTGGCCAGGCCCAGTCTTCTTCTACTATTAACCTGGTTAATAGTAGAAGAAGACTGGCCAGGCCCAGCCAGCCAGCCTGGAATCCTGGTGCCAAAGGACACCTGCAGTGAACCAGGCTCCCAAGGCTGGTCTGGCTGCAGCTGATCCAGCTAAAGCAGTTGCCATTCAAAGTGCTCATCATCCCTCCATCCCACACACCTCAGCAATTCTGCCACCATAGCTGAGGGAATTACTTATTCAGGCCAGGTCAGCCAATCTGGGTGAGTTTAAATGGTTTTGAGGACCTGAGTCCAGCAGAGAGATGGAAATTAAGGAGTGGTTTTGCTATCAGTGATCATGTCTGTAAATGTGAAATGACCTGAAGCCAGGGACATTTCCCTCCCTGTTGATGTACAGGCAGAGGATGTGTAGTGGCCTTTGTGTATCCTTCATGCTGAGCACAAGCCATTCACTGCTTGTTTCAGTCTGCAGCTCACCGTGACAAAATGTGACAGTGCCAGGGTTCTGCCTTTACTGGGAGAATTTTACTAGTGGAGAGGGTAGATCTCTGGTCTGGTCTATAAAGGCCTGGTAAAAGCAGGAGAAAAATATCTCTGGTTTTTGTATAGCAGGGACCTCATTACAACTCACAGCACACCTGTACATCTTTCCCAGTTCTGGACAACTTCACGGGCTTGGCCGAAGCCTCTCCCTGCTTGCTGCCAGTTGCTCTGGTTTTCAGCCAAGCTGCACAGATCAGCCTCACAGTAAGTCTCTGAGACTTCAAGTGCAGTAAAATGTGGGTCAGACCCTGCCCTGTAGCTAGAGGCAAACTGCCCTCTGGATCTGTGGAGTCTGTGGAGCCCCAGCTCCCATGTCAGGCATTGTCTCACCCTTTGGCTTGAGTTCTATTTGTGAGAATTAGCCTGGAGGCTGAGAAATTAGAAATGGACCGGCCAGTGTTTCCAAGCAGAGAAGGGCAGAGAAAGCAGGAGAGGCTGAAAAATAAAATAAAAATCCTGTTTTGAAAAGTTGGTTTCATAATAAAAAAAAAAATAAATAATTTATTTTTGTTTTTAAATGTGGTCTGTGGAGAGGAGCCGTTATGGTCATTTTTTGAGCTCTGCTCATCCAGCCCTCGGGGAGCCGTGCAAACACAGGCGATTAAAGGGAGAGCAAGGAGGCTTTTCCTTCCCCCGCAGAGGGTTCCTCCTGCGGGCGGTGGAGGGGCGGCTGGCTGGGGAGCAGGGGCGGGGGACAGGCGGTGGCGGTCGCTGCCGAGGTGAGATGGCCCCACAGAAGAGCAGGCATTGTGCGCGGCAGGGCGAGCCGGCGCTTTGGTGCCAGCCAAGAAAACAAATGCCTTCCCGCTGTCTCCTGGAAATGCTTCCACCGCTCCTGCTGAGCGCGTTCATTTCAAAGCCCGCTGACTTTTTGCCCTTTCTAATAGAGCTTAAAATGTTTCGGTTTTCCAGGCTCCCCCCGCCCCTCGGCCCTCGGCTCGGAGGCTCTAATGCCGCAGGTTCGTGGGATGCCAGGGGAGTGTATGGCCGATCAAAAGGATTAGGGGCGGCTGGTATCTGAGGGGGACGCTGGTCTTAAGATTCTTCCCCACAGTGGCAGTGAAACGCTATAAACCTGTAAATCTTCAAAAGTATCGCTTAAAGCCAGCAAAATCCCCTCTGGAGCCTGGTCGCTCCAGCTGCGGGGCCGCCATCCCGCCTTTCCCATCCCGGCCTCTCCCCTTTTTCCAGGAGTTCCTTGGCTCCCCTCTGCCGCCGGTAGCGGCGGGGCGGGAGCGGCTCCCCCGCCGGCGCTGCCCCGGGCCGGCCGCAGCTGCCCGCCCTCCCCGGCCGCCCTCCCGCCGCCGGCCGTGTGTGTGTTTAGGAGGTGCCGTTTCCCACAGCTCTGATCTAATGCAGCTGTAATTCAATCTCCGTGTGACCGGCACTCCGCCGGCGCTCTCCCACCCGCCGGCAGGCTCCTCTCTCCCAGGCTGTGTGTGTGTGTTACACATTTACACTGTCAATCTGACGGGCTCCCCTCAAACAACCCCTCTGTATAGATTTACAATGTCAATCAGGCGGGCTGCGGGGGCTGTCGGCGGCAACCGCTCCCCCCCGCCGCCTCCGCTGCCCCCGCAGCACGGTCACCCTATACCTGCCACTCAGCCCCGGCAAAAGGACTTTTGTTTAATGGCATTTGTGTGCGGCCACAAAGAGCAAAGGCAGCTGAGGCAGATAAGGCTGAGAACCTGAAACAGATGTAAAAGAGATCAGATCGAGTTTTCTGTGGATCCTCAGCTCCTGTAGAGATTTATGACCCCTTTTAACCCCATTTTAAATAGGTTAAACCGGGCTTGTTTTATACGGACGAAATGAGAGCGGCGCTTGTATAGAAATTTACCCAGAGGAATGGATCGGCCCCCCAGTTTTGCTCCGTTCCTTATCCCTAGGCCACTGTATTGCTCATCGTTTGAAAACTTTTCTGTGATCTCATTATAACTCATATCCTCAGAAAGATCACAAAGCTGCCAGTTGACCTTTAGCCCCTGAAGAGTCCTAATTTTGGGTTGGCAACTTACAGCTCAACAAGCGAGGCAAGGCAGGCGGACAATAGCGGCGGTGAGGACGGGGAGCACGGCACAACAATAAGCTGTCCTTGGAAGTGCTGGGCTGCGATTGTCATCCCAGACACAATCATGGGAGACTCGGTTGGGATCGCTTTCTTTTGGCAGACAGCTTTGAACTCTGCTCTTCCCTTCCTGTTTCTCTGTTAATTATAAGTTTCTGCTTCTTCCCAATGACAGATGAATCCACCAGAAGTGAGAAAAACCAAAGGGACAAATTCTGCTCAGCTGGGGCTGCTGAGCCTCCACCAGCTCACACCTGCTTACTCCAGATTTACACCACAGGGCTGACTCAAGAGAATACAGCTTAGTAGGTCAGCCTACTAAGACTGGTTCGTCTTAGTAGGCATGAACCAGTCTTCCTTGGAGAAGGTCTGCCAAAGCACCGTGATGAAAAGCACCACAGATAAAAGTGAAGCTTTAAAGCTCACTTGCTGCTGCAGAACTGCCCTCTTGCTCTTCTCACAGGCACCAACAGCACCGGTTTCTAGAACATCCTGGGAGTCATTTCTGGAGGGCTCCTGCAGAAGTGGAAGTGGTGGCAGCTCTACAGCCCCTTCACAGCTCCAATGCCACTGCCTTTACCTGTGACGTGACTTCATGATGTTTTTTTTAAACAAGAGGGTCACTGATACCAGGAGGGTGTTTTTGCAAAAGTTTTATTTTGCAACAAAGACTTTCCCAATGTTCTCCTAAAATGGAGACTCACAACAAAGCAGCCCTAGAAACACTACCAGAAGAAGAACCATGTCAATTATTTCAATTTCACGGGTATTTCTGACTCATCACAATTTTCTATCACGCTGAGCTTTTGAAGCCAGCTGTAAGAGGTGGAACATATTTAATTTTTGTCATGCAGGAGTTCTGAAATCCTGCAGTTTCTGTGGTTGGGGATGGATGTGAAAGGGGGAAGTTCCCTAACAGAGACACAAAGAGTGTTCCAACTTGTGGCTGTGCCTCCACTCTCCCACGCATGCACCTGTGTCCCCAAACCTCTAACAACAGCATAAGAACTAAAAACAGCTTTACTGTGCTCAAAAGGAAAATAAGAATTGTGACCATCCAGCCTGGGAGGGAATGAGAGAAAACTTCTATCTAGAGCTCTCAAATCAGTATTCATCAGGCACAAGCTTACAGAAAAGGGCTCCCGACAAGAAGAAAAAAAACACAGATAAAAACCAGACATGTCATAAAATAGAAAGAAGGCCTCTAAATTTTCCAACTTTTGGGGCAGGTATTTTCTGCTGAACTGCAGGTATTTTCTGTTGAATTCCTACCCAGCCCCCAAATTACACCCGTGCAAATGACCACAGATGTCAGGTTTCTTCCCCCACAATTTACACATACATGAGAAAATTCAACTAGTGCCAAGGGAGCAGAAAAGCAAGTGTTTGCCACAGCTGCTGGTGCTGAGGGTTCATGTCCATCAGCAAACACCCAGGGCTGGGGAGATGATGCTGCACACGTGGGGCAGCTGCCCCCGGAGATGCAGTGTACTTGCCTCAAAGCTCAGTGTCTGGCAGATGTTGCAGGGCTGAGGCTCAGACCAAATCCTGGCCTCTCCTATCCCTGTGTTGCTGGAGGAGTTGAAGTTCCTCTGCCTTCAGGCAGACAAACCTCAGGGCCAAGGGCAAGAGGGTACAAGGCTTCTTGCTTCTTCAGCAGGAGGCCGGGTAGAGTTTAGCCTAACTTCCTACCCTTGCCATCTCTGCCTCAGCCTGCAAATTAACTCCATCACCCTAAATCCACAAACTGAGCAGAGAGAGTTGGTTTTATTTAAAAGTAACATAAAAAGCCTATAAAAAGGTTAAAAGCCCCATATAATTATCTTATTTTATTTTATTTTATTTTCAGTCCCATGGTATTAATTAAAAAAACTGCCCAGCCTGAGAATTCGATTCCTTCTACCTGATTTGGGGACGCAAAGGAATCTCTCTTGAGAAAGGTCTCCAGAGTCCTTAATCACCATTTAGGGGCCCTACTCTTTGAAGGGCCATAGAGGAACAAAGTGGTTTGGGGATTAGTGAATGGCTTTTATTCTTCCCTAATGATGAGCAAAGTGCAACGAACGCCTAGGGCAGATGATAAATTGAGGCAGAAAATGTTGCACGAGTGCCTTTTGCTAAGCTGGAGGATCAGTGTCAACAATATAAAAAAATGCCTCTGTTTGCTCATAAGAAATAATGTTTGAATCGTTAAACAGTCGAGACGGTATTGGCCATATTTAACCGCCTGGTACCTGCAGCCCCTTTGCAAACAACGCCTTTGAAGTGACTTCAAAGGGTCTGTGCACATAAGGAGAGGCTGCAGTATCAGTCACTCCATTGGGTACTCGTGGGACTGGGGAGCAGAGCACAACAGAGCAGAGCTGACGCTGCCCAGCAGCCTCATTCAGGGTTGGGAGTGAAAAGGAAGGCCATCCAAGAGCCCCTGAGAATATTTTACTCCAAAGAAGAGAAAGAAAAAAATTCAGCATGTTCCCTTTGACATGGTCCCACAAGCCACTTTGAGCTGGGGCTTCCTTCAGTCATGAGAAAAAAAGCCGAACAACAAAAACCTAATTCTAGGGGGAAAAAATTAAATATAGTCATGATGCTCTGCAGCACGTTTCTGTGGTGAGGGATCCAGGATGGAACCAATGTCCCCAGAAGTCACTGGAGACACTCCCTGGTTTTGAGAACTGCAAAGTCAGGCTTGAGTCAAAGTTAGCAGGCAGCACAAGTCAGAAAGCTCTGCTGGCAAAAGGGGTACCGAAGCTGACTTAACAGAAAACAACCAAATCTGCAAAACAGACTTGAAATTTTTTCCTTTTGTAAGGCTGAGATGCAGCTCTATCTCAGAGTGCAGAGAGGAATTTAGTGACCCAATGAGACATATGGCAGGATTTGTGGAAGCACCTTTTCTTCTTTTTATAGATAATTTTCCCTTCCTTGCACCAACATCATATGAGTCGCAGAACTCAGGCTGTCTGTGCTGTCCAGATAGACAAAGATGGCATCATGATGTTACAACTCCTTGTTTTTTAACCTGGGGGAATGATACAAGATCCTTGGGTACCTCTGGAGCTCAGATCACTGTCTTTGGAAACTGCTGAGATACTGACAGCAGGGTAATTTTGTGTGTTCATTTTACCTCTCTGTTCATTAAAGAGGAAGCTTATGAGGATCAGATGTTCAGAAGTGCCTTGTTTTTATGTCAGGGGTTATATGTTTCAGTGATATGTGAGGCCCTTCTCCTACTTGTTAGGGCCATTATAAGGTTCAAAAGCACTTTCTGAGGAAAGACAGAGTATAAATACATGCTACATGATTTCATTTTGCAAGTAATCTTAGTAAGTGACCCTCATCAGGGATGTGTAAAAGGTCTTCCTTCTTTAAATGTCTAAAATCAGTTTTTACATTTAGAGGACTGCATAAGGAACTTGCAGGAATCAGGCAAAGATCTCAGGATTTCTGAGATAATAATTAGTATTTTAAAATGATGAAACAACATGAAGAAGAGTGCTACGTGTTTATCTCCATGGAGAAAAATAAATTACCTTCTACTACAGAAAAGCAACTTGGTTAGCAACTTGGATACTTGTAAGGAATGAAAACAGTAGTGCCAGGGCAAGTGCAACCCAATTAGCAATTGACAGAGAATGAAAATATGTTGTACTGGAGAATGCAGACTAGCAACATGCTTTACTGCACATTACCTGAATATATAAAATAAATGCTGAGTTAGCATTAGTGTCTTCATTAAAATACCTATAATGTGTAGGTGAGCTAAATGATAAGGTGGGAAAATTACTGAGGAATTGTAAATATTAGGACCTTAAGAACTTGTGCTTGAAACTAAGTATGAACCTAAACAGATGTGGGAGCAGTAGCTCATTGTTAAAATTGGAATCAGAAGTGAACATTTCAAGTAAGCCAAGGAAGCATAGAGATTAGGAAAATATTGTGGTCAAGCAAGCAATGTAAGGATGGATGCTATATAGACTTCCTGAGGGGAGAAATTCAGGAGATGGTTTTTACACATGCCAAGAATGTGCCATTGCCAGCCTTTACATCAGTGTGAAGAAAAAGTGGAAACATGTATCAGTGATCCAAAACGGCTTCCAGAAAAAAAAAAAAGGGTTCAAAAAACTATTCAGGCAAACTGCCATGGCTGGAGGCAGAGGAGGGAGGAAGTGAGAAGGAAGGGCTCACAGTGAAAAGCAGTGCCACAGCTCATGATGCCCTTAGGTCATAGGCAGGCTAGGCATGGAGGTTTGATTCCCAGGGACTAATGCCACCATGGTCACCTGACAGGCCAAAACCAGAGGGTGTTGCCCTTAATCAGGAGCAAACTGAGATTATCTGTCCCTGCTGCAGAGGTAAAGACTGATGGTAAGCTAGAGACAGCTTCGGCTGTCTTAGGAAAAGAGATCCTTCTGCAAGGTAAGAGTTAATCCTGGATGCATGTCTGTAATCCTGAAAACGTTGTGAACAGAGAGAAAGCTAAACACATAAAGAGATCCATAAAGAAAGCAAAATCAGTAGTAGGAAGTGGAGACGGGGTGAGGGCAGGAGGTTCAGTGTGGCCAAGTAAAGATGCAAGCGATTAGGATGAGCAATAAGCAAAGGCCTTCCAACTATAAACAGGCTGGGGAAAGAGGACTCCGGGAAAGCTGTACAAACAAGCAGCAGTGATTTTAAAAAGATATTTAGAGGAGGAAAAATAAATCTTGAATAGAGTCCTTCAGAAAGTGCTTGACAGGAGCACGGTCACGTGGAATCAGCATTCAGAGAAGGGCACGCTGTCCCCAGCACACCCCCTCTGCCAACACTGTCTGACGAGCAAGGACATGCACTGCCATCCCTAGAGAGCAGACTGAGGTTTGGATCTCATCTGTGCAGGTGCTGGAGGTTGTGGCAGTTCTAAGGAATACTTTATATTTTATTAATATTTTGAAATTCTTTTACACTGAGTTGATGAACAGGTTAAGAGACCATTATCTAGGATATGAAGCCTTAATCTGTCAGCTACCACTGTTTCATAGACAATTTTTCAGCCCTCTCGGTCATTATATTTTATATATTTACATTAGAAAACATGAAGAGAAAATCCTGATAATTTTAATCAGCTTATAGCCTGAATTGCTGCAGAGAGAAAAATTTAAAAAAGGAAATAAAAAGGGAGAAAGATGTTTTTCCATTATTTCCTTTCAGGAGAAAATTAGATACCACATGGTCATAAAGCCCTGAATTGAGAGCAACAACAAGTCCCTTTTCCCAAAGATTTTACAATGTGGAAAGGATAAAAAAATGGGTTTGTGTGTAGAGGGGATAAATGGTCTTTTCATATCCATAAATGCTTTATTTTTGCATGAGTCATTGTGGGTTTGAGTAAGTCCTTTAAAATGCCTCACATTTTGGCTCTGGGCATGGACATCCTCTGTCAAAAATCAAGTTTGTTAAGGCTACTTGAAAAATCTGCATGAGCTAGGGAAACTCAGAGCTGCTCCCACCACTGCAGACCCCATCCCAGTTCATGATTGTGTCTGTGCTGGTGGCCCTGCAGCCAACACCATCTTGGAGCTTCAACGTGTGCACCTAAGCCTGCTTGGATCCCTGCACAGTGCTGTGAGCAGGGATGTGTCACAGACACATTTTATGAAAAATCCTTTCATTAGGATCTTTTCTCCTGAGAAGCTGAGAAGCTTCAGCTTCTCCATGTTCTGCTGCTTTGAAATGTGATTTGGAGAATTGTTCACCCAGCATGTGAAATTGTTTTTACTTGATGACCAATGACAGACACCAGTGTCGAGGCTGTGAGCAGTCACAAGATTTTATTGTCATTCCTCTCTATTCTTTGCTATCCTTCTGATGAAATCCTTTCTTCTATTATTTTAGTATAGTTTTAGTATATCATTTTCTTTTAATGTAATATATTTAATAAAATCATAAACCAGCCTTCTGAAACATGGAGTCAAGACTCTCATCTCTTCCCATGTCGGGATTGCCTGCAAATTCCACAGGATGCATGAGCACATCTATGGAGAGGGAGACTAACTGGTACTAGCAACCAGTTTTGGAGTCTTTGAGTGGGTTTTTTCTTTGTGTTTTTGTCTAGAAAACATCCCTGAGGAGGGTGAGGGTGGTTCCTGTCAGGAAGGTCTGTTGTGCCAGCACTTAAACAGGATCTCTTCAGGATGCTTGCACTTAAGTCCTGCCGTTACACATTTCTGGAGCCTTTTCCAGTCCTTTTACCTCAGCCTGAAAGCTTTCAATTGTTCCCTCAGTGTTCCAGCACTGGAATCAGCTCAGGTCCCTGGGTGGGGATCCCTTCTGGGCCATGGCATTGCTCCACAAGCAGCCCTGTTTGCTGGGACACCGTCAGAGCTCCCAGAGCTGTGCCAATGCTGCTGTCAGGGCTCTGTGTGCACACATCCAGGCTAAAGGGCTTGGGGACAGGAAGGAAAACACAAGTGGGGGGAGGATTTGTAGCCCTCCTGGGTGACTTTTTACCTGACAAAATTATTTCTCTATCTGTCTTCCCGGAAGAGGCAGGGGAAAGGTGTGGGAAGAGCCTCCAGGAGCGTGGATATCTGTAACAGCTCATGTTGCAGGGTTTCTGGACCACATGTTTGCCTTTTATCACTACAAGCCATGCCTGAGACATGGAGAAGGCCTCACAGAAAACCTGCTCTGAGTGGCTTTCCTCCTGTGAATGGAGTTGCTCAGAATTGTTCTGGGAAGAGGGAGGGATGTTCAAGCAGAAACTTTGGAAGACAGCACTTTGAATGATGAAGGTAATTCCCTTACCCAGTGGAAAAGCTCTTCACCTCCCTTTTGGCCCATTTGGCCTCTTCCATTGCTGAATAAGAATCACTAAAGCTTCTGACAATTAGCAAATGGTAAGCCAGGTCTCAATGCTGGAAAAAGGCTATCCCTGGGGATTTTATTGAACTACATATTAAAATAAATTATACAATCAGAACAGTAGCGCTGCATTGCCTGTTTGATATAAAAATCAGCTTTGTCCCATCTATTTGCCTCCCAATGTACTTTGAATACTTCTAATGGGAGATTTCCAGCATGGAATGACTGGGAGAGGCTGCACTGTCACTCAGCTTTTCTTTCTTTGCAGCCACCAGGCTATGGCTGGATTTGTGCCTGACACCTTAGTGCCATGCCTGCCACATATTCTCATCCATTAATGAGCCTCTCTCCTACTCTGAATGTTACTTGTCACACGGGGAAGGTGAATCTGTTAAAAGGTGAGTCATGAAACAGTCAAGACCAAGCAGAAGAAGCCACAGAGACTCCCTTAACAAGCAATGGCCACCTGATGCAGCCAACAGAAGGGAGTTTTCAGCCATTTTAATGAAAAATCATAGCCAAGACAGCAGTCAGATCTGAATTTCTCTTTTTATCTCACTACAGTGCTCTGCAGCCAAGACATCACCTAATTTAGCTGAATCCATTGTCACCCTGCCATTAGGCCCTGCCGAGGAGCTGCAGGTACCCTGCAGGATTCAGTGCAGCCAAGAGAAACCTCTGAGGGTGCATTTTTGCTCCATTCAATCAAACTGATTTGCTGCCAGGCCAACATGCATGTGACACACTTAAACCCCCTTTAACCTGGGTGCCCTCAGAGTTCCTGGGTTTATGAAGATATGGCACAGCTCAATCCTGCTGGCATTTAATTGCCAGCACTCTCTGTGGCAGGTACCAGAGTCACCATTTCCACCTGCCTGGCTAACCCCAAAACAAGCACTGGGTCTGCTCATCCCACAGGGCATCCCACCAGGAAATGTCTGACCCAAGGAAGCAAACTGCAGTTCAAAATAGTGGCCATGATTGATAAGGAGCACTGCCCAACCTTCCTCTCCTGGAAAAGAAACTGCTCAGCCTCCAGACCTGTCAGCAGGGTCAGATAAATTACTTTAGAAAAATAAGTATCAGATTAATTATTTCAGAAATTGAATAGGACAAATACAATTTTGAGAACAGACTTGGCAAAAATGTGGAAAGAGGAGAAGTAGTAGTGAGGCCAGAACACCACCAGGTTTAGGAGTAACCCAGCATGCCTTGGACATCTGATGGATCCTCAGCAGCACATGGCCAGACACACTTAGTAGTTTTGAGGAAACACATTTAAAGCAGGACCAGCACTGTGCTTCTTTTTTAACTTCAGTCACCAGATGCAGATTTCCTTCCACAAGGGCTCAAGGATATCTGTCACCCTTCACAAAGAAAACAACAGTAGATGCTGTATGACCTTTCTTCTGGGATCAACATGTACTTCCCACGTACACCCTTACATCTGACCCAGCCTGCATGTCAGAGCAAGGGAAGGAAACAGAGAGCCAGGAGAGACCATGGAGGCAGGTCAACACCAAGAGGAACCTTCACCTTCTTTGGCATTAACATCACCTCTCTCTTATCTTACCTTAGCAGCAACCCCTCCTTCTTCATCCTTAAGAACCTCCTTCAAATGAACCACAGTTGAAACTTGAGATGAAAAGCAGCAGGCAGACTTCAGCTCATATAGTCCATGGTGGTGGTGAGGGTGGCAGGGCCATGGTGCAGGGCTGCCTGAGCCTGGGTGCAGTGAGATCCTGCCAGAGCAGAGCAAATGCCACAGCTGAAGCCAAGAAGGGTGGCAGGAGCTGGTGAAGCAGCTGAAAAGTCTCTTGGGGTAGCTGCATCCCCTGTTGTAGTCTCTTGGGGCTTCTGCTGGTCAGAGTGACCCCGAGATAGGTTAAAAAGTCTTTTCCCAGCTCGGCAGTCGAAGAAGGAGTCAGGGCTCTTCATTTCTCCGTCTCAAGGTTGCTTATTGCATCTTATCTATAAAATTCTTTCTCCTGACCTGCCAAGGTCCACTCAGCAAGACAGTCCGAGGCATTCACACTGCCCCCAGGGTGGTGTTACCTTTTTATAGTAAAAACTACGTGTACAATATTTACAATTACTTTCCAATACCTATCACCTATGTTAGACAGAGAGCTTCTACTCTACACCAATCTAAAAGTGCCAACACCATCCAGAAGATGGAGGCCAAGAAGAAAAAGGAGAAAAGCTGGACACGCCTCAGTTCCTCCATCTTGCCCCCTGAACCCCCATTCTAAAAACCCCAAAAATCTCTTTTTCACCCCGTGATAAATCCACTGTCATTCTACTTAAACTGTCGTGGCTTGCAGATCTTCATGTAAGGTTGGTAATTTGCTCCATGGGTCATAATCAAAACTACAGGTGTCTTGGGTCTGTGCCAGGGTCTCTGAGCTCCCTGGCAGGGGTCTTGGCAGTCCAGGACAGCCAGAGGGATGTCCTGAATTCCGACAGTCATCTTGAGGCAGCACTGGGTGTTCTGGTGTCTGTAGAGAGGAAAAGAGAAAGGCAGGAAGGTGAGAAGAGGATCAGCCATTGAGCAGTGGGAAGGAGAAAGGGGCTCTGCATGAGCCATATGACTGCTGAGTTTTTTCACTTTCTCCCAGCTCTTGGCACAGATAAGAGAAATCCTTTTCCAGACCCTGCCAAGCTGACATGCCAATCAAGCTCTTTTCCATCCACATGCTGAAATGTGCAATTAAAAGTTTCAGAAAGATCCAGTTAAACTTGATGTAAACCACAGACTCATATTTTCTACCAGCCTCCCACAAAGCCTTTCATACCTAACCTAGCTCAGCGTTGCCAACTCTCCTGCTATATTTCTTGATAATGTCTTGTGATAACGGACATTTTTCCTGAAGCCCCAGCTCCCAAATGGAAATCATTACACGAGAATCTCAGCTTTCATTAGAAAGTAGATTTCTATCCCTCGGGGCCATGAAAGAAAGCTCAAAGCTGTGAATCAAGAAAATCATGCTGGCTTAGAAAACAGAAGGCAACACAAAAGAAGCCAAGGGTAACTACTGGGACCTTGGGTCAGCACAGCTCCTGGACCAGGACAGCTGGGGCAGTCCCTGCAGGGCCCTGGTACCATGCACTGCAAAATAAAGGTGCATAAACTTGTCTTTAGTAGTTGTTGGGTGATAGGACACCTTCACTATGCCCTATTTTGGAGTGCACAGATGTAAAAAGAGATTCAGCAATAGACACAGGCACAGACCCACGTCATATATGTGGCCTGCTGCTGTAGACACAGTCACACCAACATAAAACCCAGATGAATCCATCATCCTCACCAGCATCCCACTACAGAGATTGTTCAATTAAAAGGAGGCTACAAAAATAGCCCAAAGATTCTTAGTTTTCTGATCACACTGTTCAGAATACAGCAAAAAATGACAAGTGCTCACATTTTGCCTCCTGACTTTTCTAACTAAACTCCTCCCCGAGTACAAAAAAAGGATACAGAAAGAAGCAATTTAATCCTCACCCTAATATGAAAATACTTTCAAAAGGAGAAGAAAGAACAGAATCTGAACCTTTTGCTTGGCATTTCTGTCACTCTTATATATAAAAGATTTCACTTAGGTGCATGCTTAAACTGTTATATTTTAATTTTTATAGCATAAGCATCTGATTTTCCATACAGAAAGAGCTGGCTGTTCCCAGCTCTTTCTGCCAGTGAAGGACAGTGTTTCTTAGAGCAAGCAGATCACTGGCCTTTCTGCCAAGATGCAGCAAAACACAGAGGTAGGGGCTACACTCCTGCCCTGCTCCAGTCTTCTTCAGGGCTGAAGTGAACTGCTATAGAAAAGGAGCAGGAAGTGAAGTTTTGGATTCCTCAAAAAGGCAAAATGTTTTGTGACCTCTGTAACAGCACTGCAGAAATCCAGCTGTCTCATGAGCAAGCACCAGACAGAGCAGCATTAGTAAGCTGTGCACTCAGGGGCTCAGCCCAATGCTTTGCTTGGAGAGGAAATTGCTCGTGTAAAGGTTTTTAAAGCTCACATGTGCACACACCCTGCTCAGAAAAAAATATTCTGAGCTTTTTTCTCTTAACACTTCTCATTTTCTAACTAAGATAATTGAATGACTCAGTGAGCATGGCTGGCATTAAAATCTTGGGGGAGGGAAAAGCAGAGGTAGCAAGCTCTAAATCCTCTGCCAAATCCCCTTTTCATAATTTATAGTCTGTCACCAGTTTATCACCGAGAACTGTCCCTCTTTTTCTCATTCTCCAGGCTCCTTTCCCAGTGGACAGTCCATGCCAGCTGTCTCGGCAGCAGGAACGTCCTTTTTTTCCCAAGCCTCGACCTGTGGGAAAATCTTCATTGGCCAGTAATTGATTCCACCCTGCCAGCTCCATTACTTTAGTCTACAGTCAAACTGCCAGCAAGCTGGAGACAGGCAGCCCCAGCCCTCCCCTGCTCCTGCTATTGAGCCGCCCCTGCCCGGCCCGCTGGCTGCCCGGCGCTGAGCTGATGTGTCAGCCCGCCCTGCAATTAGCACTAATCTGAAAATTGGCCTTTGCTAGCAAAGCCAAGCACCTGACAGCTAATTGTTGATGTCAGATTGATGTGCATTTAATATGGAAAGGTTATTTATCAAAGAGTACTTTTTTTTTTTTTTTTCCTGTTGGTCTTATTTTGTCCTTGTATTGCCACAGGCGCTTACAGCCCACAGACCAATAAAGATCTTATACTTCATTTAACTTGAGGAGCCTTCTAAATACCCTTTTCAAAGTCTTGGTGTAGGGCAGTGCAGTACTCATCTATTTATAATGTTTATAAAGAAATCGCTGCTAAGCAAGCAATTATTGGTTTTAGTCTCTCTTTTTGGAATCAAAATATTGGGGGGTGAAGAAAGGTTGATAACAGAATAGCAACTGCTGGCCAGCCCTGGGATTAAAAATGAAGTTTTGACTCATCCCCAGAGTCTTGCCAGGCTTTCCTTACACCAGGCTACTTCAATGTTTACAGTATTATTTCTGATTTCCATGGCTGTGTGTGTTATAGGAAACACACAGGGAAAAATACAGGTCCTGTTGACTTTAACGGAGGTTTTGCCATTCATGAGAACAGAGCAGGGACTTCCCTGGTGGTTTTGTGGAGACAAAAGGACACGATCCTTCAAGTCCTCATCCTGGCATCAGATGGCAGAAGGTGAAGCTGTACCTGGAGACCCCCTCACACTGCAGTGAATTGGCTGACATCTATCTATCTATCTATCTATCTATCTATCTATCTATCTATCTATCTATCTATCTATCTATCTATCATCTATCTATCATTCTATCTATTTACCTATCTATCCATCCATCCATGTATTGTAAAATGGGTTCTCTTGATGATGAAAGCTGTAGCTTAGTGTTTTCCACAAGTGTCAAGCAATGGCTAGACTGAAAACAGGCTGCAATACAAGCATTGCTATTGGGAGCATCTGCCTGATGCTGCACAGGTTGCCATCCAGCACCTCCATAAATAGCCTAAGAAAGCAAATACATCAGATATTTGAACAAAATCACATTTTTTCACACTGAATACACACATTTTAGGTCATGATAAAGTCCTGCTAAAAACCAATGAGATTTTTCAGTTGCTTAGAGGAAATTAATATATCTTGTGGAGTCTTGGATCTCAGCAAAGATACAAGCAGTGCATGCAAAGCTCTGCCATAGAACCTGCAGCAAGAAAAAAGCTGATGGTTTTAAATGAAGCAAGAGAGAAGACATTCTCCAGCATTAAAATCTATGAAAACTGGTAAAAAGAGGGGATAAAAACACAATAGTTTGATATAAATCATATTCTGAACAGGGATATGAAAAGTACCAGTGGGAGTTGTGTGAATCAATTGTTCATATTCATTCCACAGGTGGAGAAAAACATTGCTCATATATATTGAACATATCTCCTTTTGAATGAAGGCAGTCAGGTATGTTACAGAGTCTTCTGGCCTCTAAACTATCTACCTCTAAACTGACTATCTTTTGAAATATAAAAGTATATAATTTGTATTCTTCCACTAACTTCTCACACAAAAATTTAAGTGGAAACTACCCTGCCATGCAGGATCCAGGATCTAGAGAAAGACCTTCATTGCAAAGGCAAAAACCTTTCAAAAGAAAAAATTAATTAATTAACACTTCATCATTCATTAGGCATTGTCTGCATGACAACATCAGTGCTAAGGTAATGAATGGAGCAATGGGAGCAGACGAAGTGGAGGCAACCAGCTTAACTCAGGCTGGGTGTTGGGGCAGGCAGAAGCTGCTCCCAGTACCCAGCATCCAGCAGAGCTGGCAAAGTCCTGCACGTCCTGGTGGTGCTCAGACAGATAGACATTACACCAAATTTTCATCACCATCAGGCTGCCACTTCACCAAGTCTGCTGTGCTCTGCTGAGACCAAAAACCACCCCCCGTGCTCTGAGGAGCCCTGGGCACAGTGATCCTATTGGGCAGAAGCTCCAGAAATTTAGGAAGAGCAGCCCGTGGGCAGGGCTGCGTGTGCCAGTGGCAGAGCTGTGTGCAGGGCAAGGGGGTGCTGGCAAAGGATGGGTGCATCCTGCACACACCCACCATGGCATGTCCTCCTGCTGGATAATCACTGACTCCAGACACCAAACCTCCCTCCTCGTGCCCTCGCAGCCAGTATGGGAACTGAGCAAATGCTTCATTTCAAATACATGCTTCAGCCCCCTGGGTTGGTCCTTGGTCAGGCTTTAAAGTTGGGAAGTTTTGGCAGCGTTGCTTTCAACTTGGCCAGCAAGGAGATGTTGAAAGTTACACGACTGCATCCACGCTGGAGTTCTGAAATGTGTTAATTAAGACATTCTGTTACCAACCCTTTCCTTCCTACGCAAGACAAAACCCACCGGGTGCTAAACGTGCCTGAAATGATTCGTATGTTTTAATGCTTTCCTGAATATGGATCAATTTTAACACTTTTTGTAACGCCTGTATCCCAGCCAAGACAAAGCTGATGACTCCACTCTGAGTCAAGCACACATTTAACACCCTCTGCTGAATAGGTCCTAGAAGAGGAAAGAGTTCAAGAAGTCAGGGCAGGATAGCAGCTGGGTGGATGTTTCTCTGAGCTGCTCTTAAAGACTTCCAGTAACAAAAGCCGCACAATTTCCCTCTGGCAATTCATCCTGCTCCTTCAGTTCCCTTACTGATTGAAATTATTTTATGAAGTCTAATGCAATGCTCTCCTACTGCAATTTAAACAATCACTTTTCATTCCTGTCTTCCATGGACACAGCAAACACTGCTCCCCACAGCTGATGCATACTTACTCGAAGCCCTCTGTATTTTCAGTAGTCCAAACAAAACTGATTTGTCAGTGTTTCCTCAGAAATGTATCCCAGGTCCCTGAGTACTGTTTCCCTCTGCATTCTCAAGAACTGACCTTTTTGCAGTGCTGAAACTGAAACTGGAACTGTTGCCCCAGTGGAGGCCACGCAAGTGGGAGCAGAGGGGCAGCATGAGGCTGTGGGTCCTATCAAGCCATTCTCCTATTACTTGTCCCATTGGGACACTTGCCTTCCCCACCACAACACGACAAGGCTGAACTGTCCCCCTCTGCAATGCCATTTTGCAGAACTATTGCCTCTCACTTCATCCCTTCACAAGTCAGGAGAGCCACAGGGACCAGGTGCTTCCCCACCACCCCTTTGTGCACCAGGGGTTTGGGCAGGATTCCTTCAAATCTTGCTATTCCCAAGGGGCAGGCTCTTCTCACCAATCCTTCCTCAATCCAGACATCTCTCCACACATCATCTCCCATTACAGAGCCCTCCATCTCCCCAGAGAAAATGAAATTCCCACCCAGAAGTCCCCCTGGCACCCTCCAGCCTGCACAGTGCTTTCCCTCCTGGCAGAGCAGGATGGAGCTGACACAGAAATGACATGTGTGCACTGTGACAGACCCACTAAGATGTCCTGAGCATGGACAAGCATCCCTGATGCCATGGAGGGGTCCTTGGCGGGGGCCAGTTGCATGAGGGCATTGATTCCTCTGTTGATCCAGAGGAAAGCTCCTGCTGTCTTGGAGAGCCTCCTCCTCCTCCAGCAGAGCTGAGGGACATCCACAGACTCAAGAACTGAGGTGCACATGCCCAGAGCTGATCGTGGAGTCTGATTCCATTCCCCTCACCTTTGAATACAAGGAAGCCAAGAGCCCTGCTCCCCGCTATCCCACTGCCTGGGGGGCAAACTTGGGCACTTCTGGGGTAACTGCAGGTGAGTTTCCTTCTAACTCCTCCATGATGAATCCCAAAGGATGGGTCTGGTGAGAGACTGCCCAAGTATCATTCTTGTACACAATTTACATTATATAAACATTATTTGGACACCCATCAGCACACATTCTTGTATGGAGTACAAGAGCTGCTAGTTAAGCAAGAGTTTCAGGGGTAGAAAAAGGGGGGGGAAATTTCATTACATTGTTTTCTCTTACTTAAATATTAATATCACTAGATAATACACAACCCTGTTATCTGGAGCAAGGGTTTACTTCTTAAGATATAAAAGCTTCTTTCTACCAGATTGGAACATGTGTGTCTCGATCAGCTTGTATCTTGAGATACTTAAAAAAGAAGGAAAAAAAATACAATTTTAGCAATAGCTAAAATAAGGAAAAGCTCTCAGCCTGTCCAACCAAAACAATGACCTGATGCAGAAGTCAAGTCTATCAGGTAATGCTCAAGGGAACATTTTAAATAAGGAAAAAAGAGTGGAAGTGGGAAAAAAATATCATCATTGTATTCTCATGCAGTAATGTTCCTCCACTAGCATTAACAGCTTATCTCCCCATCTAAGCATTTCTTGATAACAGACTGGGTTTTATGTTGAGTACAGGCTGTACCAAGTCACTAAAACCATTCTATTGTTAAAGATTATATAAAATGGTCAATCAAAGTGTCACTTCTTCCTGCCCGTCCCCCAGGCTGCTGCTGCAATAATGCCACATAAAAGCCAAGCGTGAAGGGGGAGCAAAGCACCAGGAGAGGGAGAAAATGGCACATGGCAGAGCCAGCAGGCACAGGGGACACCCCACCACCACAGAGGGTTGCGCTGCAGTGGCACCTAAGCAAAAACATCCAAACAAAACTTATTTAGTGAATTTGTCCTTGCAAAAAAAATATTTGTGTTTAGCAGTCTGTGAACGTGCAGAACTGCTGAGCATCCTCCCGTGCTTTGTCTGGTACAACAGGTCCCAGCACAACAGAGATGTGGGAGATGAAGGCAGAATAAGCTCAGGAGAAGTCCCTTTTCTAGCATTTTGAATGAGATTTCTAGATATCTAGAGGGTTCATGCTGTATCCATGCTCAGAAATAAGCTGTGTCAGATTAAAACAATGGAAACCATGACACTTGGTAACTGAATTTAAAAAGCTGCTTGTTTTGGTGGTGGTGGCGGTTTGGGGTTTTTCCCCCCAGTAGGTTTTCATACCTATTATAGTGGGAATTTGAAGGGGCTTTCTGAGAAGGCCTAAACTGGTGGAAGTTTGGAGCCCAGTGACGAGTGCTCACGTGGGATGGGAAACAGCTCCTGTAATCTTGAACAATCCCACCAGGCATGATGAGCAGCAGGGCTTTGGGGAACGACAAAAATCCTTCTGTGCATGAGGGCAAAGTTATCCCTTCCACTGAAAGAACACCCAACCCCAGCATAAAACAATACGATGGACCTCCATCACACCTGCCATTAGTCATCTCTGTTTCTCAGCACCAGAAGGACACAGAGCAGCTCCATCTCATCCTCAATGCTCATATTCCTGGGAAAACTGAGTAAGCAGGAGAACCGCATCCATTTGAACAGGCTTGAAATAAGCCTCTGTTAAGTATTTGCTTAACATACAAATGCCTTTCACATTTCAAGATAGACAAATCAAGCTTACGTTCTAATTAAGGAAGGGATCAGATGAAGTCCTCCCTCCAGCAGAGATTTTCCAGAATTTTTGCCTGGATTCAGCTGCATATTCTAAGCACAAGGATTGACAGGGAGGGGAGCTGGGTAACAGAGGGCTTGTGCTATTTGTGATTTGTGCTAGAGAGAACATAAAGAAAGGGAACCAAAAAAATCATTCCCACTTCTCAAATGCCCAAGTACTAAAAAGAGTTTGTATCAACAAGAGCAGCAAACCACCAGCATATCTCATTTTCATCTGCTATCCATGGAAGTCCATCGTGAGAACTTTAAAGGAAATCTGCTTCTCACTGCACCAGGGTTCCCTGATGCACAGCTTGCAGGCACACACAGGCATAGCTGTATCATGTGCTGGCAAGTAATGGAGAAGCTGAGCAAACATACCTGAAATAGCTCACATACTTAGAGATGCCAAATAGGCTCCTTGCACCATTTCCAGAGGGGCTTTTTTTTGCCCAGCTCTGCACCCCCCAGCCACTCATACAACAGTTGCTCCTGTGCCTATGTTCTCTCACACAGTCGTCAATTACAAGGTGACGACTCAAGAACAATCATTTGTCACTGCAAGCCGAAACAAGCAGCCCTGCTTCTTTGTGCCCAGTTCTGACGAGGAGTTTCCCCAGGTCCAGGCTTGCTCCAGGGCCGTGTGAGCTCCTGCCCCACTGTCCAGTCCTCTTGCCTCCCCCCTTCTTTCCTTCTAGCCTGCTCACCCAGGCTTTGGCACAAAGTAAAGCTTTCTCTCCTCTTTTCTGCCTCTTCCCTTGAGCCAGCTGTGCCACCCATCCTCCCGGGAGCTCAGGACGCTGTGACAGGTGAAACAGAGCTACAAACACTCCAATCAACATGACTGCTTTGTGTTGGGAGCTTAATCCTGCTACTGCCCCATGGCAAAAGCACCCAAAAGTGAAAGCTAGTGCATTCACAAGGAGTTGGCTGGTCAGTAAAGGAGGCTGAGAACCAAACCTGCTTTGCAGAAGAATCAGGATGACTTAGGAAGCAGAGAAAATGCCTGAGCAATGCAGAGAGGGTATCTGAGAAATGGTAGGGGGTGGCTCAGCTAAGGGTGGGGAAGGTAGTCTGGAAATGGCAAACGAAAAAGAGAAGCTGGGCTGCCACGAAGAAGCTTACTGGCAAAGAAATCTAAGGGATGAGACAGGGAGCAGATGCTCCGTGCTTTAGGTGTGTAAAACAGGACTGATGGCCATGCCAGATGCTGCATTGCAGGGCAGTGGCAGGCCCTGGGTGACAGTCCCCCACAGCAAGGTGAGGCTGCTGTCCCCATCCCTGTGGTGGGATTTGTGTCAGGGAACCTCTGCCCATACCCAGCGTCCTGCCCGCTGCTGGGGCGACCATCACAGCCCCTCCGGAGACAATCAGACTCTGAGGCCACAGCATTCCCCCGGGATGGGGGCTTCCCTGCACGGCCTGGGGGCCACACCACATGGGAGTCACCGCGTTTGGCTTCGCAGCTGTGTTAAAGAAGAATAAAAGCATGAAGAAATGCCAGGTTCCCTGGCGGGGGAGGCCACGGAGGGGCCCCGGTGCTCCCGGCGGCCGCGGGATCGCGCCCGGGGTGAAGCCCCGCCGCTGTCAGCACAGCCCGGCAATTACGATTAATGGGCTGTGGCAATCGGATCCCAGCGCTAACGGAGACAGCAGGTCCCACCATTTGCACGCAGTAAATTATTCAGGCTGTCAGCTGCTGGGATGCGGCTCGGCAGGGCCGCGGTGAAGCGCTGGCCACATGGCTAATGGGAGGTGCGCGGCCGGAGCGGGACGGGCAGGGCAGCTGTGCCACCCGCACGGCCCCGCAAGCCACACCCGCCTGTCACAGCCCGCACACGGCCAGCAGCGTGTCCTTCCGGCAGCAAAAAGCACCGGGACAAGCTCAACAGGGTCTCAGCTTCAGTTTCAAGGGATTGTGAACCTGGGAATATGGGGAGAGTTGGATGACAGAGAGCCAGCTTCAGTGACCAAGCCTACCCAAGCCCCTGACATGGACACGTTTTTCAGGAATTAAATGAAAGGCTGGACTCAAAATTGGAGTATTTCTGTACTGAAAACACAGCATCATATCATAAACTCTGGGCTTGCCAGTTAAACCTGGTTTTTACAAAGCCAAAGGTAGTGCTCTAGAAGGACCTCAGTTCAGATGAACACCCAGTGAGAACCCACAGCCCATGCTGGATGAATGAGATGTACACTGCCAACATCCCCTTCTACCTGGCTGTGGGAAATGTGTTTTAATGTACACACCCTCTTGCAAAAACAATAATTAATTCAGAATAACCTTTCAGCGTGGAAAGACTGAACTCTCCTAAGCTCAAGTGCTTCTTTCCTGGAGCACAGCATGAAGAATAGCAAACGTGAGGCAGAAGGGAAAGGGCTATTTGTAAAGTAATGTGAAAAGAAAAAAACCATCCCAGGCAGTTGTCCACCCACGCATAGATGCAGTTCCTCACCCCTGTTTTCCCACGAAGAGAAGGGAGGCCAAGGGACCTGACACAAACACAACACCCAACTCAGAAGGATGAAGTTGTTTCTTCATTAGCACCTCAGTGTGGACAACTGCAGCAAAATCCTGTCATTTACATTCCAATTGGGCCTGCTTCATTCAGGGGCCTGCCACATTCCCTGGTGCACAGCCTGAGAGGGGCTGCGTTTCATCTCAGGAGCTTGATGTGGTTCAGAGCTGTCCCATGTGGCTCAGCACCCCAGAAGCACCTGTACCCTTGCTAAGCACCATCCCTGGTTCATCATCCCAAACATGCTGGGCTGAAGTTCTGGCAGCTCTCTTGGGAGCACTTGGCTTGCTCAAACATGCAGGCCTTGTAGTGGAAAGGAAACATTTGATTAAGAAATATAAATAGTGACAGTTTTCTAAGGAAAATGAAAAAAACCCCACAACACCATAGATCATTCCTCAGGCTTTGAGAGTCTGGAATTTAAAAATGAAGAGAAACAGAAAAGAGATGGCAAATAGTAATACTCTGTGTGAGCACAGCAGCACAAATTGGTAGGAGAGGCATGATAGTGGACAGCATAACTGACGCTTAGGGGCACAAGGTCACTTTGCTAAATAACTGCCTGCTTCAGAATGTAAGGGCACATCAAGGTGCCCCTGTCAGCCTGATCTCTTGAGCTCACATACATTTGAAAATGTCTGGGTATATCCCATTCAGTCTGACTGCATTTAGTAATTAAGAGTGTGATTGTCAGAAGGTGAATATTTCAGATCTACAAAGACTCAAAATTCATTCAAGTGCTCAAAAGTAAGCACTGATTAGTCCTATCACAACCTAAGGGCCATGTAGCAGCACAGAAATTTAGGCAGCAGTATGGGTTTTCACACATCAGAGCCATATTTTTGTCCTCATTGAGGTCCAAAGTACTTATGCATCTATACACTAGCAGTAAAACAACAGAGTGATCCTTTATGACAGTGTGACCATAATCTGACTTGACAAATGCAGTTGTCAGCATCCCTTAAAGTAAATTATAACTACACCCCCTTGACTAAATCCTGAGCCCTTTCAAATAACAAAACAAAGAGCTCTCTCCCAAGAGTTGTGTTCTCTGCATTGTGTTTTCTGACATGCTTTCCCACCATCAACCTTTCATCCTGCTGAACTGATTTCCATTGTAAGCAGCAGAGGGCAGGGAGGATAACTCCCATTAACTTCACACTGGTGCAGCGTGGGCCTGCCTAGAGGAAAGGCAGTCCAGAGGGCACGTCCCTGGCAGGGCTGGCCACCAAGTCCCCTGTCCTGCCAAACTGGGCAATATGTTTGTACAACTATAAAGAGCAGGTGAGCTGGGAGTAAGGACTGGGAAAAGGGCCTCCCCAGCTGCCCATCTTCAGGGCTCACAAGGCACTACGGTGGCTTGCACCAAGGTGCCTGCTGCCCTTCCAGCCTGCTGCCCTCACTGCTGCCAGCAAACAAGGCACCCAAAGTAAGGTTAGAGACATTGAAATTGACCCTTTCACAGGAGGGGCTCAGCTGAGCTCTGGGTCTTCCCAATGCAGACAAGAGATGCAGTAATGCCCTGCCAGAGGCACTGTTGCAGAGGGTCAGCAGCAGCTTTGGTCTCTCTGTGTAAGTGGAAGAAAGAAAGAAGCCTTTTATGGCCTATTTTATCCCCTCAGTACACATGTACATTTGTACTCTTTACTGTACACTATACACCTCTCAGGCTTGCACAAGCTCCTGCTCTGCCCATTTTCACTCATCTGAGACTCAGCCCTGCTCCAGGAAGACCTCCTGCCCTTTCAAAACCTCTCAGTAACTGTGGAACAGTAAGAGCACTTTTTTGTCATGAATACAGGGTCTCTTGGTCCGTGTGTCCCATCCTGGCCTGGTTTTGCCCTCCAGTAAGAGGGAAATGGTAATGATGCTCTCAGGGGAGCTTGGGTGCTTTACCACCATAAGACTTCCCATGCAATGCTATATTCCTGCAGGGAGGGTGGACAGAGCCCAGGATGAGCAGGAGTTTTGTTTGCTTTCTTTTCACATTGTTCTCTGTAATTTCTTTATCCTGATGTTTTGGGTTTCACCTGTAGGAATTCTTTAGGTGAACCCCGCTTTCTGCATCAACATTAGATCTCAGCCCAGCCTGTGTGGCTACAGTTTTAAGAGGAGATGAAATTGGGGTCCTGCTCGCATGCAAGGCCTGCTGCACCAAGAGAATAGCTGAACCTCACAAACCCTGATCCTGGGGTTGCAGCTGTGCCTAGTGGTAGTCTCACCCAAGGGCAACCTCTTGCCCCGGGGTTCAGTAGTGAGCTTCTCCTGGAGATGGAAAGGCAATGGCACCAACTTGTGCCAGACACCCTCCCTCCCTCCATCTCCTCACCCCTGTCCCTATAAGCACATCTTCCTAAACAAGGAACCATAGCAATGAACAAGACCTAAACTGAACAAACAGCAGGATAAAAATTGTTTGGGAACTCACCTGGCTGTGAGTTTCTTGGGTGGGAAGTAGCAGAGTAGCTGTGCAAGAGCAGCAGCCTCTCCCAATGGCTTAGCAGGACCCAGGGAGGATGTGTCCATGGCCTTAGCATGGACACATCCTCCACATCCTCCCTGCCTTGCAGCTGTAAACATTTACCCCCCAGGCTCATGCATCTATGTCAAGGTACCCAATATCGACCTTGGAAATCATCTTAGGTATGAGTCTCTCCTGCTCCCATGCTTCCAGCCTGCAGCTTTCAGCAAAAGGACAAAAATCTGGAGGACTATCAGATTTATCAAGTCATGCTTTAGCCCTTGCTGAACACATCAGCCACTCTTCTCACTGCCAGGAGACACGGTGAGAGGTTTGGTCAGACCATCCAGCTTCCAACACGGCCAACCGCTTGTGCGAAGGGCAGCAGCAACAGAGGCACTTGGCCATCCTGGCTGCATGAGCCCTGGCCCAGCTGGCAGCAGAGCACAGCTCCTGACCACAGGGCACAAGCAGGAGTCAGCAGAAATCCTTCCTCCTCGTCCTAGCAGCTGAGGATAAACAAGACAGCCGGATGTGCCTGGTCACCACTGCCTTTCTCCCATCTGGGATCTCAGATGGGCAGTGTCCAGACTCAGAGAGGAAATCCCCACTGCACCACTTAAATTCTGTTCACAGCAGAGATCTCCAAGGCATAGAGTGCAGCCACCTGGATGTGCCCAACTGCAAGGCTGAGCCCTGACCAAAGGCAGGAAGTATCCAAGGAGCTGTCCTGATCCCACACACCATCTCGGGTCTCCTTAGATGACTGGGGACCAGTGGTGCCCACAGATGCATGAGCCTGGGGGGTAAATGTTTACAGCTGCAAGGCAGCTTCTGCTTACTGCTGCTTTCAGAGCCTCCCCAGATAGAAAATAGCAGGTGTATTAAGCTCCAAAATAAGATTATGACATGCTGTAAATTAAAGTACGATGAGCTCTTTGTGTTCAGTCAAATAAGGAATGATGCATGGAAAACACCAGGGGCTCACATTCATCTCCGAGTGATCATTCACAGGATGCACAACAATACAATTTCACACATAGAAGTCAGAGAATGTCTCTGAAATGTAAGATCTGCTCTTCCCGGGTGTTTTTTTTTTTCTTTTTCAGTAAAGATCTCCAATGTGCTGAAACCACTTATAATAATAATTGGGGAAAAAAGAGTCTCTGGGAAATTATTGGCATGAACTTTTAGATCTCTAAATTAAGGCCGGCCTAATTTTCCAATTAGGCAGCTTGATAGGCAAGATGACATGTGCAGAGTAGAAGGGCAGGCTCTAAACGGCATTTTTATGAACATTTCTCATGCCTGCAGCAGCTTTTCTATACCCAACAGCTGAGGAGTGCACTTTCCCATGCCGTCAGGGGTGAGGAGGTTACGACTCCAGCATTGTGCCCCTTGTTTTTCACACAAGAACCCGGCGCGCCGCAGCGCTTGAAAGGGTCGGGCGCCCCGAGCCCCCCAGCGCGCCGCCGGCTCCGCGCTGCCGCAGCCCAGCGCCCACCGCCCGGGCGGGCGGCTCCGCTTAACCCGCGCTGGGGCGGGCGGCCGGCAGCGCTAATTGCGACGGGGACGACCTTTTTCAGAGTCGTTCAGTCGGTAAATGAAACTCCAGCTCCCCGGTGATGCAGCGTGTGCGAAGATGCCGCAGCCCGAGGTGTAAAGGGCACGGCAAAGATTTTGAGCTGACGCTGCTCTTTCACAGCTCGAGCTGCCTGTCTGTGCCGGCTCCCGGCCGCGCCTCCCCTGCCCGCCCGGCCGAGGCAAACCCCGCTCCCGGGCTGCACATCCCCCCCACCGAGCACGCTGAAGAACCAAACTCCCGCTCCCGGGCTGCACATCCTCCCTGAGCAGGCTGAAGAACCAAACTCCCGCTCCCGGGCTGCACATCCTCCCTGAGCAGGCTGAAGAACCAAACACCACTGCGAATTTAGCAGTGATCTTCTAGGATCTTCTAGGATCACTAGGCAAACAGGAGCCCAGATCAGTACGTGAGACCCTCAGGCAATTAGAGCAAAGCCTGGCCCCCAAGAGGTAATGAAATCACTCATCAGCACCTGCTCTTAGGTGAACCTGAGCAAACCGTGCCTGGGCTATTCAGACATCCTTCTCTGGGTCAAGCAATTCAACAGCTAGACCCAAGCTAGCCTGCCATAGGCCAGGGCTTTGGCTGACAGACCAGGCAGGAGGTAGCCAGTGACTACCAGGAGAGGACATTTACATACATAGTCCTGGGCCATCACCCCTCCTTGAAGGACAGCTGCCAGATACTTCTGCCAGCCACACTGACAACACTGCCCATTACCTTGGTGTGGCTGGCACTAAACTCTGAGCTGGGATGGACATCCTTTTTACACTGTACAGGAGCCTGGACCCACAGAAATGTGTCTCACTGAGCTTATCCTCAGTTTTGCCATGCATACCGTAGGAATAAAGAAGGAGGAACTACACCTTTGTTGGAAGTGGGAGAGGGCAGCAGCCACAGGCAGTAGCCACAGTCTCCCTTAGACTGTAGGGAAGGCCATGCCAAACAAAGAGCAAACCAACCTCAAGGATACACAGAAGGCACTGATTTCCAGCTTTTCTACTTCTGGAGAACCCCAATGCCCTGCTGTCTTTTGACAACTGGTTCCCAAAGAGAAGACTATATTCTTCTAGCTCAGCAGGATCTCCAAGCTTTCAAAAAGTTAGAAAAACTAAAAGAAGCAGTGTTCAACCAGAGTGGCCAAGTAAGATGAAAGCAGAATCAGATGAAAAAGGAATGGTGCCAGTTGAAATGGACTTCTGGAGGTTATCAGGTCCATTCCCCCTTGCTCAAACAGGGCTCCATGGTCCTTGTTGCCCAGGACCATGTCTGGACTTTTTTTTCACTATTTCCACAGGTGGAGACTCCACAACCTCTCTGGGCAACCTGTGTCAGTAGTCAGTCACTGTCACAGTGTAAAACTGTTTCCTGATGTTCAGAGGGAATGTCCTGTGTTTCAGTGTGTACCCATGACCTCTGGTCTTGGCACTGGGCACCCCTGGTGTCCTCCTTTGGGCCCTTTTTGAAGATAAGAGTGACATTTTCTTTCCTCCAATGTTCAGGCACCTCTCTCAGTCACCATGACCATCCAGAGATGTCCAAGATGGTGCCCAGACTCTCATTTGTGAGGCAGGTCAGGATGTATACAAACTCTCTCCTCTGAGGTGTTTGTATGTGTATTTTGGTAATTGGCATATCAATTACCAAAATATATGTGGCCTTCAACTTCAATTAGTTTTGGGGTTTATATGTATTCAGTGGAGTCATTTTGAGAATAATTGAACAACTCCCTGGGAAGAGAAGTATATAGAAGCCCTTAAATTTCTTCCCCCTGCTACTGGACTGAGTCAGTGAAATAACACTTCAGTTCCCATATGTGTCATGTCTTAAACACAAACCAGGTTTGAGGTTGAGAAGATGTGCAAAGATCCAACCAGCGGAGCTGCTGTTGTGTGAAAGACATTAACAGAGCTGATATTCAGTACTCCTTTGATTTCTCATAAGATGGGAGGAAAAAGACCCAGTTTACTACTTTGGAATCAACATTTTAAAGCAATTTATATATACCACCACTTTCAGAAGCTAACCAAAGCTACAGAGTAACTACAGAACGTATTCCGAGGATGCCTTGGATACCTTAACCCAGTTGGGAAGTGTAACTTTTGGCTGCTCCTGACACAGCCTGCTGCAGACAGAAGTTAACACATGGCAGGTGTCCTCATGAGAGCCAGCGTGCGGTGAGTGCATCAGGGCTTAACTCTGACTGAATGAGGCACAGCCGAGAAGGCAACAAGAACACTTAGAGGTGTTTAAGATCTTACTCATGTTAGTCTAATGCAGTCCTACCAGGGATAATATTTCTTTTGGCTTATGGCCAGATGACAATGTAATAGCCCCATCTGGGCAGTCTAGACCTTTCATACGTGATAAACGCTTCCCCAGAATGTATCATCTACTAAAAAAATGCATAGAGAGTGCATGCTTGTATCGAGCAGAAATGCTCTCTCTAGCCAAAACAGAAGACTGGAATAGCTTTCCCAGCATATGGGATTAACACTGCCAGAAAAAAGAATAAAAACCTTGAACAATAATTTGCCTGATTTATAAATGTGACAGTATTAAGAAATGAGAAGGAACCCAAACTTTCCAGAATGCCCTAAAGAAAAGTGTAATATTCTTTTCTTTAGAAATGAGCTCAGTGCCAAAGCTTTGGTGGCAAGATGCTAATTTGTTTTCAACAGGCAGGCCTGATTTCCTCAGTGTTTCCCTTTCTCTCCATCTCATCACCTAAAGGCCTGGAATATGAAAGGGCAGACAAGCCTAGGAGGATTTACCAGGTCTGGTTATAGCACATCAGTCATCAAAGGAACATTGAACATTGATCATTTTTCTTCCAACTCTACATCAAGATAAAGATACTTTGCTTTCCAAGTATGTACAAGTGTTTTAAGGCTCTGTTCATAAAATAAAGTGTAGGATTCTAGGACAACTTTTTAAAGCCTTCAAAATGGGACCAGAATAAGCACAAAAGAGAAATTATTGCTTCAGCTAAAACCCAAGCCAGCTTTGATTTAGTTTTTATCAAAGCTAGCTTTGCTTATAACCACATCTGTAAACGCAGAAAGTGCTACGGCCATTCAGGCACATGAGTGGAGTGAGAAGTGGAAGTGGGTTAGGGTGAAGCTCACAAGCTCTTCAGTTACAGGTGTAGAAAAGGTGTGTCCTCCTAGTAGAATGTGTGGAAATATTCCTTGCTTGTGCAGAAGGGAAGATTTGAGCCTGCCCACCAGAGTCACCCACAGAGTTCCCAACCAAGTGAGGAGGCAAGGCTGGGATGGCAGCAGCCTCCTCCTCTGCTGAAGATGCATTTCATGCTGCTCTCTGAGCACTCAGCGTTACAATCCAAGTGCAAATTTTACACCAAGCACGAATTACAACTACTTGAAGTGAATCTGTCATGCTCGTCCAAATCTAAGTGAGAATCAACTAAGAGATGTGGGTAGCATGCAAAGCAGAATATTATAGAGGAAAATGAAAACTCAGTATCTGCTAATGAAGTGGGATTTGTGTTGTTACCTGAAAAAGAGAGCAAAGGAAAACCCATTCAAAACTTTCAAAACTCAAGACTGTTACAGGAAAAAAAAACAAATGGCTGAAAAACAGATGATGAAACAAATGTCTTCTCAGCTGCATAAATAATAAAAAGTGAGAGAAGAAATCCTTACGATTTTAGTAATGAAATGATTCTGCTCATCTGGACTGTGCTTCAGAGTAAGACAAAATTACAAAATTTAGAAGAAAACGCAGCATGGCATGTAGAGAAGTTCCTGATTTTGGCAGTCAGACAAACACAGTTGCAGAACTTGGTTCATACTGCCCTCAGGATTCTCAGCAAAATGATGCATTTCCATTTACAGCTGGAATCTTGATATGTATAAGTAGCATTCATTTGGTTCACATTAGAAGTACATGTAGTATATATAGTGAGAAGAGTATTCCAGGAGGTGGCTGGGCTGGGCACAGGGCCACAGGAGCTGCTGGCTGGCTTTAACATGTTCTTCATGTTATCCTCTTACCTGGAATAAGAATGACCTCCAAACAAAAATTCAGAGTGATACCACTGCCCAAACCAAGACACACACAAGGCCACTCAGGGATCTGCAGCACGTGGACAAGGAGATTTCGCTGTGCACGGCTCTTATACATAAATTTGTGCACATATCACATCAGAAAATGCAGAGAGGAGCAAAAAGGAATGTGGCCATGAAGAAAAAAGGGAATTCCTGGGAACAGAAAGCAACCAGCAGAAAAGAGTCCACATTTATTTTTCTGTATGGATGGTCCTAGAAATACTTGCTTGCATTAGCAATTTCTACTCTGATAAAAGACTGGAGTTAAAAATAATAGTCTTATAGACAGAGGTCATGAAACTGCCATTGTGGCTGTTCAGTAATGAATGCTGGTGGTTTCTTACTCTGTGTTAAGGACATGTAGTCTCCACATATTTTTGGTATACGCAGGTATCACAGCTATGAAATGCAGTTGCAACAGCCGACCACAAAGACATTTCAGAATTCCCTGCTCTGTCTTAGCAACTCTGCCTTTGGGAGTTGTGCAGAACTGAGGCAACATGCAACGGGCACAGGCTACCCCAAACAGAGACTCCTCCAACAAACTGGGACAACAACTGGTTCACCAAAGGCCACAAAGACTAGCAGCAGCCTAAAGCCATTGGAGGTTCAACCCTGCAATTTGTGTGGCTGGGTCAGTTTATGTCAACCCTTGGGTTTCCCAAGAGAAGACTAACCTGGATTTGAAATAGTGACCACTACAGCCTCCAAGAGCTAATTCTCTAAAGGTTATCCAGAGGAAGGTTTGAAAAAATCACTATCTGTTGCCCTACAGTGAAATAACTCTTATTCTGCCCCAGAACATTAACACATATACTTCCTCCCAAATCACTCTTATTGAAGGTTGATCAAGTGTGTAGGAAGAGTTACGTTCAACAGACAGGATTTCTTTGAAATTTTAAATCCCTCCTGGCTTCTTGAAAGGCCTTCTTTTCCTATCTCTAGTGATAGCATAACTCTTTACCTGGAGGCTAACACCCAATGAAATTTGTGTTCAAAATCCCCTAATTAAGATCACTGAGATGAATGAGCAAATTAAGCAACAAAATAAGCTCACGTTGCTTGTTTCCTCTCTCCTGCTTGGATCCATACTGATTTCAAAAACAAAATTTCAGTTTGTAAAACTATAAAAGGATCTGCTGAAACATGCCCATTCCTTCAGAATGGTTATGCATTTACTGTGTGATTCCTCCTAGTATTTTGGTAAATATAAATTATACTAAAAATATTCTTCTTGACAGATCATGCATGAGATGTATCTTGAAAACTTCCCATATCAGTTGATGTCAGGCATTGGAACAGGCTGCCCAGACAAGTGGTGGAACCACTACCTCTGGAAGTGTTCAAAACATTTGTAGATGTGGCACTTAAGGACATAGTTTAGTGGTGAAGATGGCAGTGTTGGGTTAACAGCTGGATTCTATGATCATGGAGATCTTTTTCAACCTTAATAATTCTCTGATTGGGTCTGTACTGTACCTCTTGTTCAGAGTTATGAGAGGGCAAATGTAGGAAATTAGTTTTCTTCTGTTTATTTGGTCAAAGGTTTTATTTTAGCCAGAGGTGTAAGAAACAATCAAACCACTGTGCATACAGCTAAAAAGGCACTTCAGCCTTTTTATATGTTTAAAAAAATACAAAAACCTTTAAAAAAGAATTGACAATGGTTAACCTATAAACAGGTTAAGTCTTTTGTATACTGTGCTAAATGAATTTTGTTGGACCATATGAAGACTTGCAGAGCTTTCTTGTGGGAACTCAGCACATCACTCCTGATGTCCAGAGCTACCAAGAAAACCCTTGAGGGGCTTGGGAGCCTTGGAATGTTGCCAAAAGCACTTGGTGGCTTGATTTCGATCCATCTAGGGATGTGCCACTGATGTATGAGGAGATGGAACCTGTGAGAATCACTAGAGTGTGAATAGTGAAGAGAAGACATAATTATAGGCTAAATCACAGATTTTGGGATTTTGGTACAGGGGGTTTGTGGAGACAAGACAGAGGAATCAAAGTGTGTCACCAGGCTCTTCTTTCTTCTTCTTGTCCATCTTCTGCTGTGGTGTTGGCTCTTGTGGATTAGTCTGGGGTGAGGGGGTACTTGGTGACGAGGGTGATAGGTATTGGGGATAAAAAGTAAATATGATATACGTAGTTTTTGTTATAAAAGATGTGACTGCCTTGGGGGAGGGTCAGAGTGCCTTTGGCTGCCGCGCTGGTCAGATCCTGGTCGGGCAGAGACGGGACTTTGTAGATAAGAAACAATAAACAATTCTGAAGACCGAAAAAACCTAGAGTCCAGACTCATTTTTTGAGGCCCAGCGTGCAAGAACCATCCTAAGCGTGTGTGGGAGCAGAGACGGACAGTCGAACCCCATACCAACCTGACCCACCAGCCAGCTGTCATCTAACAGAACTGCTCCCCATTTCTGCACTGATGCCATCTCATCCAAGCACCTCCCAGATGGAGGCAAGGAAAGGGATGTGTCAGCTGTGGCAGCCTGGAACTGGCTCTCTGGTACCCTGCTTCTTTAGGGATCCCTTACCTCCTGTTCCCTCTGAGACATCTGTGTACCCAGTCATGAGAGACAGAAGGAGCTCCACCATCCTTCAGTGGCTCCATCACTACTCACGTGGCCTGCTCCAGCAGAAGGATGAGCTGTCTGTGCATTTGGATAATACACAGTGTGTGTTTTGCTGAATTTTGTGTGATCTGCTGAATAACATACATATTAAAGAAACACACTGTTACTAGATAGTCACTGCAGACAAACAAGCTACACTATCTTAACAAATCTCATTTCATTCCAACATTTGGGAAATATATTTTAAGATTAAGCAGGCTTCCTTTGGCAATTCAGTGGTAGGAATGGCAAATTTCACGTTCACTCAGCACACCTGCTAGGCACTATGCAGATCACAAATGGCTGAGCAGAATTCAGGCTTGGATATATCAGAAATCAAAAGAAGTGTTCTTTGTTAACAAAACCTCCAAAAAGATAGGGGAAACACCACAGCATGATTCTTTGGTTATGTATTCTAACACCCACTATATTTATCTTAAATATATTTACAGAAAACTAAGACCTATACACTTGGCCAACTACATTGAAACAGCTTCTTTCCATTTTTATGAACCACCAGCGAAAATTTACTCACATGCATTGGAAATGAGAGATCTGATTAAAGCCAAGAATAATCTCTAGTTCCTCATGCAGATGGAGATAAAAGTTTGATGTACTGTAACAGACAGTAAACCCAGTATGAGCAGCAAACCAGCCTGCACTAAAACTTGGAAATCAGAAACCCTTGGTGTTGTTCTGTATGAAACACCATCCTAAAAGCAGCATCACGACAGCAAACTTTGGACTTCCTCTGTGGCAAATCGACATTCCTTTGGGATAGTATGATGGACTCTGAAATTTTTTATACAAGAATATGAACACATTCAGTTAAACTACAGAAGTTCAGTTAACCTTCACCTTTAAATCTAAAGGCAAAGAGCTAGATAGATGAGTGAATAAAAATGGAGCAAAAATTAGGTACAATGTGTTTATTGTATTTTATTGATCCAATTTTTTACATGACTAAGTGAACAGAAAATTTTCATTTATTTCCCGAGGAAGCATTTAATTTATGTAATAAGTTTTAGAGCACAAAGTGCATCTCTTTGCAGTAAATTTACTCCTTTTGCTTTGTTTGCTTGCTCTCTGCAAGTCCCAAAAGCACTGCATCAGCTTCCAGCAATGTTGTGTCACTGGCTGCCCCCAAAAACCTGGAGGTCAGTTCAAGATCCAGCAGTCTCAGGCGTACCCGGGTGCCTCTCTGATATTTTCTGTGAAGAAAAAGGAAGAGGGGAAGAAGGTAAGTTTTGTTAAACACTGGTCTTGCATTTCCTAAGGCTCTCTCCTCTCTGCAGATCCAAGTAGCAGCCCCACAGAAAACCAAGCGCTGCAATGAAGTCCAATCCTGTTGTAATGTCATCAGCTCTGAATCTGCTGAGACACACTCCATACCACCACAGAGCCCGTCTCTGCTGATACAATCCTGCCCATCAAAGAATAGACACCACCAGATCCCACTGTGGGAATGCAGACTCTACAAAAAAGCAGTTTATTATATGGGAAACTGTTTGTGTCTTCCATCAAAATATTTTACTGTATCATCTGCCATCATGCCAATAATTATCTGCAGGACAACATATCATCAAAGGGGAGGGAGGGAAAGTCATCATTACATCACTGGTGACATTGCTATTATCAAAAAGTACAATGCCAGCTAACTGTGGTTTATATTTCCAACTCTAGGCCTCAGGCAAGGAACTTTCCTTGTCTTATCCCCTCATCCAAAGAGTGGGCATCATCTGTAAGTTTTTTATTACATATAATTAAAAAGAAACCCCACAACTATTGTAATGAAACATTCTGCCTACAGGCTTGGGTTTTATTGTTTTATGCTCTCTTTTTTTCTTTCCTTTTCCTTTTAAGTCAGAAGATGTGAGTGTTCAATGTGTTTTTAAAACAGACTCTGTGTTAAGATGGCAATGCCAAATTAGTGAAGATATTTAAAATACAAGCAGGTTTTATAATGCACCTGTGAGAACTATTTTTCTTTTGAAAGTTCAAGTTGCACTTTTTTTTTCCTATAAAGAGCTGAAGATGCAGCAAGCTTGACTACATTGAGCAAAAGCAAGAGAAAGTTTGAAACATTCTCAGTTACCAACAGAAAAAAATGTAATAGGGAAGTCTACACCATTTCCATCTCTGCATCCACTGCTGCAGTGAAGAGTATGGCACAGCTACCAAAGACAGAACACAGCTCATATTTGGTTGTTACCTAAATAGCTGGAAGGGATCAGTTCTGTCCTTTTCTCTGTGAAATAAAACATTTCAAAACAGAACAGTTTCACAACTGATGAAAATTATTTAAAAACCTAATGTGCAGCATTTCAGTGTTGCTGAAATCAAAAGACAGTACAGAAGACCTTAAAGTGGATGATATCTTCCAGGATTCATTAGGCTTATTGAGAGGAGAGGTCCCCAAAAAAATTTTGCGATAGGAAGGAGAATGAAGAGGAAAGTTCCTCATTGAAGTATCTAAAATGAAGATCAGCTGACTAGTAGTTTTAGCCATTTGGGTATATGGGAGAAATTCCCAGGAAATTCTGTAGCATGAACCAAACCTTCACCTTACTGACAGCTGCTGGCAAGATGGGTTGCCTTTGCCTTTGCCTCTAACCATAAACTTATCCTCATCTCTAACAATATCTTCAGCATAAAATAGCAGACTTTACTGCCTTTATCAATAGGGGGGTGTGGGGGATTTGAGAAATGGGCAAAATAAGAGGGAGAGAAGGAAATCTGAGAGGGAGAAATGGTGCATTGAAAATAGAAAAGAAGGTGCAGATACCTTTTAATGAAAAAATAGGAGGCTTGGAAAAACAGAAAAGAAGGGATAAATGTAAAGCATGTGACAAAAAAGCATTGAAAACATAGGCAAATTGCATAGAAATCTAGGAAACTATACTATATACAGTAGAGCCAAGAAGAGGAAAACATCACTGAAAAGACTGCATAAAACTATTAAAACCTGACATTAAACTCAGATCTTTGAACTACTGCACTCTGTGCTGCTTTAAAAATCTTAATATATTTGAAATCTAATAAAACTTAAGACTAACACTAGTGGTTCTGTAACAAGCTTTTAAAGACCAGTCATCCTTCTGCCTTTTTCTTCTCTCTTTCCTCCTACAGGAAAAGCAGCTCACCAGTAACCTACAGCAGGAAGCTGTTGAGAACAGTACCTTCAGGGTCCAACACATTCCTACAGAGATTGAACTGAATGAGGTTTAAATTGAATTAGAAGTCCTTTCTCTATTTGACAGCTGACAGTGGGAGAGATATTGATCTCCATCTTTGTAAGTGAAACACAAAATATTACTTTCATCATGCATCAGTTCCTTTTAGCAGGTTGCTTGACTACCATGATGCTCTACAAGTGAATACATTAAACTAATTTTCTTCTAATCAAGCCTTTAAAAGTACTATTTATAACTAGGGAAGTCCATATGGAAAATCTGTGAAGCAACTGGGTTTCTCATTATTAATGCATATAATTTTAAAGAAAATAAACAAGCAAATAATCTTAAGCACAACTGCCCCAGTTTAGCTCTGCTCACTGTACAGTCTGCAGAGAACTTTGCTCTGATTTCCGGACATGACTTTAGCATACATTTGTAATGCAAAATCCAAGCAATTGTAAGAAGAATCACAATCTTCAATGCTGCTTCAGTAACTGGAAGAGATTCCAGATACTTTAATCATACTTAATCATTAAAGAAGCTTTTCCAGTCACAGCACATCTGCTTACAAAAAGATCATGATGAACATCTTGACGAGCTGACAAAACTGCCAATTTATATGAATATAAACATTTGGGTTTGTGACAGATGTTCCCTACAGCTAAAACACTTCAAGAGTATGTGGATGATGTAGAAAAGGCAGAAACATGAACACAACATGCAGTGATGGTCTATCCACTACATTTTAGTGTAAGAGGAAATGATAGGTTGCTCTATGTATAGCAATCATATTCTATCCACAAAGGTATTTATCTGGGAAACAGATAAAACTATCCTATGGTTAAAGCAGAAGCTTGAAGCAGAACCCAGAAACAAAGCAGGCATTTTATTATTTTCAGGAATTGTGGCCTAGGAGACACAGGACACCAGTGTAAAAGGAAAGAAACCATCTACCTACTCCACTTTGCAAAAGGACTCGCTTTATTTTTAAGTAACAATGCTGGTTTTCATGATCACCCTATCCAATGACCATCAGCAGGTACCACTGACCTTCACCCAACCCCCAAGCACTGTGTTTACAGTGTTTCTCAAGGATTCCCTGTTTTCCTCATACCACTTCCTACTACCAGGTAAAAGTATTAAATTCACTGAGAAGTAGACAAAGGTGTTTAGTTATGTTCATAAATGAAGGTGTAATAATTTCTCTAGAACTTAAAAAAGTTATTTTGCAAGTAGACTGAAAGCTTGATCCACTTCCACAGAATTTATTTACAATAGCTATCAATTTTAAGCCCTTGTAAACCCCAATTTTGAATGGAAGGACCCCACCTAATACCCACATTCAGAGAGAGGTGGGAATCCAGCAGCTGCTGTTACTGAGCCATGACCCCTTTTCAAACCAGTGTCCACAGCACCCACTGAAGCACCATCAGAAACCTTTGCCTAAACTTCAACCAAGGAACAAGGGACCCCTAAAAAGCTTTCTCTGTTTTAAATGTGTACCTGCAGGCTTCTCTCCAACTCTTCTGGAGTGGACAAAGCACTAGATACAAGGTGTACCTTCCCTCAAACATCCACTTCCAGAAGATGATGTTTAGTTAAGTTAGAGGCAACCTAAACAACTGCTTCAGTGCTCTTTGTAATTCTTGAACTGTCTTGGAGAAGAACTAGAAGAGAATCCAAATGAAAATCCTTTTTCTTATTTGAACCCCAAATCTGTGCAACCACACATCACCAATGCAACACAGAATATAAGAGCACAGAGAAAGCACACAGCACATCCCTGCTAATGGTGCTAAAGAAATTTTAAAAACAAATACAAAAATTAAAGTTTATGTCCTGTTGCTACATTAAAAACAGGGATTATCTTTGCATGCAAATATCAAACTACTGTGTCAACTTACAAAAAGTAGGTCTTCTCTTTGCTAATCATATGAGTAGAACAGTGAGAACTTTCAGATTCAAGAGACTTGGAAGCTTCCTTCTGACTGTCTACATCACTTCTATTGCAATTTGGTCTCTATGCTGATCCTTTCACTTTTGCACTGAAGCTTTAAATCTCTCAAAATCTTAATGGTAAATTAAAAGGTTTAGCCAAAACTTCCCAAACTCTTCAGTCAAGATTTTAAACTTGTAATTTTAAAGTAATTTTACTATGTGAAAGATACATGAAGAAACAAAAAACCCCAATATTTTTACATAATAAAACTGGAGGGGGAGGATATGGAATGACATATTTCAGCTCCTGCTAATTAAGAATGATGGGGGGGAAATATTTTTTTTAACTTGAAAGTCATTCCAGGTTACAGCCAAAGGTATACAAATGGAGCTGCCTTAGAAAAAGCAATGAGCATGTTAAAACAAGGAGGCTATAACAAAAAGTGAGGATCCTAATTATACCAGTTTTGGCCAAGAAAATAGGACAGTAGTTTTGCAGGTGTGCAATTTTACATGCAAAGGAAGCACCCTTATTACTACATGGCATTAAGAACTTTATTCAAACTCTAAATTATAGCTGTAGACATTAAAGCATTTTGTAAAACTATCCAGTATTTAAAACTGCATGTGATCACAAATTAGCAAGCAGTCCTAGTTCTATTAAAACTACTCAAGTTATTAGTTTAAAATATAAGGCAACAAAGCTTCTATTTTTGGAAACATTGCTACAAAAATAACAATGCAATTACAGAAATGGTTGAGTCTCACTGGGTCTTGGCTGGTATTTCCCACTCATTTCAAAAGTGCATTCACAGATACCTCCTATTTCATACTATAAAAATACAGGACTGATATTTTGAGACAAGTGGAATATTTTGGCTCATATATCCTTTACTTTGTTAATGATTTTCAGTCTCCATTGCCTCCTTTTGGAACAATAACCTGTGCAATACAAAGATGAATGAACTTGCTAGGGCTGGGTATGACCATTCTCTTCCACTGTCCATTCTTCCATGCCCTCTGTCCCACCCCTCAAGAATGTGCATTTCTGATAGGAGTAGGATGGCAACTCTTAAACATGGGGTTTAATTCTACACTGAGGATGTAACTTAGAGAATTTAATTTCATTTTTTACACTTTTTGCATCATTATTTTTTAATGTCCCCCAGCACAGTCTAGTGATGGCTTTCTGCAATGAAAGGAATCCCTGGGTTATCTTCCATTCAAAATCAATTAATATAAAATACTCCAAAGACATGGTTAGAGTTGAGCCATGGTACTCTCAGTGAATGCCATCAGAAGTCTTGATGTCTTTCATTTTTGCACTGAGAATTTCAAAGTGTGTTTTTCAGATCCATTATTCAAGAGGTTTTGTTTCAGTGCCTTAGCACAGTACAGAACAGTTTACAAAATTCAAAACCTTTTAACTTTTTTTTTTTAATTATGTGAAAGACACCACATTATCAACCTCAGAAAAAATAGAAGAGCAGCAAAGGTAGTGAAATAAATTGACCATCACTTTCTCTTCAGAGTTTGTGTACACCATTCTTACCACCTTTCAAATCCACTCAAAATCACCCTGTAGCTCCTTATCAGTAATCATCAAATGATGAAGCATCCCCAGATGCAAACCCACCTCTAACTGCAGCCAGCAGCAAAGCAGGGCAGCTGATGTGGAACAAAGCTGTGTGTGGAACAATCCATTTTGTTTCTAAAAATGTTTTGAAGCATTCCCAGATACTGCCTGAGCCCACACTGGTCTCAACTTTATCAACAAAGGGATGCCCTACAGCTGGCTTAAGGAGCACAGTTCTGTATGAGTTTTGTACAGAGTTTCACCCTCTGATGCCCCACAGTGAAGGAGCTCTGTGAAAGCACAACACTTCCCAGAAACTTCTCCCTCACTGCCAGTATACACAAAATTCTTGTTCAGAGAAAATATGGATGAAAAAAGCAGACTGCTGTCAAGATGACGGCAGCATATTTTACGTAAAAATCTACATCTGTGGCTTTTTGCAGCGAGGCACACATTGCACATGTAGTGATGGGGATGGCAATCCAGCATCCAGCAGGTCCAGACAGCAGTCATAACACACACCCTTCCCCTCAGAATGAGCTCCTAGGCAATGCTGGGGCAAAAAGGCCAAATCCCAGTTTTGTACATAGCAGGGATGGAAGAAAGTGGCAGCAGAAAGGTACTGTGAATTTGGCACAGAGGAGAACATAGATGGTGGAAGAGATACTGGGAGAGAGGTGTCCTGGGGTAGTATTCTGCTGACTGCCTTTCTTTAAAGGCTGTTAAAGAGAGGGCAAAGAACGTGCATAAAAATAAATAACCAGGTAAAGATCTTGATCTGTTATTAAAAAGATTGAGCTGTCTATACAGAAAGAAAATACTGGTATTAAAAGGTGCTTAAATCTGTCTGGGAAAAGCCTGTAATAATCAGAAAAGTGAAGTCCAACTAATGCAGATGAGAATGACAATTTGCAAATAATATTGATGAACTAACAGGAAAAAACTCCAAGCCCTGAGACTTTTCAGCCATTGATGGCTTCAACTAAAGAGATGTCAAAACAGACATGCTAGTTCAGTGCAGGATAACCTGCTGAAATGTCATATCTCATGATACAGTGAAGTCCTGAGAGATGACCTGAAGGTCCCTTATGGCTTAAATTTTATTCATCCATTATTTATTACCACAGCATCCAGTCATTCAAATAAGGGATGGATGCTCAAAATAGGAATTTCAAAGCATCTCTGTTCTCTGCAATCAAACACTTCACAAAAATGCTCCAAGGTTGCTGGCTACATTCTGTCAGAAAATGCAATCTTGCTTCTTCTGACTCATCAGCCCATTACCACTTCAGCTGTATTTGTTTCCTACTCCATTTGTTTTTCTCTTTCCTTGAACTAAGAAAGCAAACACGCTGTCATTTCTTCTGAGCTATTCCTGCTTGTGACACCCGCTTAATAATTTTTCAGAATATTTTTGCTCCTTCTGCCAAATTCATACTTCTACAAGGAAACAGGCTATACTCTGACAGATAGAAGCAGAGATCTAGATTACTCTGCTAGACAAAAGCAGATTAAAGCCTCTCATATTCTTGGAAGCACTTAGCAGAATGCTTTAAGAGTGTGTAAAATGATCAACTTTAGCAACAGCCACTGTCACCTAGTGTTTTGGAACAACAGTGCATTAGCAGATCCTAAGGCAAACATCCTTAAAACCAGCAGGTTTTATGCACCTCAGGAAGTCCAAAGCTAAACCCTACTTTACAATGACCACCATCTAAAGCAGAAATTGGAAATGAATACACAATTAATTTGGGCATATTAACTAGATGCTGATGTGAAAAACACCCTGTAGCACTTGTATATTCCCCCTGGACAATTGGAGCTTACAAAAGTGCTAAGGTCACTTCATGTATGAACACTTGGGGGAAAAAAAACCTACTAAACAGATTGGTACCTGCAGAAGAGTTTGAGAGTCCACCCCATCGTTAGGGGGGGAAATAATATCTCTATTTATGCTTATGGAGCTGTTCAAAGCCATAATTTATTGGTCAAGCCTTGGCAGCTTCACTCTGTGGCACTCAAGTGCAGGGACCTTGTCACCCTTCCCTGTGTGTTGACTGTTGGCTATTGATGCCAGATAGCTGACTGAAAGTGGCACAGACACAGCTACATGAAACACGTACGTGTTCTTTCCTATTGTTAAAAGAAGGTATATGCACAGCCTGACAAGAATTGTTTTATAATTGTCACAGAAAAGCATCAAACAAGCCACTGTGAAGACACTGTCAAGTTCTGCTATTACCATGATATCAATAATCAATGGCATTTGTGTCTGTGACAGCAAAAGAATACAGCCAAGTATTTCAATCTAATTCTGTTCCAGTCTGGACATTCAGAGTTTCAGCAGAATTTCTTACTTGTAAATTACTTCTAAACAGTAACATGCTTGTCCTCAATTCAAACAAAACCCAAAGCAGCCAATATTTAATTACTAGAACAAGCAAAAAAAAAAATATCTTGCTGTAACTTTTGCTACAGTATCTGCAAGAATCAATCTGCATTCCCTAAAATTTCTGGTACAGGATCATTCCGTTTTTTAGGGAAGGAATCCACAGAATAATCTGTATTTTAAAATGTACTTCATATCACATCAAAGATGAATGCTGTAACCTTTTCTCCATGGCACAGAGAGGTAAGCTTTGACAAATGAAACTTGCAAGAGGTGGCTCCTGTCATCTAAGAACTTGTATCAGATATAGTCATGTCATCATACACCAATTTATGCCAGTTGCTTTCTCAGTCTATAACGTAAAGCATTTCCTTTAACTTGATAGGAAAATGAAAGAAAAAAGAAATCTGAGTCTTTAGTCCAAATATTTATATTTTTTCCACTGCTTAAACTATTAAACTAATTATTTTGATTAAAATATTGCTTTGTAACTTACAAAATGTTAAAAAAATAAAGACTACATATTTAAATATATATTAAAAAAATTATTTTACAAAACACTAAAAAACCCCATAGCCCTTTATGCTTACAGGCAGCAGAAGCCAGGCAAACTGCTTAAAAGACGAAAGATAAAGGTACCCAAGTGGAAAAGAAACAAAAAACCAAACTCATGTGAAGTCTGCTCTAGCTCACATTCTTCTATCCATCTCTCCACAAGTAATCACTATTGTAATTCCTACCCCTTCTCCTTCCCATGCTGAGACCTTGGCTCAGTCATATACTTCTCATGCACATAGTCCTAAACCTTCAGCCCTCCACAGTTCAAATTCATTTTCCACAGCACTGTCTTCATTTTATTCATCGATGTGGTCTCAATCTTACTCTCTTTCTACACCTTCTCCATTTCCTACATTGTAACTTCTCTGGCCTCTCTCTGTCTCCCTGAGATCTCAGACCAGCCATATGCAGTCTTCTTTTTCTATTCCACAAAAAACTATCAGACATGTTTTCTTGCCCCCTCTTACAGCCTGCTCACTCATCCTAGTCCCAGTCCATTTATCCAGCCAACCTCACCTTCTTTTCAGTTTCTTACCCCATCATAACTTTCTCTTTCACCAGTACCAGCTAAGTTCAGTTGTCTCCCTTTTCTGGCAATGCTTCTCAGTTTTCTCACTCAGCTGATTCTAATCCCCTTGCACCAGCCATCCTGGCAGTTCTCTTATAAGGGATTAAAAATAGTACATTCTGACAATTCAGACTGTATTATTAGTTCTTATCAAAATTCAAATCAGACTCCCTCTTACTACCTGGGTAATGATACTAACTAGGGAACAATGACAATGAATTTAAAAACCTGCCCAGCTTTGGTGCTCAATCCTCAAGCTTTTTGCAGTTTGGAGTAGCTGTCACACAGGAGAATCCTCAGCAAACCAGGATAATTCACATACTGTCAGCAGGTTTCTGCAGACACATCACTTAACCCTGCTCTGATGCTCCCATCCACACTGATGGAAAGTACTGTACATGGCCTTTACTTGTATTTAAACCTCACCATAGCCATAAATTGTATTTATATTTTTCTTGAGAGAGCTGGATGCTGAAGACATGTAGGGTCAGCTAAAATGGCTGTTCAGGGGCAGTGAGTGCTGGTAACCATGTCAGTGTCAGGGCTGGCATACAAAGACAAGAAAATAGAGCTGCTAAACAGCTGAAGCAGATACTTGAATTCTCAGCTGCAAGTGAATGCAACAGGAGAGATGCAAAAGGTGCTAAAGATGAGGGAAGACTTGGCATTAATGGTTTGGGGTCTCAAAGGAAGAATGGGCAGGGAGAGAGGGGTCTGGAGGAGACAGAGTTAGAGGACTACAACTTTGGAGAATGTGGGTGAGGTCTGTAGAGATAGCTGATGGGCTTGAGAGAAAAGGACGACAAAGAGGCTAAGACAAGAGGAACAGGAGGTACCACATGGCTCCTCTTCCTCAATCAGCTAAGGCCAAGGGAGAACTGCTCCTTCCCAAAGGACTGCTGAAAAGTACCAGCCTCTTCCCTGAACCTCCCTGTTCCCTAGTTTTTCTCCAACTCAGTCATTCTTACTGTTCACTGTGGCAAAAGACAAGTCATATTTATGTAACAGCTGGTCTGTAAGATGCAACATATGCAGATTGCTCAGACAACTGCAAGACACTCAGCTAAAAATTTTAGCTAAAAATGTCTGACAGTATGGTCTGAAAAAGCTAAAAGAGGATAAAACAAGATCTGGCAGAGAAAAAGTCCCCCTGTAACAACAGATTATAAACCTAACTATTTCCAGTGCTCTTAAACCATCTTGAAGCATCACCAAGTGTGCACATCTGGAACAAATGCCTGCATTTCTACACCAGAGAACATTACCCAACATTTTAAGGATTATCAAATAGTATTTCTTGACATTTCAATTCCTTGTTAGTATCCATTTATGTGAATGCCTCAAGAACAATCTCAGCTACTTACATTATAAGTGAACAATAGAGACTAACACTGAATAGACTTTTTGATGAAAAAGAGTTCATGGTGCTCCTGTAAAAGGAACATTTTCAGATTTGGTCAGGAACATTTCTTTGTAAGCTAACACTTGTGTTATTCATTCCAATGGCTTTCGCAGTTAATAAAAGTCTATTCAGAGACAACATGAAAATCTTATTGGGGAATGGTGCCTTAAAAATGCAACCAGTTTGTCACTGTCAGTTTGATTTTCCAGATGTGGCAAGGAGGAGTGTGAAGCACGGGGAAGGTTCACTTCTCTGCAAAATGCTAAGCACTTGCCTTTGAGAGGAGCAAATATTTCATGGTCCACTTTCTGCTAAAAAACACCTAATATATTAATAGATCTTAATCAGAGTTAGGAGAGGGACAGTGTTCAAATGTGTTTTGGATTTTTAAAATATGCCCTTTGTGAAACTGTGGAATGGGTGAGGAAAACATATAAAGAATATCCATGAAGAACCTCATGGGTCTAGGCAAGGCATTACCAGGTCATCTAACAAGCCACTCACCTGCTGCACACAGCAATGTCAGGAGTGAGCTCAGATTGCCAAGGGCAGCTTTTAGAAATGCTAAATGGAGGGGAAAACCATCCAAAAGAGCATGAAACAAGGTATTACCAGACTATTAAGGTACTAAAAATTACAAAGGTTGACCTAACGCTATAATGCTTGAGGTTAAGCAAATATGGACTATCACTGAACATAAGTATCATAAGGAAGTTTTCAGAAAATTTCATTTTGGAGGCAATAAAGAAGAAATTAATAGTTGGATAAATCAAAAGAAACATGTAGGCAAAAATGGCAGTTGCAGGTTGGAAGTACACAAGGAGGGGCCTCCCGGGAAAGCCGCTGGGTACCACATCAGAATGGGTGGTAACATCCTGGGCTCCTAACACCAAAGACAGCAGAAGGGTAGGAAGGGTTTCTAAAGGGAATTCTATTTAGGGGACACTGACACTGAAACAAGAGCATGCTTACTATTTTAAAAGGGGGAATGAAAAAGAGGGAAAGCTTAAAGTATAGTCTATGCAATTCAGTGAAACTGGAGAGACAAACAAGAAATAGTCCTCAAGGACGAAAAAAGCTTATTTAAAAATGGTAAAAAGTAGGTGCAATCATGATAGCAGATCTGCATTCAGCATGGGGAATACACCTGGAAATGAACTAGCAACAACTGTTGTGACACTCTACAAGGACAAGAGCCATCTTCCTGATCTACTCGTCTGGCTTATGCCTTCCTCTATAACCACTTTATTGTCTTCTGCTCAATAGAGAACCACTGCTAAGTTCTTATTAAACACAACACACACATATGGACTGATAAAAAATACCAAATAAGGCTGTGGGTTTTTTTTCCTAGATGTGGAAAGATGAAAGAACTACAGAAACTGAAATTATTACATCTTTCTCCACAATGAGAAAATTAGAGCTAGATAAAGATATTCAGGGGAAAAAGGAATAAATAGAGATTCTGTCATTAGAGGAAACAACTGAGAAATAAAAGAATTAATGATTATTATACAGAGTCAGATAACTTTCTCCTCTACAGTCCCAGCTCCAATTTCTTCCTAGAAGCAGCTTCTTTGAGGAATTTTTCACCTATAAGCTCTTTTTGGACCTCATTTGGTCCAACTTAAACTGTGCAATCTTTCAACTGGATCTACATAGGTAGACCTTTCACATCAGAGATTTATTATGGGAGTACAAAACTGTCAACCAAAAGAGTCAAAGTAATGACAAAGTGTGTGTATATTTGAAGAATGGAGATAAAAATAAAATTATATGAACAAATGGAACTTAATTTAGAACTCGGCTTCCAGGTCTTTGTTCTTCACGTTTGGTACCATCAACAACAGAAGAGCTGGATTCAGAGCTTTAGGTAGACAATACCAGCAACTGTGTCCAAAGAAGCACCATGTTCTCTGGCAGACTTTAGCACAAAAAACAATTTGAACCCTCTTTTGTATGTATACAAGCTCAGACAAACACTTAATGCTATTAGTTTCCAATGTTACTTGGAAATTAATTTAAATATTCTAAGGTGTTTTCTTAGACCCTTTATTCAGAAACTCCACAACAGATGTCCTAAAAATAATTTAGAAGAAGGCCTGTATCATATCAGATCTTCATAACACTAAAAAATGAAGAGCTGAAAGTACAAGTGCTCTCTCTCCACAGTCAGAGCACTCTCATTAGCTCACCACATGCGGCTGCTAAGACTTGTACTCGAGGCAGCAGAGCTGCTGCAGATGCCTGGGACAAATCCTGTGACCATCCAAACTATGCCAACCATACCTTGTGTGACTGCTTGCCAAGGAGAGGCTGTTATTAGCCAGGCTTGGCTCAAACAATTCACTGCCCACAAAGCTACTTTAATGTACTGTCTCTACTGGGGTAAAAAACACAGTAATCCAACAATACATTACGATACTTTCCCATCACTGCAGCAATTCCCACCACAGGCAACACTTTGTCTCCAACAAAGAAGCCTCACATTCTGTGCCTGCAAAAAACCCCTATCCATACTGTAGGGATGCCAAGAGGAACATCTGTGTGCTCAGAAGGACACAAAATTGGCTTTTTGTGTGTGGTGTGTGTGTGTGTGCCTGGGTGAAAGAGATGGGGGCAGGGAGCTCACTGACAATAGCTTGTGTGACTGCATGGTAAGGAAATGTTCTTTCATTCCCTTCCTCCTTCTTTTAATTTATTTTTTAATCTGAACAAGGGAGTCAAACAGCCACAACAGTTATCAGCTACTTCCCAAAGCCCAGTGAAAAGGGTTAAGTTTCTCCCACATGATTAGCTTTACTCTGGATTTATTTTGACCAGAGATAATTTCTTTAGGCATTAAACACCTACATTCACATTTCATGAAATAATATGAGAATTCCGGGTCTACTTGTCCCTTTATCATAAATTATTATGACTGTAATAATGAAATCAATGAAATGCTGAACTACAGATAGTAAAATGTCTCCTACATGATGGATGCATTCGTGGGCTTTGATTATTAACAAATTGAAGCTTAAAAAGGAGGAAAAAATAATCAGACAAAAAAGTACAAATACTACTGGCTTTCTGAATACTGGGTTAGTCACCTGGACAGCAGCATTAGAGAATCTAAACCACAAACTTGCACTACCATGAAATTAATGCTGAAAAGCAATGAAAACCAGTCCAGTGGAAGCAAATTATTATAAAAAACCCCTCTACAGAGGGCAAAGACCATCACTTACCTGTAAGCATTTTTATTTTGTTTTTATAAGACCTAAATCTAAATTTTTAATCTAAAATTTAAACAATCCAATGATTCTTTACTGATGGACTGTCCTAGCCCAGTCTCATTTAAATATGTTTAAGTTCCTGGCTACATTCAAAAGTCAGAAGAAATGGTAAGGTTTTTTTTTCCTGGAGCTGTGCCTGCTAATGTCACATTCTCATTTTCTTCCTGCCCATTCTCCAGCTACTCTGTTCCAACATGTGTGGTGCCATCTAATCATCTGACAGAGACCATTAACTCATGCCTCAGCTTTAATGCCAGCACCTCCAAAACTGGAAGCATGAGGCCAGGGAATCAATTAGCAGTGACTTATCTGTTCGCCCAAATATTTGTAACTCTTTAACCAGGGGTCTGAAATTACATCCCCTTCCTTTTGAAGGGGAAAATGGAGCCAGGAGATGCAAATCTGGAATAAAACTCAGCCTTTCAATCTTCCTCTCAAACACTCACATTGCTAGGAACATGCTTCAGCAAAAATAGGCAGGTTTTGACATACCTGTTGCACATCAGAAAAATAATTTTCAGGTAACAGTATGCACTGTTATCTTAGTGTGCCTTCTTCAGACAGAAAACTGAGTTACAGGAGCTCCTACAACTCCTGTCCACAAAGCAAGGGAATAAAACAGTTCTGTCATCTGGGAGAGGTGTCCACAGCATTTTATTCTGGATTTGGAAAATACCAGTTTAGCACTTGAGGAAGCTCAATGCAAAGAGGAATGACTCAGCTGTGCAGAGTTCAGGTCTGGCAGGGCTCCCTGGGTGTGGAATTAGTCCAAACACCTCTGGCAGCCTCTTGACTACCCAACCACACAGATCTAAACTGCTTCTCTGTGATGCCAAACCTGATACAGCTGCACTAGACTCCCACTGTCGGGCACAGTGAAAGTGGCTTTTCTGAGAGTCAGTTCAGGACAAGGAAAACTTTTTAGCTCTGATTTAGCCCTGACCCTGCCAAATCAAGAACGGTAACACATTTTTGCACTGAGCTTCTGTCCAGAAGGTTGTACTCACCCTGGTCTAATACCTGAATGGGAAAAGTCAGCTCTATGTCAGCCAGTGCATCCTGCCGGAGCTTGGGATATGAATGGCTACAACACAGCACTGCAAAAACCAGCCCACACCTGGAGGGGCCTGAGGTGAAGTGGGTGCATGGAACCACTTGGGTGTCCTTCCTAAAACATCCTGCAACAGCCATGAGATCCTGGCAAATGGAATGAACTGGGTATCTCCATTCCAATCACCTTGGAAAATAGGTGACTGCAAAGAATGATGTTCAAATTAGGGCTCATTTAGATAAAACACAACTGAATATTTAAAAAAAATTGGAGCACTTACATGAGCTTACAATGTGTGAAAGAAAAATGTTTCACCTATTCTATGCATGAAAAAAATTACCAGAACATAAAAATAATTCCTTAATACAAAATCTGTCTATGAACAGACAATATTTTCTTTCTTATTTTGCATTTTTCAGTGAAAGTAGTAAGTGCTCATAAAACCAGACTAAAATGTAAGTCAACTGCAAGAAACTCATTCGATTTTTACAGAATTTTCCTTTGCCCCCTCATAATTATTGCTAAGTCCTCCCAGTTCCAGAGCATGATTGTGTTAGGTATTGTACAAATGTGTACAGACAGCAGATCTTGAAATATTTGCAAACTAGTGCTTGAAATCTGTAAGAGCTGTGGTTCCATGTCACTGACATGGATAAACTTACTGATTTCTGTGGGGATACAGTCCTGCAATGTGCCTGCACAAGTGGCTGCTGAACTGGGGCTAAAAAACCAAAGCAAAACTGAACTCCCAAAACCAAGTAAAATAATGAAGAACAAATTAACAAAGTGAGGAGGCAACATCTCTCACTTGCTGGACTGTTTTTCAGAGCAGTAAGTCTTTTTTATGAATGTAATATGTTTCCACTCTACTCTTTGTGTTTTCCTCCAAACTTTAGACACTTTAACTGAAACTCCCAGATAACTTTCTTTGCAGCCTCCCTTCTCCTTATCAGCATTTATTTGATTTTAAAAATGGCACCAAAAGTTTCTCTAGTTGGTGTTGTGGGATACAAGCACTCAGTGAGGATTTTTTTTGCTAGCCAATGCTCATACCTAGAAGACCAGGCACCTTGGTCTATATCCCATATTCCTGGATGGGAAAATAGAAGCTGTTAAGATTCTCTCTCATTTTCTGTCTGCTACCTGCAACTGCTGTACATTCTATACATTCTACACCCAGCCCTTGATAATATGCAAGCAATGTTCAAGTCCTCTTCCCATTTTTCCCTGCAAAAGATTCTACTGAACATTTATGTTTTTATTCTTTAAAATTAATGAAAATACATTTCAATAATCCAAAGATTTCAAAAACTTATAGAATTAACTATGCCTTTTTATAGGTGCAGGAAACTGCTTTACAACAAACTAATTGTGTCCAATACATTCCCCTTTAGTTTCTAACAAGTAAGAAGAGTTTTGTATTCTAATAGGTTTTGAAGATGTTCTGGAATAGTAAACTGAACACATTCTGCCAGTGAATTACTGCAGACTTAGAGTGGTGGCATACATGAACCAGAGTGGAAATAACTGTAAAGAAGCTCAGCACATCCACCCATCACACTTCCATCTACTTCTCCAGGTCACACTCCCTTTTTGTTTCCAATTTTAAACCTTTTACTCTGATTTTCTTTCCCAAGCTGCCCTGAAAATCTCGCTACCCCAAAAGACAACAAGTTTTGCCAGTGTTTCATATTGGAGGGATCTTATTAAAGCAAATGAAAACCAATGGAATATTCAAAGTTTATAAGCCTTCCCATAAAATGGGAACCCAAAATGTTAGAAACTAATCTTGTACTAAAGGCAGTCCTCCTTTCAAATGCTAGCTTTATACTGAAGATTCAGTAACACTAATAAAACAAAGAACAGGCTTGTCCCAACCCACTTTCAAATAAGCTCTGTTACTGAAAACGGACTTGCTTAACATTTCCATTTATCTCAGAAGCTGGACACTGTGGTTATATTTGTTAGGGAAAGCAAGGGAGATCTCAAGACTGCTTCCGTACCTTTCACTTTGGTACTCTTTTCTTTCCCACTATCATCCAAGAATTCCAGCTCCTGTTATTGCTGTTATCTCCTGGTGGAACACGGTAAGATGCAATTAATCACGATAACAAAATCCTATTCTTCTTTGTGAGTCAAACTAATTGTGGTACAGTATTTCTTTTCCATCACCTTAGAAGGCGCCTTGCAGCTTTCCCACAGTATCAAGTTCCCAATACATGCACACACAGAGAGCACCCTGCTGATGACTCATTCCAGCTTAACCTACCTTTTCAAACAAACTTCTCCAAACAATGTATTATCTGCATTTTAAATGGCAGGTGAAATTCTACCACTCTCCCTATAAAAAGGACAGGGAAGTTTGTACTCCACAAAAGATTTAAGGAAAGTATTGATGGTCCAAGCAATTTGTAATACTCTTGGGGTGGAAACAAGCATTCTGAAAGTTTGCTCACACAGGGAAAAGTAAAAACTACACATAAACGGTTTTGCCTATTAATGTGCCAATTCCATTAAAATGTTATCAACTCTGAAAGGATTTACTTGTGTATTTTAAAATACTCTGCCTGTAGTAAATCACATTTGAAGCCAGCGGTGTTATTTATAACATTAATGACCGCACAAAGCAAGAACAGGCATTCAGTCACCCAGGTCAAATTCAGTTTCTCTTTTACTTAGGAACAAGTTCAGATTATGTGGGTGATGAAATGCCTGCAGAGCCCAAGCAGGACTGAGCTCCAGGAGGCAGGTACAGATTTAGGCTGCTACAGGGCTGATCAGCAGTACCTGCTCAGCCATTTATCACCTGCAGAAACTTTACCTGCAGCCAGGACACAGTGCATCAGTATCTGGACATAGAGATGCACCTCCAGAGCTGTCACCACCACTGGACCACTATGCTGATGGACCCAAACCTTAAACTGAACTCCAGGGATTCTGACACTATTTCAGCACCTCCTTTGTGTAACAAGCACACTGCACTTAAACCACACTGCACTTGCACCCTTTTGGACCCTGTCCTGGCCACAGCTCACTCTGTCCCCTTTCAGCATTAACCACACTTAGGAAGTTACAAAAATCCCCAGAAGAAACTTAGAAGAAAGCATGCTGGTTAAGGTGAGGTTATTCAATCTCAGTATTGATGGATGCACACAAATCACACTAAGAAAAATACTACAGTTAAAAGGCCACTACTTATTCCACACTGTAAATAAAAATTCCTAAATGGAAATTTTAAAATACTTGATTTAACTTTCTTTTTACAAAACCTTATCTATTTGTTTTGCCTTTCATAGGCAGAAGAGATTCAATCAAAGCTTGCCAGTAATATGACATGACAATACAGGAGTAATTACTGAATCTTAAAGTGTCACTTTTTGCATAGGAATATTTTTAATTTATGAAATGCACTTTTTATAATATATAAATAAAACTTAATGTATAAATATACAAAAATTTAATATCTAAAAAGTCAGCTTTATTTAACACAGGATTTTAGCAACTTGCCACACTTAACACTCAATAAAACAGAAAATAAATTCAAGATTAATGGCTTTGCTTCACCAACTGCAGTAAAAATCAGAAAGAAGCCACAGAAGTTTTAGAGTTCAGCTAGCACTACAATTACTGTTGGGTAGGAACTCAAAATCCCTAGCAGGGGACTTAGGTTTGTCTGCACATTGGATTCTCTGTCCCAAGAGCAATTTTTGTGGGCAAGAGACACAGCAGTACCATTTCTAAATGGCAGTGGGGGACCAGTCCCTGCAGAGCTGGGGTAATGGTAAGACAGCAGCTGCCACAACCTTGGTGTTGCAACAGAGACAGCAAAGTGGCTCTGGGCAGTCCAAGGGCTCCCTTCTGCCACCTGAACAGTCAGTGCCCCACACTTGTGTTGTGCAATTATACAGAGAATGGATTTAGCTCCAAATAATTATTTAAGTAGGGTTTTTTTCCAGCTTTATCAGGCATAATTTGAATGTTGCAGCCTCATTTAGAAAACCAAATTAGTTTTGCTGGAAGGACTGGGGAAATAAATACTGAATGCTCCTGGAATACTGTCATCATAGCCTGGATGTCAAATACATGCTTATCCATCTTTGTGCTGTAAAAAGAAAAATTCATAACACTTCTGTCATTTGACAATGCAGTACAAGCACCACTCTGATTACAGCTACATTTAAAGGTCATACATAACGTAATTGTCAGAGTAACAACAAACTAAAAATGTTGTATAGAACTAATATTTTGTAGAAATTTGTACAAAGTAAAGTAAAAAAAAGAAGCAACATAAAAATGAGGACTAGTGAAATTAAAGAACTTAATATTCAAACAGCTGGGATTTGTTTATCTTTAGTTGATTTTGTAGATGTTGCAAAATAAAAAGTTTCAGAGCAAACTGCTTTGCACGGTAATTGCACAGGTTGTGCAGTAATATACAAGTTAGCTGTTTGATATCAAACACAGATAACTAAACTGCACCCTCAAAAAGATTAAAAATGTTTAGATTTTTCAGAGTAGCAGTGTATTAGTCTGAAACATGCCATCCTCCAACACATGGGAGTGAGACTGCTCTAACTCAAGCTGCTCCAGTGTGTCATACTAAGTAATGGGGGAAAAAAGTTAGTAACTCTTAAGCATTTTCAAGACTTATTTTCTGATTTTGATATCTAAAGAGCTTCTATGCAATGACTAACCAATACATTCAATGATAACAATATACTTTCTTAGAAGAGTTTCCTTTATAGCAGTCAACTGGTTTGTGCACGTGTACACACCCAAGTATTAAAGGAGTGACAGATTTTAATTAAACTACAATGTGTGTGTAGGGTTGTACCAGATACTGCTATTTGATTGTGATATTGGATGCTCACATCTTTCTGGAGTTTTTTTCCCCTAACATTTTCAAGCTTGAACAGAACAGGTAGAAAGCTGTGAGTAGTGTTCACTCTTCAGTAAGAAGCATAGATGAAAAAACAGGAAACTGGAGGGCCAGAAGTTGAGAAGCCACAAAAAAAAGCTAATTTCTTTGTGCTAAATAGCACAAGCCTTTGGTGAGCCAGAATATATTTACTCATGCTGCAGTTTAGCAAAGCCTGATAGCAAATTGTTTTAGAGATAAGGTCATATGATTGACCATCTCAGCTTCTTCCAACAATTACCAAGAAAATGGAAAGGCATGAGAGCTGACTGAAATGCACAAAATCAAACTGAGGTGGCAGAATCAATCCCAGGTAACAGCCGTATCAATAATTCAGCAAAATGCTTCCCCATTTCACTCCTACTTATTTCTTGGTCATTTACAAAAGAAGTTGAGCAGATTACTTTGAGATTGTATTTATGAGCATTTCTCATTCATCTGGATCACTTGCAAGGTAACACAAACTCTTCAAAAAAAGACAGTATTTTACAAGCAGCACAAAGAAATTTTTTTCCCAGGAATTTTGACATGTTTGCTGCACTTACTGTATTGAAATGCTGGATTTTCAACAGTATTTGCCTCTAAGTGTCTCAAAAGCAAGTCTTCTTTAATGACCAGCTACTTTCTAAATACTTGACCAAAATCAGAGGAATTAAAGGCAGGATGAGACATCAAGTCTTATCTTTTACACCAAAGGAGGTAACATGATGAAAAATTCATCTAACTTGTTTTTAAGAAACTTCTGTGAAGGAAAGGTTTTTTACAACTGGCCCTGGGTAAACCCTCTGACAGTTTCACCCTCCTAACAGCTGAACTTGTTTACCAAATATCTAAGCTAATTGTCTAAACCAAGCCAATTTTTTTTGTTCTTCCTCCAGCCAAGATCAAAAGATATGACTGAATCATCTTCTAAACTAGAAATAGGATTTGAATCCATGCACTAATTATTTTCATATTGAAATGATTAAAAAAGAAATTTTGAAATAAACTCCCTTTAATACTTTGTTAATTCTGGTATTTATGACATGAAGGAAAGCTGTAAGAAAATTAAGAGGCAAAAAACTTTCAAAAGCTAAAGATAAAAATGAAAAATTTTCTCCAACATTCACAATTCAGCCCCTTATGTAAATATTCAATTTTAATTCAACACCAGCAGTTTTAGTGCTATAGAAGTATAGCACAGAGCAGAAAGAAGAGCCTAACTCTTCTAAATCCCAGAACAGTTTTCTTCCCCTGGGAAGATCAGCACTACTACTAGCTGTTACTCTTGGCACCCCATGAAAACTACCATCTGACACTAAAAATGGTACTTAATTCTCTAATCATATGACTGACAACTGGCACAGTGATCAAGGCACTGTGAAATGCAAATCATTCTTTTTCTGACCAGGAGAAACAAAACAAATCTAGATATCACAGTTTCTTCCTGGCTCCTATCAATCCTTCCTCACTGGGCTGTAGGACGTGAGTTTCTCGTGTCAATGCTCCAGTTGCCTTTGGTCTGGGAGTAGAACCAGTAGACACTAAAGACATCCATGTATATGTCCAAATGTCTGCTACCTTAGCTCAGTCTACATGGAAGTAAGTAGTAAGCATCAAGCAAGTAGCATGAGGAACCTTCCTGATGAAGGTCACCCCTGTCAAATGTCAAGGAATCGTCCAGAAGCTGGACAGGATAATGCTACATAAAAAAGGCAATATAGAGTCAGAAATGCTTGACACTTTCTGCAGCACAGAAAAAAAAACAACCAGAAAGGGAAAATGACAGTGGATAATTTTATTCCAAGTATTCAAAATCTGACAGAATTCAGCAGGACGAGTAACAGGAGATAAAGACCACGGGGTATGAGACAAGCTTACTTAGGGAGCACCACAATCCCTTTTGCCTACATGGTACAAACAGATGAATACATTTAACAATTGCTTGCTAATAATGAACTGCCCTGAAGAGTTGCTTTGCTATGGGAACAACCACCCCACATCAAAAGAACCTCATTTGTATATCAAAGGAGAAATTACACTCAATAATAATGTTTCTTTGAACTGGCACCTAAAAATAGTATTGGACAAACTTAACTTTTGGTCTGAAGACTTTTGAAGGGAGAAGTGATTTTCATTATAACCAAAAAACAAAAAGAAAACACTTTCGCTCGACATACTGCAAATACCATAGGAAAGAGTAGAAACTAATTTTAACTATGTGGAGTGAGGAGGTGGGTGTGAAAAAGAGGAAGACTACTTCTTACACATACTTCAAAACCTCTCAGCAACATCAAAGGAAAAGCACGCCACATTCTTCCAAGAGGTGTTTGTTTACACTCCAAAAGCAGCTTATGGTATGTAGGACTCCCAATCCCATAGAGGAACGTGCTCTCATCAACACTGAGGTCCTTTCACGTGTTCCTATTTACTCCTCAAAGACCTTTCATTTCACTAGCCCCATATGAAAGCTCCCTAGATACTCAAGAAGTGCACAGTGCTGCACCATTGAAGCTTGCTTTGCCCACTCAACAGAATATTAAATATCGCCTTGCTTACTCTCTCTCCACTGATTTCCTTTTTCCAGAAGCACTTTGGTGCTCTCTGCAGAATTTTGCTACTCCATTCAACATTGTCCACAAAGTCTGAAGTAGCTTAGTCGTGGGCTTTATGTCACTTACCGATGATGGCATGGCTTTATGTCACACAGAGCACTTTCAGGCTTTTCACTAATCCCCATTCTTCTTTTCATCTAAGCCTTATGTTACTTGAGAATTTGACAGGAGGAAGTTTCATATGGACAAGGCCTTCTAAAACCAAGCTGCCACTGGCTGTTGATACCCCGATGAAATATAGCAGAGGAGAGCTTTCATCTGTCAAAGGCTGCACCAACTGTGATGCAAGTGCTCAAGTCTTTTTCCCTAAGTGCAGAAGTAAGAGCTCAAAGTTCAAACTCATTAGAGTCTTTAAACCCCATAAAAGTAACCTGAACAAACAGCCAAGTGCTACAAGCAATGATAGACATGAATGACTTCCCATTTTACCTCTGTTTATGAAAATCACAAAAAGGTGTTAAAACTTTTCTGAACAGATACTAATTCTACAATTACAGGAGGTAGGGCTACCAGGTTTTGAATTCAGTATGAAACTTCAACTCAATCGGTTATATTTAAGCAATACAAACATTTCTGCTTTAGAAAAAATCAAGTCACATGGTGGCTTTTGTCACCAGTCTAAACCCATAAAAAATGCAGAAGAAAAAGATGGTAGGCAACTTCAACATATTCAATTACTTCCATTAATGGTATACATTTCCTAATGAAATCACATGGTTTCGCAGCCCTAAGCAATATAGCTTAGAGATGAAAAGCCAGGCCATACTCCTTGTTTTGAAGTCTCTCCACTCCTATGAGCTGCTCCTAGTAGGAAACACCCTTCCTCCAGCTGTAAGGGCAGCCAAGCAGCTGCCTTAATAACCAATGCCAGCTCCACATATTAATACATAAAAGCAGCTGCCTGCCTGCCTATGCAGCTGAAGGAAAAGCGCTGGAGGCACAGGCCAGTATCTAATACTGGCTCTGATTGCAAAGGCAGCTGCTTGGTTCATACAGCTGCAGGAAGAGTGCTAGGTATCAAAGTAAGAGGAGAAATGGAAGATGAAATGGCTCAAGCTGTGTAATCATAATTCCCAGAATTTATAATAGACACTTGCATCCTTAATCTCTGATCCTTAGCTGCCCATTTGTGAACTGGGGTAAATATGGGATAAATATGCCTCTCTGCTCACAGGATCCTGAAAAATTACATCCATTTGTGACTGTGAAGCATATTAATATAGTGATACCCTACCAATGCCAATAAGAAACAGGGAATTCTGTATTCTTCGTGAACTATTCAAAGCACAGCATAGCTGTTCATTACACAAATATCATTCCTTCAATGCCTTAAACAATATTAAGGACTTACAAAAATTTAAGATGAAAATGAAGCACTCCTCAGTTCCTGGTGGTTGGTCAGATTTTGAAAACAGCCATAAGGATCTCTTTGATTGCTTTTTGAGAAAAAAGTGCATAACACACACAAATTAGAGAAACATGCCCTGTTTCTCTGCTCTGACTCAGTAGGCAGATGTAGCAGACTGCATTTACTGCATAACATAAATACTGTATGCAGCTTTTACTGCTTTAGGAAAAAGCAATCTCCATCAATATCCTGCAGCTGATGACAAACAGTGGACAAGTTATATCTTCAAACTGGTACAGAAATTGCATGTAATTACTAGCACAAGGGGCTTTCTGATCCCCTTCATTGTTGAAAGTGCAACTACAGGACTAGCAAAACTGACCAGACTCTTTGAGCTGGAAAGGAAGAAAGGGCACAGAACTGGAAAATACATGGAGGCATCACAGAATCACAGAATCTATGCTGGACTTCAGTATATGAGGCACAAGAATCAGAAGTGGAGGGGAATCTGAGAGCAGAAGACAGGATAAGAAACTTAGTCCAGCATAGCTTTTTCTCTTGTGCCACTTCTTAACTTTAGGTCTCATCTCCAGAGTGAGACCAGGCGATGCTCCTTAGTTAGAAAACTCTGACTCAGGCACAAAAGACCTCTGTGAGAAACAGCCCAGGGCAGGCACAACTGCTAAGTTTCCATGCAGTCAGGTACCTCTGACTCAGGCCCACAGTGTAATACACAGTAGCAATACCATGTCCCCCACAGTTCTCCAGAACACCCCAAACTTCATTTAGCTTAAACTGAGATGATTCACCTTTCTATGATTCCGGCTTAGTTTCTGAACAAATGTCCAGGAAACCATCTGGAAACTGACATCTCTATTCTCAAACAGTCACATACAATTACTGGCTGGGAAATGGCATAGATGCAACTTAACAGCTCCCAGGACTGCTGGCAGAATACAGTGACAGCCAATAATTGTATACTGACTTCCTAGAAACTGAGCCTTTCAAATGTTTCCACAAGAAGTACCTGATACACAGTGGAAACTGTCTATCTTCAAATCATCAGAAACATTCCATATCCCCTTGGATTATTCCACACAGCACTATGAAGAAAATAAATAAATTGATCAAGAAGTTTTTTAGATAAAGAAGTCCTACACTTTTCTTCCCATTATTAAAGAAGACAAGGAGAAAAAAACATAAGGAAATGAAATCTTGTAATATTACTAACTACCCCTCAATTTTTCTAGGCTTTTGGCGAAGTTTAAAGATCATATACCAAAAATTGCACACAAGAGAATGAAGAAAGCTTCTTTAGAGATACTTTTTATCCCAGCCTTGGTCACCTGTAGCACATTCTTCCTCGACTTTATTGCCAAGTCACTATGAACAATTGAGCACTGCAGGCTGCTGCTGCAGCAACCGATGGCTGTTTGATGACCCATCACATAAAGTACCTCGGGTCCTGCTGTCCATCTGCTCAAAGGAGTCTCCTCAGCTCAAGTCCCACAAGGGGATGGGTTTCTTCCCAGTGTTGACAGCCCAGTATAATACCTCAGAGATGGGCCCTTGCTGAAAGATGCCATATTTCACAAGAAACATTCACATTCACTTGCCTACCTCCTGCTCAGTAATACTGCTACTGCAGATAAACCAGCAATAACATAAACATCCACAGCTGTATACAGAACATCAGCCAGCAGATAACACATCGTGCTCATGAGCAATGACTGTCCAAATGCAATTCATTCCACTGAGAAACCCTCCCCATCACGATCTCACAAGGAATAGAGACCACAAAGAACTATCACATGGCATAATCAGCACATGGTATAAACAAAGAAGCTCAGGTGGGCCTTTGTGGTTTCAATCTCCTCCATCCTTCTTTTGCCTTTCCCTCAAAATGAGGATATAACTATATATATATATATTGTGTAAAATGTGCATTTAAATAATTGGTACCATTATGCACACCTGCAATGCACTGTTTTAATACCAAATAAATTTTGGATATCAACTCTGGTATCAGATTAAGTGAATTTATGAGGACAGCTCTTCATTGTGCTGCTGGCTGTGTTTTTATGTTTCAGAACTGAAGCACACAGTAAACAAACCACTCTCACTTCTCATTATAGGCCCAATTATACATAAAACTGGGCTTGATAATTAGTGCTTCCAACTCAATTCCCTGTCATTCACACAACACACTTAATGAAAGGGAACCCATCAGTGTGTGACACGCCACATTTTTATCAATACTCTGCATATAAAGGTAAAATAAATTCCCTGCCAATAATATAATCTTGCACTACTCTATTAGACAAGAACTCCCTTGACTCTTCTCTCGTAAATGAAAGATTTTTGTAATTTCTTCCCAAAACGCGAATGGCATTTCCTTCTTTCTGGAATACATCTGTTGCATTGAATGCTAAAATACTGAGGAATACTTAAATAAAAACTGAGGAAATAAAATAAAATAAAAACTTTCAAAATAGTTTCAAAGCCAAAGATTTAGAGCAGAAAATGAATGGCAAGCTATACAAGCTGAAAGACAACATCCACAAGGGCAGCAGGTTGAGAAAGGAGATTCTGCCCCTCTATTCTGCTTCCCTGAGACCCCGCCTAGAGTACTGCATCTAGCTCTGGGGTTTCCAGCACAAGTGACATGGACCTGCCAGACCAGGACCTGGGGAGGACCATTAAAATTATCAGAGGGCTGGAACACCTGCAAAGAAAGGCTCTGAGAGCTGGGACTGCTCAGCCTAGAAAAGAGAAGGCTCCAGGGGAGACCTCATTACAGCTTTCATATAAAGGGGGCTTACTGGAGACATGGGGACAGACTTTGTAGCTACAGGAGAAGGGCCAAAGGTTTTGAACTGGAAGAGAGGAGGTTTAGGATGGACATAAGACACACTTATGATGACAGTGCTGGAACAGGCTGTCCAGAGCTGTGGATCCAAGGCTGCTCGGAGGGGGCTTTGAGCAACCTGGTCCAGTGGAATGTGTTCCTGCCCATGGCAGGGGGGTGCAAACCAGACAGGCTCTAAGGTCCCTTCTAACCCAAACCATTCTGGGCTTCTATGATTCCCCTAACTGAACACCAGTCTCCCAATGTGAGTCAAACCACACCAGCTCTATGAAAAGGATGACTTCCCTCACTCACCCAGAACACCAGGGAATGATACTGAGATTTTTAGCACATTTTAGGGTTTTATCTAGTTCAGTTAGATTTAGAGAAATAATGGCTAAAATATCTTACTGATGGGTACCCTCCTGCTCTCCCAAAGACTCTCCATTTGATTACCATCAGGCAGGTAGTGAAGTATTGTCTCTATGGTAACAGAGACAACAGGAAGACTGATGAAGAACTGGAGGATGTAGAGGATAAGGAAGAAATAAGAACAACACTCTTCTGCCTATCTCTGAAACAACAGCTGTCAGCAAATTACACAATCCTAGGTAGCAAAATCTCATGTAACAAACACTCCCAGGCTCACTGCAGAGAGGTACCAATCTAGGGATAGGTCCTCAACAGCCCAGTACACAGCAATATGCACTCTGTGGAAAAGAGAACAGTCTTAAGCTACTGCTCCTCCATTCACAGCATAATTACTGTGCTGCTTCATACAGGCTGTTTTCATTATAGTCTACAACTGGCAACTCCAGCTTGTACACAGGTTGCGAGAATAATCTTTCTCCATTTTCTTTTCCTTGGTACCATGTGTTTCTACAGATCTCACGAGGAGTTCAATACTCTACTAAGCTTTTTTCTTTTCTGAAATGAGTTTTAATTGAAACCTTTCCCTACAAACAAGTACAAAATAGAAAATCCCACTAACAATTACAATACACAATGTAATTGTGTACAGAGTTTATAGTAAAATCTGTATTTTTCAAAAAAGACATGCAATGCTGTATAAATTTGTATCCAAAACATAAGAAACCACCTGTTTACAGGACCATATACAGTATTTCTATCCTAGCATTAAGAAATATTTGTTATATTTGTTAAAACATCAGTCAGTGTTTAGCAACTGAGGGATGATGAAATAACTGCATATTGTTATGCATGATGTTAAACATATTAAAGTATTAATATGTTCTAGCTTATTCTTAAAAATCTTAAGTAAGGAAAAAAAACACTAATAAAGAAGGCAGTGTTGAGTTCTTCTTGCTGTAATGCACTAGAGAAGAATCCTGCTGACATCCTCCATTACAACACAGTTCTGCAAATTGGCACAAGCAGAGGTAGATGCTTCACTTAACTCCAACTGCTCCACAGTCTGACCACGTCTGACTGCCAGAAAACAGATGCTGCAAAGCCATAGCAACATTCATGCATTTATCAGAAGAGTCCTTTGCAATTATGATATGAATCAATGAATTTCAGCCAGGAAGAATAATATCTCCTGGTTAAAACACAGACATTACAAATTCAGTTACTTCCTACTCTTGCCAAATATGTCCATATTCATGAGCATCTTACAGTTTCTATGCTGTAATTTTTTTCTCCATAAAATGGGAATAATAGTTTACTATAGCACTGAGAGATTGAAAAACATGTTTCATTAATATTTACAACATTCCTCTTGAGAACTGCAAAGTCAGCACCAGAAATTAGTAATCTGACATGACAGCTTGTACGGAGATACATTTTACTGACAGCTATTTGTACAGCCTAGGATATGCAACAGGCTGTTTCTCCTACAATGTCATCAACCCCTCATATCAGCCTAAGATCACAAATATGAAAAGCTACTTTATTCCATCGAGGATTCAAACAGGCAAGGTGAAATGATTCCTATCCCATAAAGCATACAAACTTTTAATGGAAAGTTAATGGAGCTTTGAATAGCAGGAGGGAGGACAAGTAAACACAAAAAACAGGCCACAAAGTTCCACAGGATGTATTTTAAAAAGTGCACATCATGTTAATTCAGAACAATCTAAAAAAAATTTAATACAGACTGAGGTTCATTGGGATTATCTATACCACGAGGTAGTTGCAAATAATATAGTAGGAAAAAAAAAACATTTCTAAGACCGGTCAATAAAGCAAAGTAAGAAAAAAGTAGAAGACAAGAAAAGAAAAAACCACCAGTTTGTTCTGCAGTCAGCATAGCTGGGCATATGTCTTTAGGATTCCTATAAATGTGTATCCATATATTTTTGTACCACAGTCTCTGCTGGTCCAATGCAACCTAAATATTCAGCAACTCACCCCATAAGCCAGTGAACTCCCCTTAGGCCCTGGCTCCTTAGCTTTCCTCCTGGTGGGAAAATGCCCTTACAGAAGCCCCACTCTCAGGAGGTTCAGCCCAGTGGAAGCAGTGGCTGCAGGTTGTGTGAAACCCAGTGGCTGCTGCCACATTTCATCTCCCGTGTCCCTGCTCCCACCACAAGCCACACAGTTACACATTTCAGTGAAAAGGCTTTTAACCTTTAAATGCAGTTTGTATTCTTACAGAAAGCTTATAAAGGAGGGAATGCTGATCCATTTCATGCATTAAAAGCTATTTGGAAAAGAGTTGGGTCTTCAGGAAGCATTTCTGGGTGCGATGGAGTCACAATTTGCAGCGAGACACTGCCAGCCCCAAGGGAAAGCAGGAGAGATCCAAGGCTTTTATCTGTAACGAGCCTGCTCAGCTTGGCTTGTGCTCACAGTGTGCTGGTGAGGAGGGCTGGCTCTGCTCGCACAAGGGCACTTGTGTCTTCCCAAGGCTCCTCAAGTTCCCACCAAGCGCTTACTCCATGGGAGAGAACAGCAGTGTACTTGTTTGCTTTAACATACTTTTTTATTAGAGAAGAAATGTTGTTTTCCTGGGATGTCTCAAAAATAATTATGCAGAACAAAAGCATCTCTTCACTTAAGGATTACCACCTAAGGAAACTTTAAATTTTAGCAGTGTAACAGCCTATATAGAAAACTGTTCATAGTATTTTGGATGTCATCCTTCACCAGCCCCCCTACTATGTCTTCTCCAATTCCAACATATGTTCATGTCTCTGCTTGAGATAATTTTTGATAGCAGGCAAACTAATTAAACATTCTTTAGAAGCCACAGGGCTGAAGTCACCGTGTGGTGACTAAACATTGCAGCTGTCAGGAGAGGCAAAGTGGGTTCCTGTCCTAATCCCGCGCTGACCTCGGAGCCGAGCCTGAGAACCTGTCAGAAAGGTGCTCTCACAGCACAAGACAGCGAGCAGCAGCTGCTTATGCTCAGCAGGCTGCAGCCAGTCTTTTTTTTTTCCTCTTCTTTTTTTTCCTTTTTTCTCCATTTTACTTTTTTTACTGTCAGTCTGGATATACACTTGCACATGCACATCCCTGCTCCTGGTGAGAAGGAGCTGCCTGTGAGCTCAGTTTCTGACATACATAAGCCCAGACTGAGATGAAACCAAATGTCCCCTAGTCAAACTGCAGGCAAAAATCCAGCACCCATCTTGTGCACAGGACAGGAAGCATCATATTAGGTACTTCACAATCCAATTAAATCTAGGTATTGGAGAATGTTAACTCTTTTATGCAATTAACAATAGTATTAAGCTTTTTTCCCCTTGAAAAATAAAGAACATTAATTTGAAAAGTATACCGATAATACATGCAGAATTCTTTAATCATGCTAAGTTAGTCACTAAAGCATAAATATGTGGCAGAATATCTCACATATCTTTAATCTGAAGGAGTGATTTTTTTAAAAATACAAGGCACAGAGAAGGCACAGACACAGCAATCCTTTTAAAATATTGTAAATATTTAATGCAGGTATAACACTAGCTCACAATGAAAAATTTGACAAACAACAGATCTAAGAGAGCTGGAAAACCTGAACCACAGAACTAGGCATTTGTTCAAATAAACAAACCTCAGCAATTCAGCCAGGTAAAATTACTAAATTGACTTGAGGACTGCTGTGTACTGCCTGACGACCAATAAAGGAGGTGGCTATCAGTGGTGATAACACTGGTCACCACATATTTATCTCTCTTCATGGCACCTTAGAGCAGCCTAATTTTGTAAGAATGCAAATGTGATGATTGTTTATGGACAGCTAATCCTAAAAACAAGAGAATGAAAGAGGACTGAGGAGACTGAAAAACTACATGTTTTTGTAGAAGTTACTAAAATGCAATTTAAAGAACAACTCAGCAGCTCAGTATTATTCAGCACTGCTTCATCAATTTTGCTTCCAGTTCACTGCACAGTCTAGCTCTTGTGAGCTATCCAAGTTATCTAGTTATGTCAGGTATCCAGAATCTTCCTTTGGTACCATAAGCCTATCCTTTCATCACTAGTTAAGCAACTCATCAAGTTTCCTCCGTTCAGTCATAGAATCAAGGAATGGTTTGGGTTGGAAGGCACCTGACAGATCATCTAGTTCCAAAACGCCTTGCTGTGAGCAGGGACACCTTCCACAAGACTGCTCAAAGCCCCATCCAATCTGGCCTTGAACACTTCCAGGGACAGGTCACCCACAACTTCTCTGGACACCTGTTCCAGTGCCTCACTACCCTCACAGCAAAGAATTTCTTCCTAATATCTAATCTAAATCTACCTTCCTTGAGCTTAAAGCCATTAGCCTTAGTCCTATTAATAATGCCCTTGTAAAACATCCCTCTACAGCCTTCCTGTATTCCCCCTGAAGTACTGGAAAGTGCTTTAAGGTCTCCTTGGAACCTGCTCTTCTTTGGGCTGAACAATCCCAATTCTCTTCACAGAAGAGGTGCTCCAGCACTCTGATCATATTCATAACTCTCCTTTAGACCCTCTCCAACAGGTCCATGAGAGCTTGAATACATAAGGCAACAATGAACAAGCTCAATGGTTTTCAATCCAATTTCTGCAAATTTGACCCATGTATTTCCTGGTTATGTACTAGGGGCATCTTGTAACTGAAGACTCAATAATGGTTTCAGTGACCAAGATATTGAAAAAAGTGTTATGGCTGGTACTGGTCTGAGCTCAGAAACAAATACATCTTAAACTAGCCAAGCAGGGTTACTGCTTTTTTCTAAGGTCATTTTCAGACTCTCTGCTTTCTTACTGTTTCTCAAAGGTACATGACAAATGTAATTTAGATGACAAAATGGTCAGACCTCCTCTAAATGCTGGGAATTGAGGAGAGCACTTGAATTCCACCATTGCCTGTGAACAGCATTTTCCTGCTGATTTCTGGGAATGCATCAAACCTCCCAAAGACTCAGACTTCTCAACTGTCAGAGAACAGGAGCAAGGTGAGTAACGGGTGTTTAGCAACAGGACCATCACTCTTCCAGGCATTAAGCAGCCCTTAATGAGGAACAGCTATAAGTTCCTTGGCAAAACAGGTTACCAGAAGTTCATCAAATCTCTCCTGTGATCAGCAGAATGACTTATGAAATACAGCACTGTATTAGAAGATATTCATCCCTTGGACTTCGAGGCATTTCAAAACACAGAGCTTGGATATATAAAAGATCTTCTGGTGGGCAGATATCTATTATTTAAAGGTATTCATCACACTGAAGTTTATGAAGTTATTTATTCCCCAATCAAAACTTAAGTTCTCAAGACACAAGCTCTGAAAAGAGTGCCTGCCTACATGAGAACCACCCTACAGCACACCTCTGTGTTTCAATGCAAGCTGCATTCCTTTAGCTGGGGCACTTTCTAGGAAGCATACTTAACAAATGAGATACAAATTAAAATCTGTAAAAACAAAATTCCATTTGAAAATTTACCCCTGTGAAAGAGAAACAAGAGTAGACTGCCTGTGACAGATATTAGATATTCCTCCCACAACATTATTGGAATGTGCACACGTACATGGCGATTGGTGCAGGAGATGGGATAAAATAAAACTCCAATGACCCTAACCTACAGAGGGATGTGAGTAAAACTCTGCTTTTAGACTTTACTGTTAAACTTCCAAGTACAGTTGTTATCATTATCCATCACACTGAACTAATATTCAAAGTGACTAACACCTCAAGAAAATAGGTTTATAGACTATGAGCAGCTGAGTCTGAATGCACTGACTGTACAACATAAGGCTCAATGCTATGAACAGCCAAAAACATACCTATTAAAACTGTGAGAGAAGTTTTAGGCTTGTTAACATCAGTGTCCACAGATCAGTTCTTTTAAATAACAAATTTTGCTTGCCACAAGTGAGAATCCTGAATAAATGCATAGACTGTATTCAAACAGGGATTTTTAACACGCTCATTATTATCTGAATTAAAAGATGTTTTTCTCAATAATCAAAATTTTTATTGTAAAAACATATCTTTTTTTTCTTATAAGTTACCTGATTTATTAAAAATAATATTATAGAAAGATTTTATACTTTTGTCAGAACACATCACATAGGTCACTATATAATTAATGCTTTCTGCTATGATTCAAGCTGGCTACAAAGCAACTTTCTGCATAACGCCTAAAAGCTGTACTTTTAAATCAAGGAAAAAGGAGTACCAGAATAGGGGTTGGTCTGTTAGGGAAATGGCTGATTGATAAACTGGGGTATTTAGTATATTGCCAGCTGCTCCAGGTGTTGCCTTCAGAGGGAGGCTGTGCCACTACCCACATCACTATAATCATTTGCCAACGCATACCTGACAGGTGCCAACTTCAAGTCTGGGTAAAACACAAGCATTCTTACGAGCAGCATTGCTGATCATATCCTTCTATCAGCTGCAGGATGCATGAAGCTAAAATAAACTATTCAGGGAGAAGCCAGCCAAGCTGCTGGACTGCATTTGCATGTGTCAACCATCAATCTGTCCAGTCAGAAAGTTTTGAGTACATTAATATTTCGAGGGGAGAAAAATAACTGATTTGAGGAGGGGGAGAACACAGTATCTGCAGTGGGTCTTTTCAAAATTAAACCTTCTCAAACTTCATTTTCTATTAATGATGTTGATTGGCTAATTACATTTTAACCCTCTTCGTCCTCAAACAATAGCAGCTCCTTATTTCATTTTCACACAGAACCAGAGCCGTGTTCTTGCTCTCCATCTGCTGGCTCTGCAGGAGCAGTTGACCATGACTTCCAGAATACTCTCATTGCTGATAAGGAAGCGAGGAAGAGCAAGGAACAAGATGCAAAAGCTTTATCCTACACCCCTTACTATTAATATTTGATGAAGTTGTGTCTGCAATGAAATGAAAGCAGACTTAACAGAACCAGGAATAATCCCAGAATTAATCAGACAGAAAATATGAAGGTGATGACCTGGGCTTTATGACTTCAAAGAATCCACTGGTTTAACATATTTATTTCTTCTGAGTAAATTTATTCCCAACTGGATATCTGTTAAGAATGCTATTTATTTTTATTTACTATAATAATAATTGTGATTATCATTGATTTATATTACTGATATAACATTACTGACCTCACAGGTTATGTTGTGGCATACCCTGGAGACTTTCTACTTGATCCAAGTGTTAATTTAACAGAAGTCTTCAAAATAATCCCACACACAGAGCCCACCACGAGAGCTGCTATCCAATCTCTTACTCACAGTTTCTAGTAACCAGCACGCTCAGTTATTTTTAAAAGCTAATAGCAAATTTTAAATTGCAATTATATATTTGCATCCGTGCATGTTTATGAGAGACAAATGTACTCCAGCACACAAGCTAACACAGAATTTTAAAAGATGGACTCACAGACAGGCTGGATGGGCTAAAGGAGCAGACAGTGGTTAAACAAGGTGGTTTCATCTATCCAGCCTCTGATGTGCAGCATGATCATACTTCCTGGGGAGTCAATGGGACTACTCCAAAGAAACCGCTTCTCTGGCTTCCATAAACATTTCTGTATCACACAACATTGCTCAAGCTGTGGGCAGGAGTGGCCCAGGTGGCAAGAAGAAGGTTACTTTTAAAGCACACTAGCAATGACTGCCAGCATTCCACTTATGTTCTTTTAAGTTTTCACATATCTCATTTCTCACTCACTGGATTTGCCTTGAATTTCCTTTTCCTCTTCTCCTAGCCCAGGGCACTAGTTACCTTGTAATAATGGGGCAGTCTGTCCAAATGGTGTTCCAAGAGCCACTCCAGCTTCTACAAGGAAAGGAGAAACAGTCCTTAAATGCACTTCTGCCTCCTTTTTCAGTGGGAAAACTAAGAGAGACTGTGTAACTCAGATTAGATGGATGGGTGTGAGGCTGAAAGCAGCCAAACTACTGATCTGTACCACTTCAAAACAGTTCACTTGAATTTGCAGAGGGTTTCACAAGGTCTCTTCCAAGGAGATCATAAAAAAATCCCACTCCAGACAAAACACCATGCTAAGCTGTCATGGAATAAGAAAGATAATGATCACATCAATGAGTGGAAAAGACAAAATCAAGCATAAAGTGGTTCATTTTCTCAATAAAGGGAAATCTTCAGTCAAGTCTCACTGAAATGTAGTACTTCAATCTGTGTACAAACTCTGTTCTCTTAAAATCAGTAAGAAACTTAAACTATTTACATTAATAAAAATACTGTTGGTCAGGAGTTACATAAGCTCCTGAGAGTATATACAGTGATAAGGATATAAAGTGATAAATGAAACTCACCACAGGTAAATGTGAAGCAGGTCATGTTGAGGGAAAAATATCTAAACTTCTCGTGCACACTTAAATACTTTCTCTTGCTCAGAAAGAGTATCGTGGGGTTACAAGAGACAATTTTAAAGAAAACATTTGCTTCAGACTCTGCTGCAGTCAAAACCCAAATCAACTATTTGATTTTACCCAGGAAAAAGAAAACTAAACTGAAAATATTTTATGCTGCTGCACAAAAGAATGGCTTTAAAAAGCATCCCCTTTATTGACCTTCCTGCCTGTGAAAGGATATAGTTAAACTTCCAAGTGTGGAGAAAACAGTGAAAAAAATATCTGTGACTATTCAGCCTCAAAAAAGAAAGGACTGAACGGTGTGACCAGTAGCCCCTGACCCTTGGTAAACTTCAATTTTGTGTGAGAAAGAGGAATGTATTTGAATCTTGAGTCACAGAAAGCTCCAAGTGGGTAAAATGGTTCATTGTTGCTTCTAATGCAGGAATAAGCAGGCATTAAATAAAACTGGCATAATAAGCTAAGAAAAAAATAACTTCATTTATCACACAGGCTGTGATACTCTGCCATAAGTTATTGCAGGTGCTGAAACAGTTGACAGAAGTTCAAGGAGTGTTTTACTGGGGCAGGGGAGATCAGTGAGGGGTTATTAACCATGAGAACACTACCTCTTGCTCTGGAAGTGCCTCCAGCTGGAAGCTGAACAAAAGCACTGCACTGTTATTGCCCTGTCTATAAACCTTCCCCAGGCACTGGCTACTGCTGGAGACTGGGTACTGCAAGAGGTATTGCTGTCTTACCCAAAATAGCTGTTTTTATGTTCTTGTTTCTGCCACAAGAAGCCACAGGCAACCACAATGAGAGGCTTTGAGGGTAGGCAATCAGCTCCCAGGCTGGCTGGAGGGAGAAAATGCAACAGCTCAGCTGGGAAGTTCTTCTTTTTCCCCTCAATTCCTTCTGCATCCACTCAAAACACCTTAAAAACCCCAATTATTTTCAAATAGCCCTAGACACAAGTTAAACAGTGGCGACTAAAGACAACTTTAAAGATAGTTTTAAAAGCTACCCTTAAAAACATTCAAAGGCCAGGAATCTCATCACTTACCTGGAAGAAAAATTCAGTAATTGAAAAAGGAAAACACAGACACCCTGGAAACTTTCAAGACACCCTTGAACTTGTTGTTCAAATCAAAATGAAAAGTGTCTAAAAATCACTGGTATAAAAATACTAATGTAAAAATTAAGTATAAATCTAAACTGAAAGTAATTCAGCAAAAAGTTGTTCTTTCTTCTCACCAGGAATGTAACCTTTAATTGGTTTCCATTTTTAAAAACAATTTAACATTGGTATAGTTATACAACCTCTTTCATTTGAAGTAATAAAAACCTGAAGATGTGACTGAAAAATGCATAATAAATAAACTGTTATTCCTTTAATGTACTTACACCTATTAAAATGCATGCAACTGACTCAGCACTTGTTTTAACACAGTTTAATCAAAACCAAGAGATCCTACATTTAAAAGGTGCATTTTCACTGAACAGATGTAGATAAGTGTTTGTTCAGAGCTAACCCTTTATTCTGAGAGAAACCCTCCATACCATACTTTATTCATTACAAACTCACTTTGTGTCACCATGGTATTTTCTGAAAAATCCCTTTGCCAGGATTTCTTCTCCTGGGAAGCTGAGAGGCCTCAGAAAAGAATGAAAACAGTAATGATCTGATTGTTTGGGAATGTGGTCCGGAGATCATTTACCAACAGGTGCATCTTTGATGGGTTCCATGTGAATTGTTTTCAATTAATGACCAATCACTATCAGCTGTGTCAGACTCTGAGCGAGTCAGTCACTAGTTTTCATTAACATTCTTTTCTAACCTTCTGATGTATCCTTTCTCCTTTCTTTAGCATAGTTTTAAGATCATATCATATATCATATCATATCATATATTATATCATAAAATAATAAATCAGCCTTCTGAGAACATGGAGTCAAATTCTCACCTCTCACCTCATCCTGGGGACCTCACAAAACCACAGCTGTGACTGACATTCCCCTGACCTGGCAGGAGGTCAAGCACAGCACCAGTACTTCAGTACTTTAATGAATTAAAACACTCTCACAAAGCAGTGTGAACAGCCACAAGTGTCCTTTGACCTGTGACATTCTGTCAGCTTGAAGGTATCACAGATACACCGGGCGGCTATGGGGCTCCTCCCAACAAAATGAAGGCAGGCCAACACCACCTTCCCAGCCCGTTTTCGTGACATCTACAGATTTGTCCCACCAGCAGGCCTAAGAAATCCTCTCAACAAAATGAAAATCGTCTTGATAAAAGGACAGGCTCATTAGTTTCTCAACTGGAGATGGAGAAGAAGGATGGAGTAAGGAATTGTATGGATCACCATCATGAGAAGGGTGAAAAAAAGTCATCATGGATCAAAATAACAACACAACTCAAAAATCCCCTTTATATTTATCCAGACAAGTTATTCCTTATTACTTTCTTATTCTTGGGAAGGGGGAGATGTAGACATATATGATTTTCTTTCTTTATACATAACTTTTTAACTACAGCAACAGCAAGACTTTACTCTGCAGAATCACTGTCTACCATTTGATGCAGATCTCTGCAAAGTCCATTACTTTGCAACTGTACCTTCCAACTGTCAATAGCTTTTTTCAGACCCCTTCTCCAACTTGTCAACTTAATTTTGAAGTGTAAGGCCCCATTACAGTTTAAAGGAACCAGAAACTGGATTAGCAGCCACTCTCAGCTGGACATCGCCTCTACATTTACTGAGCACACTCAGGATTCCATCACCCTGCTCAGTAATGAAAATACGGGCAGCTACCATTAACAAAAGCAGCATCCTATGGAAGCAAACTCACTGAATCTTTTCATTCAGCCAATGAACTATCTATTGATATTAATGCACTATGGCTTTAACTGAGTTTTGCATGTGTTGTATAACTCCTGCTCTCCTAGTTTGCTATTAGAAGGCCAGGGAGATGGCACAAAAACATTTCTTGATGTCAAGCTTCTGACATTGACTTTTTACCTTCTGTCCACAAAACATGTTGACATTAAACATTGAGAGTCTGAGTGAAACACAAGCTATATACCTAATTTTCAAATAATTTAGCCATGGAGTTTTTCACTGTAAATCTTCATTATACACTCCAATTTGTATTTTCGCGTGGTAGATCTTCATTGATCCTCAGCGGTTCTTTCATAAAGCAACTGCTCTCAAATAACTGGGTCAAATTGCTATTTTTACAAGTATCTAAATACAAATTCATATAGATCTGCTATGTTCCTTAGAATAAAACACACATGCAAACAGTTTACAGAAATATGTTTAAGTACTACCTTTGCTCCTCCATTTTTATTTAAAATAATTGCACAAACATTTGAAAAAGCAGATCAGACCACTGACTGTCCAAATATTTCTCCTAGGAAACATAAGCAGAAAATGTAAACACACAACTTCTGCCTTAAAATTCACTTGAAAGTAGCTGCAGGTACCCAAGACCCAAGTCTGATCAGAAGCAAGCATATCCATGCTCAAGGATGCTGTAGGAAGGGATAACCCCTATCTTCATTAGGCAGGGAAGAAACACTTGCCATGGCATGCAAGTGAGTGCCCACACAAGAACAGCTGGCTGTCCCAGAGGTATCATGCAGGTGGGTAAACCCCTCAATTCCTTCAACTCCAAACACATACTGGAAAATCTTCCATAGGACTCAGAATTCTTTGCTATCTGAGCTTACTGTAAATTGAAAGAGATCATCTTTTTCAAGCAAAGGTGACCCTTCTTCATGCAAAAAGACCTGATCATATGCTGTTCTTCACAAAAGAAGGTCCTTCTCATCTCAAGCAGCCAGGACTGTGATTGAATGCTATGGGAACAGCTCCTGTTTTTTGCTTTGCAGGGTGGACTATCACTGCTAGAAAGTTCTGATGGGTTTATCTGAGATGATGCATACTCCCAGGCAAAAAGTCAAACTTGTGAATAGAAAGCATAACACAGGAGACAGCCTTCCAGAACCATGATCATCTTATTCAAAGTGGGTTTTTATGTGGGCAAACTGAAGATTCCAATTCACAGCTGTTTTTCAGATTTCTCTCTACACAGCAAAAACCTACTCATACATATCCATAATGGTAGCCACCAGCCTGACACACGTGGCCAGCACTGGTACTGCCAGCCACTCTGCTGTCACTCAGTAGGCAAGGGTAGAGTTAGAGACCCCAGAAATGCTCCAGTGGTGCTAAAATAACAATTATTGTTATTATTATTATTATTATGCACATAATTGGCATGAATTAAATGACCATTCAGCTCTTCACTAATTAGCAGGACTTGCACTCTGCCATGACCCACAAGTCACTGATGTGATTTACTATGTAATGCAGAGCCTGGATGAAGTGGAGTAAATCTCTACCTAGAGATTTAAAGAGACATACTAGTGTGGTTTTTATTCAATCTTGTTATTTATTGTTAAGTATTAATACCAATAAAGACTATATTGTACTGTGGTTTTGCATAGTGAGACTGCAATGCATTATTGATAACATTGTATCTAAAAGATGATTCAAAGGCCTTCACAGACTGGATTTGATGTTTAATTTCCACCAAAATTTAGAGAGAAATTGAAGAGCTCAATTACTATTTGTACCTCTGGAAAATCCCTCAAACTTATAGCACATTTTTCTTCTTTTCTAACACAGGTATGGGAAATTTCAGCATTCACAGAGATACCAAGGTGCAGTCTTAAAAATTCTGGGCTTTTTTTACATTGTAAAAAGTCTTTCTACGCACTTTATGGACACACCAGCTAGAGAAGTACCCTACTGTCTTTCTAAATGTGTGTCTCTATAGATACAATGTTATCAGCTCCACTCTATTCCAAATCTGTATCTCCGCATTTCTCATTGTAAGATCCAGGAAGGTAGTCCTGAAATTATAATCATCCATCCTATGACAATATAGGATTAATTCAGCAACCTGACACTATATTTTTCCTACCAAGGCTGTAAATAGCCTATAATGCTGGGAAAGAAGTATCTATTAATAATTCTTAAAAGTAAATCATCCTCCTTCTTCAAACACGTGCAGTAATTCCCAATTTGAAAAGCATCACCAGAGGTCATCAATGTTTTAAAATCTTCTCAGCCTCAAACTTCAAATTCTCCCATTTTCTTATTTTAAGGCAAGTATTGCACTCATTCCCTTCAGTGTGCAAAACCAGATTTGCTCTGCAGTTTTCACTTCTCTCTCCTTCAGCCGCAGGCTAGTACATGCAGTGAGTCGCTACAAAAGCTATTTTTATTGGCAGGTATCTCCCCCCTCTCCACATCCTTTCTTTTACAGTCTAAAATGGTGAAGCTGGATGGGAAAATGCTTGGCTGCTTTGTTTCAGGTCTGAGCAGTATCTTGCTTTCCCACAACAGGTAGGCAGAGGCAGAGTGTGCTGCTGAATGCAGGAGCCTTCGCCAGAGGCTCAAACCACCAGTTATTGCTGCTGTCTCAGGCACTGCATATTTCTACTGACCATGGCTCCTTGCCAAGCTCTAATTAAGACACTTCAGTGTGTCAGGGAGTTAACCCTCCACTGCACATACCTTCTCCAGAAGCACCAAGGTATAAGCATCTTCCTCCTAAAAATCCCTGAGCAGCTTTCCTGTTACCAGTGCTGTGCAGTCTCCAAGCCCTTAAAATTTTTACCTCACCAATTCCATAAATGAAGGTAAATTAATGAGGTAGTTTGCACTATAACTTTTAGCACCATTTCTAAAAGTGAATATGCATTCCACCTGCACTAATTTGGTGTGTATTGCCATGTATAGTTTTCTTCAAAGAAAAATACTTCAATTTGTCAAAGAGCAGAAATTCCTTTTAAAAAAATAAAGCAAGAATAGGCTGTTAAAAATTCTATACTCTCCAAACAGTTTTTCATTTAATTCTTGAAGGCTGCAGAGCAGCAGCAATGTTCTTACAAGGAAAATGAGGAAATCTGAAGAATCCAGAACTGCATTTTTATTTTACAAGAGATGAGACATAAACACATTTGCTGATCTACCAATACTATCTATTGGTCTCACACAAAGAACAATTGCCACTGGACTGAATGAGGGGAAGCTGTGACAATAGTCAGAGGGGGTAAAGGAAACCCATGCTGAAGCTGTCTGCATCTATACTTTATTGTTCAAAAACCCTGTTTAAGCATTGCATCCTGTCTGTACATAGAGATCTTCCCTATTGAAAAGCAATATAAGTCACAATGTGACAGAGAGAAAAAGAAAAACTAAGTTAATTTCATACGAGTAACTAGGAAAAAAAAAAAAAAATCTAAACTTGAATATGGGAAATGTCCACATGCAATAAAACCAACAGGAAAAAGCAAACTGTTATCAACTTCTAGAGAGTTATAAAACCAGAAAATATAGTTGACTAGCCAGCTGCTCTAATACTGCAGAGTATAAAAGGCATTCATAATGGAGCCTTTGATTACTTTACAGAAATAAATCTTGAATTTTTCAAAGTCTAAACGAGGTAATTTGTAAGCAAATCCCACTCCTTTGTTCTTACTGTGCATTAGCCCCAGTGGCAGGAAAACCAGAACTTTCTTCCAAAGCCATTACTGATCTGATCTTGGTTGTGTAGAAGTTTTCCCTTTTTTGAATTTCTTTGCTTTAGACAGTATGTTAACAATTAAAATATCTGATTCCCCCCTATATCTGTGTTTCTCTAAAGCAACACTGAGTTCTTCATTTCAACACATCCAGAACCCTACACAGGTTACACAAACATGCTCTTAGGTTTTTTCATTATTAGACAATGATGCACATCACCTAGTGGCCTCAAAAATTGAGTTTGTGGTTTTTTGTTTTTTTTTTTAATTTAGTAAGAATAATTTCAAATGTTTTGTGCTATTTCAGTTTTCTCCTGAAATAAATGTACTTCTTAAAAACCTGAAGAAAAATTTTGTAAGGAAAATGGTTAATATTCAGCTGGACAGAATTTACAGAACCATGAAGCCTTTCCTACAGGCTTGCATGAAGACAAATCCTGGAAGGAACAGTGGTGGCAGGAAAGCCTTCATCTATAGGTACTGTACATTCCTACGCTTCTCTGCCATATTTTCTGTATAGCTGTAATCCACAAATGTCATAAATGGAAAAAGGGCTGTCCCACTTGGTGCTGTCAGAACATTACTTCCCCTATCCAAAAGCTCTGCCCTCAAATATATTTTTAGAAAGGTCATTTGAGTTTCCATAGTTCTTTTGAACTCACGGGGGCAATGTGTGCCAAGCATGCTGGATTTTTTTACACATTGGTTATGATATCCTCGGGCCCTTTGTTGAAACAAGTCAACCAATTTCTCATATGAACTCTTTCTCTTTTTAATCACACTTTATTCTCCTTCTAAGAAAGGTACACGAAACTAAGGCCATTTAGATTATGCCTATATATGCACAATACATAAATTGCATAAATATGCATCATATTCAAGGTAGACTTTACCAGTAAGCATAACAACTTCAGAAAGAACTTCAGAGCCCACACTGAAATTATTCTCCACCAAGTGCAGGCCAGAATGTTGAGTACACATATTGCATGTGCAGGTAATCAGTCTTCAGTGCACATCCAAGAAGTCTATATTCCTGCTCTCTTATTTTGTCCATAACTATAAGAATTTTGTCTTAGATGTTGTGTTTGCTGAAGCATGAGGTTAAACCATGTATACCATGCAAGACTTCCCTTGATTGCACTGATGTTACTACCTTATTGCTCTGAACTATTGAGCAGATAGTGATTCCTATATCTAAGTTTTCAACTTTTCTTTCATTAAACAGCACCAGCTTCCAAACATACAAGAATGCTGCAGTGGTTAATGCCTATTTCAGTAAGCTGGGTGACATATCTAAAGCCAAGTCAACTCAGCCTCCTTGGAAAGTGTATTTGAAAGGAAAGTATCCTCTTTAATTGCATAAAGAGACAGCTGAGAATTACAGCTGAGACATTACAGGATGCACACGACATCATCATTGTACCCAATGTAAAAGTTTGATCAAGTTTTACTTATTAGGTAAGACAGGGAAAAAGACAGTTTAACTAGGAAGCTTCTTGATCTCTGCTAACAATCCTCATTTCAAATTCATCCTGACTTTTCATATTTAAAGTGGAACAGGTTTTCTCAGTTACAGAATTAAAGTACTTTAAGGAGTGTAGGGCATTTACAGAGCTCTGCAGGATAAATCTTCGGTCTCATTTATCCCCTCTACAGATAATAGAGCTGAAGAGAACACTGATTTATACAATTGAGTCCTTTAGATTACATCATTCCTTGGTACTCCCTTTATACTGAAAAATAACAGCAGGTATATGAAAGGAAATAGTCTATTTTGAATATTCATTTTTAAGCAGAGAATTGGGCAAGTGGCTTAGAAGACAAAGCTACATAAGTGAAAAACAACAAATTCCTACGACTATTTAGTATTTTTATGAACTTAATACATCTACCAGGGAATGCACAAATAGAACTTTCTGTATATTTGGAAAAAACTGTGTTGATGCAGAGGCAGCAAAAAGACTTTATATAGTCCTGGTATAGCCTAGAAATGTTACTAAGAAAATTTATTCTTTCCTAGAGCAGTAAGTATTGAAGAGCCACAGAATCAAATAATTGTGAAGATGCAATTTAACTGTCTTTTGCTGGCAGATGGACTCAGTCTTTCCCTACTGTCCTCTGCCTCAAAAACAAAGTAATGCCAACACACTTCTACATATGCTTGAAATATTTTTGGTTTGCATATTTTAACCTTGCTTTTTTTCATAAGAAACTCAGTCCATTCCCTAGAGACCTGTAAGGAGTAAAAGGTGGTAGAAATCAAGTAAAAGTTAACTGACAATAAAAAGAAAGAAAAAGCTAATTGCATAACAGATACCTGCACAAGGCAATTTGAGAGATCTACAATACAAACAGGTTCCCTTGAATCTGAGCAGACCACATTTTCTTCTTCCCTCTTCCATGAATGAAGAACCAGCTCTGTGATCTCTAACAGTGGATATACCTTTAGAGGACAACATTTCACTCTTGTGGCAATCACAGTCCTCCCATAATGTCAAAAGATCTTATATTGGAAGATTACATCCACATATCTGTATCTACACATTTATGTCATAATATGTAACACCTACTCTCCTTGTTTCATGGCAGTCCACATTGCAACAGTACCTCAGACTAACTGACTCCTAAGGAACAGCACTGGGATGCAAATGCAAGGAGAAGCAGATAACCATTCATCCCTGCAAGTGATCCCTTAAAGGAGGGATTTATCAGCTGGCTGCACTTCTCTCCTGCCCTGTACCCAGGGCTGTCCAGCAGTGAGAGTGCTCCCAGCTTTGGTGTGCCATGAAAGTCACCCAGGACCTTGTAACACTCTCAGCTAATTTCTATAGTGGTTGTTATCTATCACATTGCTGAAAGTGGTGCAGGACAGAAAAGCAAGCTGTTTTAATAATTCTCTATGCCATGTAGAGATCTCTTCCCTCTCAGGAGAAAGGGAGAGAGCAGAGGGGGATGAAAAAGAGGATGTGTCAGACTAATTTACATGCAAATACTATGTCCCCATTTCCAAAGAACATTAAAAAAAAAACAAAAACAATTTCCTAAAATAATTTATGGCCAGGACTGTTTTATCACCCCTGTACTCTTACGACTAAATTTTGAAATGCTGGCTTATTGATAATGAAGGTCTGTTATCTGGACATCCTGGCAACTCCTCCTATGGGGACCAGAACCCACTGTAAGCTGCTTGCAAAACAATAAATGTGGCTGTCTGCAGAACTGTATTGTACAACAGGATGACAGAAGAATCTGGGTGCTTCTCCTGATCTGAAACCCTTAAATAATAACTGGTTCTAGAGCCCAGCAAAGCCTGCAGCTATGGGAAAAATCTGATGCATAAGGCAGCAGAAATACCCAAGCAACTACACTCAGACTTATTTCTGCCTTCTTGGATAAAGTATCCACCTAGTTGACCTGTCAGTCTTGCTAATCCACCTTCTATTTTCAGTTAATATCATTAAAGTTCAGCGTTTGAGAGCCTGGAAGGAGAGGCAAGCACTCCATCCCCTTTTTCCACGGGGCGGTAACCAGATGTCAATGGCTGCAGCTGTGACTACATAATTACCTGTTTGCATGAACGCGGACCGCAGTTTAGATTTAATAGGTCAGACGACAATGCAGCAAAACGCATTTAGCCCACGATTACCCCTTTTCAAACATTCTCTCGCTCGCAACTTCGACCCTGGGAACATTGCGGGCACAGACTCGGGTCAATAAGAAACATTGGCCGGCACAATGGGGCTGGCCTCAAACAGCGCTGTTGACAGACACCGGCACAAAGGCGGTGAATAGAGTCCCCCTCAGTTCTCACACAGAGCGAAGAATGACTCAGTGTACTGCCGCTTTAGTGCTCTGTTTGTACAGTGTATACAGCTTTTGTCCCCCGCCACTGTTCCACGCTCAATGGGGGCTAAAGAGCCGAGGAAGTGAAGGCGGAAGAATGGCTGGGCGCTCCCCCGGCCGGCAGCGGTGGCTCGGCCCGCGCTGCGTGGCTGCAGCGGGGGGCTGGAGGTGCCGCTCACGGTGCCGCGCACCGCTGCCAGCCGAGCCGCGCTCCGGGCATGGAGCGGCCTGCGTGACATGGCGCTGCTCTGCAGACAGCCTGGCACTTCCACGAGGGTGTTTTATCTCCGTCAGAAACACAGGAACGTGCCCTCCCCCCCCCTTTCCCTCCCACCCGCATCCAATTCAAGGCTGCCACTTGGACCAAGACGAAAAACTGAGCGTGGGATTTGGAATTACAGAAGCCCTATGTCCCTTCCAAAGGTACATCAAAGACGGTATCAACGGAGCTGTAATTTTAAATCCTCACCGCAAAGGCTCAACGGAACTGAGAAGTGGAACGAGACAACCACAGCTGTACATCCGCATTTCATACACACATTCAGATTGTGCAAATAATGGATCAGGGAAAATTTAACACATCCGTGATATTGAATGTGCACCTCTATTATTAGTTACCTATTAGCAGGGGAAAAAAATCAATTCATGTAGATTATTACTACTCTTCAAATAATGATTTTTTTGTCAACTTTCTCTTTATGGAAATGGCACTTCTATTATTCATATTACCATGCATGTGAGCATGTTTAAGAAACCAAAGGAGCCTTCTAGCACAACATCAGAAGTACTACCTTCACCTGCTTCCTGTCACAGAATCATCGAATGGCCTGGGTTGGAAGGGACCTTAAAGATTAACTAGTTCCAAACCCACAGAAGTGAGCAGGGACACCATTCATTACACAATATGCAAAATGTGCAGACCTTTTTCTAGGGAGTGAGATCTTTGCTTGCAAAGAGTGTTAAGGTTTTTGAATGATTAGTAGGAAGCTAATAAGAGATTTAGCAGTTGCTCTTTAACTCATGCAGACCATACAACAGATAAAGTCATAAATAATAAAGTCAAAGAGAAAGAACTGTTTAGTACATTTTAAGACTGTGAATTGGTTTAAGATAAAAAGAAAAAAAAAGAAGAAGAAAATTGTATTCTGAAATAAACAAATCCCTGGATTTCCATGAACAGAACACAAAGAATATTGTTCATTTTATCACTAATAGCAAAGATAGTAACAGCATGTTCTCTACTGCTCTTTCAGTTTCAGTTTTTAAGCTTAAAATACTAGAATGTTATTATGTTAAGCAGCTACAGAAGAAAGCTCCAGAATACTAAAAAAAAAAAAAAAAAAAAAAAAAAAGTGTTTAATGCCAGCAAAAATAATTGAACCCACAAATTGAAAGTTTCCTTATGTGCGAGCTAGTCAGAAAGATTTTTGGAGTCTTGAATTTTTGACTTTTATTCTTGGCAAACAAGTTGAGTGCAAGTAATCTTAAAGACATGTGAAGACTTTATCCTCAGATACTTTATTTTAGAAGAGCACAAGAATTTCTAGTATTTATACCTACATAGAGCTTTATTTAAATAAGGCAGGCCTGCCTGCTCTGCACACTAGATGTAAGACATATGACTGCACTTCAGTATCCTGGCACTGATTATGTAAAAGTACTGATGCCAAAGTATGCCTGCAATCTTTTCAAGGATCTGATCAATGATGTTACTGAACAGTTTTTAATTCACTTTAAAGGAGGAGAATCCTCACCTTTCAACTAATATTAGGGTCCTTAAATATCTTGCCACAGGCATATGCATAGATCTAAAAGCTGATGAACAAAGCTAGAAGAAGAACTAACATCTAGCATGATTATTTTTTCTTATAATGAATGGAAAATTCTCAGAGAAAGCCCTTTCAAATTTCATCTATGATGTGAAGAAAATGGAGACAAACTCTACTCTACCAATTCTAAATAGTAAGGGATGAGGAGCAGACCAAGAGCTTGTGGCTCGGGAAACTGACAGCAGGGACAAGTGACATTATAGCCTACTACAGGTCACCTGATCAGGAAGACCAAGCAGATGCAACATTCACAATCTCTGACCCTCATGGGTGACTTCAACCACCCCAACACCTGCTGGAGGGACAGCACAGCAGGGCATAAACAATCCAGGAGGCCCCTGCAATGAGTTAACGGTAATGTCCATCTTTGACAGAGGAGCCAAAGAGGAGAGGTCACAGAATCATAGAATGGCTTGGTTGGAAAGGACCTTAAAGATCAACTAGTTCCAGCTCCTTGCTGTAGGCAGAGACACCTTCAACTGGACCAGGTTGCTCAGAGGCTCATCCAATCTGTCCCTGAATGCTTCCAGACACAGAACATACACAGCTTAGCTGAGTAACCTCAGTTGTGCCTCACCACCTCAGTGCCTTACCACCTTCACAATACAGAATTTTTTCCTGATATCTAATCTAAATCTACTCTCTTTCAATTTGAACATATTCCATGTTGTTGTGTCACTACATGCTCTAGAAAATAGTCTTGCCCCATTTTTCCTGTAAGTTCCCTTCAGGTACTGGTAGGCTGCAATTCAGTCACCCTGAAGCCTTCTCTTTTCCAAGCTGAACAATCCTGATCACTCCCAAGGTGCTGTGCTGGTCCTTGTTCTCACCAACAAGGAGGGGCTTGTGGGGAATATGAAGCTCAAGGGCAGCCTGAGCTGCAGTGACCATAAAATGGTAGAGTTCAAGATCCTTAGGGCAATGGGAAGGGCTGACAGCAAGCTCACTACCCTGGACTTCAGGAGAGCTAACTTTGGCCTGTTCAGGGATCTGGTTGGAAAGAACCATGGGATAAATCCCTAGGGGGAAGTGAAGCTCAAGAAAGCTGGTTAATTCTCAAGGATCACTAAGAGGAATTTAGGCAAAAACACCAGAAGGCCTAAGTGCATGACCAAGGAGCTCCTGGACAAACTCAAACACAAAAAGGAAGCTTACAGAGGATGAAAGCAGCATGACTCAGTGCACCCTCAGCAAGTTTTCCAAAGAAACCAAGCTGTGCAGTGCAGTCAACACACTGGATGCCATCCAGGGAGACCTTGACAAGCTTGAGAGATAAGCCCATGTGAACATCACAAAGGCCAACAAGGCCAAGTGCAAGGTACAAGGACTTGTCCAAGGACAAGTACAAGCTGGGCTGAAAATGGACTGAGAGCAGCCCTGAGGGGGGAGTATTGGTGGACAAGACACTCAACATGATCCAGCAATGTGCACTTGCAGCCCAGAAAGCCAGCTGTGCTCTGGGCTGCATCAAAAGCAGTGTGATCACCAGCAGGTAAAGGGAGCTGATTCTGCCCCTCTACTCTGCCCTCCTGAGACTCCCACATGGAGTACTGCACATAGCTCTTGGGCCCAAAACACAAGCAGGACGTGGACCTGTTAGACTGAGACCAGAGGAAGGTCACAGAAATAATCACAGGATGGTGAAATACTGGACCAGGTTGCCCAGAGAATTTATGGATACCCCAGCCCTGAAGGTATGCCCCATCCCTTCAAGGCCCAGCTGGATGGGGCTCTAAACAACCTGGGCTAGGGAAAGGTGTCCCTGCTCATGGTAGGTGAGTTGAAACGACATGATCTTTAATGATCCTTCCAACACAAAGCAGTACATGATTTTATAATAAATCCCCTCAAACTTCCTTTCTTCATTTTTGTTTTATTGAGCCTAAATCACTGCTTAGCACGTTAGCCTAATCTACTCTTGCCATATATTAATCCTTTCCACTCACTTACTATAATTTAGTTTTGGCTAAGTGCACCACTGGTGTGTACTCCAGGCCCAAGCTAAGCATGCTCTTAATAAATCTCACAGAAGCAGGCAAGTATTTCACAAACCTCCACATTACAGCAATGCCTTATTCAAGTCGAAGTCCCAGAAAAGGATATTGTATTTGCTGCCACGCATCAGTGCTGCTCTGCATCCCCTCCCAGGCTGGCAGCAGCAGCAGCTCTGCCTCCTGCCAAGCAGAGGATCACAGCTTGTTTACTGAGCTGTGTCTGGAGGAAGCAGAGCGCGTTTCAGTCTCGTCTCCAGCAGCTCTGTCAACCCAGCTGCCAAGAAAAGTCTTGAAAGGCTTCAGGGGAAACAAAATCTCATACTTAGGTGGTAATAGACTGGTCCGGCACCAGCGACCCAAAGATGAGTGAGGTGGCACAGGCACTACTTGATCTGAAAGATTAAAACACTTTTAGATAACTTCAAATATATAAAGTCACAGGAAAAGAAGTAACTGAACTCTCCAAGTGGAAGGACAGATTAGCAATCAACTTATAATTACCACTGAGATTAGGATCTCTGTGTTAATACTTGAAGTTAATGAGTACAAATTGCAGATAAATTAAACTTGTATGCTTCTTACACTTCCTCATGATGTGTGGAAAAGACCTGAAAACTCTGATAGAGTTTTCACATTGCAGATTATAATTTTTTAAAAATGTAAATATTTAAACTAATGCCCCATTACTTCCAGAAGATTTCAGACAGGTTAAACATGCATATTGAGCATTTCCACAAAGAAATGCTTTACATGGTTTTATAGGAATCGTGAAACTCATTCAGTAAAATCTCACTGTTTTTACAAGGCCTGCTAACTACTCTGAAAATAAAGAACATGAATTTGCAGAGGACATATAAGCACTTCTTCATTTCTTCTAAAATCATTAATCAAAGAAAAATTGCTTAAGCCTTTTATCTCTTACCCTACTAAAAAAAGCCACCAAACAGTAATAAATGATTGGCTTTTTTTTCTTGTACCCAGTGGTTATTTCTCTGCCTTTAGAGTCCTATCTCAGTTTCTCGGTTAAGTGGGTACATGCTCACACAGTGTGACCACATTACGTGTGCTTTTCCATGTGATCAGAGCCTGCCAAGTCTCAAAGCAGATTATTCAAAATATAGCTTCAGTATTTTTCAGAACAATCCCGTCAGTATTTAAAGAACTGGGGGGCTGTTGTTATTTCTCACCCAAGCTGGGACTGGATTTTAAGTTCTTTAGGAAACAAAAGAAAAAAATGTTAAATGCTAAGACAGAAAAATAGAAAAATTGCCTTTCTTGACAGCTATCACAGAAGGAAAAAAAGCTTTGGTGTCGTATTAAAAAAAATTCTCCATGATTGGTTCTCATCATACTTGACATTTCAGTGTCCGTAAATCATGGCTATGTTCAGCAAGTACACAAAGCAAAAGACATCTGCATCCCTGCTTGGCTGCTATCATGCCCAAAACGCTGACAGAGCCATGGCAGCAGTGACCACACACAGACTCCAAAATCTATTAAGGCAAGTTTTAACAGCTACTGAATACTCTTAGAACACTTTTCCAAACCCCCTTTTTTCTTTTTAAATATATGGGTCCTTACTTACACTGCAGTTCTTCCAGCACAACAGCAATACCTGCCTAGAATTTTAAATTCATCTTGAACATTCTTTTTTCAAGAAAAGTCAGGCAAGCAGTCACAACAGCAGGGTTGTCAGTGTGTATCAGACGCTCCTTACTCAATAAGGGCATATGTACAAGCTAAGGGTTACTTTAGTACTACTGCCTCTGCTTCTTGCTCCAAAACATTGGGTATAAAAATTATACTCATTTGCTATTCCTGTCGTAGCTCCACACAAGTGCATGTGAAAAGACAAGAAGCAAGACTCTGGGTTTTGTTAGCACATTAGTGAGCAGAAAAGGAGAATAATTTAGTCTTAAATAACAGACATGTAATAAAACATTATTTATTTTTGCCTCTCAATACCACACATTTTTTAATTTGGAATTGCTGTGCTGCCTAGCAGCAGCAAAGCAGCCAAATCCCCTACACAGTTTGGCAACACCACTCAGCCTTAAAAGCCTTACCTTGCTTTGTAGGAATCTACCTGGTTTTGTGCCCTGGTTGGATAACAGCATCTAAACAAGCTGACAAGGAGTTACAGAAAGCATCAGGGGAAGAAAAGCATCTGTCATGGGTTTGGTGTGTGGGAGTAACAGAATTAATTTTATCAGTCTTTTGGGCCTATTCCAAGCTTCAGTAAACACCCACTCCTCCCTCTGCTGAACCATCCCTCAGTACCAACTGGTGACTTCAAATAAAAATGTGTGTCTAAATAAATCATCAATGGCCAGAGACAGCTTTTAAGTATCTCCAAGAACAGAGACTCCACAACCTCCCAGGGTAATCTGTGTCAGTGTCCAGTCACCCTCACAGTAAAAAGCTCTTTCCTGATGTTCAGAAGGAACCTGAACCAGTGTGTGCCCACTGCCCTGGTCTCATCCTTGGGCACTGTTGCTAAGAGCCTGGCTCTGCACTCTGTCCTCTCACTTGAGGTATTTCTACACATGGATGAAATCCCTCTGAGCCTTCTCTTCTCCAGGCTGAACAGCCCCAGCTCTCTCAGCCTTTCCTCATCAGAGGGATGCTCCAGTCCCTTCAGCATCTTAGGGGCCCTTCACTGCACTGTCTCTTGAACTGCAGAGCCCAGAACTGGACACAGCACTCCAGGTCTGGCCTCACCAGGACTAAGTGGAGGAGAAGGACTCCATCCTGCCACCTGCTTGCCTAATGCAGCCCAGGACACTGTTCAGTTTCTTTGCCACAAAGGCTCACTGCTGCCTCATGTTTAACTTGGATGCCCACCAGGACCCCATAGGCCTTTCCTGGCAAGCTGCTTTGCATCCCAGCAGCCCCAGTATGTACTGGCGCCTGGGGCTGTACCTTCCCAGGGGAAGGACTTTGTACTTCTCTGGCTGAGCTTGGTGAGGTTCCCATCACACCATTTTTCCAGCCTGTTGAGGATGCTCTGGATGGCAGCACAAACACCCAGCGTAACAACTCCTCCAAGTTTTGCAGTCTGTGCAAACTTGCTGAAGGTACATTCTCATCCCACCACTGAGGTCATGAATGAAGATGGTAAACAGGACTGGACCCATTATTGACCCCTGGGGTACATGGCTAGGTACTGGCCTCCAGCCTGAGTAATCTTCGTATTATATAGCAGACTGAGAGGACTTATCAGTGAAATAATTCTGTACATCTCCAGCTTTACTAATATCAACAATTATATCTGTTACAGAAGTTCAATTGCCATTTTCAAAAGAAGTTGTTTAACTAAAAATTCCTAATCTGCCAAATTAAAAAAAAATTTGTGAACCAAAAAACTAAATAACCCAGAAAGACATAAACCAAAAAATAAAAACAACTTTAAAATCATTATTTGTGGGAGGCCTGACTCATGCCTTCTAAGAACTCGAGGTTGATATATATTACCTGCAGTGTTTCCCTAGCTGTGTTAATTCCCTTCTCAGACTCACTTAATGAAACTATTCCAGAGGGGTGAATAATTGCCACTCCACGGTTATATGATAGCATTAATTTTCCTGAGTAAGATCTTTGTTATATGAAGTCTTATAATTCACATTTGGTCCCAAACATCATTAATTCAGTTTCTCAACCTAGAAACTAAATAGCTTCTGTCTTTGGGCAAGTCTACACCTCTCAGAGGATTGCCACGCAGAGCACATGAGCCAGTTTAGGCCAGACTTGTCTCCCAAAATGAAATCAAAGGCCACATCAGCACAGCACTGCAGCTGAGCTCTCTATGCTGACAGGAGGGTTTAGTGCACAGTTACACCCAACCTAATAAAAGCAGTTATACTGCTACAATAACCTGGACTGTTTTTTCATCTAACCCTTACCTCTGCTACAAGTACAGGTCAAACTGACCAGACTTTAAGCCATAAACATCAGCAACTTGCTCTGTGGTTTAGTCAAGTAGAGTTGCCTGTCCTCCTGAAAAGTACCACCTTTTTATAACTGGCAGGAGCCTACCTCACCCACTTCACCCGGAGCCACTGATGAATGAAATATGCTGGGGAGCATTTTAAGAGTTTTCAATAAAATCCATAATCTTCTGCATCTGGACTGGCTGAGATTCTGTGAGCCTTGCCTAGCTATTGAGAAAATTAATTACACTTTACTAGAGGTATTTAAGTGAAATTGTGTGCTAACAGCAAGGCTTTCTCAAAGGTAAGGGGGGAATATTCCTAATATGCTGCGCACAGAGATTCAAGTCATTTATTCTCATAATCTCAGAACAAAATACTAGAAACAATTTTAATTCTTCTGCCAAGTCATGAGTTTATAATTCTAGTTCCTGCAGTTCTTGACAGATAGCACCTGGATTAGGGGAAAAGAGAGAGTTTAACTACTCATCTCCTATAGACAACACTGAAGCCTTCCAATGCAGTAATAAGCTTCCCAAGACTTTTTTTTTTTCTATTGTGTATGTGTGCACGTCCACATATGAGAAAATGTGTAGCTTAAGGAGTATTTACAGACTTTGACATAGCCAAAAAAGCTCCAGGCCACCTATGGTCTGCTTTGTTCTCCCAAGACATTTTACACAGCATATTCCATCTCTCATTTATCACGATGCCCTGGGAAAACCGAACTGGCAAAACTTTTTTTATCAATAAAAGCTACTAGTTTTGTAAGGGTTTTTTCTTACAAAGGTCATTGGATCTCATAAATCATTGCTACTTTAAACTAATGATAGAGGCAAAAGCTAAAAATAAAAATTGATTAGCAAGTTCATGTGCACTGCTGTGGCCATATTTCTAGGTCTGCGTTGTATTTGCTGTATCAAATGCTGCCCAAGGTGCCTCATTAATATGGACTAGTACTGTTGAAAACCAACACCTGTCCCATGGTATCATTATATTAACTAAACTCTAAAGTACCTATTTGGGAGGAGAAACTAATAGCGTAGTCCAAAAACAAAAAAAAAAATGTGTACAGACTTGGGGCTCCAGGAACTTTGGAAGCCCTGTCTTGTGTATTACAGCACTGCACAAAGCCAACACCTCCATTTGTGGTTGAAAATAACCACTGAAGAATGATATACAGTGGGTGGCAAAAACAGTCACAATTGTAAAGTAACCAAGCAAATAATAAGCTGTGTCCAGGGGGGATAAAAATGCTATAATTTCCAAAATGCATGCTGCTATAAATAAGTTAGAGGCTATTTGCTACAGCACACTGACCAAGTTTGCAATCACAGAGCTATTCTTCGTGCCTGTTTTTAAAAAAGCAAGCTGAAATTGTTCGACAGCAGACAGAATGGCACCACGTGCATTGTTTGGGCTCGGAGCAATGGTGAATTGCACTATATGGAAGCTTTGTAGAAAAGGCAGCTCCTGCCACCTCCTTGAATTTAGTCCTCTTCAATATAAATAATAAGGCTTCCTTTTTAAGTTGCAGTGTTGGTATGTGGGAACAGGACAACATCATCAGTCCTGCTAACCATTTCTCCCTGGTATTTGGGCATAGTTGGAGACCAAAGGCTGACCAGAGTGCCAAAACCCAAGTTTGCTGATGACTAGTGAAAACCACCTTGGTCCACAGAGAATTTCAACATGACATTCTCATAATTTTAATCACAGAAAGAGACTGGTTTTCACAATGTGGAGACCGGCTTTCTGGTTGTGTTTTCCACAAAAGATACAAACTGGAAGAGATTCAGGAAAGTGTGTGTGCACTATTCATTTTATACTTCAGCAAATGTGAACAGATCATAATTATTTAACAATTCAGAAATTATAACATAGTCTAAGTTTGTCTTTCAAACTGCAGAGAAATTTTGCCCTCCAGTAAGAAGATGCTTACCTGATAGGCAGGAAAACTTGGAAGAAGGAGCAGAAAAGTACAAAAACTGCTTTGATTTCAGATAGCCATTTAGTGTTACAAATATCAGCAACATGGCACTGATAGACCTAAACCATTTGACCTCCTAGGCATAAAGGAAATCTCTGTCATAGAGACTTACAAGTTCTCCCAAGTTGCTTACTTATGTCACTACTGGATTTTGTTCTAATACACAAGAAGTACTTTCCAAACAAATGAAAAAACAAAACAACACAGAAAAATCTCAGCCGATGACAAAAGAATAAAGATAACTTTCTGGGAAAGAGCAGGTAAGTGGTCATGTTGACTAAATAAATTATAATACTAGGTACTTTAATAGGTTTTTTTAATTTCTGCTTTAATTATGCATAAATGAGCATATATTATTTTTAAAACTTTCCAAAAAAATGTTAGAAGGAACATAGTAGAAGGAATATATCCTATACTGCTGCAATGCAGCAACCTCTAAACTGCTTAAAAACACACATCAGAACTGTAAATTCTAACAGTTCAGTAGTAAAGTATTGGTATAGAGCTGAGCAATAATTTGCAAGCTGAAAAAATATTGACTTGCATAATGCAGAATATATACAACAATACAAAATTGTAATTAGTTAGAAATGTAATTACATTATATTCATATAGGAAATATGTATTAACAGTCAGTATTGAAAAAAAGAATACTGAGAATGAGCCTGGATCACATGTAAATAGTTACCAAGGGAGGGAGGGAGGGAGGGAGGGAGGAAGTGGCGGAAGGAAGGAAGGAAGTGGCGGAAGGAAGTGGCGGAAGTGGCAGAAGGAAGTGGCGGAAGGAAGGAAGGAAGTGGCGGAAGGAAGTGGCGGAAGGAAGTGGCGGAAGGAAGTGGCGGAAGGAAGTGGCGGAAGGAAGTGGCGGAAGGAAGTGGCGGAAGGAAGTGGCGGAAGTGGCGGAAGGAAGTGGCGGAAGGAAGTGGCGGAAGGAAGGAAGGAAGTGGCGGAAGGAAGTGGCGGAAGGAAGTGGCGGAAGGAAGTGGCGGAAGGAAGTGGCGGAAGTGGCGGAAGGAAGTGGCGGAAGGAAGTGGCGGAAGGAAGTGGCGGAAGGAAGTGGCGGAAGGAAGTGGCGGAAGGAAGTGGCGGAAGGAAGTGGCGGAAGGAAGTGGCGGAAGTGGCGGAAGTGGCGGAAGGAAGGAAGGAAGTGGCGGAAGGAAGGAAGGAAGGAAGGAAGGAAGGAAGGAAGGAAGGAAGGAAGGAAGGAAGGAAGGAAGTGGCGGAAGGAAGGAAGTGGCGGAAGGAAGGAAGGAAGTGGCGGAAGGAAGTGGCGGAAGGAAGTGGCGGAAGGAAGGAAGTGGCGGAAGGAAGGAAGGAAGGAAGGAAGGAAGGAAGGAAGGAAGGAAGGAAGGAAGGAAGGAAGGAAGGAAGGAAGGAAGGAAGGAAGGAAGGAAGGAAGGAAGGAAGGAAGGAAGGAAGGAAGGAAGGAAGGAAGGAAATAAATAAATGCATTTCCTGCAAGAGACAGGACAACATTTTCACAGTAGCTGTGAGGGAGCAGAGCCTGGAGCCATGTGGGCATGTCTAGGTTGTTATGCTACACTACCACACATCACTGCCAGGGGTGGAAATAAGGGATTCTTGCTTCCAAGAAGGAGGGCATGGCTTGGTCAAGAAAATTCATAGCAGGAAGGGGAAACCCTGTCATGGGGTCCTCAGTGAGCATCTCTGCATTTAAGTCACCTTTTTTTGTACACTTTTGTTATTAATATTGCTGCTGGTGCTGTTGGTTTTCTAATGTCATTGCTATATCCAGTAAATTGTTCTTATCTCAACCCTTAATTTTCACCTTTTTCTCAACTCTATCCCCAGAGCAGGAAGTAGAAAGGGAGGAAAGAGGGGGGAGCAAGCAAGAGGCATCTGGTTAGGCAAGGGGGCACTAAACTGGGGAGTGCTGTTCCTAAGCCACGATAGAGTGCTTACACATTCTCTCAATCTTCTTGTAAGAGTTTTTTTTACAGTGTGAATACTAATACACAAACCTGTAAGAAAAAGACTGTTCTGTTGGGAATGAAAACTACAACAAAAGGGAAGCAGGGAAAGGAAGAAACCACTGACTTAATGCCAATGAGCTAACAGCAATAATTTGAACACCTAAATAGAATGAGATAATTCTGTCAGAACTGTGTTCATTCCCCTCACATACCAAAATTGGGAGTGAATAAAAAACATGTCTCAGTGGACCTGCTTTTCTAAACAAGCCAACGTCACCAAAATCAAAAGTGGTTTTCCACACCAATTCAGCATCCTCTGCTTTTATCAGTAACTTCAACACGCATAACTAATTTTTAAGAAATCACTAAATTTCTATAGGTTGCCAGCCTCTTTCATAGGACCTGTTCTTTCTGCATCTGTGCAAGTTTGAAAATGACACTTGCAAAAGCATCATTTATTGTATCACTTGTACTGCTGGTTAGCAATTTCCTTCTTTCCTGTTAAGAATTACATATTACAGATAAGTGCTATTTTGCTGGCAACAGACAGCAAAAAGGAAGTAGACCACTGTAAAAACAAACACGTACAACTAAACCCAGCATAACTGCAGCAAGATATGTTTTATCTATATATCACATTAATTGCCCCTTTTTTTTTTTTTTTTTTTAAAGCAGTAATAGTTCCATCAACATTCAAAGCTTGAAAGCCAAAGGATGTGCCAGTTTGGCAGACCACCATCCCTCCAGTCAGCAACAGTAGAGGACAGTGAATAAATATATACTCTAGGGAGTAAAGATGGTTAAACATGTTTTTGAATTTGATGCCTGTGATTCCCCTGGCAATGAAAGAGCAAAGGCCTTGGGAATGGGAGCTGAACACTGAGTCTCAGGCAGTACAGCCTTCTGCCAGTTGTTTGGTCATGTCATTTGTTAAAGGAAAGAGTTAGAAAGTTATGTTTCCAACATCTCTCTCTAAACCTTTTCACAGGAATATTGCACCATTGCAAACAGAACAGTCAGGGCAAGGAGGGTTCATGTCCCCTTGTACGAGGGTCACTGCTGCACCGAGAGCAGGGTGCTTTGTGTGAGGCAGCTCATTCTGGCTGAGATGCACTCGTTCAAAAAGCATATCCACATGGCATCAAAACAGAGTAGGGAACCCCAAACTTACCCTCCAGCTTAACACATTGTGACTCTCTTTAATACACAAACGAACTAAACCAAACAGTGTCTCACTGAAATCCTTTCCCACGAAAAGCATCTCTCTTCATGCACCTCTTTTTCTTCTTTTAGAAAATTGATTTTTTAATCTTACAAGATCTTTTAAACACTTTCCCCTATTATTTTTAACATAAATTTAACACTGTCTTAATAAAATGAATGTGCTAGAAAACAACCAGCCTTATTCACATTACCTAATCTAAGAAACCAGATTAGTTTACATTGGATTCCATTCTGACCTTATCTATAAAATATTTTTAAAATAGAACAAAAAGAGAAGAATTTAAAATGTTTCCCAGATAAAATTCACCCTGGCAGTCATTCAAACAGAGTAAATATTTTGATACAATTTGCAGAAACAGCATTAGGTAATATTTTAAGGTGCTCATTAAGCTGTCATGTTCTAAATCACAACCGGCATCAAATGATTTCTTCCCTTCTCTGCTATTTAAGTTTGGCAAATATGCAGTGTATAAAAGGTGTCAAGTAAAATTGCCACAGGATATACTGGAAATCCCTGCACCAGCTGCATACTCAAGCATAAAGGAAGTTTCTTTCTGATCCTACAGCCTGATAATACTGGAGTTGCTGGAGGGTTACAGCAGTCTTTGAAAATAAAGCTTCATTGCACTGGCATGGAGAGGTGCAGTTTAATCCTCTTTGGAAGCTGGTCCTGCAATCCTACATTTTAGAAAATTGCTGAAAGCCATTGTGCTTTTGATGGAAATTGGTCATTAACAGTACAGGTGCAGACCATGCAAGAGGCAGTGTCAGCACAATCCCTTCCCATATTTTCTGCTTCTCAGGAATTCCATCTGATAATGACAGAAGCAGGTTTTAACAGCACCTTTTTGCCATGGATTAAGTTGTTGCTTTTTTGGAGATGTAAGACAGACACTTTCTTCTTTAGGACTTCAATTCCTCTGCATGTTAAAAGAGAGTAAAAATATATTTTCTTCCCATGGCTGTAAAGAAATTTTACTTTACTAGAGACCCTTTCTCATTTTTATAAAGTTTGAGAACAGAATTTAACAGAATCACTGTGCTGTTGGTATAAAATGCAAATTTAATAAAGCATTTAAGTCAGATTGTATCAAGAAACGTGTTTGCTAATTGTTGAATATATTTAATAAGTACAGCATATATTACATGAGATCTTGAAAACATAAGGGTAATAAATACTCCTGAGACAGTAAATAAACCCAAATAACAAAATTATACTGATATTTATAATCAAATACATCCTTGCCTGACCTCAGTGAGATTTTACCAACAATACATTTGATCTCTAACTAAGCCAATGCATTCTTTCAATCTCAGTACCATCAATGCTGATAACAAAATGTATTTTCTGCAATTCTATGAAACGGATGTCCAAAAAAAAGGAAAAAAATCAATGAAAACCAAACAAAAATAGCTAGAAGGTTTTTCAAATGTTTATTCAATTTAAATTTTGCATTACTGTTCTAGGGTTTCTTTTCCTTAAAGTTTGTGGTGTTTTGATTGGGGTTTTTGTTTAGGTATTTTAGGGTTTTTTTAAAGCTGAAATTTCTTTTTGTAGAAGGGAAGAAATTTATTTAGCTACTTCAAATTTTCCAAGTGAGGGAGACCTTTTTTCCAGCCACTTTTTTACCCGACAGTCTTTAGGGTGAAATCCTTTCTTACGGCCACACGGTGGTAGCACTACAGGGTCTTTCACCTGGACACTCAAAGAAATCACAACTGTTAGGAATAGGACTGAGCAGTTCAAGAGAACAAATTTTATAGTCAAGAACCTTTTGTTTCTCTTCAAGTAAACAGTAGCATTTTCAAAGAATACAGGACATCATATAAGAAAAAGAAAACTGTATCATAATATTATGAAAGTAGTTGAGTTCTGGTGAGAAAAGAGCCAAATGACTAAGGAAATATCAAGGAAATATCAAAAGCACATGTCCTCAAGATAAATGGCAAAAGATTGCTTGCTACTGCAATTTTTTTGCAAATTCAGGTAAATTTTAGAAATTCCAATTCCAGAAACACAATTAATTGGAAAAAGTTGGCAAGAATTATTTCAATTATTTACTTTCTTATTTAATTATTTTCATTTAGAGCATCATATCTTCTAAATAGCATTTAAACACTTCAGTAGTCTGAGAAAAAATCAGGTTTCTGGACTGAACTGAGAATAGGGATTTGAATCAGTCACCTGCATCTCAAATGAATGCTTTAAGTCATTTAAATATAGAGTAGCAACACTACTATATCCACTGCCACTACATCCTCAATGTTGTAAATGCTGTCTTTTCTATTTTGGGAACCACCATGTTTAGTACCAAATTTAACTTCATTAATAATACCAGGCTATTAAATTCCATCTCTCCATTCCCATTCAAAAGCAGTGACAAGGAAGTATAAACAAGTTTTATAGGGATCTGCTTGTTTTTTTTCATTATAAAAGACAGCCAAAAATATAACTGGCCAAGATCTTCTCAGCCCCAGGCTTATGCTGCCAGCATTCAGTGGACAGCTGACTCTAAAGTACCTGCACCAACACGAGTTCTCCTGGCCTCACCTTCTCCTGTACCTCTGCAACATGCACCACAAGGAAAGGTGTAGGTTATTGAGGGTAAGATGAGAGCAAGGAAGGAGTGGACAGATGTTTGTTTGCCTGTGAGCTTTTTAAGACATCTTTCATTCCTTTCCCCCAGTTTGTCTTGCCATCTGAGCATTCCAGACCACCATGACAAAACAGCAACACCACACAAGGTGTAGGAGCAACAGGGGTAGGACGGTCGGGACAGACGGAGATGAGAGATCTCTGAAGCCAGGTCTTGGAACTTGTGGTTTATTGCAAAGGGCCTGGGTGCAGGGGCCCTGCTTGGAGCTGCCAGCCACGGCTCGGAGCAGGCCCCAAAGAGGTGCCCCAAAGAGGAGCCCAAAAGAGAGAGAGAGTGCAAAGAATAAGAGCAAAAGGAAAAGAACACAGAGTTCCTGTTACAATAAAACAAATCTTCTTCTGTGCTGAATATTCTAATTTTCACTAACCAATCTAGTACAAAATACAAATCCTACAGCATTTACATACAGCCTATAAGAATCATTACATTACCATACTGTGTTACATTTTAAACCCTAAAACCTACTCTTTGGATCCCTTCTGCCAAGCTGGTAGGGTCTGCTCTGACCCTTGGACCTGTCTGCAAGCAGAGGGTATTGTTTAATCAAAAGGGGATTACCTTCAGCAGGCCAAACCATTGCTTTCCAGTTGTTCAGTAACTAAGGCTTGGTATCTCAAAGCTTGCTTTCATTTCAATCTTGTTTATAGTTTCCATATTCTCAAAATCTTTTGCCAGGCAATTATATTTATAAGGCTTTCTTGTTTCATCTTCCCCAACACAAGGAAACAGCAGTGGTGGGTTCAGCATTCACCAGGAGAGTGAATTGCAGTTAGGGATTTGAAGATAAACACAAAGCTGTCCCCTCCCCAAGCCTGGGAAGAACTGTGCAAGCAAACATGGCTCAAGGCAAAGAGGCTGCAGTGGAAGCATAAAGGCATGAGAGCATGAGGCCTTGCTATGAATCATGCAAGGAGGCAGTTCAGAGCCATGGGCCAAAATTGGAGAAAAGACCATCAGAGACTCATGGTGAGTGTCTGCTGTGGGCAATGTGATCAGAAGAGGAAGTGGATGAAGCCTCATTAAAACAACCAGAAGCCACCTCAGGATTGTAGGACTTGATTGTCACAGGGCACTTCAAATATCCTGATGTGTGCTCAAGCAGGAACAAATATGGAGAGAAGCAAGCAATCAGAGGGAGTGCCCTGATGACACTTTCTCACCAGAGGTGCCAGACAACCCAAGTAGGACAGGTTTTCTGCTGGACATGTTACACACAGACAGATAAGAACTGCTTGGGAATGTGATAGGTGATGTCTGTCTCAGCTGCAGAGACCAGCAATGAGAGCTTCTATGCTGAAGGAAAGTGAGAAAAGAAAGTGGCAGAAGACAGATCTAGGCTTCAGGACAGTAAACTTTGGGTTATTCAGAGTAGAGAAGCTGTCCTGACATGAAAAAGTGTCCAGAAGACATCCGAGATCTATAAGGACAAACTCTTCAATGCTTCACCAGGGTCTTTTCTAATGGGCGGAAGGAGCAGGCCTGGTAGAAAGCTGGTGCAGCTGAACAGGGAGTTTTGATCTGAACGCGACCACAAACCCAAAGGAATGGTCAGAGATTGAGACTTAATACAGAAACACTCCTCAGGCATGCAAGAAGGGGAGTGGGAAAGGCAAAGCTAATCTTGATCTGAAATTAGCAAGTGATGCAAACAGCAACAAGGGCTGTATCACCACAGTAGCAGCAACAGACTAAGAAAATCTTTGCCTGCTGCCAAATGGGATGGGCATAAAGAACTCATTTCATCCTGGGACATCAAACGCATTTGCTCTGAAAGTCACAGACCTGTTAAAAAAACAAGCTGAGTATAAAAATGCTCTGAAAAAATACTATTGCAGACTTGCACACAAATGTGTGATTATTTCTGTTAAATCTCTTTTTGTTAAATCAACTATTGCAGAACTGATTATCATAGGAATCATATTTAATGTTTCAAAAACAGTGACATTGCAGATTAACAAAGATGCTCCTCCTCTCTTAGGGGAAACAGATGGAAAAGAGATGGAGTAAAATATTTTGATGCTATGAATTCAAAAAGATGGTGTTTCACCTATGTATTAAAAAATAAGTATTAAAGCAACCTGGAGACAAATGAAATAGACAAGGGATCTTTGCATAATACATAATTATAAGGTGCCAAAGACAGTTAGAAAGTTTTTAAGTGTCATTTTCACTAGAATTCATTGTTTTCTTATCTTTTAGCTCACTAATTACAGTATTCCCCAGTACAACTGTTCTAGTTCCACCACAGTTGCTCTACTTCAGGACAAAATGAAACTTGACATCAAAATCTATATAAAAACACCTGCTACAATATGGAATATTTGACCACATTAACACTGATCATCTGCTATGAAAACTGTTATCACAAATAACATGTAAACTCCCCAGTATATCACCTCATGCATCTATGCTTAGCAGAGATAGCTGCTGCCTAAGAAGACTACTTAACATGGGATTGAAGTTCCACATCCAAAAAACTCCGAAATATTTTAATAAACAGCGCTTGACAACTATTTCCCTTTTTTTCAGTGACTAAACACCCAGTAATTTCCTTTGCTCATCATAAGTCGGAATAATACAGATAGCAACAATGCAAATGTGTAAAAGAATTCAGACAGTGATGAGCTATGTAGATCTGTTTATGACTGGATTTTCATTCTTCACAATATGTTAACTTCCATAGTTTAAACCCCAGAATTCATACAAACTATCCAAGGTCTGTCCAGAAGATGTTGAAGTCCCTTTAGCTAAGCATTTCAGGATGACACTCACAGATGTCAATCACCTACCGTAAAATTAATTACTTACTTTCCATCAACTTCTGGTCTTTTGCACACACAGTGAAACTTGCCTCCAAAATCTATGTAAAGATCATCTTCTACAACATGGAATATTTGACCAATGACAATTTTATCTTTGGCAGGCCCCATCTGAATTAAAGGAGATCGTCTCAACATGGATGCAAAGGATTCCGATTTCTCTGAAGGAACCTACAGTTGAATAATAAAAAAGAAAAAAACATTTCACAAAACATGCTGTTGGAAGGAGGATTTAAATTAAACTTTCAACATACAAAAAGGCTTCATTCACTGAATAGCAAGTAAAGATTTCACATGTTCATCACATTTTTAGCAAGACTTCTAAGGAAGCATCTGGTACCTTTCTCCAACTCCAAATATTTAACACATTAAAGGTAAAGTTTTCATTAATTCCGTCAAAGAAAAGCATAACAGTGTGCATCTCCTGAAAACATCTGCCAGTTCTACTACTGGTTAGGTAAGTTAATTTAAAAATGCATTCCTAATGTAGGAGATATTCCCAAAAAGAACACTGCTCATCTCTTTGTTATCTCCTCAGTGAAAACCAAACCTGAATTAGCACCTTGCAGCTATTCATGCAAGTATTTTATAATGAATAATACTTAAGGTCTTTATTTTAGAGAACAAAACCATTTTTCAAAGGCAGCAAAAGAAGAAAGCATGCACAGGATGGATCTAACATTAAAAAAAAATGAGCCATCCCTTCTCTCATTTTTCACTCCACAAAATCAAAGTAACTAAATAAAACCAAAATGCCATTTTTTTTCTCATAGAGCTTTGGGAAAATGCAAGAACACAAACCTTCCTGCTATGCTTCATGGAGTGAAAGATCTCTGTTCTGTAACCTGAGAAAATTTACCATCACAGGCTTACCATCATCTGCTGAGTGAAAATATCCAGTTATATTAAACTGAGACTCAATCTCCCACATGCCATCTCTGATATCCTGAGTATGACCACTTTTTAAGATTGTCACCTTTGAAATGCAATTAGTAAGAAAAGCTTACTTGCTAAGAACAAATGAAAAGGGAGAAGCGTTTTGGGAGCAACCCATACCTGAAAGTGAATCTAAGGAAAAAATTTTATAGATAGCTAAATAGATTTTTAAAATTAGAATCTATTAATTTTCCCCACATTTAGTATAATTACTTGATAATAATTATTTTGTGCAAGATTTCAAACTGTTTTGGAACCAGCAGAAGAACTAAACTGAATAATCAAGTAATTAACAGTTCAGAGCTCTGCTGGCTTCAACAACACACTTTCCCATTGACTGCTTCAAGTGGTTGCTGAAATTCCATCTACATTTTATATGAACAGAGAATAATACCATCATTTTCCACTTGTACTTTTGGAAACTTTTATTCTTAGAAAAGTCAAAACAAGAGACAGTTTTGAATTCCAGCTCTGCTGGAAGACATAAACAGCACAAATTGTTCTGATGGGACAAAGCCTCGGGAATTACAAGCTGGAGATCTGACACCTGGTACATTTGCTGCTTCAGAAACAGGAACTGTTAAATGCAGCATCCCAAGGACAAGGGCTGAAAATGTGCAACATGTGCATACGTGCACACAAACCACAAAAAGAAAGCATCTGGCCATGGTAAACCACAAACAGAGCAGCAGGATCTCACACAGGAAAGCTGCTATCATATAGGGTTCCAAACACAGCATTGCTTGAATTTCACTATGCATTCTAAATTCAAATGAAAATTAATTACACAGGATGCACTTGTAAGTGCACCAAGAAAAAGATGCAAAATGCTGGAAACAGTAAGAGGACATATTTAAATGAGATGATCCACACCATCAAATGAACTGCCTTTTCTTGCCTGTACATCATTTGAACAAAGCCTGAGCTAGCAGAGAGGATCAAGAGAACTTCTAAGTTTGGTCTGAAGGAGACTTTCCTATATTATTTACATAGATGTCATTAGCAATGACATCTGAACACACTGAGCAACACTGAGATTGTTTGCTAAGCAATCAATACAGCTCACAGTAGATGTGCAGTTACACTCACCTAATGGCATTCACCTCATCCATGCTGCTTTCATACAATGGCACCCTCAGTAGGGCTCTCTACACTAAAAAAAAAATCTCACAGCACTTCATGAAGATGAGCACACTAGTATCTTATGGATTTCCTGTTTTCATCACCTAAAAATGGCCTATTCTACTTAATAATATGTCTCTTCTTTTTATCCCCAGCAAGAAAATATACAGATGAAAAATTCTCCCATGTGCAAACTTACTTGTGAAATAATCTCTGTACACAACAAACAAATGCTATCTTTACACAGTGACAGATCTGCTCATTGCCTACTATAAACAGATTAAAGTAAAATACAGATGATAATGTTCAAAGAAATTTTTTGCCATTCTTCACTGTGGACAGTTTTCCAAGAAGCCACCGGGAATCTGTTAGAATTCTATCATGGCCCTACAAGACTGCAGCCTTCTCTATTCTGCACACTGGAGAGGAACTTCTCAGGAGCACAAATAGTTGATTTATGTATAAAATAATCCTCAAGAGATGCCATTAGTTACTGCCATCAAGGACTATTTTGTGAATTCTAGAAATACAGTGAGATAAAATGCAGTATTTTCTCCCATCTTCTGCATAACCTACAGCAGATCTCATTAAAGAGTAATTTATCTCAAGCATTTAAAGAGATTTATTGACATTCTGAGTACTTTCCTCTACAACTTCTAAATCTCCTTAACTGGATTCTCCACAGTAGCATTACAGAAAAGCAGGGTGACTGTAGAGTAACAGGGCAACACACTTTATTAAGCACTTTTCTGATTCTCAAGGAGTGCTGGTCATGCAGCTCTGACAGATGATATATTGATAACATGTCAAGTCACAAAAATTGAAGATAATTACAAAATTCAGAAGCACAAATGGTATATTTTTTTTCAAGTACTTGAAGTATAAAGGCTTTTTTTACCCTCCTCCTTCTTTAATGCCAAATCTGTTTAATTTTCCTTCTAATTTCTGGATTTTAAAGTGTTTTTTGTACATATTTGGATACCAACCACTTTCAGCGTGCACAGTTCAATGAAGCAGCAGCTCATTCAGAAACAGAACTCTCCAAGATGATACATATTAACCACAGAGTGGGAAAAGTCACAGACTTAAACCCCAGTAGGATCCAAACAAAAGAAGTAATGGAGGAATGCAACATACTATTTGTGGAGCAAAGCCTATGACTGTACAAGCAGGGTGGCCCTATCCCACCCACTGAGCAAAATATCTGAAAACCCAGGCTACGTGCTTTATGTCTGCTTGCAAAGGCAAGTAGAATGCACATTGGAATGTGAGAGATATGGATGAGGAGAGATGGGAGATTGGTGATCTGATTGCTACAATTAAGGGGTGAATGACATATTAACATCTAGCAGCATGCAAAGAACACAACCCTCTGTAACTATCAAATTGGTTTTCCTCAGCACTGTCATCCATAGCTAGACAGACCTCTCTGTCCAAAGTTACTTACACGAAACAACAAAATAGAAAAACCAACTTGCAGTATTAAGTTAGTGTGAATGCTCAATAGCTAAGGGCCCCAATAGCTTAGATATCCAAAATGGGACTGGAAGAGGCCTTGAGCAACCTCAACTAAGTTTATCCTGCTTGGAACAAGGGGTGTGAACAGATAACCTCCTGAGATCACTTTCAACATCCACTATTTTACTTAGGAAAGGTGACTGGAGCCTGGTATAAAGAATATTAAAACAAAACCCAACATATTAAGCTACCCACTGAACAAGTATATAATGATAATGCACTTATTTCAACAAGCAACCTAAAAAATTCTACTATCTACTAGCCCAGGAAACCTTAATTTTCCATACCTTATAACCACTGGAGGTGTGCACTGTTGCTTAGATATAAACCTAAATCCCAGGATTTGGTTAAGTGCTGAAGGCATTACTAGGGTAACAGGTCATAGAGATTCATGCAGTTTATTTACCAAATTTCTTTGTTTTACTACTTTTTACTTGAAAGCAACAAGCTGTATTTAAGTCAGAACTCTATAATGCATTAGAATATCACCTTAAAGACAGCAGGACCAACTCAGACACTGCACCACAAAATCTGACATCCAACAGTTAATGGCCGTCCATCCAGAAGTAGCTCAAGAAGCATTGCCAACTTGAGAACTCTCCTGAATTTATCAAAGAATAACCATCAAGCTTTGTTTTCACCAACACAGTTTCTCTGACACTGAGGTTATCCCAAGAAACAGCACTGGACACTCAGGAGGAGCACCAAGTGGACTGACAGGACTACAGTGACTGAAATTTCAACATATAAGCAAACAAGCAATTACATCTCTCAAAGTGTTTTCTCTAGGTGCTGCCTTATTTTTATACATTAAACTATTTGTTCTAAAGCTGATGAGTCCTTCTTGAGAAGCTACATCTTCTCAAGATGTATCTTATTCTCCTCTCAGAACATAAGGACTCAAACTCTAGGCATCTTGCCTTTAACTCATCTCAGGGATGAGCAGCTCTCAGCCTCCCCTTGACCAAATAAGTTCATATAGCTTCTCCACCTTCAACTTTGAACATGTTCACAACTTTATGCCTAGCAGTAATCAGTAATTCTTAGAGGTTTCCCAAAGAAAAAACTCTGCTTCCCATATTAGTAGGAAAAAGAAAGTTTAGGGAAAAAGTATTTTTAAAGTGTAAGAACTGACACTAACATTTATTACTTACTCAAAAAATACAGCCAACTTCTAGTACATGCCCAAGGTACATTTCTTAAAAACCAACTGAGCTTTGAATATTCAGGCTCATTCCATTGTACAGCCATTATCTACCAAGACAGCATTCCCACTAAACCTCCACACCTCCAGTAGTCACAGACATTGTGTCTCCTCTTCTAAAGTAATTCTGTACTGAGCAAAACATCCTGCACTGCCGACTTCGGGTGTCTACCACCTGTACTTCTCCCCAAGGGCCAAGGTGACACATAATTAGGGTTTTTTTCTTTCCTTCAAATTTTTCAAACCCTGTCCCACAGCTTAGATACATCCTGAGATGCAGAAAAGACCACCAGTACCCACCTCAGTATACAGCACTAACTATAGTATTATACAACCTACTCCTTTGGAGATTTGTGCCTACCATTATTTTTTTAAACAAAACAAACTATAGTTCTGCAGGGGTTCACCTACTTGTTTATTATCAACAAATATAAACAATAAACAGCAAACAATAAAAAAGAACAAAATCTGATAAATACTTGTACTTGCAATACACATTACATGAGTTGCTTTTATTCTGTAGTACGTGGAAGAACAGAGAAGCTGTGGATGCCCCATCCCTGGAAGTGCTTAAGGCCAGGCTGTACAGGGCTCTGAGAAACCTGGTCTAGTGGAAGGTGTTCCTGCCCATGGAAGGAGGGTTAGAACTAGATGATCCTTAAGGTTCATTCCAACTCAGGTCATCATATGGTTCTACGAAATTAGAAGTCTAAGATGAAATATAATTCAGGAGCATCTTTTGGACTTGAATGTGAACAGTAATGCAAAGACAGGAACCATCTCTATCTTTATTCTAGTATTTGATAGCCATTGGAAAAAGTACCAAATTACTTGTTACTCTCCTATTTGCCAATGACATTCATCTTGGGCAGTATTAAGGAAGATAATCTGCAAATTCCTCATTAATATATGCCACTCCTATACACAGACAACACAAAGTAAACACCAGCATGATGCCAATGCTTTAAAAACATTCAGGCTATTCTAGAATTTTTTAAAGCCCAATGTTTAATTCTGTAATATATACCAAGGAAAATTTTAAAATACTATTGTTTAAAAACTCCAAATGTTTATGGATAAAACAAACAGGTGAAACTATGAACAGAGTAGAAAATAGGAAGATCAGATTAGGCAGAGCTGTATAAGAATAAACAGGGACACAGAATTTACCAGTATACACACAACCAAATATAAAAGCCATAAAATTCACCTACTAATGCTCATAAATAACAGCACATCATCCCACATACAGCACAGGCACAATTATAACCAAAGACAGCATGAACACAGAGTCTATTCTTTAAAGTCTACTCTACGCTTTACATTTGTCCTCCCAAGAATACAGCTCTTTCTCCTCCCCAATGAGTGGGCTGAGGTTTTGTTCTATTAAAAAAAATATCAAAAACCTGAAGTTTATGCTGTTTCCCCACAGATTCCATTTACAGCTCAAAGTGGGCAACCACAAAGACAAGGAAGACCTCTTCAGTTTCGTTTAAACAAGAGACTTTTCCCCTTTATTCTGTACAAAAAGACTGAAGTGAAGAACTGATTTAAACTTCTTGTTAACAAAAGGCTTTGAAGACTAAATACTGAACAAAGCTTAAACAAAAGGAACGTTGGTGTTATTTAATAAAACTACTGAAGGGAAATAGTCCAAACAGAAAACATAAAACAAGGATTTGTGATTCAAAGCAGTAATTTAGAGGAAAATCTAAGATTAATGACTGCAAAGTCATGAAGAAGAGCTTTGAAGGCAGTAAAGGAGAAAACTAGAAGCTTCCCTGCTAGATATTTAAAAGATATACAGATACATATAGATATATATATACAAGATATTTATAAAAAACTTCATATTAATCACTTCCTATGCAACAGTTGTTACAAAGCCAAATTTCCATGAAGACAGCACTTCCACACCAGCTAGCATGTTCTGAATTCTATAAGGGAATTATTTTAGTTATAAGGATTCTAGCCTACTATTAATTATTTAATATCTACAGGCCAGTAGAAGAAATAACAGTGTAACTAAGAGTTCCATCAGACACCATATTCCTCCATTTCTCCTCAGTCTGAGTAATGATTTCAGTTGCACCACCAATGGTAGAAAACTCCTAATTCCATAGTTTTCGAATATACACAGATAGTATTGTACTCAACTTTTTAAAGAAAAATTTTGAAAAAAGTAGGACGGGGAGAAGAAAACAGAACTACTTGTTAATACAATGTGGTACTACAAAAGTGATATTCAAGAAGAACACAGTAAGCACCAGATTCTCCTCCAAAACTGTAGCATTTGGAGCAAAAAAAATCTTTCAGGTTTTATGATTGGAAAAAGCAAGGGGAACAGCTCTGTTTTGCCTACAAGAGGATGAGGTAAATTGACTGCTATATATATTCACTAAATTTTTCTTAACTTTCAAAAACTTTACTTCAGGTTTTAATTGTCCGGAGTTATTTCTTATCATAATTTTAAAACTGCAAGTACCCCTGAAGAATGACCAGAAAGCAAAGCAAACTTCTGCTGTTTCAATCAAAAGAGGAACATCCATACACTCTCCTCAGCACAAGAATACGGTGAAGAAATATGGTTTTATTTTAAAATGCAAACCAAACAAAAGTCATCAGCTAAAAAGATTGGAAGAAGCTGAAATGAGGCATTTAACCATCCCTTGACGAGGAGCAGTAACTGTCTGGCAAAGCATCACTCTAACTTCACTCCAGATATTTTTTGAGGGATTTTAAGATTTTATTGTCAAAGCCTAATAGGATTTTGTAAAATCCTCCTCATGAAAGCCCTGAGTTCTTTTTTTGTTCATACTTCAGGATTAGGCTTGAAGGAGCACAGAACTCCACTCTCACTGCTAACTTCAAGGTAAAATCTCGTAGTGCCTGCTGCACATGCGTGCTTGTAGTCTCAAAGTCCCACCATACCTGCAAGGTTACTGAACTGAACTCTCTGGAGGAGAGCACCCTCTCCCCTGTGGAACATCTCAGACAGCATGATCTACTCCATAAGCCTTATTTGCAGCTTGGTCAAAACAATCTAACAGTATTGAAAATCTTAGTTGTAAACCAGTGAATTTAGAGTGGCTTTTGCCACTCCATTTGAAATCAGCTAAGCTATAAGCACTGGAATATGAAGAATATCCTACTTAGTTAACATTTAGACCTAAATAAACTACAATAACACTAATAAAAAGCCTCTAGGAAATCACATTTAGATAGTTACATCAACTGGATATCCAACTGCCCTCAAAAGGCTTTAAACACCAAAGGTAATGCTGGAATAGAAACTTGGATGGATGTTGCTTTCTTACACACACATGTTACAACTGATATTTTTTTCACAGAATTATTTGGGCTGGAAGGGACTGTAAAGGTCACCTAGTCCTAATGCCCCCTGCCATGGGCAGGGACATCTGCCACTGGGCCTGGTTGCTCAGAGCCCCATCCAACCTGGCCTTGAACACTTCCAGGGATGGGGTATCCACAGCTTCCTATTCCAGTGCTTCACCACCCCCACCATTCTCCCTTTTGTCCAACCTAGATCCACCCTCTTCCAGTTTAAAACCATTGCCCCCATCACCACAGGCCCTACTAATAATGACTGAGAGAGACTTTTTACTTTATCTTAAAAGTACACAGAAGGGTCTTCCCAGAGCCTTCTCTTCTCCAGGCTGGACAGCCCCAGCTCTCTCAGCCTGTCTTCTTCACAGTAGTGGTGCTCCAGCCCTGCTATCATTTTTGTGGCCTCCTCTGGACTTGATACATGTTTCATATACTGGGGACCCCATAACTGCATGGAGTATTCCAGGTGGGGTCTCTCACAAGAGCAAAGGGTATTCATCAGTTTTGAAGTCCACCAATTTACCTGAAAGACACACTTGCTAGGGTAAATGCAAAAGCCTCTGGCTGAAATTCAGTGCCTTATGTCAGTCCAAGTCAGCCTAGATGGCCCCAGTGATTGATCCAGCCTAAAAATCATTAGTCTAAGCTTCAGTTACATGTTATGCTTTCAACAATACAAATACCATGCAAGCCATAAAACTTTCTGGCACATAACTCCTAAAGAAAAAATGTAAGAACTGTACTGCTTCACTGACTTCCACCTAGGAAGAACTGTAACTAATTAAGGAGGCTACTGCACAAAAATACCTACAGGGTTATTTTGAAATTCATGTAATGCAGGAATAAATTATTTTCACTGAAGAGTATCTTCATTTTGTCCAAGTTACAGCTCCTGTTTACCAACTTTTCTAATCCTAAAAAGAAAAAACATGGAGAGTACTGAACTTCAGTATTACCAAGAACAGGATTATTCATATTTAGTAGCATTGTCCAAAGGGAAGCAAACACAGTTATAGGAAGTTACAAGGGTTGTCATACTTGGCAAAGACCGCTGGAAGATTTGCCTGGCTACAGACACAAATGTTAAGCCAACTTCCCACAGTGAAATCATAAATTTTTAAAAAGTGCTTAAAATCATATTTTGATTGCAGATTAGGAAAGGATTACACTCCAATTTTAAAAACAACAAAAGTTTCATCATACACTACTGGATATAAATTTATCTTCATTAACAACCTTCCATCAAGCCCCATATTTTGGTACTCACTGCAGTGCTGACTGATGAATACAGCATATTCCAAACCTAGTTTAATTTTTGCATACAGAACAACTTCTAATTAAAAAAATCTCAGCTGTCCAGAGAACACATGATATGCTTGAATGTATATATTTGTATATATATTGCCCTCATAATAATGAACAATGTAATACTGTGAACTAAGAACATTTTTAAAAGAGAACCAAATACGTGTAGTAGTAAACCAGTAAAATACCATGCTTAAAACTACCTTTTGTCTCTCACAATTACACTTTTCAAGAAGGATCATGTAGATCTCAAAAGAAAAAAAAAAAAGATCACAAGAATAGGATTTGGGTGCTGTGCCTAATATTCAACAGGTTTTCCTAAACTGTACTTTTAGTATCAAAACTTCTTTGTTGCCTAGAAATCCCCATTGTTAAAGCTATTTGCAGCCTTTTCTCTATTTGAAGATGGGATGTGTGCTTCTTAACCTTATCACTGAGATGCAGTATACAAACTGTCCTTCAACTCATGAAAGAGCATAATTATTCAGAATACTTTGTAAACATATTTAACTTACCAGTGCCTTACTACATGCTACTAACTGAAGTGTAGCAGTACTGTTCACAAAAAAAATGTCAATTTTTTCAATTAACAGACTCATATGCCCAACAACAGATATTGTGCTACCAGAATAAATGCAAATAAAGGTGATTTATTTTTAGACAATTATGGCTCTCCCTGCCCATTATTAGAAAAGTCAAAGGTTTACACTACTGTGTTTGAGTCTGGGTGCTTTTATATTATAAACAGTGACACACATCATCAAAATTTAAAAACAAACTTTTTTTTTTTTTCCTGTGACTTTATGTAACTGAGCATGTGCTTAGGAGGAATAGCATAAAACATTAGAGGACATCTGGGGAGGGGAAGGTCAGCCCAGCTGTATCACGAAAATTAATCATCTGCTACTTCTAGATTCTTTATTTGAAACTTTTTCATCAATCAGCTGCCCATTTAAAATCAGAAAGTCATATTGCTAACACACTATAATGCTACCCAAACCACCAAAGCTTACCCAACAAGTCTTATAAATGTACAATCTGCTGCACTGGTTGACTCAATATCAGCTTCTTTGTGTTTGTAGTAAAAGGAAGGTTTTCCATGTATGCTCACATTTTGACTGGATACACAGCAAAGAAACTGCAAAACAAGACTTTCATAAAGAATTTCAAATGCAGCTTTGAAAATATGCTGTTGACTAGCCAGGTGGATCATTTACTGAACAACGCTGAGCTAAGATTTTATTTCACAACACAAAATAGCACAGAATTTGGTCACAATAAAGCAGCTTGTTTTTCTTGAAATTTAATAACTTCTATATAGAATTTAAAACATGAAGTGTTTATCTATATATTTCTTTCAAGGATAACTTCATAGCAAACAAATAGACCATTAGCATCTAAATCACAGAAAGTGGGTGAACCTACTGCAATGGATTATGTCAAAAAGAAAACCTAACCAGATGAGTACATACAGTCCTGAGAACAGCCCATGGTGTTTTGAGCCCAGTATCTGCCTTTCTCCATTTATCACTACCCCGCTCTTCCAGGCACTTTTCTTTTTCCAGGTTCCTGGGGGACAGGATGCTGTTTCAATAGTCATAATAGGAGAATAACTGGGCTCTCCCACAGCAGCAGGGGATGTAAATACCCTGTTGATAATAGTAACCACTAGAAAATATTTCAATTCCTATTTAACTGTCACATTATGGTTACATCACCTTCTTCCAGGTATCTCACAGGCAGTCAACCAATCCCAGGCAACTGTCATGCACCTCCTTTTCTCCATGACACTGGCAGCCCCAAGACAGTTTAATTTTGGGCATTTCACTCTGACAACCATATCACCTACCACTCATGGACCCCCAGCAATGCCAAAGCAACCAACTCGCCAACCCAGAGCTATCTGAGGGAGCAAGCTGCAGAGACAACTCCTCCAGAGCTGTGATCTTCATCTTCCTCACGTCAACTGAGGATTACAGGCCCAGGGCCTTCCCACATGAATCTGTGTCCCTGAGTACATGGCTGTGATAGGCAGCAGTGACAGTGTTACTCACAATTAAGTCCTCCAAAGGGCAGCATGCATCATTCCTCTGCTGTCCAACATCAGAAGTCCTGCCTACTTCCTTTCAGAGAGAGTTGCTCCAACACCCAACACAAATTTACAAAATTTACAAATTTACAAATTTACAAAATTTACAAAATCCTGTCATGCAAGCACTTCTGTCACATGCAAAGCAGGTCATCTGACAGACCCAGCTGCGCCTTCAGCTGGGACAAACCCAAGTCAGAACAGACAAGTTCTGGTGCCTCAGCAAGAGCATTCACAATACAGAACTGCTCCTTCACAGAAGTCAAAAGAAGGACAAACAGGTTGATTCCTACTGTAATACAAACCAGCATTTCAAGGAGATCCAGCTGAGAGGATGCTGAGAAGGTTGTGACAAAATCCTTATTTAGCACGAACTTGAAAGCACCAGGATGTGTTCATAGCACAGGCACACATAATCCCACAAACCCCACAACTGGCATGTCCCTCTCTCAGTTAGTGAGCAGTTTCCACCACCTGAATGCTGGCCAGAAGATAATCCACCTAAAACAGTGACCTCTGCACTTGGCATATAACTGTTATATTTGTAATTAAACAAAGAATGTTATTTATTAGTTAGCATTAGTTACACTAGCAAAGCACTCCAGTCACATAAAGATTACGGGTATACTAAGAAATATTACACTATGAAAATTACAAGTGAAAATTGCACTAAATAATTATCAGCATATTTGCTCTCAAATAACTGCAATTTCACTAAAATCACCTTCTAAATGCTAACTTAGGTGGGAAGACAGATTGAAAGAAATATTTCCCATCAATTATTAGATGAAAATAATTTTTTTTTTATTATTTGATTTCAAAACATCCAGTGTCACATACTATTTTAACCTGAGGATGCCCAGATACTGCATAAGCAAGACAACGACACATTCTTTATAAAGATACCCATGTAGCTTTCAGAAATGTAATTCATTCCTTTTCAATTGTCACTTTTGTGTTTTCGCTTTTAATTTCTCCCCTAAAACATAAACACATGAAACGGCTTTTTATATGACCTATGAAAATATTTTTTCATTTTCTTTCTTTCAATACTGATATTTTATTTTTTAAATACACAGACACCTTCCTCAAATTTACTAATCCTTTCAGCAAAGAACCTCTGGCTAAATTAATTTAAAAACATCTATGTGCCTAGAAGAATAATTCCTGATCTCTCTCTTTCAGAAAGTAGATATTATAATGTACTGATACCAATCCAATCCCTTCTATCTGAACTTCAGACAAAATCAGTTACGTTTCTTCTTAACAGATGCTTTCCCTTCAAACATGGTATTCAAGGAATTAAATAGGAAATCCCTCAAGGTGCTGCTTTTGCCGCGACATCTGGAAAGGAGCAGTGCCCTCTGCTGTGCCGGGCGGGGATGTTCACCCAGCCCCCGGAGCAGCATCCCTGCCCGGCTGGGCCCAGCCAGGCCGAGCCCGGGGCTGCAGATCCCTCCTTCTGAGCAAGGACAACTTTCTGCTCGTGGAAGCAGTCCCTGACACGCACCTGATGGTTGTGCCCTGCTACTCTCACATGAAAACGTCCCAACAGAGCAGCTCCATCACACGGTGACACATAGAGCAGACTGGCAGCGAAGTTCACTTAATGACAGCCCGTTTCTACCTAAAAGGACACTTGACAAACTTCACCACTCCCATTTGAAACATTTTTAGACTACTTAGTTTACAGTGACAGAAAAAATGTCCATTTATTCTTAATTAGTGAGTTTATTCTTATATTTTCTTCAAACTTTGGTAACTGAGCTAACAACACAGCTCAAAAAACATTTCTCTACCTGTATCAAAAATCATCTCATCCTTCCTAAAGACAAGGTTTCCTACTTTTACTAGGCAAGCAGCTTTAATGAAGGTAACACTTGGTCCTTCTAAAAGATTTCATTAAGCAATTCCATAGAGAAAAAAAAGAACTTTAAACCTGTCTTTTTTTTCTTTGTTGTTTATAATGCAAAACTTAAATATAAAAGTGTAGAAGGCAAATGCAGCAAGAAGTGAGTTGCCTGCTGTAGACAAATGTCATATGGGTTTATCAGGATATTTGGCTTACCATGTTGCTAACTTTTCAACAGTTTTAATCAACATTTAGGTGCCTTGTCTATAAGATTCACTATTAACAAAACAGTAACAACAAAACTGTAAACTGAAGGTGAAAGCTAAAACACAAACCTGAACCCCTATAAAATTACCAACACAGCAGAGACCCCAGCAGGCAGTTCTGAGGTAAGGGCAGCAGCATACACTGCTGCAAAAAAAAACTTCAAGAGCTACATTGGAAAATTACCATCCCTGCGCTTTTTGAATCATCTGAAGACAAACACGTGTCAACGTGTCCATTTATCAAGTTTATTTATATATGCCTAAACTAAGCCACCACCAACAAAATATCAGCCATTTCATCCAGTTTCAAAATTGAAGGAACAGCTGACATAGGAAACCCATACAGGAACTGTTATCAAGCCTCTTCCCAAAAGAAAGAGAAACACAAAGAATCCAAACACCAGCTCTGGCTCTTACAGGATGAAGGACAGCAAAGGACAGGCAGCACTTGTCAGCTGAGATAAGGAACGCAAGTTTTCATCAGACTTCAGCTCGGGTAAAGGATGAGCAAGACCACATTCCTCCTTCTTTAAAGAGAAGATCCTGCAGTTGCTGGGACCACAGAAAGGGACTGCAAGTAGAGCCACCACAGCCTCTTCCAAGGGAAGTGTGTGCTTCTATTAGAAGGATCTTATCAAAAGGTTTTCTAAATATTTGAGTTTCACCATCAGCATCCAGTGCATCCTACCATAAGTATATTACCCAGCTTTACTAAAGTAGCATCAGGGTTGCTCCCATCTATGGAAAGTTTATTTACCAAATAACATACTTTCTAGCAATCAAATAACAGCTAAAAGTGGTGACAATGGGATTTTAAGAAAGCTACACTAAATGAACAGATTACACTGCAGTCAGATCCCTTTAATTTCCGTCTTGTTTCGTGCCACCTTCCACTGCTAACTCATTCTCACCAAAACCCTTTCCCTCTTCAGTAAACTATTCAAAGAGCAACCTGTTAATTCAAGATTAATAAACATTAATCACACTCAGACTCACTGAGCAGTACCTGGGCTGAGAACAGCATGAAAGTAGACTCATAATAATCTTCACCTCATTATTATGCTTTCAACATCACTAGGCACTGCAAAGCAAGCTACTTTCCTTCCTCTAGTTCATGTGAAAAAGTAGCTCAGCAAAGTGTACAGAAATTCAGAGTTGTGGTCCAGATATTCATTTTAAAACCCTAGTTTGACTTCTACTAATGCATTATTGTATTTGTGTATGCAATTCACATGTTGTGAATAAAATGTAACACTTGAGTAAGTTAAGAAGCTTTAAAGGCTTGATAACAATTAATTTATAGATAGAAAGAGATTATGTAGATAGAAAATGTTTCCAGCTACTCACTTCAGCAGAAAAAGGGGAAAAAATTAAAATCCCCAAAGCATCATTCAGTATCTGCTACAGCTACATCAAGTGATTCTGCTCCAAAACTCTTCTGTCGGACACCACCTGAGCCCCTGGGTTAGGCAAACCTTTGATCTTAGCACAGCCAGCCTTGCAAGTGTGGATCTTCAATGGAAAACAGAATGTTATAGATTGTGCAGTAATTTGGGATAACAGGTCTTGGATTCAGTGATAGGCATTTCCAGGTCTACACCTGCGGTACCAAACAAGTCCTGTCATAATAATTCACAGCCTTAATTTCCATATCCTATTGAGCACACTTCAAGTAATCTCAGATACAGATGTAGTCAAACAGAAATGAAAAAAAGTTATGAAAAGATAACGGTCATGGATAAGCACCAGCATCAGGTGGAATCACTTCCACCTGAAGAATAAACAGAGGTCAGGGATTTTCAGTTTGGGAGAGGTATTCTGGAATATGTCAGTACACACACAGAACTGTCTTCTGTTTCCCGACCCGTCTGCTAATGGGCACTGTCACAATCTGTGGGAAAAATCAGCATGACAAAACTCAATGCATTGCTAGAGAAAATGATGGTTATTCACAAAATCTCTACTTTTATTTTGCCACTCACTCTCTCCCAAGTTTCATCCACTCACATTCCCACACCCCTGGATTCCCAACAAGCATCTGGGTAAAACCCATTTGGGTACAACACCAAGGATGAAGGTTGCCAGCTATCAGGGCCTCACCACACCTCTGACATTACTCCTGTTTGGCAATGGTGAACTAGATTTTCGACAAATCTTTTACACCCTTCAGGAGTCAACAGCTGTTGGCAGGGTGGTCCTTTCCTCCAGAATTCTACTTACTGCAGCCTCAATAAATAGCAGACTGCTGCTCATCATCTCCCTCTCCAAGACTGGTTCATGGTGGAGTCACAGGAAAACAGATGGCATGTAAGATACGGGACACAATCCTGTAACCCTCCTTGTGCACTTCAGGAGCAGGGTCTGCTCCTGATGAATCATTAATGCTGCAGCTTACCAGAGGGCAGGCCTTGCCAAGCACACCATCCTAATTTTACAGCCAAGGACAGCTTCCCAGAGAACTGTGGGTTTTCTCAATAACGTGCGGCATCCTTTCAACCCCTGTCCTAATGTTTCTTATGCTGGCTTCACACACATACAATTCTACAGGTGTTTCATTCATAAAAGCTTTTATATTTCCACTAAAAATCTCTGAAATACTGGTTTAACAGGTCTTTAATATGACCCAATAAAATCATTAAGCGATTTTCCACATCCTCCCTGCCAGCTTGTAAAAAGCTTGAACAAAGCTTTGCCCACGCAGCAGTACCTTGCCTTCTACACAACCAAAACTGCTTGCATGCTTTCTACATTACATTTTTGTAGGAGCATCTTAAAAAGAAATAGCTGTCCACGTTTCTGCAGGCTACTTATTACGCAGGGTGAAGTGGTGAGAAGAGAGAATCAGAGTTGTTAGGGTTGGAAAGGACCTCTGGACATCATCCAGGCCAGCCCTCCTGCCAAGGAAGAGTCACCTGGAGCAGGTGACACTGCAATGTGTGGGTTTCGGGGTTTTGGGTGTCTCCAGAGAGGGAGATTCCACAACCTCCCCGGGCAGCCTGGTCCAGTGCTCCGCTACCCTCCGTGCAAAAAAGTTCTTCCTCGTGTTGAGATGAAACTCCTTGTACTTTAGTTTATGGCCACTGCTCCCTATCCTAGTGGTGTCGCTAGGCACCACTGAAAACACTCTGGCACCATCTTGTTGTCACCTGCCTTTGAGGTATTTATATTCATTGAGGAGATCCCATCTCAGTCTTGTCTTCTCCAGACTGAACAGGCCCAGCTCCCGCAGCCTCCCCTCGTCAGAGAGATGCTCCAGACCTCTCCTCGTCTTTCTAGCCCTCCGCTGCTCCCTCTCCAGCAGCTCCTCGTCTCTTTTGTACCGCCGAGACCAGAACCGGACACAGCACTCCAGATGTGGCCGCATTAGGGCCGAGGACATTGCCCCGGCTCGATCCCCTCGCTCCCTCACCTGCCGGGGACCGGAGCCCGCGGTGCCGCTGCCCGAGTGCTGCTCCGTTCTCTGCGGGGGAGTCTCGGCGGCTCCCGGCGCGGCCCCGCTGGCCCTGCGGACCGCGGGCAGCAGCACCCGCCACGGCCGGGCCGCGCGGCCCCACAGCGCCGCCGCCATCACTGACCGGGGGCGGGGCCTCCGCCGCGCGCGCAGGCGCAACGCGCGGGGCTGAGGCGGGCGGCGCCATGTTGGGTGAGGGACGGCGGCGCCGCTCTGCCCCCCGGCGACAGCAGCGGGAGCGGGGGACGGAGCTGAAGCCGCGCCAGGGAACGGGTGGGCTGGACACCCGGTGGAGTTTCTTCACGGAAAAGGTAATTACGTATTGCAGTGCCCAGGGAGGGCGTGGAGTCACCGTCCCTGGAGGTTTTTAAGGAACGACTGGAGGTGGCACGTCATAGAATAACCTGAGTTGGACGGGACCCACAAGGATCAGGGAGTTCAATACCTGATCCTGCACAGGACACCCCAAGAGTCACACCATGCGCCTGAGAGCACTGTCCAAACAATTATTGAATTCTGTGAAGCTTGGTGTGACCACTTCTCTGGGGAGCCTGTTCCAGTGCCCAAACACCGTCTGCGCGAAAAACCTTCTTGTAATACCCAGCCTGAACATTCCCTGGCGCAACCTTCTGCCGTCCCCTCTGGAGCCCCACTTAGTGCCGTGGTCTAGCTGACAAGGCAAGGTGCTGTTTGGCCGTGGGCTGGACTCCCTGCTCTCAGAGGTATTTTCCAGCCTAATTGATTCTGTGATTACTACACCAGCCCTGAAAGCAAAGCTTCAGTGCTCACAGCAACCCCAAAGCCACCTGCACACGAGGAAAGGAAGCTGTGGGCAGAGGAAGATGCAGCAAAAGCTCCTGGAGTGTAATAATGTGTTACAATAAAAAAACTGTCACGTGGCTTAAAAAAAAAAAAAAACAAACAACTTTCCTTCAGAAAACAGAAAGCTCATCTCTGGACTAGATGACCTTTCTCTTTGTCCGTTAGATAAATGAATAAAAGACCCATCCAATAAGGATCATGTTCCAGAAGAACCTGCCCTACATGGTACTGACCCAAAAGAGGAAGAGCTCCATTCTCTCTATACCATTCAATTCTCTGTTCCTTTGTTCAGTTGGAGCTGTCAGAGGCTGAGGAAACATGTCAACCTGTTTTCTGAACTTCACGATGTAACCAGGGCAGTTTAATTTTATGTAGTGGCAGAGCACTGGAACAGTCTGCCGAAGATCCTGGATTCTCACTCTCTAGAGTGAGAGACATTCAAAACCCACCTGGGCACAGTCCTGTACAACCTGCTCCAGAGGTGAGCCTGCCTCAACAGGGAATTTGGACTAGATGAACTCCAGAGGTCCCTTACAACCCTAACAATGATGTGATTTGTAATTTTATGTAAGCCACTAGAAGGCAACCTAGGCTCAGTCTTCTCTAGAAATGCCAAGCTCAGCCATGCAGAGTCCCAGCAGTACAGTAGTATGTATCAGCACTGCTTTGAACCAAACTTAAAGGACTGCTTCAATTAGAAATGAAATTTCCTTACTTATTTACATTATCCTCCATGTTCACAGGACAATACATTCCTCAGATACACTTTTATTAAGCTTCTCACATTGTAATTAAGCACACATTCTACATCTGACATGCTAGCAAGGTTGTCAGGAGCCAACTTTTTTTTCCTCCAGACACCTGTGGCAGTTGAAGTTTCATGGATTTCACACAAATGTAGCAAAACTTGTTTCCAGTTCTAAGCAGGGTGATAAAATGTTCTAACCATGTGGCAGAAACACATAAAACACAAGAAATTTGAGGAGTACAGCAGACAAAACAAGACGTAGGAGAACATGTCTTTTAGGAGAGCTATGATGAGCCATGACACTGTGCACCTCTCAAAACAGACTTCTGGAGCTGGGAACAGGGGTGCTGACTTAAATACATTAAAAAAGAGAAAGATGGTGTAAGCAGATGTTTTCAGGGCTCAGCCTACAAGAGAAAGAACATTAGGCTATAGGAGCAATTCTCTTGATGACTATAAAAGAACCACTTCTGGGGTCAGGCTTATTCTTCTATTCCATGCTTTGTTAATGTGAATATGACACAACCACGTGTGAATGAATCTATTTGTGACTGGTCCAATGTTCAGAAGAGTGTTATTTTACCACAGTGACATCCTGTACAAAAAACAAGACTGAAAATGCTATGGTGACTGAACCAAACCAGCACTATGAGGCATCCTGCTTCCTCCACCTGTGTTGGTCAGAAGTTTCTGAGGTGGACAATGCACAGACAGATGGGTAAGTTTTACATGTTCTATCACCTATCCACACCTGCTGGATGAGGAACACATTCAAAAGACAGTATATTCCTACTCATGTGTGATCCTGCTATAACTTGTGTAAAGCCTGCTGAAACTGAAGTCCTTTCTTTAGCTGGGAGTGATCCTTCTTCCTTGTCCAGTCTCCTAGTCCAGTGTCCCTTGCAGGCAACACTCAACTGAAACAATCACAAAGGAGCGAAGTAACAAGCTTCAGTTTGGCAGCAGCAGTAAATTCATAAGGATTAAGTTGAGCAGTAATTACAGATTGAAAAGAAAATATGTATCCACAGTATCTGTACAATATAATTAACTTCTCAAAAGAGTTTTTTTTCATTGCTATATTTTCAAGGTTGTCTTCAAATTACAGGTAAGTCCTTTAAATGCTTGAAAGGCATAGAAATTCCCCTACCCACACAAAACCCCAATCAATGTATTTTAGTTTCAAAAATATTTTGAACCCACAAACAAGCTTGGTATCAGTTAATCAGGTGAAATAACTACGTGCTAAATAAAAGCACATCTGGTGGAAAGAGCGCAGAGAATGTTACAAGTGTGCTTGGTTTTTCCTTGCAGCATCTGGCAGTGGGTAGCAGGACAGAGGCAGAAATCTCAGTGGGTCTCATCCTCTGTCTGTTCTGCAATAGTTTCTGTGGCACTGGCATTGGCAGCAGAGTTGAGAACTTCTCCAAAGTCTCCTCCAGCAGGTTTGCTTCCTCCAACTTTAGACTAGAACACAGAGAGAGCCCCAAAATGCACAGTAGTTAGCTGGCATGCCAAACATGCTTAACTGTACAAAACCAGTACGTCTGGTTTAATAACTCCAACAAAGCAGCTCTTCCAGGTCTAGGAGACCTCCACAATATTCTTGAAACAAAACTGTACATATCTGGCAGGAAACACTCACCAGCAGATTCACACAGTCATCTCCCTTTGATTTTAAGATACACGAAGCAGCCCTTATTCCAGGGCTGATTCCAGAGTCCAAAGGTTGACACACCCTCAGTTACAAGTGGATAAAGGTATGAAGCCTTTCAAACCAAGAACTCTTTAAGATTTTTTGAGAGTTAAAACTCGCTACTTTATTTCTCAAGAAAGAACTTTGGACAGTTTTGAGTCTCAAGAGCAAGTCCCGAGATCTTCAGCGGAGCCAAGCAATTATGTTACTTTCTCCATGTAACATGTTTGCCTTTTCCCCCCATGGCTCCGTGGGACTGCAGGGGTGTTAACATCAATTAGTTGGAAGAGAAGGCCCAGTTCCCCTTGTTCCATGCTTCTCATCCAGCCCAGTGTGCCCAGGAGAAGTCAAATCTGCTTCTGATTACACAGATTAGCTATTTTTGAAGTGAGTTTTTACCTGGAGAAGTTATTAAGGGTTGTTTCTGGCACTTGCGGCTTTCAGGAGTGAAGTTAAAATTAAGGTGCAAAGGCCTTTTGTCTTTTATGCCAGAAATGAGAGATGTAGCCCAAAGTATTCCCCTGTGTAGGATACTAGTCCCTAGAAAGGCATGAAATAAAAGCCTAGACAATTCTGGATACCTAGCATTAGATATTAATTATTTTGCATACCTAATACTAGCTGTTTGTGCAGGTTAGCTGGCTATTAGTTCTTCTAAAGGCATCCTCCTGTATGAGGCGCAGGCAGCCCATTACTTTATTTGCAAATCATTAGGCAGAGAAACCGTTTCCACAGGACTTAAAAAGATGTTCATCCAAGTACCTCTTCAACAGTTTACCAGTAACTAAAAAATAGGCTGCCCAAAAAGACTTTCAGTCTTTTCTCCACATCCACAACTGCAAATCAATAATGTGTTTTGGAAATTCTTACCTTGAAGTTTTCAACTTTTTCCTCAAAGGATTTGAAAGTAGGAGAATTTCTACAAAAATTAAAAAAAAGGATCCACAGAATTAAAACCACATCTAGTTAACCTACAAAATCACAAACCAAGCAGACAATTCCTTTTTCCCAACAGTAACAAGAGATTGTTTGGGGCTCTTTCCCTGTTTTAAAGATAGCCTAAAAATAGTTTACATCTGGATCCTCCCAAGTACTATAAAAGTAAAATTCAAACACACTAGAATTGGAGGCTCACTTTCATCCTTAGCAACTAAACATTGCCAGGTCCAGCAATAGGATCCGTCCTATCAATATGGATAACTAGCAAGTATTTTAGGTTCAGCTTATTATTCCCAGTCATTTCAAACACATTTCTGGCTTAAAGCATTTGTTCAGAAAATCTTAGTCATCACTTCTGGTTAGCCTAATACATTATTGCTGAAGAGAGCTCATCAGTTTTTTTTTTTACTTTTTATAGTAAAACTTGTTCCGTTTACTTTGCTACATGTTCAATAAATAAAACATGGTTCACAGTGGTATTTTCTGTGAACATGTTACATTTAAGTGAGACTCCCCCTTGCCTTTAAGTGCCAAAGGCAGCTGTAATTACAAACAGTAAGTTCTGCATACAAAAAGCAGGACAGCTTGGGATTTCCAGTGGTGAGGGCTGGTATATAATTCATTAGGGTCAGAAGAGTGGCTTAATGCTCCAGTAGCTGTCACTGCCACGTGCAAATTTGTGCAACACTTTTTTCTGCCTTATGTAGGAGGGAAAATGCTTGCCTTCACTGGACCAGGACTAAGGATTACTCAAAAATGTATTATATGAATTTTGAAGACAAGGGTGTTTTTCAAAAGAAGCCTACAGCTTTCCTTCTTTGCTTGGCATTTGTGTAGGTCAGCTACACTTAGCTGCACTCTTTTCCCTTTGGAGAGCACACAGTGATACATGCATCAAACCAGACTCTCAGAGGGACACAGTGCCAAGCAAGTGGAGAAAAAGGCAAGCACCCCAGATCACCAAGAGACTTTTTGTGAAACCACAGGGGCTTTTTTACCCACTTTCATTTTCAAAAACATATGCCAAGCTACTGCCTTTTAAACTTGGAAATCACTCAGTAACATTACACTCTAACAGAGAGGGAAAAGCTGTTACAGTTTTCCAAACAGTAGGGAAATGTCATTTTCCAGATGTTTGATAACCACCTCCGTTAACCAGGAATAAAACAAATTTTATCCTTTATGTTAGTACAGGAAATCCATTACAAAGCTGGGTGAGTTTTTTGTTTTTTTTATTAAACTACGTTAGTTGACATAAGTTCAGTTTGACTTGATTCCACACATGAAAATAAATAAACCAAACAGCTGGATAATGCATACATTACCTCATAATAGGCATACTAATTGAATGTTGTATGGAGCGTATACTAAATGCCAGCATTAAGAGAAAAGAAAGCGACAAGTTAGTTTAAGTATTACATTCAGAAGAAATTGGCTTAGAGAGCTGACTTCTCTAAACTATCTTTGGTAAACAGCCAAACAGTCTTACACAGTCTTAGCAACTGTTTGGGTTTGCTTTCTTAAATTGCTTAGCCATGCACATACACACACACACACAAAAGTACAGAGCAAAAGCTGCAGCAACCTTTTTCTCTTTTAGAAAGATTCAAGTGCCATGCTTGTTAGTACTTGTTTTGCTTAGCTGCGGTTTGTCTGCTCCTTAAGTTTCTCAAGCAACAGGAGTCACGCATTTACAGTTTTGGCAATAGCGAGTAGCAAACACTTGAGAGTCTTATAAATCAGCTAATCTTCCTACTGAAAAAAATATCTCTACATCCGGAAGGTTTCCATTTACATTCAGTACAAGTTTTTTACACTCATCGATACAATTATCTGCTCATCAATCAACAGAAGCAGTCACATCAGTCAGTATTCAAGGTCAGATCTATGCTGGGAGCAGGATAAAGTCCTGTGTTCTGAAATTCATGGAGGATTTCTATAATCTGCCAGTGTTGTTATAAAGTCACTGTTTGTCTAGCAAGAAAACATGTCTACTCCTAGGAAGTAATTGGATATAGATGAAGGAGCTCCTGAATAGCCTCAAAACCACTACCACACAACTAATTTAGTTCCATACAGGAAATCCCTGTTTACTGCAGATACAAACAAGCCTTATATGTTAAATAATTCTACTAAATACCACAACAGTAATTTAGAATTATTACAAGTGATGATGTCAGGTTTTCTTAACTATATATGAAATGTCGAAATTTGTCTGGGCTTTATGATGCCTTTCAAGAGAATACTTTCCAGGCAGTTGCTGGGGAAGGAGAGGAGGGAAGGGAAACAACTCTCATAAAATGTACCTCCAAACTTACAATTAGCATCTCAGCACAATCAAAGGAAGATACATTCACAGAAGAAAAAATGTTCTATGTTTATTGCAGAAAAAAGTTTTAAGAGATCCTTTATGAGGGCTCATCAGTAAAATGCCATAGAAAAAAAGGTTGGGATCCCCTAAGGCAGATGCAGAACTATGGGTTGATTTGTAGTTACAGCATACTAGGAATCAGATACACAAGGCCAGATCCTTTCCTGACTCTTCAGTAATGCACAGCTATGTTTCATCTATTTCCTCAAGCCCATTTCTCCTGTGTTTCATTCTTATGGATGGTCTGGGTTCCACAGGCTTTTCCAGATCACAGACAAGCTGATTGTCTTCTGGACTGTAATATATATCCTTCACTGTGATGTGGATTACTACAAGTTCTGGGCTTGCTACATGGCAGGTTTTATTACAAAGCTACACCGACACTAACTAATTTCTGTCAGTGCTCAGCCAATTCCCCTCATGCTGCAAGAAGTTTCTCCCTGCAAGAAGTTTAAGGCTAAAGAGGATTAAATACATATATTTACAAACTGTAGAATGGCTCACACTGGAAAACAACAACCTATAATGTATCGCTGATGTTTTAACAGGTGTCTACAAAAGTTTAGTTTCATCTCAGATATCATTTAATAGAAGAACTATTCATGTATTCATGAAGAATTTACTTGCTGCTGGAAAATACACTTCTGTATACCCTCAGTATCCAGTTTGCAAAAAACCACCACAAGATATTACATAGTTTTATCATACAATGATCTGGTTTGCAGGAGAACTGAATTAGATAAATGCAGTTGATTTTTTTTTAATATAAAAAAAATCAACATAAAAATATTAAAAAGTATATATTTTTTTTAATATAAACCACCTATTCTTCAGGTAATGCAAAAGGCCCAATTAAGCCTTGAACAGCTTTATGAAGAAGAGAACTTGTATTTCTTTCCCAAATGACAGAACGCCACACTAAAGCACTCACTCAACTAGGCCATCAACTTGAGCAGTCTGAAAGACAAGCCCTCTTTGTAATGCTCAAAAGCAAACCCCTAGCTTAAAAAAAGACAATTAATAAAAAAGGCACAGTAAGCTGCTCTCCAGTCTTCCATGCATTTTGTATTGTATTAAAGCTTTCTTATCCTCTAAACAATAATTTTTTAAAGCTACTCCATTGCCTCACATTTTGAAAAGGCACAAGGAGGTATGCCAGCCTAGAAAACACAGCTCAACATACACAGTAGCTAGTTACTTTGTAGTTAAATTTCCAGGTGATATGTTATGGTATTTAGGAATCCATTATCATAGATCAGACTTCTAAAGCAAGCAAAGAAAGTTATTCTGTAATCTCAGAGCAAGGCGAAGATGAACTTTGCTCTGTTATAGGGATGCAGTGCAAGAAGGGCCAAGTGCAAAGTCATGACTCCTCAGAAGCTACATCTTGATACTACTACTTTGCACAGAATACTGATGTTGCCTACAGAAGGAAGGTTAACTTATCAAAACTTCAATAAATTCTTATAAAGATATTAAGAGAAACCTAAGATGGAACAGAGTTCATTTTCATCATAACAAAGGGCAGAGAAAACAAATGCAAAAAGGAAGCAAAAATGCACTGACATTGCACTACCAGTCCTCCCTTACTCTCCATGTCAGTAGTTTCCAAAATCACAGCTCCAGCAGCTACCTCACTCCCTTTTGCAACTCCCTATTAAATCACTTTGCAGTGCCCGAATAAAGACCTGTGTGATGTTTGCTGCACGGAATATGTAGAAATAGTCCAACATGGAAAAAATCACACCACTATAGCTGAGAAGACCCTCAACCAAAACAATACAAGGGACAGTGAAGCCACAATGAAGCCAATGCAAGAGTTCAAGAACAAAAATGAACCTGCATATTCAGTATTAGTTCAAGTTTTAAGTATCAGGCCCATCAACTCTCACTTCCAGGAAAGAATTTAGGCATCTAAACCTTTCTGAAGCTCAGACTTGCCCTCGAGTAGTCATATAACCCTCAGACCTGAATTCACTTACTGAATTCCAAATGAATTTGGTTCTCATGAAAAACTTCTTCTTTTTCAAGTGCAACTAAGATCTTCAACAGAACTAATTCTTCACACTTTTGTTTTGTTTTCTAAACACAGCTACCCCTGAATTTTTAACAATACCTAGCATTTCCATCACCAGGATTCTCCCTGAGAAGCACACCAACAGTGCAGACTTCTCTGATACTGTTACATTCTCTCCCAGTGGCCCAGTTTCTGATAGAGTACTCAACACTCACAGAGCCACTAACTAGAGTAATTAAGATACTCCTAAGGTATTCCTGAAGCAGAAGACAGCTCTAAGTCTGTGCTTGTCCTTGTCCAGTGAAATAGTCCAATAGTAACTGGGGAACACCACAGCCTTAAGGTAGAAAAGTGACTCCTCTTAAGTGAGCAGCTGAGCTCTGCATCCAATAGGAACAGAGAAGTCTTCCAGGTTCCCACTGTCTCACTGATGCTGAACAGGACATATTTGAGACTGGCTGCTATTCTTATACCTGATCAAACTGAGCTCACTTCAGAGTCTGAGTTCTCAGACTGTGCCTCTGCCCATCTCCTCTCCTGGGAAAACAGCTCTCAGTTAGTACTCTAGGAGCCAAATCCCAACATCTTTATAGAGATCCTACTGCTGTCTTTAGCTCCTTAGTGGGGGAGTACAGAAAAGATTAAGTCAGACTCAGATAGATGGGCTGAGAGGCAATGGACAGAAGTTGTAACACAGGAATTTTAACTGCTGAAAACACTGAGTATTTGCTTAGATCAAAGGTAATGTAGATGAAGTAACTAGAATACTGGCGTTGCTAAAGTAATCAACTCAAGGACTGTTTCACTGGACAAACTGTGAAAAAAGAATGTATAAACCATTTTACATTTAGACTCTAATAATTTAGTTAGAATCACAATGCTAAACAGCCATTGTAATAGACACAAAAAGGGGAAAATCTCTACTCTGCCACAGCACAAACACTCTGTACAGACAAAGAAGGAAATCCTGCATGCCATTGACCTCAACACCATATTCTGTCTCCTGATAAAAAAACCTTGCAGCAACATTTTAGTGGGCTTCTTTCTAACAAGGAAGAGAGACTAATTAATTATTATGTATACTCAACATTTCATGTTTTGAGATAGTTACCAGGTACACATGAATAAACATTCCCTGACATTAAAAGGGCTTCAGTTTTACTAACACTGAAGAAAAGAAGAAATTACCTTTTACAGAGAAAACTTAAATCAAAAACTTTAATGGAGACAGTCTGACTACATGCTTAGTTTGAGAAGCAATTCTTGTGCCCACCTTACCTAAAGGAATGTGAAAATGCCTGTAGTCTGCACAATGCCAGAGTAAGCATTAAAGAGAGAAATGAACTTCTGATAAATCTGAAGAAAAATCTGTAACTGTGTAGCTGTACTCAAAGCATTTTCTCACTAGACTTCAAAAAGCATGAAGTTAATGGCAGCACTTTAAAATGGCTGATTTTATTACACTGCTGCCAAAGCAGCAATATTCTGTGAGAATGTGTGAATTTTTATTTGCCTAATAACTGAAAAATAAGTTTAACAACAACAAATTACCTGTGGAGATGAATAATTGTATAGGTTCCAGTACTAAGAACATACATTACATAATCAAGGAACTGTAAGCCAAGCATCTGATTGTATTGAATCCAGCAGGATTTTTGTAAGCAGTTCAAAATAGTTCTAAAAATGACTTGGCAGAGTTACCTAATGTGTATGAAGGATTGTGTCATTTGGCACAAAGTCAAAATATGTTGCATGCCAACAATAGTTAAGAATTAAAAAGTGCCAATAGTGTCTTAAAAATGTAATAAAATCAAGCCACTTCTATGAGGCAGAACAGCTTAGGAAGAAGTAAAACAGACCTGGAAGGAATCGACACACAAAACAAAAACAAACAAATAAAAACCCAAATAAAAACCAACAACAGCAACAAAAAAAGAGCAAAACAACAAAATACAAACAGTTAAAGATACCAGTTGTTTAAATATAATATTCCACAAGCTGAGAAAGAGAGCAGAAATGACAGTGCTATGTGTACCCCACAGAAGCTGGCAGACAGTGCCACCTGCAATTACACCAGAAAAGTAAGAGCAGCAGTGGAGGTGGTAGCACACATTGCTTCTCTTGCCTACATAAAACACACACCACAGAACTCCTCAGCACCAGTGAGGACATACAAGCAGATTCTGCAGCAAGTCTCTTACCTCCCCTAAAACAGTTGCTGAAGGCTCTGGATAGATTAGCTTTTAGAAGCACTAGGTATGTTAACAGCATAAACTTATTGCAGTGATCACCCGCTTAAACAAAAAATACAATTACTTGGGAAAAGGTAAATAGACCTACCTGACATCTTCAAATTTCTTGGTTATGACTGAACCAACAGAAGAAAAAGCAGCAGAAGCCTTCTGACCAGCCTGAGACAGGGTTTCTGATGTTCTCTTGTATCTGTGTTCAAAAAACATTTAGTTTTTAGGTTTTTTAATGAACACATAAAGCAATTGTTAGTGTGTGTCTATTTGTATTAAATGCAGAGGTACACTTCAGCTTTAGGGCCAAATGGAGAACCTTCTTCTGACATTACTTTGAGCCCTTGCAGTCCCTTCTGGCTACAGCATCTCTGCTAGCTCTGACCAGATGCAGTTCACCAACACGCACCTACTACCCCACCCCTAGAACAGATGCTAATCTGCTATCGAAGGATTTATTAAAATACAACATAAACTCACACTGAAAACACCCCAATCAAGAGAAAAAAAAAACTCAAAAAAATCCCAAAAGAAAACAAAACACAAATAAACAAAACTATGCACACACACTGAAAAAGGTCTATTTTTTATGCCAAGTGTCTAAATTCTTGTACCACACAGTTCTGTCAATAAAATTCACCATAAAAAGTTCGAGGTACATCTTGTGACATTCTGTGGTTATTAACTTCAGAAGGCAGCTTGCTCTAGACCTTAAGCTAACATTTATGTTTGGCAAGAACAGTAACTGTGACTTCATACTCTTCCTGCATGGACTCAGTTTACAACAAATTTTCAGGGTGGAAAAGAAAGGTATTCTGTTGGACTTAGGACACCTTGGTATCTCAGATGTATCAGACAAAAAAAAAGTATGTTAGAATATTGGACTAATATTCTATTGACCAATATTCTGACTGACCAAAATATTGATGAATATTTTGGTCAATCATTCTTCTTTTGCATGAGATATGGCTTGCAGTGTTCTTCTTTTAAAAAAGTCTATGTTAATTTACCCAGAGAAGTATTAATCCTACTTAACTTTGTGTTATATATACTTATTTCACAAGAACAGAGTGTTTAGACATGACACAAGATCTAAACAGTTTTCACTTCAGCAGTCTAAACAATCATCATGAGCTGGTACATACGCTGTGGTTGATGTAACATCTTGCCAGCTTTTGGTAATGTTCTGCTTTAGTTCCTGTAGTGAGTTAATTCCCAGCTTTCTCTTGATTTCTGCTAGATGCTTCTCTTTGGCAGCTAGCACTTGTGAGAGCGTCTGGATTTCCTCTTCCACCTGTGGCACCAGAGTTGTTAACAAGTGGTTAACAGTTAACAAGGAATATACCAAACCATTTAACTCTGTATTTCTTTAAAGCCTCTACTACAAATCAGTAATGGGAGGGCAGACGTTTTTAACATTTTCTCACAGTCATTCCTAAATGGGAATTCCCACTAAACAAGTAATCGAACAAACAGACACTACAAGAGCTAGTGAGAAATTACTCTACCTGCAGCTAGCTCTGTTACCGGAATATGTACAAGGAAGTTGGTAACTAAAAGACTGCATAGTTAGAAATTAGTACCTATGATATGTAAAGGTTGAAGATTAGTCAAACCCAGGACAATTGCCAAGCCTGTATTCTACTTCCACATCAGAAGATATACCAATGTGTGACCAGTATCAGGAAGCTCAGAACATGTCTGTCATACACAAATTTTGTCTCCTTGCTTCAACAGAAAGGTCCTTTTGAGGCTTAAGCCAGCACCTGTACACTGGATCCAGCCATGGGAGTGCCTTCCCCAGAGCAGGTGTGGAAATGATGGCAGACTGAGCAGTCACACAACACAGCACCTGCTCTGTAACTAGAAAACTGTACTGTTTGTGTGCTTCCTTCTTTACTCAGATGGTCACTTAAGCCTCTCCTGGAAACATGACCAGAGATGTCAGCACAGTTCTACAATGTCATTCTGTGAGCTTTATAGAAGTGACAGAGGCACTAAGGCCATAAAGGCAAGGGCATCCCTCCTATCCTACTTCCTCATTCAGGCAAGATGATCAGCCCAGTTTAGAGCAGCAGGCTGCCCACTCATTTAAGATCCTTACAGAAGTACAGCTCCTTACAGTATCTTCAATGCACCTCTGTTTTGGATATCTGACATATCCTAGCAGGACCAGCCCCCCCTCACTATCTTTGGCATGAAATGATACTGCCAAATACAAGAATGTATTAAATGTGCTTAATTTAAAGCTAACCTTTGTTTGCTAGCCTTAGGCTTAAGTTAGTTATGTCTTTCATAAGGGTCCTAAAGTCCCATAGAGCTACTAAAGAAAAAAGACTGGCTGCTTAATAAAGCTTGACTTTGGCATGTATCAGGCTTGAATATTTGCCTGTCTGTTCTTCAAAGAATGCTACTTCTTCTCACCCTTAAAAATATTGTTATGGACAAGAACAGTAACATGGTTAGACATTAGCAATACAGTGCCTACACAGATACTACTACAAAGCATTCTTCATGAAAGAAACAGCTTTAGCTACTCCACACCAGTTGAGACAATATTTGGGTTTTGGATTCCAACCATGTTCTCTTTGCTAATTTGCCCCCTTCTCACTCGAGGGAGTTTAGGTATTTATGTATCTTAATTTAAAATCTGTATATTCAGCACTTCCAGCTTAATTCCCCATCACTAGAACTGGCTGTTCTTTTTTCCTTGACACCCTTCCTTCCTATCTGTGCAATACACAGGAGTGCCAGCTTTAGACATTCACAGAATAACTATGCAAAGCATTAACTGTATGTTCAAAGATAACGTTATCTCATATTTTCATTATCAAAACAAGTTTAAGAGCTGTTTGCAAAAGAATTACCTTGGCAAGCTCTTTTCTTAGCTCATCCCGTTCTTCTTCTGAGAGTGTTTCTGCCATACTGACTGTAGCAGCAGCATCCTCTCCAACCTCAGGTATAGAGTCACTCCTCAGCAGGCCTTGAGATTAATTAAAAGCATTATAAGACAGATTATCATAAGTCTGCCAAACAGCAGCTAACACTAGCACACAGCTCTTTTGTCCCAGTGCACACAAAAAAACTGATGAGAGGACACCAAAGTCATGCTCCCCAACTACAGGAAGGAAACCAAAGGCATTTTATATTTCATTCTATCAAGCTGTATTAAAGCTCAATATAATGGCAACTGCTGCTATAATAGGAGACTGGAAACCTGTTGAGAACAACGCATCCCACTACTCTGTGAGAGAAACCAAGATACAAAACCCTATGACCCAACCAGTTTTTCCTACACAACCCTGCCCAGGAGTCTGTGCACACTCTGGTCTCTCATTCATCTGGCACAGAAACTCTGGAACTGCTGGAGATGCTCATGGGTAATGCAGAGGCTCCTTCCCTTACTACTCTCTGGATCAGATTGTAAAGTGCACACTGGGTGCAGCCACAAGCAAGGTTAACAACCATGGAGAAAACTGCTGCACTGCAAGTATGAACTCTGTGCCCTGCTTGATCTCTCTGTCCCTAGTAACTGGGACCACAGTGGTTAGAAGGTTGCAGGTATCATGGAACTGGAAATAAGCTGCTGGTTTGCACCTAGGCCTTAAGACAGATGGGAAGTCCAGAGACAGAGCTTGGGAACAAAAGGCTGTTGCTTCAAAGCAGGAGAGTACTGAGAAGGGATTGATAAGAATGTGCATCCACTCAAACTGCTGCCTCTTCCAAATCCAGAAACCAAAACTCTGCCTAATTCTCCTACATAAACCACAAACATCCTCATGGTCTTTCTCAACTTTTGCTTTCACAGCTTCAGGGCAAGGAAGGAGGATATTATTTGTATTACTATGATGTAATAACTGTAATAATTAGGTTTTTTACTCCTTAGTACTTGCAATAAGACCATTTTAAACACCTTTTATGCAACGAAATTTCCACCAAAAGATTTCCCATTTTGAGTCTTTGTAGCTGACACTTACACCTAAAGTTTGCCAAAATCAAGGAATTCTAATTGCAGAGAGACCAGTTTGCAGGGAGACTGCATGCTGGAATGGTTGTGGATTCCCAGAATTCTCTATTCAAGACATAAAACAGCCTTACAGATAATAAGAAAAAGAAGCCAAATAAAAATCTTAAAATACAAGAGGAAAGAGATCAGGATTATCTATTAATAAGGAGTGAGGAAGAATGTGTGTATGTATACATATATGTGGGTGTGTCTATATACATATATGTGTGTGTGTGTATATGTTCAAAAATATATAATTGATCTAAGTTGAAGAGGCATTAAGTAACATATCCTGTTAATCACCATAGAAATTAACCACCCAGCCAATAAAATTCCATTCTCATTTCAGCAGCTTCTGATTATCTGGCACTCCATATTATCCTTCAGGAATCAAAAACTCAATAATCACCACTATGATTTTGCTGTGAGGTTTAATATCAAACAGCTACATCACAATCAACTGAAAAATCAGGGGAAGAAAAGATTCTGTGAGTCTCTAATTAGTTGTACACATTTTATTAAACATGCTCCTAGCAGCTGTCAAGCCAAAAAATGAAGAAACCTTGTTCTTGGATCAAATTACTGAACTCAGGTAAAACTCAATTCCACAAATTCTTTCCAAAATGGTATGCTGTCGACCTGTATCTGTGTCCAGAACACTTGCCCTCTAGAAGCACACTGCTACATGGACTGGACTTTTGTGTTACTACCAAGTACACTGAGAAGGAAGCCTACAGGAAGAAAATTAAAGCTAATTCTGCATTTATTCATGAGATCTGTGCTACGTTTTCCCAGAGATTTACATGTGTCTTCTACACAAATATAATGTAGGTCCTGTGGGTTTCCCAATACACTATTTTGTGTCAAAAATCTAGGGCAGTGAGAACTTCAAAGTCTAATGCCCAAACCAAAGCACAGCACCTAAAACAAAGGATTATGTCTTACAATCAGATAACTTTTGTTTTATGCATCAACATATTTCCTTAACAGTTAAGAATGCCACACCTTTTTGTTAAATTGCTATTTAACCTATTAATTACATAAACCTACCCTGAAGGAAAACAATTTGAACTGCATTTCTCCTCCACACCCGACACCCCCTCAATATGTTCTGCTGTGACTCCTGACCTTGCTCTCACCTGCAGCCTTTCAGGGATCACCTGGTTGCCATCACAAAACCATTTCAGAAAGTTTGCAAGTACCAAAACCACCCTGACTCCAAGAGCATTAGCACAACCAGATGAAAGTCTGTTCAATCTGATTATGAGGAGTCATCTGGATTAAATCACCAAAAATAGATCAAGTGAATCAACCAGTAAGAAAACATGCCAGATTGTCTCCTGCAGAAACAACTTCCATTTGGGGAATGTAGCTTCTCTTTGGAAAACTCATTTTTAAGACTGTTCTGCTTCTTGCCTACCAAACAGAATTTAAGTCACAATGCTAAGAAGCAAGGGAATGAGCTCTCCTCCCCTTCACATTCCTAGAGTTGTTAGGGAAACAGGAAATCACTGCTATTCAGAGTCCTCCCTGCACAACTGACCATGCCTTCCTCTTCTTGCCTTCGGAGCCCCTCCCATTTATTACTTTTTTGAGCTTCACATGAAGCATACTAACACCTTCCCATCAATCTTTGCTCTGGCACCTCTGCTCTCTCTCCTGTCACTGCTCACCCCTCTGTTCCCTTTGCTCCCATTCTTCAGTTCAATACCTGCAGGACACAGGGATCATCCATGCTATGGGCTAGGCTGCGCTGGGTCATCTGACCAAGGAGCAGTTTTCTACACAGCTAACAACCCACAGACCTCCACAATGCTGTGCCTACAATCCAAATGTATCCCATAAACTAGGGCTGACAGCCAGTAAGACCCTGGCTTTGAAAAAACTTCATAAGGAAATGTGCAGAGCCCACCTCAGATCTTTCTATGGGGCAAGAAACCAGGAAATCAGCAATCAGCCAACAGATGGAAGTATTTTGGCTCAAACTACTATTAAGAGAGCATTTCTCACTTGTGGTCTTTTTTTGGCAACAGAACTGTTGCTATTATTATTTTTTATTGCTATGTAAAATTCTTATTACGGCTTTCAACTTGTTACCTTTCGTTATTTCTCTTGCATCACTGGATTGTGAAGGACTTAAAATTCAGTCATTTGGTACTCTGTTATAACCAAGTTTAACTGAACATTTCATGTCTCTCAAACAGAATAAAAAATCTGTTTGGGAGGAAAAAATCATAAAGACTTAGACAGTATTGAGAAAACTTACCTAGCTTTAAGGTCAGTTTTTAGGTCTGTATTTCTAAGATTAACATATTTTCCCAGCAGTTTACTAGATCTACTTAAATGAACCAAATAAAGACATGAGCAAGTCAGTTGATTAGGACTCCATGGATCACATTCAGGGAAATGGCATTTAAGTCCCTATTATTCTGCCAGGGTAGGCAAAGCATTAGAGTAATTCAATTAACACTCAGTTTTTCTGATTTGGGGTTTGCTTTGGCCAATTTCAATCCAAGTTCATGCTCCATTTTGTCCTGAAGTCCCTACCTCCCTGGCCTGAATTCAGAGATCAGCAGCAAAGAGGAGCAGTTTTAAGAAGTACTTTTTATTTTGGATGAGCAGCCTTGAGGTGGGGGTGGATTAACCTCCATAAAGCTCTTTTTTACACTGACATGTTCTGCATGCGACACTCAGAATGAGCATTGTGGTTATCACTATACAGTTGGCAAAGCTAAATAAAAAAAGGTGCTTGTTATAGTTCAGGAGAACAAGCTGTTGCAAAGTTATAAGACCACTCTAACATTTGAGTAACATACAGTACTAAGAAAGATCAGATTTAAGTGCTTCTCATTTATCTCAGTGGAGAAGCCAAAGTGAGACATATTTCTTCAACCTGAGGGAGAAAACTCTTGGGCTTCTCCCAAATGCTGCTTAGATATTCATTCAAAGCAAATGAAAAAGAAAATAAAGCCCAGAAAAGGCAGAGGTAATGGTGATGCATCATCACCTGACACTGAGAACTGCTTCCGCTCTCCTTTAGAAGAGCTGGGAGAAGCAGTAATTGCAGAAGTGAATGCTGACCACTGTTTCCCAGTAGCTCCTGGCTCATCAAGTTCATAGAGGGGGTTGTTAAAGTTCACACAGAGGTTCCCCAAGGGATGCATGTTTCTTTAAATTTTTAAGTAACAAGCCCATTTAGAAAAAGTTAACACCTGTGTAACTTTGCTTTGCCACACCTTAAGTAGGTCTAAGCTTTCTATATTAAAAATTACTTTGGAAGATTACACCTGGCAGCAAGGAATGGAAAGGAATGACGACAGTAAAACCAGACTAGGATGTGTTGGGAGGCACACCTATAGGTGTTCTGTACAACAGAACAAGAAACTCACAGGGTTAAGCACTATGTGGACACCACTGCAGCACAGCACAGGGCAGCCCCAGTGCAGTTCATATCTTCACATGGAAGGTTTGCAGCATTTTAAATGCTAGGTGGAATGGAATAAAGGTTTTAGAGGACATTTTCATTAATCAATGAGATTTTCAGCAAGGCAAAAGCAGGTTTTAGACTATCCAGAGCTCTGAAGTCCTACTAAAAATGCAATTTCTACCTCCTCCCCTGTAAAAATCTAACAGTTAAACTAGGCAAATTATTCCAATCTTGCAGAAGTTTTGTTCCTAATTGTTTTTGCCACTTCATTTTCCCTCAAAGTGCCTTTCTGCTGAATAAATAACAAATAATTTAAAGCTGATAAACATATAACACATGAGATAATATCTACAAGACACACTGAAGCTAACACACTCCCAGAATTAACAGGAGGCTAACTTTTATAGATTTTTGAGAATTTTACCAGGTGTTAATTGCTAAGCATTTCATGTTGAGACTTTAAGGAAGGAAGAGAAGGAAGTTACCAGACTTTGCCGGTGTAGGTGATCCAGGCGGAGAAAGGTTTATGCCAGGCGACAAGTAAAGATAATTTCTGTTCACTCCAGCATTGAAATCGAAGGGTGATTTGTAATCCTCATAAAGATCCATGCCAGACAGTTCAGTGCACGCAGCCATCCTCCTCTTCCAATGAAGCATTCATCTTTGCTCTCTGGGGCAACCCAGACAGCAGGATTCAGAAACCCTCCATTTCTCCACATGACACTCCCTGTGCCTCCTTGGAGAATTCAGCTTGCTACATATGATAGAGCTGTCTAGCAAGTGATTTCTTAGCCATCCTGTAGCTGCTGCTGTTTACATGGCACAAAGTTAAGTTCCTGTAAATTTATAACTGAGGCTGGACTTAAACAGACCGTTCCTTTAACAAACATTCACACTGCACCACTCATGGCTTCTGGAAGAGCCTTGGTCCTCTGCAGAACTGCATCAACTGTGTTCAATCGTTTAAATAAAAAAAGGTCAGCTGACTGCAGTTACACCAGGATATCCTTAATCTTCTAGGACACAAAAGGATTACCAGCCATAATCTATCCTATACACCATCTGTGTTGGACTTTTTCCTGATTAATGGAAAATTCTGTGTGCATAGCTATTTCTCCAGCTGCTTCCATCAGTGTAATAATCACTAGTGAGAACTCAGTCTCTGCTGCCCAGGTATCACACCACAGTGCAAGTTGAGGAGAGAGCAGCACTCCTCTCTGAAGGCTGGCCTGTAAACACCACCTAGGTTTATTGATGAATGTTCTAATGCGCATTATGACTTTTGCCCATGAGGCTGAACATATCTGGGCCTGAAGGGGTTTTGTTTGGGGGAGGGGGTTGTTAAATATTTATGAAGTACACTGTCCTATGTCCTTGGTGCTTCAACCAGCATCCTTTAGAGCAGCCAGTAACAGCAGTAACGCATCGCCTGAAATGTATTTATGTTTTGACACACACACCATAAAGAAAGATCAACTTATATAAGCCATCTGACTTCATGCCAGGCCTTTAAAGATTCAACTCCGGGAAGCAGAAATGCTTCTTACCTAAAAGAGGCACTCAGCACAGTTTTGCAGCACTTCACTACATTGTTTTATTTTTATTTCAAGGTCAGCTTCCTTCACTGAAAACACAAGGCTATTAGCAATGTAGATCACCTTTAGAGCTGAGCAACAATTTCCTCCTAAACCCCACACCTTCACCTGGGATCTTCACTGCAGCCTGTACACAGAGGAGCATCATCAAATGGAAGTTAATCTTTTCCTGCACAGTAAGGACAGACCTGATCAGGCATTATTCCAGAGCAGTGAAGAAACCTTGCAGCATTCCAAAATCAAGTCCAAGCATAGTAATCAGTGGGCATATGAGAAGAAAAGCACACCCCTTCTGGAATTTTAACTTCCCATTTCCACTGCAGTCTGTCAGTTGCCACAGGAACAGACCTTCCAGCTAATTAAAAAGCAGATCCTTTAGGCTAAAGACCTACATTCACTTCTGCAGGTGCAGAGTACCTGCAGGCTCATAACAATGAGAGTGCTGGAGCCTGAAATACAGACTATTTTCTAAACCCACTGAAAAGAAAAAAATAGAATGCCCCCCTGCATTTCTGACACGTGGCTGTGACATCTGCCAGAAATACTGCAAAGTTCATCTGGCAAAGGTCAAAGCTTTGGTCACAGATTGTAGTTAAAGCATCCAGAGGCTGCAGAGAACTGTAACACAGCTACAGTAATAATATACTCTATTAACCAAGTTTGTTAATGTGAACAGCTACAGATTGTGCTTCACAGCTTTCCCTTGTACAACTCAGCAGTCAGGGGCTGCCTTCTGTGTAAAAGGCTCAGGCAGTAGATGTGCTAACTGGGTTAGGCAAAATGACAAGTTATCAGATGTGGCACACAAAGAGCTAGGTGTTTTCTACCATCACCCTCCCAACAGAGAGAGAGAGAGAGAGAGAGAGAGAGAGAGAGAGAGAGAGAGAGAGAGTGAAGGGGAGGCTAAACCCTAGGACTTTTTCCAAACCCTAGATAATCATTCACTTTAACACTGGTCAGTGCTAGCTAGCTACAACTGCAAGTAGCTATTCTAGGAAAAAGAACCCCTTATGAAAATCTATTGATCCCTGCTAACAATCAAGAATACAATTTCCCAGGCATTTCCTGAAGCAAACATTACATTCTTGTTTTTACAGGAAATTCCCTACATTCAGATTTACCCACCATTCAAAAAAAATCTGGTACTCCTCCTATATCTTTGTAGTGCACAAGTTAGTTTCATGTCCCTAGAGACATCTGGATTGCCAGTCTCAACCACTGACCGGGACTGCCACCCCTACTGACAGAAATCTGTATGGGTCAAACTCTTCAACACTTCTTCAATGTAGTCACAGACACATACAGGATGTGGCCCACTGCTGGATCATACATTTGGCTTACAGGGAAGATTTGCTGAATTACAAATCTGAGCCTCCACCTGAGAGGCTGAATTCTGCTTTTGTTCCTCCTTATTCACAGCCTGAGCACAACCCTGGAAGGATAGATATTCCCAAGACAACAGATAGATATATACCCAAGACAATCTGTAGTTTTTAGAAATATTACAGATATATTACTGTTCCAAGGTCACTGCCAAGAGAGGGACACCATGCTCCTTACTTCAAGTTCCTCTCTTTGCTCAATTATAGTGGCCATACAGATGGGTTGCTACAGCATCAGCCTCCTTCTCTCTTACCTGCTGGAGTTTACAGGAGTGTTGCTCCTCACTTTTCTCAGCTACAAATCCTACCGGGAGAGGAAGGAAGCTGTTTTGCTGAACAAGCTTCTTCCTAATCACTTAGGGAAATTTGATGGTCTTCAAACTGAAGTACAAGTCAATCTCTCTGTAAAGAGAAAGGACTGCAGTCCACCCTTCCAAATCTACTGTAGGACAACTTCAAGGCTGTCATTCCTAATTCATCCACTTCAGAGAAGACAATCTCTAGTTTTAAGAGATCTCCTGCCAGCCATACCAATCATTTTATCAGCTTCTTCCCCAGAAGTTCCTTAGCACATCCAGGGAATCAGGGCAGAGGAAGACAGCACTCCCCCATACTGCCCAGAGCCAGTCTAAAGAAGATAGGTTCTGCTCACTGTGATGCATTTGGAGCAGGAATGAATCTCTCTCCAATGGATTTTCTAAATTCAAGTGATGGCCTAAGGAAACAAAGCAGGATGGGGATGACAAACAGCAGCTGCACAGAACCAAAAAGCAAGGTCTTTCTCTGCAGTATGAAGTTTTCTGACCAGTTTAGCAGCTCTTGACAGTCACAGCAATCAAGATTTCTGTACACTATGAAAACAGGCACATTATGAGGCCTTCTAAAGGGCCCTCCCACGACCAAAATATCCTGCTGGATGGGCTTCTTCTCCTTCACAATAATTCAGAGCACTTGCAGCTGGCTGGAGGTGGAACTGAGGCTATAGAGCAATACCCTAATAGATGGATGCTGCCTTCCCCGGGCAAGACACACACATTTCAGTGCTGAAGTTTAAGTTTAGGCTTCTGTTACATGGCTTAGAGTAATTAACCATTAATCCTCAAGTATCTCTGTTCTTTGCCCTGGACTGCAAATTCAGTTTCACTGTGTACCTTGGTTGTTACTGCTGATACCAGCTGCAAGGCAGTACCTGCAATCTTGAAGCCTAAGGAAGGAGCTGTTCCAGAGCCAACTAGCAGTGGTTTTTTGCTTACTATGCAAGAGATTAAAACCAAAGATTTTCCTGTTCCAGAACAAGCCTTCATTTGCCCTTAACACCTCAGGATTACTTAGAGGTTAGTACTTAAGTCATCTGTGGCATTTTAGAAGCTGGTGTCTGAGAGACAGCACAAAGGTAGATACCTTCTGTCAAGGGTGCTTGAACCAATCACTGACAAGTTCAAATGAATGTCACAAAGTGTCTGAGGAAGGCTTGGCAAGCCTCAGCAAAGCCTTACCATCACAATTCCTACCATTAACCATGTTGTAATCTCCTCTTAAGGTTACAGAGATGTAATCCCCTGTTAAGGTTACAGAGTGTACTTAAAGCTTTCCCAGGTAACTATTTAGCATTAACAGTCAGTACAGATTGTGCACCTCCTTATGAATCATAAGGAAGGGAATTCCCTCCACAGCTAGAAAAGTTGTTAAGTTTGAGCAAACACCGTTTACCAGATATTTACCTGCTTAATCTCAGGCATGGTTCTTTCTTCAGCTAGCAACTGCTACCCAGGTCTGCAGCTTCCACCTTAACCTAAGGCTCTAGCACCAATTTAAGCAACGCAATATAGTATTGAAGCTCTTCTACCTTGATGGAAGCTAAGCAAGGATAGGATGTTATGGAAGCCTTGTGGAGAAGCTGCTTTTCCCACATATAGGTCTAGCAGAACAATAGTTTATACATGGAAACTTTATATCCTTCTTTCCCTACAGAAGCAGAATGAAGTTTCCTGAGGAAGTATGAATGAGTACCACCTCTGGGATTTGAAGAAACTGAGCAATGTATTCAGTAGTGTTTAATACAGTTAAACTCAGGAAAGGCTACTACTCATGCCTCAGGATTGGAGGAATGCAGAAGCTACCCTAGGACATTATCTAAACAATATTTTGGACAAAATCTGCTCTGAGTTCTGCTGTTACACCGGCACCTTCACCACACTGAACACCCTGTGTTTGTGTCCTGATTATACCTGGAGCTGCCAAACTTGTGCACCACAGCTCATACTTTTGGCAAGGCTATCATGACTCCAGCACTTAATCAAACAAGCAGAAGAGAACAGGGGAAAATGATGGGAAGACTTTGTTGATAAAAAGGGGGAAGAGGTGCGAGAAGCACTTGCTCTGCAAGGGCATTGCAAAAAGATTCAGTCTCTTATTTCAACGTTGCCTGTGGAGATTCAATTGCCTTCTCAGCCTACACTTGGTTTGAATTTTAACTTCTGAAGTCTGCTAAGAGACAAGATTGATAAGAGGCCTTCCAGTAAGCATGTCTGGGGCAGACTTCCAGCCAGGTGGTCTTCCACCACCCCCATCTTTCCCAGGTAGATTCCAATCAGGCAGCAACAGTCCTCTCCCCACTCCAACAGAGTTTTATATGGCATAAGCCATTTTAAGAGCCATAAATCTACTTAAGCATCTTAAGCCAATCTAGATTCTGTAGCATCAATTTGATCTTAAAAGTCTTACCAGTTTACAGACAAGTAAAGCCTTTCAGCACCTGATCTGAGGCCTTAAAACTGCATTAAGAGAAAAAGATGCTGTGAAGCAAGAGGACAGAAGCCCAAAGACTAAACAAGCCTGACATTTGTACATTAGTGTTCCTATCACATTGTGCTCTCTCCCCTTCCTTTACCAGCAGACACTTCTTTCAGTCCCCCGAGATTTGTGCAGGACATGAATGGAGCTGCACAGCTACAGCAATTCCTGAACAGTACAAGCATAGGCTTCTGCAGCCCCGTTAATAATGGTCAGCAGAATGTGGCTGAAGGGGTTAAGTATCTACTGTCTTCTAGCAGGGTACAACTTAACACCATGATATTCATCTCAGTACTTCAGCCTCCCCCACAGGCTTTCTCTGGACAAGCTCTGCCTGATACAACTACATCATTCAGTACAGTTCTTTGTACAGAAATATCTTCTCCAGCACTTTCTTTAGCCTAAGTACTGCCTTCACTTACTCTTATTAAAACAAAAAAAAAAAAAAAAACCACCCAAAGAAAAAACTACCGCAACAATCACCACCTCTTTGAAGATGTATCTCCCTGCAACACAAACACTTGCAAATGTTACAGGCGGGATCACAGGGTTACCAGTGCTGCTCTTAAACCAAAGTCTCAGCCCACAGTATTTCAGACAGTTGACGCAGCTCTTGGCGAAGGCAGCAGTTCTCATCTCTCCTCTCAATCCAATTATAAACTCAGACTAATTTCCTGAGCTCTTGTGAGGGAGTGCATCCACGCTCCAGCATATCCTTCGACTAGACAAGCTGATACTACAGTAAACTACTTAACCCATTCATGTCAAACAAAATTCTCTATATTTGCACATATTCTCTACTACCTTGCAAGTGTTTCAGCATTTAGAAGATTTGGCAGAAATCCCAGATTTATGACAAAGTTGCGTGTCTCAAACAGTGCTCAAAGCTCACATTTGTCAGCTCCAACAGTAACAGGTAAAAAGTGTTCTGATCTATGGAAAAGGACCAGACCAAAGGACAGGGTACCACCCCAGAACCAGTGATCAGAGTTTGCACTGACTTTGGAGAAGTCAGATCAAAGCCTGCAGACACAGAGGAACATTTCCAAGTGAGATTAACAGAGTCAAAACACTATCAGGTAGATTTTAGAGGAATGCATTCAGTTATTTCACTTCAGCCACTTATTCCAGTTATGCTGCCATTCTCTATAGACTCTGATCCCTCAGGCAAGAGACTCACCCTGTCAAAACTGTAAAGAAACAGTGCTGAGCAAGATGATAGCTGGAAAAGATTAGGAACACTGCAGTGCAGAAATGGGATTGTCTCAAGCAAAGTTTCAGTATGTAACCTTGCAATTTAATTAAAAATTTTACTTGAGTGACTCTGGAGTGACTCCCAGCCTCCCTCAGAAGACAAGACTACTTTTCTACACTCTTACAGCAAACCTCCCTCTTTTAACACAGCACCCCAGAGCCTCCATTTCTGAAAAGCAGCTCCAGAAAAAGTCCACCATCCCCACTCTATGTTACCAGGTCCAGACATGAAATTGACACTGAGGCTTTAAGAACAAAGCAAATTCAATTACACATTAGGCTGAATTATATATTGTATATCTAAAATTAAAAATACCAAAAGAAGCACCCTCTGTAGTCTTAGCAGTACCTTAATAATACCAACAAAATCTTCGTTGCTTGTGGTACTCAGTAGCTCCCACCATATAATTACCAAGTTGATGCCTGGATTTGATGTAGCACAAAAATTCCATCATTTACTATCAAGGGCAGAAGTACAGAAGCAACCAAGCAGCACACAATTTGATGCAAGCAACAAGGGTTTAGGGTAAGTACTTCACAAAATCCATTCTTGAAGATATTCAAAAGCCATGTGGACATGATCATCAAGGTGGACATGGATATCAAGGACCAGTAGTCTTTTATATCTTTATAGATGACACAGATAGTGACATTAACTGCACATTCAGCAAGTTTGTAGATGATACAAAGCTGCACTGTGTAGGTGGCAGAACAGAAGGACAAGGTGCCATCCAGAAGGACCTGGAGAAGCTCAAGAAGTGGGGCCCATGAGAACATCATCAAGTTCAACAGGTCCAAGTGCAAGGTGCTGCACCTGAGTCAGGGCAATCCCAGATATAAGTACAGGCTGGGAGAAGTCCTTGAGAGCAGCCCTGCAGAGAAGGACTTGGGTGGATAAAAAGCTGGACATGAACCACTAGCATGTGCTTACAGCCCAGAGAGCCAACCACATCCTGGGCTGCACTGAAAGCAGAGTGACCAGAAGGTCAAAGGAGGTGATTCTCCACCTCTACATTGCCCTTGTGAGACGCCACGTAAAGCACAGCATCCAGCTCTGAAATTCTCAGCAAAGGGCATTGACCTGCTAGAGGTGATCCAGAGAAGGGTCACAAAGATGATCTCCCTACAAAAGATCCTACAAAGACAGGCTGAGGAAGGTGGGGCTGTTCAGCCTGAAGAGGACTCCAGGGAGGCCTCACTGCAGCCTTCCAGTATCTGAAGGGGACTTGTAAATGAGGAAGAACTTCTTACTTTGTAGGTAGATAGTGACAGGACAAGGGGGAACAGTGTCAAACTAAAAGAGGAGAAATTTACATTAGACATCAGTAAGAAATTATTTTCTCAGAGAGTGGTCAGGCACTGGAACAGGTTGCCCAGAAGTGGAAGATGCCCCATCCCTGGAAGTGTTCGAGGCCAGGTTAGATGGGCCCTGAGCAATCTGATCTAGTTAGTGGGTGGCATCCCTGCGCATGCCTGGGGGTTGAACTGATGAGCACTAAGGTCCCTTCCAACTCAGACTATTCTGTGATATGGTCCTGGTGGGCAACCAGCTCCAGGTGGCCCTGCCCTAACAGAGGGGTTGAACCTCCAGAGGTCCTTCCCACCTTAACCATCCTGTGATTAACACAATGGCTGTAATAAGTTACAGGCTGCTCCTCCAGATTCTCCAAGGATCTTCCAGGGACCTCTCCAGGAACACAAGGGGTCCTGGTGCCCTGCCTTAGGGCAGGTCTATGGCCCACCCTTCATCTTACAAATACCTGCCTGCTGACAGAATAAAGAAAATTGCATTTTCTCCCACACTTTCTAAACTGAGATATGGACAGAGACTTCAGGGAGACTTTTCACTTCTGCACATCTACCCAGTGTACAGGAGTACTATGACAGCTGACAAGCAAAGCAAAAGCATTTGCAGCAGAAGAGACTACACTGGTTTTTGTTACGAGGCTACAGGAAAAAGCTTACAGATTCTGAGGGGGAAAAAAGTCTCCTGTATTTTCATAAAAGGGACAGGCTTATACTTCGTTCACTAAATGAATGAGCAAGCAACTTTTTGGGCCTGACATGTGACTCCTGACAAAGAAGCAGCTCTTGGCAAGTAAAAAAGCCATCTACTTCCCCCTGAAACCCCTCCTCCAGGAGGGAAGTGAATGTATGTCTCTGCAGCAGGAAGAGTTCACTCTTGAACAGAAAGAAAAAGTTGCAGTAGACAAATAAACTACCCATGTCACTGAGCTAAAGCTGCCTTTCAGCAGGAGCCTCTCCTCCTTTTACCTTTTATCAATTGTACAGAACCCAAGGAAACTAGGCTCAAGCCTTTAAATTCCCTTCTCAGGCTCCTCAATTTATTTTTCCTCCACTCCAGTGCAGTTTCCTTTACTCCTCCAGTAACTCTCTCTACTGCATGCTCGCAGGTTCCCCTAGCCAAGTTCCTCAGCCCAGAAAAATGCTGATACAAAAGCTTCCAAACACATGTCAGTTCATCTAGAGATGTCAGCTTGCCCTTCAGAAGCACTGGGAGAGTCATTTCCACACACAGGACACAGTAATTTTTAGCACAACCACACAAATCTCCCCAGAATAGTCAGAGCACAGTAATCTCCATGTGAGCTTCCACAAAACATGCAGATATAACACCAAAAGGAGTGACATTTTCTAGAAGTACTGCTAATTTTACCACACACAAGTTACTGGCTGCATGGTTAAGGTGCACACCTACTGTAGCCTGGTACATTATTCTTCTATCTAGGATAAAGATCAGCTTTTTGCTTAGCAATAATGACAAACTACCACATTTTTTTTCCCTTCTCAGGACCTGACTAAGTAAGTTTACAATTTTGACTTGTACTGTCAAATAAGTGTAATTACAGAAAACCTAAAGTAGAATTTCTCAAGGGCAAGCAACTGCAAGTAGCAAGCTGTATAGAAATCCCATTAACATTTTTGCTGTTGGCTTATCTGAGAGCATATTATGAAATATCCGTGAAACTGTAAAACTCTGCCTAGTCAGCAGCAAAGCGCACTAGTGCGATAAATTCACAGACATATAGCCCCAGAAATGTTTCAGGTCATAAGAACCTGCTCCTGATCCCCCTTCTTCAACCAGTCAATTCACACCTTTAGACCAGGGTTTTGCTACAAACCCTTCAGAGAATCAGCCTGGTCATGAGGTACCTAAAAGCTGACAACAGACACTGAGCCTGTTACAGCTTTTCCAAGCAGATAAGCCCATAATGAAGACAAGCCCTTATTATTCATCTACATTTCTCACAGTTTGCAGAGTTTTTTGTTGCACCCTCCTAAACTTAAGGAAGTATGACCTAACAAAGCCGTGCTAATGGCACACCACCAGATTGCTGGTATAAAGTACTTGTGCAGCAGCTCACTATTACTGGGAATCTCTCACTTGAAAACCCAGAATAAATTGTGTTGTTTTCCCTGCAGTATCAAACAAGACACCTTACCTATTCCTTTACAGTCCAGCACTTTACCAGTTACCCATTCAACTGTGTAGTGCTTGAAGTGTCCTGTTCCAGGTGGAGTGTGGCTGCTGCTTGCCCATACTGCTAAATTCCACATCCGGCTGGGAGGCACCAATTCCTACAGTGCTTCCGAATGGATTTGGAGCAATAGCTATCACTACTTAAAGGACCTTGGACACATGCTGTCAGGCCTGCAAATTGGACAAACTCAGGATGTGGGCTTGAATACTTCTACACTGCTCTTAATCTCATTTAACAGATAAGAGGGAGAATCCTGCAACTGTGCATGCATTAATCAGCAGCAATTCACTAACAAACCAACTGCACTGCCCAGCTTTTTTTTCTAATATAATGCAGATAATGCATCTACCTTTAGATTATTATAACCACTGAAGCTGCCATTATATTAATAAGTACTCAGAGATTTTATCCGATTGATATGTCCTTGACTGACTTTTAATGCAGCTAGAGCTGAGTAAATCCTGTTAAGAGACATTTGCCCCTACTCCAAGTCACATTAGGACAGTAAATTCAATTAAACTGTTAGCCTAGAGAGATACTGCTGTCACATAAATCAACAGACAGTCATAAAACACTAATCACTCCAAAAGCTGAAGGTGGCAAAGATAAGGGTCAAGCAAGTTTGTCCAGTGATAATTCCACAAAAAGATATAAAGCTTTAAAGGACTCCCAGGTCCTAGAAGACATGAGCACACCTGCCTCCATCAGATCAGACCTTGGACATGAGATGCTACTTTTTGATGCTGGGTGGCATTACAGGCAACCTGTATTTCCTTTTTAACAACCTATACAGGTTCAGATCATTAAAGTACTCTCAAGATCTCCAAGCAACATTAATATATTTATGCACCATCTAGCTGTGCTCCAACCTATTCCACACAAAGGAAAGTTTTCCTAAATATCAGCATGTTTAGATAAGCATCCAGGCTCCTCCTCCTTTAAATTTCACAGCAAAATAAGTAGAATGAGTTTAACCATTTATTTTACCGAAATATATGATAGTGGACAAAACTGAAAAGACCTATTTAATTCACATAAAGTCAGGCAGGCAATTTCCTGATTCTAGTGCAGTTGATGTGAAGAAAACTGCAGGGACAAGTGCAGGTTTAAAGAACCAAAGTTTGAAGGATACTGAGCTTCAATTCTAAAAGTAGACAGGAAATGAAAGAAAGGAAGGGGAGGGGGTGACTGAGGTTTTTTTAGTCTTATGTGGGTTTGGTTGTTTGTGGGTTTTTTATGTTGGGATTTGTGGTTGGGGTTTTTTTTTTTTGGTAAAGAAAGCACACCTCCACTGATTTTAGTAACCAGCTGCTCCAGAACTGCACTGTTCCACAAGTTGCCTCTTCCCAGTATTTGACCTGGAACAGAACATCAATGCAAACTCCAAGAATAAAGCTTTACACTGTTCTGTGAAATCTAAGTTTAGCATCACTCCCTATTGCACAAGCTAATTCACTACACAACTCATTTCCCAATTATAAAAAACAAAAAATACATATATTCATAGCCATTCTGAGTGCTCATCATGCCCTAGTTTAATGGATCCATTGTGTTTAACAGATTAGTCTGGTAAACTTTTCAAGCTTTATGGTTAAGGGCTGCTCTAACCTGGTACCCAGGTTATTGTTACATCAGATTTGGCACATCACAGCTCGGCCATCAGCACAAAAACTACTCAGAATAACTCAGAGCTTAAACAGATATGAATAATGCAATCCACAATTTTTCATTCTGGTAAAAACTTGACCAGGATATTGAAGAGGTGGAAGTTGAAACACTGCCTTGCATACTGCTAGTCCTCAGTTGTCAATCCACAAGTGTGCCCTGTAGCAGGAACCTGTGATACAGCATTATTACTAAGAAGTCATCACATCCCTCAGAAATGCTGCTGGCACCACCTTGCATGAAGAGCAAACAAGGCCCCTCCAGTAATATCACCTTGGAACAGGAAGACTAGAGAAGTTATTTTACTTGGCACTTGCTCTATCCTTAATTCATCAGTTTTTCCTTCTAAAAATATTTAAAAGTCTTCTCAGCTCCTCTTGACAAAACACAGAGGTCTCGCTTTGACTTTTGTATCCCTCTTCTCCTATTTTCACTTTTTCAGAAGTTGCTTTTGAATAGGAAAATACTCTTCATTGGGGATGGGAGGGAAGTATGTTTCTGCGATTCACCAAGGTGAAGCTTGGTCTTGAATTGTGAACAAGAAACAGAAGCATACTAAAGACTTCATGTATCAGTGTGCTAACACAGAATCAAAGTCTGTACTTTCACTCCAGTAAAGCTCTCCCTTTTGCCATTTATCCCAAAAATACTTCCTCACCACAGAGGAAGTACTCAGCACGTCACTCTGCTGATTCTGTTGACACTGAAGTTGTTTTCCTTCTTATACAACTTCCAGAAATCTGTCATGCCAAAAAACCTGCACAGTGACAGGCACAGAAGCCAATCGAAACCACTCAGCTTCAAAGCAGCAACTCCAACAGGTTTCACTCGCTACCGTTCAGAAATATGCAGAAACTAATTCTCCCTGCTCACCGCTGCTCATGAACCATAGTACTCATGTTTATCTGCAATTCACACACAAAGCTAACAAAGCAGGATGCCACAAATGCCCTTTAAAGGTGGTTTAAATTTCCCAGTTAAAGATTTGGTCAGTATCTGTGTTTTACCATAGAATGGTTTGGGTTGGAAGGGAGCTCCAGTTCCCCTGCTAGGGACATCTTAAACTAGATCAGGTTGCTCAGAGCCCCGTCCAGTGTTTCCATTGGACCTTCCAAATGTCCAGTGGACCACCAAAAACCTCCAATGTTTTGAGGAATTAAGAATCCAGCACCTCTCTGGGCAACCTGTTCCAGTGTTTCACCACCCTCATCACAAAAAATTTCTCTATATCTAGTCTGAAGCTACCCTCCTTTAGTTTAAAACCACTACCCCTTGTCCTATCACAAGAGGTGCTGCTAAAAATTCTTTCGCCATCTTTCTTATAAGCCTCCTTTAAATACTGAAAGGCTGCAGCAATATTTCCCTGGAGCCTTCTTTTCTCCAGGCGGAACAAACTCATCTCTCTCAGCCTTTCCTCATATAATAGGTGTTCCACCCCTCCAATGATTTTTATGGCCCTCCTTTGAACCTGCTCCAACAGGTCCAAGTTTTTTCTGTTCTAGGGACCACAGAACTGGACACAATACTCCAGGTGGGATCCCATGAGATCCAAGAAGAGGGGCAGAATCACCTCCCTTGACCAGCTGGCCACTGCTGCTTTTGATAAGGCCCAGGAATATGTTATGGCTTTCTGGGCTGCAAGCACACACTGTTGACTCATGTCCAGCTTTTCATACACCAGCACCAGCCTAAGTCCCTCTCTGCAGCGCTGCTCCAATCCCTTCATTCCCCAGCCTGCACTGATACCACAGGTTGCCTTAAGCCAGAATCATTTACAGGAACAAATTACACACTTAAGAGTGTTAACAACTTGCATCTCAGAAGTTGGTGTTTTAAGCAATGCACCCAGAGGGGACCATTAGGCAGAAGGCTCATCTACCATTACAGCTGTGCTATGAGAGCACCAACCACTTTCCCTGCAGGATTGCTGGACTGTTAAAACCAACTCCTCAAAAACACATTTGAACCTGAAGGATCCCCATACATGCACCAGCAAAACCATTAAACTCCTGCTTCTTTACAGAAGTGCTCCAACCAACCAATCAGTGGGCAGTTTGCAGCCCAGCACACAGAGGTCATGTCCTGCAATATATGCAGCACCTCTCTGGCCCTTGTTACATGCCTGGTGAGCTGCTGGCTTTTTCCTCCTTTGATATTAAACAGAATTAAACAAGTTTATATTGAATGTCAGCACTGCTGGAAATGAATAATCAAGAATGTAATTGCAGTAGACTGATTTCTTTGGAAAAAGTCAATTGTTAGAGACACCACGGTCCAAAACAGAATTCTTCCCCCTACACTGATCAGAGATTCCTCCAGAAAAACAAAAGCAACTAAGTTGACTGAGATTAACCTGAAGGGCAGGAAAGTAAAATTTGTTTGCTTCTAAAAATCAAGACTATATTCAAAAAGAGCACTGCACTATTTTCAAATTCAGTCACTGCATTTCACTTTTCCCAAGAAGCATACTACCTGCTTAGTGTCCACACTTGTTCTGCTAGATCAAGTTTTAAGAAGTTTGATATACAAAGCTCAAGTAGCAGTTCACAAAGTACAGACAGGTGTCTCTGTTGTACCTCATCATTTACTAGAAGTGCACTAAGAAATTCAAATGTATTTTAGGAAGGTTAGTATTTAAGACTGATTGCTATAAACAGTTATTTAAATGGTAGCAGCAACTGTTTATTCCTTCATCAGAGTTTTCAGGCAAGGAAGTTTAGAGTGGGTATCTAAAACACATCTTTACTGCAGTTAAGGACTGCTTTATTGGAGAGAATAACAGTAATATTTCAGTCTTCCCCTCCTTCCAAATTACTGCACTTAAATCATGACAGTAGCAGCCAACTAGAAATGCAGTAGAGTTTTTAGCAGTTAAACTACAACTTCCATGACTCACAGGATCCCCCAAGAAGCTTGGGGCTGAGGTCCTCACACACTCTGAACCAGGAGCTGGTGGAAAGGTACTGTGCAGGGATCCAACCATGGCCTGAGCCCTGGAAGAAGTAGGGAGCCAGACCCACAATGTGCTCAGTCTTGTTCAACAAGAAGATCGGGGATGAACACTTGCTTGGCAAACAGCAGCACAGCACCAGTCTGCCATTTCAGACAACGGGAAGCTGGGGTTGTGACCTTCTTCAGATGTCCAGACAGTTCTCTTTGGGGTCCCCTGCAGGAACTTCTGTTCCCTGTTCCTTCAAGTCATGACATACTTGGGATACCAGAGCTGCACAGGGGCCCCTACATGGCATACTTGGGATACCAGAGCTGCACAGCACCTAGAGGGTCTGCCCAGGCAACAGACAAAAAGACCTGTCACAACTCAGAGCACAAGAAGGCAAAACATACCTGCCATGCAGGCACCAGAGCAGTCTTAAGAGAAAGACAAGAAGTCATTTCAGGTCTTTCCTTTTACTCAAGAACAAACTCCCTGTAAAAAAAAAAAATAGTTTCGGAACATAACACTTGCAAGTAGCTTGCTGAGGAGACGAAACAGAGCATGAATGGCTCTTTTAAGAGCTCATAGCTCAAAGCAAAGCAAATTGCAATAAAACAGCCTGTTTTCCTTCTGCCAAGACAGTGACATCTGGCAACAGGAAAGTCAATATTTAAATCAGGCTCCATTCCCACCCCATGCCTAGGCTGGTACTACTTCTGATGCTCCTCAGTGCTGAATGCACGTCAGCTGCTGAGCAAAGCCTCTTCAGGGACTGCCTGGCGCAGATTCTTTGGTGCTATGGAAACAGCCTGCACAGCGGCATGTGATCTGCTCTCGCACACGGAGGCCTGTGTGCGTGCAGGCACAGACCTAACCTCTGCCTGCAGTAATCAAAGCAGCCCTGAGCAGTCAGCAGGTTAAAAACAGTGATTGATCTGGGGGCTTTCTGCTCTGCCTTCACCCTGCTTTTCAAGACTCCTCAGATGTAGGCAAAACACTTTTGAGATGTGCTGAAGGGATTTCTCTTCTGCATAGCAGTACAGACACTAGAGGGAAAGGTGCACTCTAGCCAGTGGGAGCCGTGCCCATTTCATAACCCAGACCCTTCTTTTGAGTAGGAAGTACTGGTTCCTACTTAAAGGACAGCTTCTTTAAAGATGCTTATAGGCAAGTCCTTGTACAGCCCCATTCCTGGGAACCTGTGTGAGGAAAAGCAAGGGACATATCAGAACTCTGATGTACTCCTGCAGAGACTACAGGGTATCAGTAGATGCAAGTTCAATGAAATGGCCTTCTTTGAAGGCAACCTGTCCTGGCAGCAGCTGCAAATGTCCACCACTATGTTAATCCCAGGAACTGGGTTTCTGTAGAACACTGCAATGAACATCAGACAGAGATGACTCAAGCAGAAGCATAAGGGGAGTTTTTCAAATTTTGCTATCCTGATGAAATTAATCAAGACTTTCTAATGTCATGATGGTGATACACATTTAGGAGAGAACAAAGAGGCATGAGTAAGATCACTTCTTGCTCATCTTGGGACCCCTACTAGTAGTTTAGTTAAAATACTTTAGACAAAAAGTAAACAATGCAAAACAGACACAAGCAACATCCCTGATGCTCATAACAGAAATATACAGCTTTGCCAGGCTAAGAAGCAGTTAAAAAACATTACTTACAAAGCTTTGTTTTCAACCTTTTTGAGGTTTTTCTCATGAACCAATATTACTGCCATACATATAGTCCAATCCTAGCAAAGCACAGGAGGAGCACCTGTCTGAAAACACCAACTCCAGCCCAGGCTGCCTCCCTTGGCACATCTTTTCATCTCCGTCCGGGGGTTAGGGGGTTCTGATGAAGCACCACTTCCCTCTAGCTGCTAGACAAGGGAAAGCTAAACAGGAAAAAATACCTGTTCTTCTGCCGCTGCTTGCCTAACCCACCACCCCCAGCAAGCTGCAGGTGCTCCCCAGCCTCTTTGTTACTCCACAGAACAACACAGGCATTGCTAGTGACAGAACATAAGCTTTGAGCCAAGCTTGCAAGGCCCCAGGACTAGAGACTTGTCAGGCTTGCTCTGTTTCTACCCTTCCTAATTTGCCTGTGGGTTTGTTTTACTTGGTGTGTCTCAGAGGAGAGACAGAGAATGTGAGAATACAGGCATGGTACAAGTAAGGGAGCACAAGGCTGGCAATGGAGATCCTATGGCTGTAAAAAAGTCATCACTCACCAGTGGAGATGTGCAGTTGGACAAAACTATTTTAGAGATAACAGAGAACAAAGGAATAATATCTAGCATATATAAAAGGCACTTTATATAATAGATTTAGATGAAACACAGAGTTTGCAAAGCCATGAAAGAAACGGCAGATATGTAAAAAGCAAATGTAACAGAAGGATCCCAGTGGATCCTACAGTCAAGAAGAAACCACCACAAACCTAGTCCTCCCAGAAAAGGAGTCACAATATGACAACTTGCTCTAATACCCCTGCCACCACCAAAATGATACTAACAGCCTCAGAAGCCAGGGGAAGGACGAATAAACCACCAAGAAAAAGGTGCAGAAACTAAGTTTGTATGTTAGCTTTATTATTACTAAGACTTCATCTGCATTATAGTCTTTTTCTAAACTAATTATTGAATTAGACTGCTGAAATTTCAATCATACTAACAATAACTAGGTTTTCTTTCCATGTACACACACAAAGTGTGCTTCCTCTTTATCTATGAAGTTTTTAAGCACAATACACATTTGTTGTTCTGCTGGGAGGCTACAGGCAGGAGAGGGGCAGTTCAGAAGCCTGTCACTCCAAACCGCATGTGTCACAGCATGTACCTGAAGACCTCAGTTCTGCGGAAAAGGGAGCATTCCAGGCTTGGCCAAGGCTGCACTTGCTGGGCCACTCCACTGTCAGTCAGCATCCAAGGACACTTACTGCTCTGCTCTCACACTCTGGAATAGAGAAGTCAGCTTGCAAAACAGGAAAGCTGCCTCTTTCAGTGACAGTATTCACACCACAGCAGTAGTGCTGGTTGCTCTCCAGATAGCATCAATCCACCCCTTTCTGCTCAGGAGCAAGCAACAGCACAGTGAGCATTTTTCCACACACCAGCATTTGCTGGCAGCCAGTGCTGTGCTGCTCCCCCTACCCACCCAGGGACAAGTGGCTGCAGACTCCTGCAGCTGTACTTGTACTTGCACGAGCAGAAAATCCATACAGCCATCTACACCTCTGCCAGAAAGCAGTGTTTTCATAGCAGGGCAAGGATACTCCAGACCAGTATCCTGACTCATGGTATCATCCTGCCAAACAGCCAAAGCCAACACACAGCTATATATTCTTTCACTTCTGCTCCCTTAACTGGAGGCAGAGGAAAAGGAGTGAGATGAGTCAGAGGAAAAGACAGGAGTGACACTGAACCTTCAGGAGAGATCTAGATTAGAAAGTTTTGGGTAGCTGGTCTGTTACTGCAGCCCTTTTCAAAAGAGAAGGCTTGCAGTAGAAAGCCTGTCCTCCAATCCAAGGTTTTGAAGGTTCCCAATCACTCTGGCTAACACACCCAAATATGAGCAATTTTGAAGACACTCTCCACCTTTAACAGGAGAGAAAACTGTCCCTCTGGAGACTAAAATTGAAGTTGATACAGAGTGACTGTGTTGGCTGAACAAGAGCATTTCAATTTAGTGCTTAAGCTCACTTAATGCTTGCTTTCCCTTTCAGCCACCCTTTGTTTGACATTTTTCTGCTTACTCACTGCAGGATATTAAAAGAACAAGGGTAAACACCTCCCTTCCTCCATATAGGAAATCTCAAATTAGAAATGCCCATATGACAAAGACTTCAGTGGAGACAACAGTGGGGTCATCATTCTCCTACCTGGACCATCTTGTAAAAGTTCAAAAACCCCACACCCATCAGGTGTCTGCTGCACAGGGCTCACGAAATCACACTATTGCTCTCTCCTATTAAATTAAGAAGGAGGAGATTAGATTATTTTCTTTTGAAAACTGGTCAAGAAACATTGGCTTTCAAGAACACTCCCTGCACTGTATCTGCTGCCATGGAAACATCACTTTTTGAAGAGATATAGCACATATCCTCCTATACCTGCAGCAATGTCCAGCACCCTCAGGAATCAACAATCCACAAACAGCTCACTGATTTTACATGGCAAATCTAGTCCCTTGTTTTCCTGCAAGACTTCTCTATACTGGCTGAGGGACTTCCTGCCAATAAAAACTGCCAGGACATCTTGCTGTTAAAGGAGCAAACAGTTGTGAAGAAACGGGACAAAGTCTTCACAGCCTTTACAACACTCAGGTAGTCAAAGCAGATTTTGTGATGTCCTTACCCAGTAGGGTCAGTGCATGGCAGAAAGCATCAGAAGCCCCAACACCCACATCCTTCTGGGTCTATGCTGACATCTGGCTCACAAAGCAAAAGTTGTTAGTCAAAGGCTGCTGTATTCATCAGCTGTAGAAGACAAGGGGAAAAAATGTACATACAAGATAGACAGGAGCATGAACAGAGATATGAATGACTTAAAAATGAATAGAGATAACATTCCCAAGGCAGAGAAGTGCAGTATGTGGTTATTGACAGCCCCTGCAGATGGAAGGGGCTGTGCTCTGCAGCCTCCAAGTGCAATTCATAGCAGCTCAACAGCACTCATGCCCAGGCCAGGAGAGGTGTTAACATATGGCAGCCAACTTTCAGCCATGAAAACCAGCTGTTCCCACTTCAGCCACAAAACATCCAGATCAAGCAGAGCAAGGCACTTGTTCAGCCTCCACCAGCACTTTCTTAAACCAAAGCCAAGTTGGAGTGCTTTATTTTAGGCCAGAAATGTCAGCCTGAGCCTCCAAGGCCTCCCATTGCTTTGGTGGGCTTTCGCAGTGGGAGAAAGGGGGAACTCGTGGGCTGCTTCAAAGTGTAGGAAACTGGAATAAAAAGGAATTGCATCGGTTTCATGTTGGATTTTAAAAGCCCCGAGCAGTTACAGCTTGGCCTCATTGGAGGATCAAAGGATATAGATCCTTAGCTAAGCTTTCCCTGCACCAAAAGGGTGAGAGCAGACCTTACTCTGCCTGAGTGAAGGACTGTAATGCCTGTTGGCACAGCAGTCGTTGTAGGGAACAGGGAAAAAGATCCATGCATACCACAAGCAACAGATTCTTTCCACAGTTGGAGCACTGGGCTATTCTCCATACCCTACTGAAGTGGGTGTGAGTATGAATGAAGAGTTCGAGTTACCCTGCAATGCTCCAGAATTGCAGAAGGCAGGAACAGCTGACACTGCTCCAGCCTCCAGCTGCCCACCCAACAGCTGAGCATCAGCTGCTCCAGCATCCCTCCAACACAGCACACCGATCCCCCACATTTCTGTACCTCATTCATGCACTGGCTAAGAGAGGGGGACAGCAATGCCATCAAATAACTACGTAATGACACCTCATCACATCAGGACCCTCAGCCTGAGTCAGAACAGGGTTTTCCCTACCAATATAGTTTTTCTTGCAAAAGAAATTAAAGCCTGCTGCTGTTCAAGGGACCTACTCATGTAAGTCTTCTGATATTTCTGTCATCTTCCAGTCACCATAACAGACACTCAGCTCAGTGAAATCATTCTTTCTTTGCAGTGCCCACAACAGCTGTCCACTTGTATTTACTTACAAGTGTTTGATTTCACAATTGCACATTAAGTGAAAAAAAAAAATAATACCTACAGTACTGCAAGTACCTAGTGATAAGAAAACAAATAAAGCAGTAGGAAAAGGTACAGCTTTGTCCAATAGGACAACTGGGGAAACCTTGTCCTACTGCACAAAAAAGAATATTAAAGTCCATTCTGTCAGCCCCAAAAGTGCAAGGCAAGGCTCCAGGAAAAGAAAGGCTTAAATACTCTCTCAAGAAATCACATGTAGTCTTTTGGGACTCCTTTTAAGTACCACAAAATCTGGAAGATTTTGAAAGGCAATAGATTACATAAGTGAAGTGTTGCTGAAGCATAAGAGGAACCCCTGAACACAACATTGGAAATGGATCATTACCAGATACCTGTGCTGTGGTGCATGTATTTGTGAGACTGCTCAGTGGCACAGTCTCCTCATTCAGAACACTGCTTCCACTGTAGGGGCAGCTTTATCCTTATTTTTCCACTGTACCAGCACCAACAGTAACAGTGGCAAGCCAGAGAGAGATTCATTTTGCAAGCAGATTCAGGTGTGGTTGCGGTTTGGTTGTTTTGATTTCTTTTGGTGGGGGAGAGTAGGGAGGAAGAGGAGACAACAGCATCTTTGTGAAAGCACAACTGCAGTTATTAATCTATTCAGCGACTAAGTCCATACAGTGAATCAGATTTTTGTTGATGACAAGTTAAAGCAAAGCAACAGAATAAGGGAATTCTCATCTCAGGATAATATTATATCCATTTGGCTTGAGCTGACACTACTGCTTTGGTGCCTGTAATCACAGAACAAAAAACTCTGAGTGCTTGGAGACCTATTTCCAGAACTGTTGGAGTGCACTTAGAATCACATGGAGCCATCTAGCCAGTCCAAATACCCCTTGACTGAAAAAAAAGACATTTCAAGTGAAAAGTTTCTCAGTGATTCTGATGCTGCTGGTAGTAGGCTAGAAACAACATTTTAAGGACTGCTACCAAACCTGACTGCTAAAGAGAAAGGAGAGACTTAAACACGTTCTACACCCAGAGCATTAGCCTTGTCTAGTTTGGCTGCAGTCCTAACCATAACCTAGATTTTCTTCCTACTTCCTAATTAACACCTGAGAAAGCTGTCACCATAACAACAGAGCGCAACCTCTGACTCGCAATTTTAAACAAATTAATTCCTGTTTGGAAGAGGTAATCCAGAATGTTCATGCTGGCACCAGAGACAGGACCTGACGGCCTGGACTTTTACCATATATGTTGGCTTTAGTGAGTAATAACATGGTATCATTAAGCAGTTTCCAGTGCAAGCACTCTAGTTTGCCAAGAAAGGTGGTCTTTGAAGTCTAATTGGCAGGGTATTAGAAGCCTTTAATTAACTGGCACAAGCGTGTTAACTGGTCTAGATTTTCCCACTGTACCTGCAGATCTAAACCTTACCATGAAGAGAAAGCAGCATAATTACTCCAAAAAGAAGGCAGAGGAAGAAGGTGTTGCACCACATTTGCTCTGTAACAGTCCCTTACATCACACTAGGTACACTATTCTGATAAACATCCTGAGGTGTAATACCCTATTTGTACAAAGCACTTTGTAACAGAAATTAGTACAACAGCAAAACAAGCCTCTAGTCAGGACTGTCACTAAAGGTTTTTCAAAAGATCATGTTATTTTACTCTCCTTTCCAATCATTAGATGTTCAAGATGCTGCAGCTGCAATAAAGACCTCTGCCTTTTTTATAGGAGTGCCTTAAGAACTTTGAGACAGATACTGAAATCAGTTTTAATGCTCCTACAGTTGGAATTAAAATTCTGAAGCAACTGACAGTTATGCTATTATCTGGCACAATTCTGTTTGTAGGTACCCAAGAACAGGGTTTGGAGGCTGTTTCTTTCCTTTTTGGGAAAGTTTGTTGTGGTTTTTTGTTTGTTTGTTTTTTAATTTATACTTATACTGAAGATAGACACAGCACTTCAAAATGGTTGAAGGAACCTCCCTCAGGTGATTCAGCCCCTCACAAGATTACCTTCTGGTCAGGCAGAGATAGCCTGACCTTTTCTGTAAATACAAAGAAACTCAGAAGGCATTGTTAAATGTACAAGTGTACTACAGAATCCTCGAAACACTTAACTGAGAGCAAATCAAGGCTGGCACCTGCTCAGCTGGCAGAGCACAGAGCTTGACCATGGCAGAATAAGGAGTACATTCCCAGCAGCTCATGCACCTCCAACATCCCAGGCACCAGAAGTGCAGGCCTCCTGCCATCTCCAGCATGCCAGGCAGGAAAACCCTGAATGAAATCAGCCCAAGGGCGCAGACACCGAGCTGGGCCAAGCAGCCCTACCAAGTTACTGCAGGTAACTTAGTGACCCCAGCCTGCCCTACCTCGTCTAGAGGAGAGCAGCAGGCGTGTCGTTCAGTATCATTCCATAGAAAAGGCCCCAGATGATTTATGAATGGGTTGGAGAAACGTAATACACCTCTGTGGGATAAGCTTATACAGCAAGATAAAGTGCTTTGCTTTTATTCATGTCAGTTTTCATCAGGGCACCAACTATTATCTTGGGCAAGCAGTCCCAAGGTTTTTGGGTTTCAATAAACCATGAAGTTTTAGGAAGAGTGTTGCAGCCACGGCAGGCAGGACACCAGTGTTCCCAGGCAAAACGCACACCAGTTAAGCACCACAGAGCCACAGCGGCGCCAGCCCTGCTGCCGCTCAGCGGCGAGGCACAGCTGCCCAAAAAGAGCTGCCAGCTGCGGAGCAGCCCCGGGCTGGAGAGAATTAAAAGGGACCAAACCCTGCGCAGAGCGCTGGTCAATCTAAAGTTGCACACTCGTATAATGGAAGAGCTTTAGTTTTACTGCAGGGTGAAAGTAGAAAGTTTATTCTGCCCGCGAAGCGCCGCGGGAAGGCCGGGATGCGCTGCCCGTGCATCCGCGGCTGGGGGGGCCGGCAGCCGCCCCGTGCTCCGCCGCCCGGCCCCGGTTCCGCATTTCTCGAGCCGACGGCCGGCGCAGCCTTGCCCAGGCCGCGGGCAGCCCCTTCCGCCCCGGTCCCAGCGCAGCCCTGCAGGGCTGGGCTGGGCTGAGCAGGGCAGGTCCGGGCCGAGCAACGAAGGGCTGCGAGAGCCACCGCCGTCCCCGCCGCGCCAGCAGCCGCCTGGGGCGCAGCGGCAGCGCCCACCCCCCGCCCTACCTTGGTCCCTCGGGGGCTCCATGGCGGCCCCACGCCCGTCCCGGTGCCCGTCGCAGCTGCCACAGCCCAGCCCGACTCGGCTCGGCTCGACGCCCGCCCCCGCCTGGGTGGCAGCGGAGGCACCGCCCGTGCCCGCGGGGCGGGGCCGTGGCCGTCACTCAGCGGCGCGTCCCGCCCAGGTGAGCGAGCAACCCCCCGCCCCGCCCCGCACAGGTGAGCACAGCACGGTACACTGCCGTGAGCCTGCCCCTCGGTCAGACCGTCACCGGCTGTACCCTGGCTCCAGGGCAGCGCTTGGCTTTACAGTGCTGCTGCACCTCGGTTGCACCTCGGCTTCTGCTGGCTGACACCGCGTGGCACCGGCTCGGTGCGGAGAGGCACAACCAACCTGCCCGCAGCTGGTGACACGGGCAGGAGGAAGCTACGATCGAAGAGATCCAGTTCACAGAATCAGTTAGGTTGGATAAGATCTCTGAGTCACTGAGTCTAACCTATGACCAAACACCAGCTTGTCAACTAGACCATAGCGCTAAGTGCCAAATCCAATCTTTGCTTAAACACCTCCAGGGACAGGGATGCCACCGCCTCGCTGAGCAGCCCAATCAGTGAAAAAGTTCTTACTAATGTCCAATCTAAACCACCCTGAGCATAGCTTAAGACTGTGTCATCTTATCCTGCTGCTGATTGCCTGGCACAAGAGGCAGATTTCCACCTAGCCACAACCTCCTTTCAGGTGGTTGTAGAGAGTGATCAGATTACTCCTGAGCCTCTCTTTCTCTAGCCTTAACAGCCCCAGCTTCCTCAGCCATTCCTCACAAGACCTGTGCTCCTGACCCTTCACCAGTTCTGTCCTTCTCTGGACATGCCCCAGCACCTTTGTGCAGCTGTGGAATCTTCCTTCTGGTTGTATATAAAAATATACCCACTCACACAAATTGTGCTGCATTATGGAAATTAAACTGTGATTTTATTCTCTCTTTAGAGATTGCCCTGCAAGACTCACTAGCATTTATACCAGACAAGCTAATAGCCATGGCTGCCTTAAAGAGACTAAAGCAGCTGAAGAGAAAACCAACAACTGTTCTAGCTGCAGCCCTAGCTGCAATCACAGCTCTTTCTATTAAAATATCATTAAGTGCAGAGTTTTCATTATGCATTTTGACCAGCAGGCTGCCTTACCGAGAATATTAAGCTACCAAATAGATCTTTGCTTCACCCTTTTCAAATCCCTGGCCTTGACATCTATGGATTTGATTGTTTGAAAAGATCAATGTTTGTGCAGAATGAGCAGCAAGGCCTCCATGGCAGGGCTGTGTGAATAGCCAAATTGTCCCCAGCGTTCAGCATGCACAGTCACATGCTAAAGCAGAGCACAATAGAGAGTCATGAGGTGCCAAATCAGAATGTCCTTGCTTTGGATAATAAAAAGCGGCAGTAAATCCAGGTAGTTTTCGATCCACAAGGCAGCTGAGGAATGTGAGCTTTTGCTAGGGAAAAGGAAAGCATGTTTATATTCTAGGATATGCATAGTTGCAGCAGGAGGTTATTAGAGTGATGACATGAAAATAGGAAGTCAATCAGAATATACCCTGCATGTTTATATTTTTTTCCCAGATATATGACTCACCACAAATTCATCCCACATATCTCAGATATGTTTTATGGAGGTTTCAAAAAATAAATTCAAATAGATATTTGAGAGATTACATCTACTTCTATTAAAAAAAAAAAAAAAAAAAACCACCAGATTTTTTCCCCCACAGTACTCCACTTGAAGTCCTAAGCTTTCCCACTAACTAGCTGATATGTGATTATCTGTAATCGCAGTGGAAGAATATCTGTTGCAATAAAATTTGCCCTCCTTTGCAGGTACTTTCACTACCAGCAGGGCTGGCAGCCCTGAAATGCCTACAAAGAACCAACTTGCAGAGCAGTGAAGTTGTCAGCATCTCACTGCCTCTTGTAGGGGAAGGGACATTTCACTAGCATCATCCATAAAAGCAAGAGCTAGCCATGAGGAAAGGACTGCTTCCTGGAGAGCTGATTCAGTAACCTCTGGTAGTGGCACTCCCACCATCCCACCTCAGTCTGGGTAGAGTAGAGCACTGCTGATTCACTCACACCCACCCAGCTGAGGAACACCCTGTTCAATGCAAGTGCAGCCTGAATGCACAGTTTGCTGAACTCAGTGTCTAAGCTTAGAAATATCCCCTTCCCAGTCCTGCTGGATACTGTGCTGCTCAATTTCCCCAGCAGCTGTGGCCCTCTCAAAGTAGTAATGGGAGTACATGTGATACCAGATCCTAAGGCCCCAGCTGTCCTGCCTAGGAAAATTTTAGGTGCAAGATACACAGTCAAAACCCACCATCTCCAAATACAATGATTAACTGCCTTTTTACACAGTGCCCTGAGTAGCAAGGAGATGGAATTGTAACAAGCATCTATTACTCAAACTGAAGCCTGTTAAAAGTTGTATGAATGTTGTCTACAGGCTCCAATTATGATCACAGAACATAAACCCATGAACTGAGAAGAAAAGACTGCATCTGTCCTGAAGGTCCTGTTGTGTCTATGAAAAAGGCCAGAGGTGTAGGACAATGGGACTAGGGTTGTACCGAGCTCAGTGCCTGCGATTTCTGTTTTCTTCAATCAGTTATAACAAATAAAAACAAACACATGTATAGCAGCCTGGTCTAGTGGAAGGTGTCCTTGTCTACTTTAGTGGGGTTGGAACTAGATGATCTTTAAGGTCCCTTCTAACCCAAGCCATTTTAAGACTCGATAGAAGACATGCCTATTAGAACTTTGAACCACCTAAATACAGGACTTAAAAATACTTTGTCCTGAGTGGTATTGGGCCTGTCCTGTGCAAGGGATGTTTATTGCCAGGGAATATGAGTAGACCAACAAACACAGAAACACCTGACATTATGGCTGCATGTCACATTTCATTTCTCACTCACAGCACTGCACCCTTCCCAGTGTTCTGCCATACTGATAGCCTTGGTCTCCCGCTGTGGTGTCAGAGCCCAGTTTTAAAATACATTCCCCCTAGATCAACTGTTTGTGGAAAATAACTGGCAAGGCAGTCAGAAGTGAATAAAGGCCAAGGTGTCAAAGAATTAATACTGCTTAAGTGAATGTATATTGAAGAATATGCATTTAAGAGTAATTTATTTACATTTTGTTTCAAAATGCAGCAAAAGGGCACCTTTGGCTTGGCTTCTTTCAAAGCCTGGAATGATTTTATTAAGCAAAACCTCTCTTCAACTACCTCTTCTAGGCAGAGAATAAAGCCCTTAGCTCCCATAAACCTGTCCTAGGCTCAGGAGGAAGTACTCTGCCACGGGATCATGTGGCAGAACCTCCAATGTTCATGTTTAGGATCATGTTCAGAACCTCCAATGGAAATGGTTCCAATGCATATAAAAAAAGTTCACAGCACCAAAAGAGTGTGACATTCAATTTTAGTGAGTGAAGAACCTAGTTGCTCAGCTGTGTTCTGCTAAGGACATTTATAAATATTCATTGTGATGTAGCTAAGCACACTATTCTCTGGCTCACCTCATAGCCCCTTCCTCATAATCTCTGGCATGGGCATTCTCTTGCAAAGTAAAAATTCAAAACCCCTTTAGCAGAGGACACATCTACATTCTGAACCACAGTATAACAAGTAAATAAAAACTGTACTGAATATTTACCATATTAGTGGAAGGTGAATATCACTGCGATATTAGTGGAAGGAAGACAGACAAGCAAGCACACTCCCTCCCTCTACATTATTGCCTGATGCACCAAGCAGAACCCTGAAAGCACTTAACTGGATCAAAGTCCTGGCAGCCAAAGAGGGGCATACATTGGATCAGAAATGCTATGCAATATGTCCCTCCTGAGGAAGCATTTAAAGTCCCTAAATTTAGATCTGCCTATGCCAAATCAGCTGTATAATCAAAAAGAGACACTGAACAAGAAAGAGCTTTTTTAAGCTGGTATCATCTGACTCACAAGTCAAAGGGTTTATAGTTTTTATGATGTTTTTCTTGCTAAAACTCTTCTGTGGAAAATAAATTCTTCATACCTCTTAGTGTCTACAGGTCAAGATCACACCATGGTACCCACTGGGATAGATAAAAAGATGCCTGGTGGGATTCTAAAATCCCATAGGCTCTTGCCTCACCACAAGCAAAGTGAGCATGTTGCTAAAAATATCTGTGGGTTCCTTTCCACCTCTTTAAATGCCTGAGTGCCTACAAGTCAAAGGCCACTTTTGAAACCAATCCTGAACTGGTTAAATGCTGAACACTCTGCAGTTCTAGGCATTTGAGTGAGAACACACTGAGGCCAGGGCTGTTGGAGACGCCTCCAAAAGATCTTGAAGGTCTTCAACTGAGTAGACCACCACAGAGAAGCCTCCACGAGCATTGCACAGTGGTCAGCTGGCTGTGAGACTATTGGTTGTCCTGGGCCAAATCCCAAAATCCTCACAAGAACTAAACCCTCCATCAAAGGTCCAAGCTTCAAGTGCCTACGTGAGTTTTTCCTGTAACTAATCTGACTGGGTGCATGCAAAGGACTGTTAACTGGGAGTTTGCACTCCCTGCCTATAGCAGCTTTTGGCACCCACTGTGTACAGCTGCTAGCAGACGCAGGGTAAGAGGGCTTGGGGTGGAAAGTAAACATTTTAAATAAATAAATAAGTAAACAATTCTAATCCCGTGTTAAATCTGCTACAGGGGCACTAGAGGGAGGGCTAGAGCACCGCATGAGTTCAGAATTTGCCTCTCTTGGTTATTTCATTATTTTCCAACAAAGGAAGAGTACCTAGATGTTTATTTTAATTAAGTGCCCAAATCTCCAAACAGATCTTATTTTGCATGAGATGTATACAAGAAATTGAGCATAGATGTTCACACAGATGCATGAATGCTGTAAATGTATATTTAGGAACACTTAATATTTCTCTTCCCCTCTCTCCCCACCTCTGCTACTTTCACTTGTGAGCAGAAGAAATGTTTCTAACTTCTCGTTACCTATTTATCTTGTACCACAACTGTCTTTGATAGCATTTGCTCAATTATAGCTCCAGGAATGATGTGATGAAGTGTTCTCAAGCCTTCTAGCTGCTTCCAGTTATGACATAAATATATTGATTGGAGAGCACAGTCTTTTCACCACACGTCATCATCTACAGCAAGCTTTATTGCTGTAGTAAATATACTGCAGATAAAGCCTTAGCTAAACTAAATCCATGTCAATTAACTGCTGCTAATTAGTTAGTCACAATTATTCTATTTCAGAAAATAGATGGAATAGAACATTTTATCATTCTAAAATTGATAAAATTAAAACTGGGAATAAAATGAGGTCATGTCTTCAGTAACTCATTACTAAATTATTTTTAAGGCTGCAGTGTTGTACAGTTACTACATGATAATTAAGAACCAGAGGATCTAGGTTTAAATTGTAGTTAACTTTCAGTATGCTCTTGTGAGATGACTAAGTACTACCAGGGCCACTTTATTACTGGTAAACCAAAACATGAGTATTATTTAATCTTTTTTAGAAGCAGACAAAAAAAAAAAAAAAGAAAAGAAAAGCAGTACTGGGGCCAGAAGAAATATGTAGGAGTGCAATTACAAGGTTACAAGGGAGGAAAAAAGCAATGATCCAATTAACTAAAATTGCTGCAAATTGTTTATGTATTTTACAGGCAGAAGAAGACTAATGGGAAAGCCTGCTTGCTTACATAACAGATGCTGTAGGACTCCAGCCTTTTGAATTCCCTCAGACATTTTTTCCTTATCCATTTTACAAACAAGAAGTCAAGGCTCATAGTTCCTTGATAATGTAACATCTAGCCTGTTGAAGAGGCAAAATCTGTGTTTCAGGCTTCTAAGTATATAGCTGTTTTCATTGAAAAGGCATACCACTGAGCTAGAGAATGTAAAGTGAAAATAAGAGCAACAAATTAGGCTATAAACAGTGAGATTAAACTTTCATTCATCTCATTAATATTTTACTAGTAACACTGTCTACTCCATGCTGCCATTATCATAGTGAGTAGGCAGTTCCATCACAGTCTCAATTAGAAATGCTTCCAGTAAGAGTTGCACAAATCAGATATAACTCATATAACTTAGTCTTTCCTCCAGACTGTTGTGAAGCCAACTATGCTACATGTCTTAACATAGTTCTTACCTCATCTTATAAAGCTCACTTTAAAATTCCTTACAAAAATCATGCCTTGAAATTTCCCCAAGGAAGACAGACCATACTTCCAATTTCAGTCACAACAAAACAGATAAAGCAAGTCTCCTCCCTTCTTTTCCCATAACATATCTATTTGTTTAAAAGCAGCACAGAGTTCATCCAGTTTCTCAGAGAGCCTAAACTGCCACCAGAACTTTTCCAAAATGGGCGGCCACTTCCTTGCCCATCAGCAGCAAGGAGGCACCGAGGTGGTTCTGTGAAGTCAGACACCAGTCAGCCCCCAGACCAAGCAGGTTCCAGTTTTAGTTTCTTCCCTTCAAAGAGAAAATGACTGTACTCATTTCATTTGCAATACCCTGTATATTGTGTGTCTGAATTATACATTGCTGCATGTGCTAAATGCAAGCAGGAAGGCATTCTTGTTTGTCTGTGCATTCACTGAGGTTTGTGCTTGTAAGGGGTGATAAAGCCACACTGCAGGCTGATGGCAAGCAGTGCACTTGCAGTTACCTGCCCACTAACCCAAAGGAGAATTGATGCCTCTTAAAGAAGTACCCCGCCCTCCTACAGCACCAGCTGGGTCACATATAGATGTTTATGCCCTCATTCTAAATTTATATTTCTTAGCTCCTTCTTGACCTCAGGTTGTCCTCAGTTCATGCTTTGAGAATTTCAGTCTCAGTCCTCACTGCAGCAGCAGCAGCTCTCCAGATCAATATATAGACGTGAACTGGGTGAATGACTGTGAAGCTCCTGTGTCTGAGAAATTCCCCCTACTCTCCCAAAACTGTATTTTTTCATTTCACATTCTTCTTCCCATTTCTTCACTAAATAAATAGTCTGAGTTTCTCATATGAATCTGACTAACAGCTAGACTTGATTTCAGTACAGGTTCTGTTTCCTTTGGGGCAGCAGACGCTGTTGACTGTGCACTTGGCAAGACGGCTTTCCTTTGTTACTTTGGGGGAAAGTCATTCCAGGCACATGGATGTACCTACCCCACTGCAGGGCAGGACCCCACAAAGCAACCCAGAGTTTTGGTCACAGCCTTGTGCTGTTAAATCTCCTACAGGTGGGTCCATTGAGCTCCTGGCTCAAAGCAGGGACGTCCTACACATGACACTCACTTTGCGCTGCAGTAAGGGGTGTTACAAGGGCAAGGGCAAACTCCTAATCCATTCTGTAAAGCCCTGGGAGAATGCAAAACACAAGAGGGGGTCTGAGGAAACAGCTGATTGCCTGTTCTTCCTTCTGCTGAAAGTATTTGAATGTACTCCCTTTCACTCAAAACCAGAAATCAATGCATGACACCCCCCGTACACTCACAGACATCTCTAGGTGCTGTAGTTCAAAGGCATAAAAGAGGGTGTAAGTTCAAAAGTTGTAAGGCAGCATGTCCTGCAATTCACAGGTTCATGATAATTATTCATTTAATCGAGGTATTCAGAGGAGTTTTATGAGCAATATGTTGGTTTGCTGAAGGAAACAAGCATGTGAAGGGTTTTGTTGCTCAACTTGGAGCCAGACCCTGCTTTTCTGGGTGAAAAACTACTATTTGTGGCTGTTGTCTCAGAACACTGAACTCTCTATTTTTATTTTTGTTGTGAAAATGGTACATAATGATATCTTCAGTGTGCATTCAACTTAATGCATTATCTACTGCTGTCAACATAAAACAGCCTATGACAAGGCCCATAGTTTCTTTTGCAGTTCTTATATGATTTATCCTTAGGGTTAATAAAGTAAATCACTATGTGGCTCTGTGTCTCCAGCCAATTTGAGCATTAAGAAATATCACAGATAACACAGCTAATTCTCTTCTTCTGTGTACCAAGACACAGTCAGAGTCAACTCACTGGTGTGCAGTTTTCACTGTTATCAAAACATAAAATGAAAGGGGAGTTTAGCATGCACCCTGAAGAAGTTAAAGACATGTTGCACATTCTTTTTCCTTATTGAGTAAAGCAATAAAAAAGAGGCTTGTCTAATGGTGAAAAAGTAATTAACATTTGAAGATGTATCCTGCTCCTGCAAGGAGGCTTGATTTTGTGCAGAGTATTTCTGTCAAACTAGAGTCTCCAAGTGCCTTGCAGTATTAAATATGTTAGCTGAAGAACTAAATAATAAATAAGGGCAGGGGAAGACAGAGCTTTCAGAAAAGCTCTAAGTGGCCATTTCTTTCATATTTAAAGAGGATGTACACTACTTCCACTCAGCCCTGCCCACTGCCCCCCCTTCAAATAAGACCAAAGCAACAATCCTCTTAAATTAGCTGATGATAAGTACTCCACCTATTCATACGCTCCATCTCTGCACAAACATGCACACAATAAGAGAAGGTGTGGATGTTTAAGTCAGTTTCCTCATGGATGATTTCTTGCCTTAGCTGCATGAGTCTTCCAGCGACCCATTTCTGTGGCAGCTGCCACCTCACTGCCATTGCGCTGTCTCACTGTCCTCGGACAACATTTGGAAAGTGCCTGTAATTATTTATCAGGCCAGGGAAAATGCCAGCACCCCCATGTGATGTTTATGAGCTTCCCCCAGAGCACCTCCAGGCTCTGTGCAATGCATTTTTACAGGGGCTGGAGTTCAGAAGTCTGGTCTGCTGACAGTGAATTCCCTTCTTGCTTCTCCATGCATTGCATGCAGCTTCCCAGCCTGTAAGCCCCATGGATCCCTCAACCCCATCAGAACAGGATGGAGGGAGAGACCAGCAGACCAAAGAGCAAAAACAGCCCTTAAGAGAGCAGCTGGAGGAGGACATTCCTAGGAGGCATTGCCAGATACAAAAAAAGACAAAGCTCCAACAGCAGCCTTCCTTTTTAATGAAGCTTCTTACATGGCTTATCTTTATTTACCTTGTCTTTTCTTTTTTATAATCAACAGAAATATAAATACTAAAAGGATTGGGCAGGAATGTACCCTTTCACAGCCTTAATGAATGTGTGTGTGCTGGACATGTAAGCAGTGGTAAGTGACCAGACTCCAGCCTCCTTATTGCCACTATTGAAGACAAGATAAAGTGTCCAAAATAATGAAAATGGTTTTTTAAATGCCATTTGATATCTTTCTGGTTCTTTTAACTTTCTTTTCCCATCAAGAACCTTGAGGGAGCTTCATGTCCTCAGACTCACCTTTCTGCCTTCTGGGCAGTTCTAACAACACAGTGCTGTCCTCATCTAGGTCATGTGCAAACTGGAGTCAAAACAGCTTAGTTAATGCTACTTCATAAAGAAAAGAAGAGAAATGAAGGTGAATGCCATACATAATCAAGAACTGGGAGTCAGTGAAACTTGGGCAAAAAACACCAAATATTATGTTTATATCAAACTGCAAGACTTGTTCACTCCAAATCTGATGTCTTGTGCTTAGAAGTCATTTTCCAAACCCATTAGTTACTATTTTGCTATCACTCCTACAAGCTTATTCCTTTCAAAACAGTGCCAAATTCAAACAGAAATGCATTTTGTGGGCCCAGTCAATCACATTGCAACTTTAGTTGTGATGCTGCAATAAACAGAGACATATTTGTTTATTAACTTTTATTAGTACATATATATATATATATTCTTACACAAAGCTTTAGGTCACAAAGCTCTTATGAGGAGCAGCTGAGGAAGCTGAGGTTGTTTAGCCTGCAGAAAAGGAGGCTCTGAAAGGATCTTATCACTCCCTACTCTCACTGCAGAAAGGAGGTGGTAGTGAGTGTCTTCTCCCATGTAACAAGTGACAGGAGGAGAGGAACTGACCTCAAGATACATCTGGAGAGGTTTGGATTGGTCATTAGGAAAAATTTCTTCACTGAAAGGGTTATAAAGCATTGGAGCAGGCTGCCCAGGAAAGTGACTGATTCATTGTCCCTAAAGGTATGTAAAAGATGTGTAGATGTAACACTTGAGGACAGGGTTTAGTGGTGAACTTGGTGAGTTAGGTTAATGACTGGAGTGATGATCTTAAGGGTCTTTTCCAATCTAAATGATTCTGTGATCCTGTTCTATGGTTCTGTGGAGCTCCCTTGCTGTCCATCACCCTGTTGTGTCAATGCAGGTAGAAGGACCTGCTGTGCCAATCACTGCAGCTACTCCAGGCCAGCTCTGCAGTACCTAACTCTGGGATTATTAGTAATGTAGCTGTAGAGCAAGAAATTGAATTGCAGGTTGTCATCGAGCCATAGGGCAGCAGAAATACGGACTGCAAGTGAGCCCTGGCTTGCACAGCTACACATAATCAGATCCTGAACTAGTCGGGGCATACTCCACAAGACATGGCTTTAGTGGTGAGTCCAGTATGCAAAGAGGTCTTTGTTTGTGGTAGGGTACATGCTGCAATGGGAGTAGTCCAAATAATCTCGACAGGGTATATTACAATTGAATTCAAATGTGATAATCTCCAAAGAGTATATCACAATTGAGTTCAGAGCTGAGTTTATGATGCAGATCAATCTGACAACACTTGTTCACATGAAAAATGGAGTTAAAATAGCAGTTCTAAATACTTGTTTACATTTTGAGGTACCTGTCTGGAAGGTAATACCTCTCTCATATGGCTTGAGAATTCATGTGTTCTGTACCCAGGAACTCAGGAATGCCCACAAGCCAGGAGAGGTGGATTTGAGCTTCAGGGCCCCCATTCCCTTCTCTTAGAGCTGGTGTGGTATTCTTACAGCAAAGGCAACAGGAGAAACAGAGACCTTTTGCTTATATGACATTGCTTTGCTAGAACATCATGAGGATACTTACATGTGACATTCTGTGACAGCTGAATAATGCTTTTAATAAAAACATAACCCAGTCAGTGTCTTCAGCCTGCTGACTCTGCTTTTCATAACACTCTATCAATGTCAGGAAGATGTCAAAAGCTACAAATGGTGCTGAAGGGAAGTGCTAATGTCGTTCCTCGAGACTGTGATCTACATAATGGGAAAATATTAACATGAAGATATTAACACAAGATATTTCTTGTTCTAAAGGTGCAAGGGTTTTAACTCAGTTGAAGTGTTTAAAAAATGTGAACAGATTTTTCAACCAGCATGAATCAGTATAGTTGATATTGACTTCAGCTTAGACAAGCTGACTTCTACTGAGGATGCAATATAAATATTGACAAATCTGCTATTATTCATTGGAAATAATGAGCTGGGCAGAAACAGCTTCAGCATGTGGCCACACAAGGCAATTCAGTTTCACTTGGGTTTTGAATTGAAGGCAATTTTAGAGAATGTGGTTAAATTGTTCTCTGGAAAGCCCAAAACCAAGTCAGGGTACTGTGAGGAGCACAGTGCTGCTCCCTGGCAGCACAGCCAGCAAAGCTGAGCCCTCACCAACAAGGAGCTGGGGTGCTGAGAAGCCAGGACAGGATCGGCTCCAGGGCAGCAACAGGCATCAGACACGGATGGGTGCTCACCAAGCAAGTCTGTAGCAACAGGACATGTACAAGGGCAGGTCAGGAAGCTGATCTGGAGGAGCTGAGTCAGGGTCAGAATCACAACAGCACCATCCAGGGCACAGGCACCACTGCAGCACAGCAGCAGTGCAGCACAGGGGGGGCAGGGGTAAAACCTCAGCTAAAAACAGCTCCCAGGAGGGCAGGCCTGTGCTTCTGTGTGTCTTCACAACAGCCCTAATCAATGGAGCTTGGTTGACCTTGGATATAGCCAGCTATGCTTCAGAAGGGGATTTGCCCAGGGTCCTGGCAAGGAGGTTCCATTTTTCCATCCCTGTTTAGAAATAAAATTTTCTCCACTTTCTCCTACTTTCTTTGACAGATGTCAGTCAGAACTGCATCTCACTGGTATGAACTAAAATTTTCACAGGTCTTCAGCAGGCTAATTGTTGAGTGACTTCAAAATAAAAGAAAGCAAGTGTATTTTTATTTTAAGAATACATCTGGAGGTTTAGATAGAAGAAGAACTTCTTAACATACTGCTTGCTCTTTGCAGGGAATATGAAAACTGGGGGAAGTTATCCCCGTAAATAAAATAACCCATTTAGAGGAACTGGTCCATCCCTGGTGAAAAGTCACACAAAATACATGTTATTGCTACTAATGCTCCCAGTACTGAGCACATCTACCACTTTGGGGGGACCATGATGTAAATGTGGCTTTAATGTGTATTAAATGTCTATTCATGCCTATTAGGCTTCAAGTAGATGGGCAGCCTGGCAGCTTCCCTTGCCAGGATCAGCTCTGCACATCAGTTCTGGGTCTGGACCCAGCAGCACCAGACAAAGTGCACATGGGGCAAGCTCTCCTTCCTCATTCTTCTGTACAAATGCTGATGCCTCTGAAAAGAGAAAAAGTCTGATCAATGTGGTTGCATTCATTTTATTAATTTCATGTAATCTACAGACACAGGTATGTGTGGTGATAAGAAGCAATAATGGAGAAGGCAACGAGAACATGGAGAGTCAGAGAGGGGACATCTGGACCAATTACAATATTAAACATACAAACTTTTCAGTGCCTAAATATTGCTTAAATATTTGGAGGTGAGCAGTTGTATGTTGGAGATGGAGCATATGTTAGGTTTAAAGAAAGGGGAATTTAGAGAGTGTGCAGAATCAGACAGGGAAATCCTCACCCAGAGGTTAATTCTGATGTTTCATAGGGCTCCTCACTGGTGGAGTAACTCCCCAGTGTCTGCCTTGGGAAGAGGGACCTGCCTGCCTGCTTGTGGCAGCCAGCGATTCCCTGCTGAACCAGCAGGAATATGATATCACTTATCTGCTTCTGAGGATGGAAAGAGACATTTACAGGGACCAGATCCCACCAGACAGCAGCAGTGTTTGAAGCAACCACTGTCAGATAATTTGAACTTGAAATGACTGAATATCCAGGGTTCTTCTTTTCTAGACCCAGCAGTGGACATATTGCTTGTGATGGAATGGGAGATCACAAAGACAGGGACATTTTTCCTCACCTTCATTTAACAAATTGCAAAGATCTAACAACAGACCCTCAAACAAGCCATTTCTCAGCAGCAGCTGGTACAATATGAAGCCTGGATGCTGCTGATCAGTGTTCAGGACCTCCAGGGATCCTACATCTCTGTCAGTCAAGACCAGTATTTGGAACATGCTGGCTTTTTCCATGGGGCAGGAGGGAACTGCAAAGTTTTAGCTGTAAAGTAGTACAGCTCAGGAGTATTTCAGGAATAAATATTTGAAAAGTTACATTAAATGATGAATGCAAGAGCGTCCAATCATTCAGCTTTGAACCTTTACAGAGTTAGGCCTGTATTTCTATGTGCAATGCCTAAAAACCTGACTGTGTTTGTTTATTGATCTAGCAGTTTCCATTCCATTAATTGGTAAATTGCTGTGGGAAATGAGCAGCTTGAACTTTTCTGAACTCCCACATATTGGTTGCTCTAAGCAAGATTCAAGTATGACAAAGAGGCTTGTCACTGCTGCAATATCACAAACAGAATATATGAAGAAAAAAAAAAAACAAAAGTATGTGTGGGGGGAATTTTCACAATTAAGAAACCTTGAAATAGACTATTGGCCCTGAATTTGCCAGAATGGAGAATCAAATGGATTTAGTAAAAGGCAAATAATTCACAATAATATTGTCCCATGTTTCAATCTTCACCCAGAACAGATGTTTTTTCTTGCTCATAGCAGGAAATAATGGTCCTGAAGCGAGAAAGAAGGGAGAGAGGAAAGCAAAGCTCTTATAGGTAAAGCTGAAGTAGATGCTGCTCTGACTTGCAGGTTTATACTTCTCTCCAAAACTCTCAGAGCTAATCTGGCTAAGAGTTCACTTTGACTAACTCATGAGGAATCCCAAAGAAACCAGCTCTTGATTAAATTCAGGAGGATAATCTCATGCTTTGAACTTGACCTATTCTATTCTGGGTGTCCTGCATTCCTTACTCTGGGTTACAGGAAGATAAAGTTGCTTCTTCAAGCTCTTGGAAAGAGGATTGACATGGGATGAAGGCAAATCTCATGGAAAGGCTCCAGGGACCAAATGTCAGGCCACCAGCTCTTCAGTTGAAGAGAGCTAAAAGAAGAGGGCATCCTTGGCAAATGACTACTAAGGAGTAACAATTCATTCAAGCCACTGAAATGATTCCTGACTGCAGGAATCCCTCTCTTTACTTGACCTGAATACACATGTATTCCTTCTTTGAATATTTTATGCTGTTCTGGCTTGTAGCATGCATTCCACTACTGTGCCCTGGTTTGAATGTTGTTTTTCTATGTCATTTGGAACAGTCTAAGAAGGAAAAGATAAGAAAAATGGTTTTAAAGGAAAGAAAAATTAGCAAAATGGGCATTTCCATCCCTAGTATCTGGGGCAACAGATGGGGTGGTGAAAAATATGCCTGTAGGGCAAAATTCTGCTCCGATCACTCTTGTGCCCACCAGAGACAGTTCTAATTTAAAGCACTGAGGATCATGCACTATGGAGCTACACTTTGTTAATTTATTATCCCTCACCTTCATCTGGTGCATAAATCATGACGAGAGGCAAGTATGTAGCAACAGTTGTATATTGCTCTGTCCAAGCAAGCAAGCAGAATTAGATCATCAGGAGGTTCAAATATGAAAGAATTTTACATGCTGGTTTTAAAAGCTCCCACAATTTCTATGTTAAAATATCACATCGACCCACTAGCAGTCTTTCAGATAAAAGGTAGGAACAAAATTGAGAGAGAGGAAGTTTGATAAATAAACTATTTTAAGTATCTATTCTCTAAGAATTTATCAGGATGAGATAAAGGAAGTGGTTCAGAATTTTTGACCAGCCACTTTGTAAGTGATAACACTGAGTCAAAAAGAAAAAGCATGTTTTATTTGATTGGTTTTGGTTTGGTGCTGCATTTAGGCAATGTGAATTACCCTTGAGTTGTTCCCTATTTAGTTTCTGTCTGTGAGGATTCATACTTTTCATGTCTTGAGCAGGAATTTGCTTTACCCCTGATTTCAAGCAAGGTATATTTACAGACACTGCAAACTGGCCCAGAGATCACGTGAGGATCTCAGAAAAGTGTGCAAAACCTGTTCTTCTAGATGCCTGCTCACAGATACCGGATCTGTGGGATGACAAGGCAATGTGTAAATAAGTTACTGGGTCTTCAGACAGAATTGTACTGTAAGAAAACACTGCCTTGCTCTGGGAACTGTTCCTGGATGTTTCCTGCAATATGTGAGGAATCAAAAGAAAACACTGAGAGCAGCAGAATCATCTTTATGCAGGTACAAGATAAAAGTGCAGAATTTTTTTCAGTTTGTGCAGGGTGTAGGCCGTGTTCACCTGGAGGAGTGAGGATCAGCTACCCACATGGTGCCCAGGGTGGACAAACTACCATGCATGTTTAAAAGGCTTTCCTCCTCCTTTGGGGAAGATGAAAACAGGAACTCCTGCAACACAGTGTGCACAAAGGAAGTATTTCACAGAGGTACCAATCAATAAATGATGAATTGCTCTGAGCAGATCTCAGCCATAGCAACTGTGCTCATCTGATGGGAAGGCTTTGGTTCACATCAGTGAAAGCAGCAGGGAAAGGGCATGGGAGCCATGCAGAAAGGCTGGGGGGAGGCACGTAAGAGAGAGCAAAACAAGTAGAGAATGGGAGATGTTCAAGAATGTTTGCCAGTGATGATGACAATTATGGTGATGATGATAATAATAACAACTAATAATGGGAAAGGTAAAAGGACCTGCTTACACATAAGGCTTACTAACTGTTCGAGGGCAGGGGTGATAGTGAGTAGAGAGCAGTATAAATTGTCAAATGTACCTAAACAATGTGGTTTATTTCTGGGCTTTGGGGACCACTGGTATAATGCATACAAAACCATTTGTCTTAGTCAATGCTCTAGAAATCCCAGGGTTTGAAAAATCACTTCTTCACTACTAAAATCTCAGCCCATTACCACTAATTTAATCATCTGCTTGTGTGTAGCTGATGCACATTCTTTTATATCCCCATAATGACTTCCTAACTATTCATCTTCAGTTGGTGGGCAGGCAATAAACACCTCTTCACAGGTCGCTGACTGATTTAACTAGGTTCTAGGTTAAAAAATTACGAGATTGCACTGCCAGTAAATCTTCACCCTGCAGTCCCTTGTGCAGATGTTTGGAGCAAGAGTAGCATCCAGTGGTCAAAATGTTAATTACATTATATTGAGGGCACTGCATGCTGGAAGCATTTCAACAGCTCCAGCTTTCTTGCAGCAAAAAAGCAGGTGAGCAGAAGCCTCGAAAACTCAGAGTCATGCTCACATTGCACAGAGGAAACCTATGCAGAGTAACACATCTGTCCCTCTACAAGGTTGGTGTGTGTTTTTCCTGCTCATGCCAAATGAAATCTGACCTTTAAGTTTGTAAATTCTGAGGGATGGATGGATGGATGGATGGATGGATGGATGGATGGATGGATGGATGGATGGATGGATGGATGGATGGATGGATGGATGGATGTTGCTGCACATGGATACCATGCACCAGATCATGTTCTAAGGAAAGAAGGAGGAAGGTGAGTGGGAGGGAAGGTACTGTGACCTTGGTCTGGTGTCTGTAGAATGAAGCCTTGAGCACAGGACCCTGCAGAGCAGCTGTGCTTGCAGTGCTGTGACTTGTCCTTGGCTCAAGGACCTCAGGCGCCATGCACAGCTGAAAGCAGCAGACCTCTGTCCTGGAAATAGGATGCCAGCACTGCCAGGGGGAATAGGGGGAGTTTGACTCATAATCAAGGGAGATAGGAGAGGGGATGTCCTTAGGGGAGGGCAGCCTCACCTGTTTATTGGTGAGGGCACGTGGTTGGAGCTGCAGAGGTGGAATCCGCCTTCCTCCTCCACAAACTCTCTGTATCTTCATCTGGCCTGGGGAGTGAGAAACAGGGCCAAAAGGTGAGTCACACACTGAGAGGACAAGCCTTGCTTGTGCTTTGGGGACTACAAGAAAAAAGTGACCTCAGATAAAGGCTCTGCATGTGCTCAAGGACATGGAATTTCTTGTCAGTCAGGAGGAGAGGTTTCATTAATCGTGCTGCAAGTGAGGGAGCTGCCAGGTGTTCAAGGGGGAGCACTGGGTTCAGTCCTCCTGCAGGTACCAGCCAGAGAACAGGGAGCATACTATCCAAAAGGAAAACAAGGCTGTTGGGGACTACTAGACCAGGATGTCAGAAATTTAGCAAGTGATAACTTAGGTTAGACATCTAAGGCTAATTTCTCCCCTGAAATAAGTAATAAAAAATTGAAAATAAATTAATAAATAACAAATAAATAAGAAGCTGGTTTTAGAAGGTCCACCATTCATGTCCTTGTGCCATGTCAGCATCACAGATGAAGGATCCCAGGAGCAAACCTGGATGCAGCTTTATAGGTGTGCACAGAGCTCTGCCTTTCCTGGACAAAGTGCTCTGGTCTCTTCAGCACCAAGAGACTTGTTTTGCTGCATTTCTGTGGCCTTTCAGTGCACCATTACTCTGTGACCTTGAGGCAGTAAAACTTGTCTGGGGCAGTTAATGATTCTCCCTGCTCCCAGGCAAACATTAGCCAGGGCAGAGGAGAACCAGCTGTGAGGGCTGCCTCACTTTCTCTTCCTTCCTCCTTTACTTAGAGCAGAAATGTTGCAGCTCTAATGCAGAACCACACTTGCCCAAGTGGAGAGAGGAATTCTCCTTCACTGTCTTTTCTGCTGTGTGTGTCACCCCACAAAAATACTGTGAAAAGGTCAGATACTGAGGCACACACAGGGAGAGTTCACCCCAAGGGCAGGAATGTTACCTAATTCCAGGCTGCCTTGCGTGCCTGAGTGGATGTGTTTTCACAATTATTTCCTTAAGTTCACATTATCTGACATGAAATGGAGCATCCCATTGGAAAAACCTTTTACAGAAGAGCTTCTCACTGTTTTCCTAGGAATCATTGAGGATTTTCCATCATATATGTGCTTGGTGCAATGATGTCTCTGTGTTATGCTGTGTTCTGCATCCTGAAGGATTGCTCAGCAAGTCTTGTTGGAGTACATGGCAGAGACAGCTTCACATGATTTTATGGGACAAATTGAAGGGTTCTCCTCTCCCCACCCCACCTGACTGCTCAGGTAGGCTGTGACAGTTTCATGCTACCAGCAGATGGCTGTGGGCATGGCAGCTGTACAAGCTGTGATGGTGTTAGGGCACTAAATTCCACTGCTTGTGCCTCAAGATCTCTCAGGTATTTTCTCCAAGGAAGAGCGAATGTCATAGAGCAGGTAGATGTTGAGTGCAGGGTCATGTGAGCCTCCAGCATGAGGGCTTGTCTTCACACTGTGGGAGCCCAAAGCACTATAACCTCTTCTGTCTGATGCATGGTCACTAAACCAGCCTTCCTGCACTTATCCTGAGATAAGAGTAAAACATCCATTCCTGCAGAAAGCAATGAAACCTTCTACTGCCTCACAGAGCAAAACTTGTTTAACTCTCCTCTCCAAAGACAAGACTGAAAGTGCCTGGGAAGATGAGCTGTACACAGCATGTGTTAAGAATATTAAGAAAACAGACCAGCGTCTGTTTTGGGTCATAATTTGCACCGCATCCTGGGCAGCACATAGGAAAGCAAAAGAGAGAACTGTGCCTGGGTAGGACATGAAGACTCAATGAATTTCCAGAGGTTTCCCTCCTGAAAACCTGACCATGTGGGACACATTAAACGGGGTGCATACACCTCATTGCTGCACCACATTTGATTTTGTTAGGAACTATAAGTGCAGCCTGTTGTGCTTTTGGTGGCCTGTGAATACTAAGTGCTGGGGTACAAGGCCAAGGAAGGTTCATAATCCATACAAAGGGTGTCCTGAAAATGCTTTGTGAATTCTCCATCAGAAACACAAAGGGCTCATGGAAATACTCCTACACATAAACAGAATGCAATTAAAGTATCCCTAAAGTACATGTAAAATACAAAAAAGCAAACAGCAGTAAATATGATAGCATGTACACTGTGGAGATGTTTAAATTACTGAATAAAAAGGATTTACACTGAGACCATGTAAATTTGGGAGAGGGCTCACAGTCACAGTGGGCACATTTTCTCTTTGAGGCTGCACTGAGATCTGTTGTGCCAGGAGCAGCATGGCTCTGAGGGATAACAAGAGTCAGCTCATTCCAGATTGCAGTTTCAGTGGTAACAGTGCTAAAAATCTGATCACATCCCATTCTGGAAAGCCATGTCCCAAGGACACTGCACACAGATGTAAGACCCTAGAGGCAGTGATTCCTTTTCAGATATTCCTCTCAGGTTTCACGGTATGCTGATACAGGAAAGCAGCCTGGCATGAGGATCTGGTATCTAATGGGCTGCATATTGGCTGCAGGCTGCTTTGCATTTTATTGATTCTTGGCAGAGGCTGTACTTGTTCTTGGCTAGAGAACTAGAAGTCTAATTAGCAGCATAAGCAAGGCAGGTCTCAGGGATCATCTGGGTGAGAGCTGCTTGCAAAGATAGGCAATGGGGTGCTGGGTGCTTGTGCTCTGCCAGCCTTCTTGCCTGCCAGACACCACACTCTGAGCCAGCACAGGAAGTGCACCTGTGAACCACCATCAGAACCTGGCAGGTGCAATGCCAGTGCTCCTCACCCTGCAGCCTCCTGCCAGCCTGCTCAGCCAGGGGCAGCACAGGCATCTCTACCCACCTAGCAAAAAGGAAGACCTGACTGGCGAGAATGAGAGCACCTTGCTACAGCCCTCTCTGAATCTGAAATACATTCATCTCCGTTGGGGGCATGATCAGATTCCTCATCCAGTTATCAGTCCTGTTTTGCAAGCAGTTGCAGAGTCAGAGGGGTTTGTGGCTTTGCTTTGCAATGTGCTTGTTCCTTGTACTTTGCTTGTTACCAGAGTAAGAGCAGCAGTAAATGTAATGTTACAGAGAAAGGCCCCACGATCAAGTCTCTTAGCACAATAATATTTTCATAGAAAGCAAAATAAGGTTCTAAGATTTGTGAAGCTAATAAACTAACCCAGGCTTTCTACACTGATTTCCTACAGTAATTCCCAGCAGAGCCAAACATCACAACCCACAGCTCTTTGTCTGTAAACACATTCCAAGGCCATTTGACTAGAATGAGGTGTGGACATGCAGGCTGATTTGTTTAGTGCTTCCCAGCTGGCCCCTCCTCCTTTCTGTCCTTGAGCTTCTTCTCAGCTGTGTCTGAGATAAAGTGTGGTTTCTTTATCCAGCAGGAGTCCCGCTGCAGGGAAGCAAGGAGTGGTTTTATCTTACAATCCCTGCCAGCCCTTTCTCCAGACTCGTCTTAGGCACCTGCAGATGTAACCACAGTAACCTGGGACTGCACAGTGATGCAGGAAAACACCTGTAGTTGAACCAAATACTGCAGTTTACTGGTGTAATACAAGTGTTTTGACTTTCTCCAACGTAAAATTATTCCCAAACCGAAGAGCAATAAAATCTCTTGTCAGGTCTTCAATTCCACTTATGTCAGGACACAGTTTGAACCTACCTCTGCCACTGAAATGCAGAATTCTTTGGTTCAAACAAAGCAGGTTTAAAGGTAAGCCCCGAGGCCTGCAGGTGGGGCAGTAGAACCATTGCATAATCAGACCTTCCTAATACCTTCAAATTCCTGCATATCCTACATACAGCTGGAAAACGGAGCCCCCCACCCATACTGGAGAGCAGCTGCAGTTTGGTAAGAAATATGGTCAACTAATACTAAAGAAAGAAGAGACAGAGGATAAACACTAGCTGCTAATAATAAAAATACTGTCCTGATATAGATACTTTATCTAAAAAACTTAAAAGTAACATTTTATTTCTCCAAAGTTTGAATTTGTCCCTAAAGTAGTCCTGGGAATGCAGTGAGAAAGTTCTGTGGCTGCATGTGATTCAAAACAAAGTGTAGTTGTTCAAAAGCTTTGAACCAGCCCAGGATTTATAATACTTGCAAAGCTGGTTCAACTAGACTGGCAGAAGGTCAAGGTCCTGCTTTTAGAACTCAAATCTGAATGTTACCCTGCACAAAGATGTTCTTCCTTCAAGAAAGACTCTGTGGTGCAGGCTAAGGCTGTTGCTTTTGCTTTTACAGGGAGACAGTTTGTGTGTTCTGCTAAATGTACCTGGGAGGATTTCATCCCCTTCCATTTTCCAGGTCATCTGTCCCTCAGGGAAAAGAAATTAAAGGGGCAGGGGACTTAATGGCAGAGGCTGATAAAATCATCGTTGATGCAGAAAATAAAAGCAGATAATAACTTTCTCTTAGAACACAAAAAATCACAAGGCATGAAACAAAATAGCTAAAGCAGTGGAAAGTACTTCTTAACACCCTACACCACTGAGCTGTAAAGCTCCTTGTCACAGGACACCAGGAGTCTGGAAAGCTGTTATAAGTTGAGAGACCAATTGGACAAAAAAGGAAGAAAAAGCCATCAAATACTGTTTAATATTAATCACCCCTTCTATCTAGGGTGGTCCCAAGCTGCAAATGGCTGTAGACCAGGAAAATACTTTATGTAATGTCTCATTTTTATCCCTGGGTTTTTATTCTACCTTCTGCACCTGCTGTTGTTCAGTGTTTTGCCTCATGTAAAGAAGGGATTGAAATGAGGATCAAAAGATCAAACCTTTAAAATTATAGAGTTGCAGAGCTTGAGCACAAGCATCCTCAACAGTAGCTGTCTCTCTCTCAGTGAGCAGCAAATACCCCCCTGCACTGGCCACTGTTATCAGTTTCCCTTTCTAGGATATCCAGCTCTAAAAACATTAAATGCCCCGTTCTCATCTCATTCCACCCAAAAAAAGGGAAAAGCTGAATCATGGCAATGCATAGTAGATGACAAACACCGGGAAATCTTTTATTTCCTTTCTCTTTTTTATTTTCTAATTGACTGGAATATCCTAATTTCCTGAAATATGCAGCTATGTCTACCAAAAATTTTAAATCCTTTAATTGTGGTTTGGGCTTTTTTAGAAGAGAGAATAAAGACCAATGCTAATTGTCTGCACTCTTCCCCACCCCCCAGCTCTCCCTTGTTGCTGTGTTCATGGAGATCAGGAGTTGGGAAGGAAGGAAAGGAAGGATGGCATGTTCTCCACAGTCATTCACAGCCTGGGAGCCTCCCCACCGTGGGGGTGCCACCTGTGCAGAGAACATTCCCCAGCTCATCCCCTTGGCTAGGGCAGAGGTTGGAGCTGGCAGAAAAGCAGACCAAAGGGCAGTTTTCCTAGCTATTGGAGCACTTTTATTCTATCTCTATTTTTATATCCCCTCATGTTCCTACAGAGATGGAACACAACCCCACCACAACCTCTCTTTCTCAGGGACCTGCTCCCCAGCATGGCTCTGGCAGTGCTCAAGCAGGATGCAGCTCAAGGCTGAATTTGGCTCAGGATCTATTTTTGTCCCTGTTCCATTTCAAAAATGTAATCTGTTAAATTAAATCAAACATTTTCTCCTGAATAAACAAACCACAACATACTTTCCTTTTCTTCCAAACATACACTTTAATTACGAAAGAAGAGGACTTGGCAACTCCAGCTAAAGATGGCCCCCTGAGCAAACAAACAAGCAAGTAAATAAAAGAGCTCCTCAGAATGCTATCTTTATAGAAAAGACTACTTTTTAACCTAATTTTGAAATTAGGTTTATGTATAAAGTACCAAAATAGCAGAGAAGAGAATAATGAATATTCTGAGGTTAGCAGTACCACACTCGAAAATTGAAATTTATAACTAAAATGCAGCAGGGGAGGAACTTCAAAGGTTTTGACAAGGCCATAGTCTTTGAAATACCACCAGATCAATAGCTGCATGAGAAGAACACCAGAGTTGTTTAAAAAGGCTGGGATTTTTCCAGGTTCACTCTTTGATTGGTTTCCGTTTTTTGTTCATTTTTAGTTTGGAGCAGGGTGTGTGTGTGTGTGTGTGTGTGTGTGTGTGTGTGTGTGTGTGTGTGTGTGGTTGTTGGGTTTTTTCAAGAAATCCCAGATGTAGTTGTAGATATTTTTTGCTTTAAGTAATTCTTACAAGTCAATGAGACTTGCTTTGCATTTTTGAAATTCTATAGAAAGTGTTCCCATGACAAGTGTTTTCTCTAAAGCTTCCAGGAATTATTTGGTTGTAAGGAATTTAAAACTTTTCTTTATGATATTTTAAAGAATAGAAATTTCCTTCATATTTGAGAGAGTCTGAAAATGTGAAGTCTCAGCCACTAGAGTTAAAAATTTTGAATAATGACACACTATCTCATTCTGTTCCTCAAAATGCATGTACTGATTTTCAGAGCAATGAGGTTTGGGTTTTAACCATATTTTATTTGAATTTAAAATTAAGTTATTTGCAAATTCTATTTGAAAATTACTTTACACTTTTCCAACAGAGGAATCTAGTAAAAATAATAAAAATTAGAACAATGTTTGAAGGAAATTAGAACAAAATAATGAAGGAAAACTTACCATATAAATGTTTGTTGCAGAGCCTATGATATAACTCTCCAATATGTGTTCCTAAGCACTGAATTATTTTCAAAGGTAATAGAAATTCAGTTGTTCTGCCATTGTAGGGAACTACATTTTCCTTCTTTAGAGAACAATATTCTCAGCTTTTTAATCAGACTGTGTTTGGAAAGACTTTTAGCACTTAAACTCAATCCTGGACACTACCAACTCAGCCAGGCTCAGTCCCTTCTGGAAAAATAAACCAAATCATCACTGCTTCCAGCTGCCACCATTTCCCCAAGATACTTCCTGGGGGAAAAGTCTTAAAATTGTGGCAGTGGGTTCCAGTTAAGTTGTTTTTTGTTAATTGTTCAAATTAAATTCTTTATGTTTATAGGTAAGACTTTTTGTTTTGTAAAATAGGTAAAAGCAACCAAAGAGATGCTGATGCACTCCTGATAACAGGTGAAGTAGTAGAGGAGGAGAAAAAGGAAATTATTTTGGGATGTTCCAAAATGCTAGAGCAGAATTGGTACAGCAAACCACAAGGTGAACCAAAACATAAGACAAGCTAGTTTAAAGCTTGAAACAGTGCTTTAAAATGCTGGTGTCTGTGTGAAAGAGAAACAAGGAGGAAACAGCAGAGAAACTTTTTGAAATACTTCCAATAAAGGTGATTCTCTAATTTTGTCTGCTAGAGATAAGGAAATATTTAATGACCTAATTAACCCACCCCTGCCATGAAAACCAGCCCACTGCTAAATTTCCACAGCCGCCTGTGAAGCATTCCCAAGGTCCCAGGGGTGGTGGCAGCGGGGCTGGGGAGCCCTGGGACCCTGTCCAGCCCTGCCAGGCCAGGCAGGGGCAGGCAGCCAGAGCCAGCACGGGAGACAGGGCAGGGAAGAGGAGTGAAAGTCCTGCAAGGAGGGAGGGCAGCAGGGAGAAAGGAGAAGGAAATGCAGTAAATCCAAATGCATAAATAAATGCCATGGGTGGATTTATTCACATGGGGGTAGTGCAGGCAGCACACTGCAGCTGATGGGGCTGCAGCTCCTTGTTTACCCTTCCTCTCGCCTTAGGCTGACAGGATGCGTTTGCTTTTATTGCAGCACTGGAAATAACTGCAAGAATAAGCAGCCTGGTGCTTCAGAATAATCCCTCTCTCCCCCAAATATTGTCCCTGTTATAATTCCACAGTAACGGGGGAAAGGGAAGGGAAAGGGAAGGGGAAGGGGAAGGGGAAGGGGAAGGGGAAGGGGAAGGGGAAGGGGAAGGGGAAGGGGAAGGGGAAGTGGTAAGGGGAAGGGGAAGGGGACAGGGAAGGGGAAGGGGAAGGTCCAGTGGATGCCAGCTGGACCCACTGTCCCCAGGTCAGATGGGGAGGAACTACCTGCTGACCTGTCATGTACTCGTCAGGACTGGAAAAAAGAAGTGAAAAATTTCAAGTGGAACAGCAAAATAGTTTTAAAATCCCAGAGAAGATGAAAGTAAAAAAGCATCAAAGCCCTTGAGGGCATTCACAGGCTGCCTGACCCTGTCAGCCACACTGGGCTTCCCAACCTGCCAGGGGCCAGGACCCCACATCAGCCCCCAGGCTGTCAGCTGCTGCCCCAGCAGCCCTCCAGCCCCCCCAGCCCTGCCCTCCTTGGCCCTGGGTCCCACTGAGCCATGCCCATGTCCCAGCCTGTCCCCAGGGATGTGTCCCAGCGTGTGGCTCCTGGCTGGGGTGCTGGGATGGGCCCAGCCCAGTGAGTGGTGGATTACAAGGTTACCCAGTGAGGGTGACTGCTTTCACAATTTTCCTCTGATGTGAGGAAATCTGCCATCCCAGCTGCACTGAGGAGACCCAGACAAAGAAGGGCTATGGGCAAGTCCCTCAGGACAGTGTGAAATTCAAGGGCTGAGCCCCTGTCTTGCTTCTTCCTCCTGCCTCCACTGTTTTCCTTTCTCTCTGAACCCCTTGTCCCTTGGATCATATCTGTCCTCTGGTGAAAACAAAGCTAAAAGGTCTGTCCCTTCTGGATCTGTTTTTTCTTCATGGAAACAGAATTGCACTTCAGCTACAGCAATGGAGCCCTAGAGGTTTTTTACTCATTTCCTCCTTATGTATCCTATAGGAATGTTCATTCTTATCATTAACCATCCTGAAGGCCATGCCAAAGAAGGCTTTAATTTTTTTTTTTTTTTTGCAACTTGGAAAAAATGATATGTGATATTGTTCCAATAGAACTGCTAGTAAGAACTTCAGATGATCCATTCTAGCTGCCTGCTTACAGGCTTCTTAAGAACAAAATGAAGATACATAATGATGGTTGTCACCCTAGGAATAACTGGGCTCTCCTCTCCTTATTCTCAGCTGACTGTAAATACATTCAGCTGTAGCAGGATCATGTTTCCTCCTTGGACACTACATCCCATTTATCCATCAAAGTTAAGCCAGCAGAGCATTCTGCTGAGAGATTTGGGAGATTCCATACTGCAGTCTGACAGAGGGTGAAAGAGCAGGGATATCCAAGAGAGCACAAACACCTTCCCAGAAGAGTGACTGGGCACCTCAGAAGAGGCTGCTAAAGGAATGTTAGAAGAATGCTGCTCTGTTCTATCTCTTCTTCCTTGTTTGAATTGTTCCCCTTTTTCATCAGCAGAATCTCTACTCCAAATATTTTTCTTCTTAACAACACCCTTTCCATGGGCATATTTTACCCCAAAACCACAGTATGCTGTCTTTGACAGCAAGAGCCCTTAATTTCTCCAGGCAGGATTAGGAAAGATGCAGTTTAAATTATCAAAAGTGCTATTTCATTAGTACAGTTAATACTGCTTTCCATATTCAGATACACTACAAGATAACTTTCATTATCCCTTTAAGTAAACACAGCTTTCACAGATGCAAGCATGTAAACAAATTTGTGTCAGTTCTTGTTTTACACTCTCAGCCATGGCTGTGCTGACACAGTGCTGCTGATCATTTCATGTCACATTTAGCATGGCCTTGCTGCTCCATCCCATTAATGATTTTTTTGAATTTCCTGTTTCCCAGGAGAATGCAGAGCCTGACTCTCTAGCCTGCCCTGCAGTGTAAAGTGAAGTTCCCATGCTCATGTGCTCTAAAAGCAAACTTCTGCAATATTTAAAGTGAAGGTCTCAGGGAGCAGCCCGCAGCCTCCTCACCAGCTGTGATTACTCCCTGAAGCAGATCACATCCTGCACAATTACAGAGATGATACCACTGAAGACCACACCTGCTGAGCACAAAGGAGCCTCAGTTAAGAATGAACAAGCAATGGAAAGGTGGGGGGTGTCTTTTATGACATTCAGAGCTGGAGGGAATGTGCACAATTCTGCCAGAGGGCTTCCAGCTGTACCTTTAGGACCAACTTAAATGCTTTCTCTTTGTGGATCTATAGGCACTATACCATTTCCCTTTGGTACTCAAGCTCTAAAAAGCCCAAATAACTCTACAGCAAACTGCAGGGTGTAGTGGAGACATGGCCTTCATCAGTGCCTGCTGCCCAGCTCCCTCAGCAGCTTGGTAGCATGTGGTTTCCCACTGTAGCTGATGTCTCAACTCAGCTAAAGCTCCACCATGCTCTGTCTTAGGCAGCTTTGTCAGTTTCATGCTCTCGAGCACGTTTCAATCTGCTTTTCCCTTCCCGTTTCACTGTGCTCCTTTTCAAAGTGGTGCATGTGGACAGAGAAGCCTTGAAAAGGATGAACCCAGAGCAGCAGGTTCCCTGCAGAAATCAGAGGCAAAGGCTAAAGAAAAGGTAATCTATACCTTATACACAGTGTATTCATAGTTCAGAAAGGCTGTTTTTGAAGTGGCAGGTAGTTTAAAAGTTGACCTGCTCAGCCACTGGACTTCCAAGCATCAAGAGATGTAGTTGAATTTGAGCTGTACTTGCTATGAGAACTTCTCCACCACTTCTGATTTTCTGAAGCTGGATAAATCCTCTCAGAACTCTGTGCTTGCAGGGGCTTTTGGCTTTGCACAATGATTTAACTGTATTTGCCCCTGTAAGTTTTGTCTTCTGTTTGTTTGTGCAATATTTTAATGGCTTTGACTTTGTGGCTTTCAGGCATCTAAAGTGCTACAGCAGATGGGAACAATAACATTTTCATTAAAAGGCATTGCCAATCTGGGTTTTAATTCACACTTTTCCAGGTGCTGATCTGTGGTCCAGTGACTGAAATGTATGTCTAAAGCATTTTCTTTTATTTTTTTTCTTGGGCAAAGCCAAGAAGACAAATCCTACACTTTCTTGTTGTGTCTGTCCGTGGCCTGTGAAAGCCCCCATACAACCACAATAATGTCCCTTTAGGAACATAGCTCCTGGGTAAGGGCATACTAAGGGCCCACCAGTGTGCCTGCTTCCTAAAGGATGTGAGCACTCAAGCTTTGAAATCTTCCTCTTTGCTTGCAGAGCAACAAGCCATGCAGTATCACTGATATAAAACTCCCCAGCCTAAGTCCTGAAGCCTGCAAAGACATTGTACTGAAGGGAAGAGCTGCAAAAATTGGATGAGCAAGTTGTGCTTCATCTCTTTGGGCTTAACCTGGGTACCAGTAGAATTTTTTTTTTTTTTAAGCTGCTAGTTAATACTCTCACACAAGCAGATAACTTGGAAAATTTTTCTCAGGTGATAGTAAATAATGTTTTGCATTTATTGATTGTTTATTTAGCATTTTTTTGGCCAACACCTGTTTTAGAGGGACTCATCTTTTTAGCACAGGTTAACATTTCATAAGTAGAGAAGTGCAGAGATTCCCCTGTAAAATTCTACCTAAAAGAAACCAGTTCAAAATTATTCAACTGAAGGCAATAGCAGGTCTGAGACTAAAACTAAAGTAACAACTGGAAATAAATTAATCAGCATGGTCAGCATATTCTTCAGCATTTTTGTGCCAGTAACACAGCTGTAGTAAACCTGGCCCTGGCATTCATCAGTGTTCTTGTTGCTTTGTCCCCTATTCCGTGGCAGTATCTGCTAGTAATGCATTAACAAAAAATCACCTTCCCAAGGCATGGAAACACTTTTTTTAGCTCCTGACGTTATAAAGGTAACTTGAATCAATAGAGCTGGCCACTCACTGCGAGATCGGAAATGCTGTGGGAGGTAATTGCTCCACAGCAAATGACTTCACATAATTTGATAGTTGCTAGGTCTCATGCATTATTCTTGCCGTTAATCCATTGTGATTTATTATCCATTTCTACTCCATTTATCATCACTTTACTGTTCAAGGTTTTTCCTGATCTTTGCCTCTCAGAGCCCAGTCTCACATTTCACTGCTGGCAGTTCAAATCAAGAATAAAATAGATTAAACACTTGAAATGCTATGCCCAACAAATACCTTCCACTTGTACTGTGTCTGGAGGGTGTCCTGGGCAGTGCAGTCTTTCCATTTTTCATTTTTTGCGGTAAGTCAAAAAGAGTATGCCAATAGAACTCCCCTTTTTGGAGTAAATTATTAGATTTCACTCCCCTTCCAAATCTAGCTACAAATACACAGCACTGTGCCTTTTCATTGTGCAGCTGACATTTATTGAGCGTGTCGTGGAATGTTTTGAAAATATACAGTTATCCATTACTTGTGTTTTCTGTGCTTCTGAGGGTTGTCAGACTCAACCCATTTGGACAGTAGATAAAGACAGTGCTGGCTGATCTGCATTCCCTTCCACTCTGTTTCAACATTTCCTTTCTGTTAATATTTCTCTAGCATTACTCTGCTAGAGGGAGGCTGGACCAGATGACCCACTGTGGTCCCTTCCCAACTTATCCATTATGTGATTCTGTGATCCCCAAGTGAGAGATGTGGGTGAGAGCCCTCAGGTGAGGAGTGGGAAGAGTGGCCAGAGTTCCCTGCAGATTTTCCAGAGCTGTAAGTGGGCTCTATGCATACCCATGGGGAGCAGGCAGGACAGCCTCCAAATGCCTCTTTGCTTGGAGTCTGTCCAGAATTCTAGCACAATATTTTCACAATTTTCAGTGCTGCATGTGAAATAAGACTTTGTCAAAACAGGGAGAGGAGAGAGAGCTTCTCTGTGCCAAGATAGCAAGGATCAGCAGCAGAACCTGGAATAAAGTTCTTTGTTTGCCCCAACACCTACAGTGCTTGTGTTGGATTGTTTTATGGGCAGTAAGGCAGGGGGTGCAGGTGACAGCTCAGGGCTAAGTAACTCTGATGAGGCTCCTCCTGTTTGCCTCTAAATAAAACTGAAATATTTGGAGCTGAGCTGCATGAAGGCTAAGGACAGAAGGAGGCAGCATTTCCACCAGGTTGGACTAAATGACTCTCAAAGCTGTAAGATTATGCTCTTCATCACTACCAAAGCACAAGCAGGATTCCAGCCTATGAGTGACTTGAGTAGTGAGGATCATTTACTGTCCTGGATGGTCGTAGGATAGTTGGACTCTCTCTAGGTTCCTCAGTCAATGGATTACCTGTAAAGTTACAGGAGGAGAAGGCATCTTCTCTCTTGGTCCTGCAGCATGACAGGAGCTTGTCAGACCGATGCTTCACTCCCTTTCTGGTGAACACAGTTCTCCTTGTGCTATTCACGGGCTCCTGGCCTGTGTTTAGAAATCCAAGGCCATTAAAGATGCCCAGGAAGACAGGTAACACTGGGGGTGTTTGTTTTGACAGAAATTCTTTCTGCCAAAATGAGACCTTTGTTTCAGCCAAGAGTTCAACAGAAGGCTTGCCAGTGCTTTGCAAGCTTGACATTTTTTGTGGCTTAAGCCCATTTTACATGGTAGTAATACATCATCAGGAAAGTACTGAGCTTTTTTGCTTGACCTTCTGTAGTTCCTGTTCCCATTTTTAGAAGCCACTTCAAATGTTGCTGTTGGTCATGTTCCATTTATATTCAATCTGTTCCTCATGTCACTGTTGTCACTCACAGTGCTAACTATGGAACTGAGAATATTTGCTTTCAATGAAAGTGCATTTTCAGTCTCCTTACCTCTCATTTATTAATTGGAATTTCAGCATTACTTACAACACACAGGGGTTTTTTTGGGGGTCTTTACTCATTATATGGTATATGCAAGTTGCAACCTACTGCTCAAAAAGGGATTTTCTATAATGAAGCCAATAATAATTTGTGACCTCTATGGAATTGGGGTAAAGCTCTTTCTGATAAAACTATGATGTAATAATCACCAACAATGATGCAGATGTCCCTATGGTTTTGCTTTCTATCCCTTTTTTGAAGCAAATGGTGTCACAGCCAGGATGGGCAGATTTCCTCTCTCCTTCTCCTTTCATTCCTAAGCCAGTGATGTGAAGCTGATGGAAGAACTCTTTATCTAGGCCTGCCTGGCAAGAGCTGGTATTGTCACCATTTCTTGTCTGCAGGCTTGGTACAGATGCCCATTTTCCTGAGGGATGAAGGTCTAAGGTGACAGCTTCATTGCTCAGAGACCTCCAACTGACAGGCAAGTCTGTCTCTAGAGACAGCATTTTGTATCCTCTGCTACAGTCATTCTTTGCCATAAATGTACTATTAAGCAGGGTGTTAAAAATGGGTTTCATTTATGTTAAAAACAGGAGACTCATTGCTGCACACACCAGAGGTCTTCATGGAGCATCAAACACTATCACTGTCCTTGTGGACACACCTGAATGGTCAGTGAGTCTCCATAGAGGACCCTGTGGAAAACAGGACCTTCTCCAACTATATTCAAACAGATCTGCTTCCTCAGGGCTCATTTATATCAAAGATCCCATTTAAATGTGTGTCCTGGCTCCTTCTCCAACCCCCCTTTTATCTGCCTGCCTACCAGGTGGTGAGCAGGCTTGGACAGTTGTGCTGCTGGTATAAGAGTCTGTCCCACTTCCAGAAGACAAGAGATTGTTACCAAGAACTCTTCCCTGCTGGACTCTCAGGGGGTCAGTAAAGCACAAAGTTGAAAGTCATTATGGCAATGTCTGACCATAGGAATTTGACCCACCTGACTTTTACAGCTCTAACTACATGAATACAGTTAAGGAAAGAAAGATCTGGGAATAGCTGCCTTGGAGACATCTGTGGGGAAAAGGACATCTGGTCTTGAGACAGACTAGCCTGGGCAAGACCCAGGTAAAACTTCCCAGGTTCAATCTCTCTGAAAGTTATTATATCATGTGGGCATGACTTCTAGTTTTCTTTGAAACATCTGGGGTTTTCCCAAGATAACCTACTCATGGCCAAATGGCAAGGGGTGTTACCCTGAAAGTGAGCAGGCAGTGATATTCCTTTAGATCATGTTGTATTTTGACTGAATTATGTCAGTAACAGTTTGCTGAGCCTGAAACTAAAATACATTTTGCTGGGACTTGTCAAGAGGACTTATACCCAGCATATGGCTTGCACAGTCACCCCTGAAACAGCCTGAGCCATGTGAATATTTAGCATGCATAGCTTTGGCCTGTATGTTTGAACAAAGCTTTAAATTTCTTCGTGTTTTCTGAGTGCCAAGACCTTGGTAGTTCTGCAGCGTGGTTAACTGGGCACAGCAAATGAAAGCACACCTAAGGAATCCCCCTGCTGATGACTGATGTTGTGAGCAATTCTGAGTCATATCTGTAGTGCTCTGAGAGGTCAACCAGAGGGTGCCACTGGAGGAGCACTGAACTGCAGCTCCTGGGCAAACCCCGTGCTCTGTCGTGTGATACTTTTTTCATAAGTCTTTGCAAGTTGCCCTGCAAGTCCCTTCAGGTACCATCTCCTCCAAGGCTGTGACTTATTCATACCATACCCATGGAGCCATGCACAGGTGGGCACTGTGCACCAAGTCCTTACAGAGAGGCAGGGGGGATAAAAGTGATGCCCCATACAAGGGGCATCAAGGATGCAAGGAGCAAGGATGCAAGGAGCTGCACCGGAGATCCAGTGCAGTGGCCACAAAACCTGAATGCATTTGTGGTGACCTACATGTCATCTACAGAGGTCATCCACACCAGAGATTCAGCCTAAATTTGAGTCTGTACAGATCAGGATGCACCAGATTTCCCACATGGGACAAGATCTTACCTTAGGCATTCAAAGGAATGTGGTACATGTATGAGCAGGACAAAGGATGTTTGCAGTACAGTTTTGGGATGGCATAGTTCCCCCCACCATCTCTAGTTCTGAATAAATACTCCCAGGGGTGCTCAAAGAATTTGTTGGATATTTATTTTCTAAGCACAGAAGACTTTGACCAGAGAGACCCCAGTGTGAGCATATTACAGACACCTCCATAAAGGAGTGAGTGAATATGTGGCAAGAAGTGGTTGCCCCGTGGCAGTAACACTGGCTGGGCTGTCAGTGACAGGGGTTGGCAGCAGGCTGGCAGGCACTGTGCCACCTTGGCAGGCGTGAGGATGACAGAGAAGGCAGGAAAACATTCTGCAAGGGCTGTCCCAACTGGTCCCTTGATGCCTTGACCACTTGTTTGGCAGACTGTGCTCAATTCCCTGAAATTCCCTGACAGCGCACCCAAGAGGCTGCAATACCAGCCTTGTTACCTGCTTTCAAAAGCTGCCTGTGCAGAAATGCAGGATCAGCCTTTGCAGGGTCTAAGGCTGGGAAGTAGCCAAAGACAGCCCCTGGTAGGAGGCAGGGACTTTTGAGGGGATGTAGCATGGCTGATCATGCACCCCAAAGGGTCCTGCTTTGTTTGTCTCCAAGACTTTACCTTGTCATCCTAATGCACCCTGTCCTGAACTGTATTTCTGATGTGTGCTCACAGCCCCAGATGGGAGTGCCCAGCCTGGGAGTGACACAGCTCCATGTGGATCCCATGGCAATTATCCAGCATCACATCTTGGGATGGAGGATGGAGCCATGGGGCAAACACATGGTTTGAAGCAGCAGGAGCAGTAGGGTCCATATCACACAGCCAAGTGCCCTTCTGCTGTTTCCTTTGCTTGTGCACAGTGCCCTTGGGAATGTGCATTCTCAGCTCTGCAGGTGCTTGTACAAAAACGAGGGACAAGCCAGACCTGCCTCCCATGCTGGACAGGGAATGGGCAGAGCTAGTGGAGGGAGCTGCTAAGCAGGCACAAGCCTCAGTTTGTGTGGCAGATGCAGAGGAACCAAGTGGGGCTAAACTTCTGTAAACACACACAGAGCTCATCATCTAGGGAGCTAGGTGGTTGGTGTCAACACCAAGCAGTAACACAGCCCAAATCTGCACAGCAGCTGTCTCTCAGGAAAACAACATTTTGGGGTTCAGCTATCAATGCTGCAGTTTTTAAGGATGGAAAGAGCTGCAGCGTTTGATAACCACGGAGGAGGCATGAGCTACAGGGATTACAGGTGATGCAGTTTATTGCTCACTGGACAGTTTTCTGCTTCTCAGTGCACAAGACTGAGGTCAGTTTGAGGGGGCAAGTTTTATAGCTGCTCCAAGATGACCTTGGTGTGAGGTTCTCCTCCAATGCTCTGGAAAATCCCCTCAGGTCCCCACCATACTTTCAGTGGCTTCTATTTCTTATGAGGTAACAAGGTTATTCCTGTGTGAGAGCCCAGCTTCCTGCCTGTGCCATGAAGTTGTGTTACACAGCAGGTGTATTGTGGCACCTGAAAATAGTGATCTCCAGGTGATATTAAAGGTCAAGACCATGTAAACTGCCAGAAAGCTTAGCCTCAAAGACACTGCAGCAGGAGGATCATGGGGGTGCTTTAAACAGGCTGAAGCCAGTCCTTTGCTATTGCAGCAACCACATCATCCAAGTCCCTGCACAAATTCAGCAAGCTTACTCCTAAATTAGCTAAATTTCTGTTCTCACCCTTCTGTTGTAAAAGACCATTGTAAGATATGTTAAATGTCATGCACCCTAACAAACCAACCTGAACAAACTCAATCTTCCACAGGAAATTCTGTGTATCTCCCATGGTTTGCTGCAAGTAATGTTTAGGACTACACCTCCAGCATCCTGCCTGCCCAGGGAAATGTGTCATCTGTGAGGAGCTACAGCAGAATCATTGTCACAGAAAGATTCCCTGCTGGCTGCGCTCCAAGCCTTTAAAACTGGGATCTTCCCTTAGATCACTGGCACTGTAGGAATACACACTTGGCTTCAGCAGCACTGTCAGGGCACTCAGCTGACCCTGTAACACAGTGCAGCTTCTCACACTTTGCTGCTTTGCTGCTTCCTGCTCACTGAAGACTGTCCTGGGCCGGATTGTCTGACTGCATAGCCAATATGCAATCAGAAGCCCCCATTTCCAGAGCTAAGATGTTGATCAGAGGTGGGTTGGTTCACCAGATGTGTCACTTCCCAGGGACATGGGACCCTCCTCCATCTGCATTCCCGTGTATGAAGGGCCAGGTACAACAGAGCAGCTGGTGCAGCAGGAGCTGTCTGTCCAAACCTGCTCCTATTATATGACTGCTTTGTTTCAGGCAGCCAGTACTCAGTGGCACTATGGGTTTATTTCTAGCAAGAGGAGAAGATTATATGAGTAAGGTTATTCTTGGTTGTGCCGTCCTGTTTATTTACGTGCATGCACGCCTATGTCCCCAAAACAAGCTGGAAATGAACAGCAGAGAGTTGTGTTGCCCACTCTTTTCAAGATGTCTTTTCCTCTCAGCTCTCATTCCCCAAATTTTCTGTCTCTAGGAGATCTGCCCCAGGACAGCTCTCTCCATTACTTTTCCTTATTTTTTCCTGGCTTCCAGCCTCTAACATGCTTTCAGCAGCCAGTGTGCTTTCCTCAGGATTCGCAACTCATTCCATCAGGCCAGGTTTTAGCTCCTGATACACTTACATGCAATGTATTACGTAAGCCCCTACCATTTTGAGCTGTCATGGCCTTCAGAGGGTGTTTTTCTCTTTCCATTTGACCTGGAGAAATCCTACATAGATTACCCATTAATGTTCTTAATGAGGTCTCTGCCTTTTGCCTATAGAAAGTTATTTGATTTCAAATTTAAATAGACTCTACTAGAGCAGTAAGATAGGCTTTAAATCACCTGTGTGAATGGTGTTTAAAGGACAGTAGTTGTGAGAAATTTTACAATGGAAAATTATTTGAAATTTTACAATGGAAAATTATTTGAAATAAGCAGAAGTTTGTATTGCTGCACACAAATTATTCCATACTTCCCCGTGTTGTTAAGATGCACTGAGTTCACAGGGGTTTCACTTTGGAAACTTTGGGTGCCCTGAAATAATGTTCATTGCAACCTGCTCCACAGCTCTGCTTATGTGAGGAAATTCCTAATTTCAGGAGCTGCTTCCATTTTCTCACCTATTTATCCTGTTGCAAACACCTGAAGTGTTCTTCAGAGCAGATTGTGGTGCAGCTCTGCCTGGGCAGTGGAGAGAAGCTCAGCCTGACACTGAAGTGCCCGAGTCTGAGCAATCAGGTTCTGCACTGTGGCACCTGCCCGAGGGACACCCTCTGCTCTGAGCATGCCCTGCACACCCTCAGCGTGGGCTCCCAGCAAAGGCTCTCCCTCCCATCTCACTGAGTGTGATTCTTCACACAGGAAATTATAGCTGGGACACAGAGGGGAGGACCTGCCAGACTGGCAATAGGAGTGCTCTGAGACACAAATCCCCTCCACACTCTGATCCTCTGAGCCAGGGAGGCATTCAGTTATGTTGCATATTGACAGTGCTAATCATGTTGTGGACAATCATATCTGGGTATCTGAGAAATGCCTGCCTGGACTAATGCAGGGTAGTTGGGATTTGCCAGAAATCTGCACTCTCATGTGCAGCTGTATTACCAGGTTTTCAGGAGAGTTTGAAGTGTGAGTGATTATGTCCCTAAGGAGATGTGAAGCAGACACATATTGAACTTTTAAAGTTGTTTTTCTTACAAATCAATGAAGTGCTCATTCTCACTTTTATTTCCATAACCATATGACTTGTTTTCACTGTGTGTCAGCTGCCTGCTAATATTGGATTTGCACTTTATAGAGATTTTTTTCCGTATTATTTCCAGAGAGGCAACTGAATGCTAGTGAAGGTGACAACTAGCTGTAGGCCAGTGGAAAATGCAGAAAAACATTTCAGTCCAGGCAACCTGCAGTGACCTGAGAGAAGGGCTCTGTCTGCACCACAAGAAATGCAGCATTATAGGAAGGAACAGTAGAACAAAACAGCTCATGCTGAAAGCCTGACTTCTACATTAGGTGCCTTTTAGGAGGGTTACTTCAGACCAGCTCATCTGGTCCAGTGGACTGAACATGCACTTGTGTTTCACACACCTCAAATATGCTCCTGGAGAATCTCATAGCTTAATTTAATCTGAAAGGAATCTAGCTCACAGACTCCAAGCATGCAACACCAGATGCAGTAGGTGGGAACAACTGGACAATCTGTTTCAAAAGCACATCTCTTAATTAAAACATCAATGCTGGCAAGGCAAAAGACTGCTTGAAATAGATTAAATTTAAACTAGAAGTTTTCCCCCTGTGATGTGTAGGAACAAAGAAGCTTCAGGTTCACAATAAATTGCAGCTGACAAAAAAGCCCAGCAAATAAGTATGCAGTTTCTTCTTCTTTCTGCATCCCTCTCCTTCTTCCCTGGCACACCACAAAGGAAGCTGGGGTGCTTAGCTCTGCATGCCGTATGCAGAAGAAAGAAAACAGCCATCTAGAAATTAGATATTGCAATACAGCCCTACAGGATCTAATAATCAGCATCTTTAGTTTAAATTAGCTGTTACTCACCTCATCATTTAAACAGGGGAGAGCCACATTTTGCCTTCAGTAGAATGCATAGTGGAGAAAATTTTTTTCTATAAACATTTAAATAAATGACACTCATTGAATTAGTTTTCCTCTCAGTCTTTCTCTTTACTTCTATTTACTATCAAAAGTTGCATTATGGTTTTCAGCTCAGTTCTTCCCTGGAGGCCATAGCCACAATAATATTGTTTGATGTAAATAGGCTGCCGTGACTGGATTTTTTACTCCAGTAAGCATATTGCTTGGAACATGCTGCTCACTCCCATGCTCCAAAAAAACTGTGAGGGGATGACTCATAGCTAACAACTGTTACTGATCTCATTTCCCTTACTCAAACTCCACAGTTTATGTACAGCTCTGTGTGTGAATGCATCTCCAGTCTTGCCTTGCTCAGCCTCAGGAGCAAAGAAGTGAGTTCCTTTCCTTTCTTTTAGTGGACTGGTGCTCATCTCACTAATTTAATGTTCATTTACAGGAACATAATGGAAGTTTAAAGTTCAGTTTATCCCAGAGCAACTGCATGTGGTATTTTTAGAACTACTTTCCAAGCATTTTCAGGATAGATGGCCAGGTGAACTTGCACCATCCTAGACTTTAAGGAGCTATTTATATTATGCATTACCCACTCTGAACTGCTTGCTTGTGCACAAAGATCTCTGCATGTGACACACTTCCTTCCAGGATGTAGCTAGACTGCTGTTGTGGTCTTCCACTGCTAAAATCAGCCACAAGGATTTTTATGCTGCAATAATCCTTCTCTGCTGGTGTTTATTTTAGTGGTTCTCCCGTGGCCTCCTCCCATGGCTTTTGCACGTGTGCAGGGTCACCGTGCTGGCAGTCAGGGCACTGTGCCAGCGTCAGCACAAATGCTGACACAAATGCAAGTGCACTCTTCTGCCTCAGGGACGAGCATCCCCGAGCTCATCAGCTCCCTTTCCCTGTGTTCCTGCTTTGAGTTTCCCCCTGGAGGCTCCCAGAGTGCCTCAGGAAAGGAGGTGATGCAGGGAGCTGCACCATCCCCACTACAGGGGCTGGAATTTTTGAGAGAAGCAGTAAAGAGGCTGGCCAAGAAAGACTAGAGCTGGGCTAATAACCCTAGTGACCCAAGGCTACAAAGATGGCTGGGCAACCTGAAGGGGAGACTGCTTGTGGTTGAGCCCACACTGAACACTGGGCTGGATTTATTGCCATGAGTCACACACACTAATCCTCACCTCAAGGCTTTCATTTGGCACCAAGCTCTTGCTTTTCAGTCTCCACTGTCATCCTTTAGCTGAGCAGTTATTTTGCATCAAGAGTTCAGTACAGTCTGTACCAAAAACTTTCCTTATATAAGAGAAGGTGAACAGATTCTCTTGGAATAAGACAATTAGGCAGTGCTCCTTCTCCCACACTGTTCACCATGCTAGCAAGGCCAGCCAGTCAGAGAAAGAAATGAAAATTAATGGGTTTTTTAGCCAAGCTGCATTAATATTATTAAATTCACTGCAGGACTAACTAGGCTTTCATAGGAAGTACCAGGTTTTACCAATGAAGTCCACAGTTTTGTACAGGAGAGAAGTTATCAAAATATAGTTTCAACAAGCTTTTCCACACAAGCAATCTCATGAGAAGGTCACAGGCATTAATCAGGCAACAACATTTGCCATTTCATAGAATCACAAAACATTTTGGGTTAGAAGGGAGCTTTAAAGGCCATCTACTCCGAACCCTCCTGCAATGTTCAGGGAAATCTTCAGCCAGGCCAGGTTGCTCAGAGCCCCATCCAGTCTGGCCTTGAATATTTCCAGGGATGGGTCATCCATAACTTCTCTGGGTAACCTGCTCCAGTGCCTCACCACTTGCATTACCAAAAAAACAAAACAAAAAAAATCTCCCTTATATTTGGTCTAAATCTACTGCCTTTTATTTTAAAATCATTACTCTCGTCCCATCACAACAAGCTAAAAAGTCTGTCCCCATCTTCCTTATAAGCTTCCTTTAGGTACTGTAAGGCTGCAATGAGTTCTCCCGGGAGTCTTGTCTTGTCCAAGCCCAACAACCTCAACTCTCCCAGCCTTTCCTCATGGGAAAGGTGTTCAAGCCTCCCAGACAATTTTAGGACCCTCCTCTTGACTTGCTACAACAAGTCCATGGGGTTTTTGTGCAGATGACCGCACAGCTGGATGCACTAGAGGTGGGGTCCCACAAGACTGCAGTAAAGGGGCACAATCACCTCCCCTGACCTGCTGGCCAGGGTTCTTTGGATGCAGCCCAGGACATGGCTGGCTTTCTGGGCTGTGAGTGCACACACATGGCTCACATCCAGCTCTTCATCCACCAGCACCAGCACATTCTCCTCAGCAGGGCTGCCCTCAATCTCTTCATCCCCCAGCCTGTATTGACACCAGGGGCTGCCCTGACCCAGATTCAGTCTTGTACTTGCCCTGGTTTGCTCTTATCAGTTTCGCATGGGCCCTCTCCTCAAGCTCATTCAGGTCCCTCTGGATGATGTCCTGGCTCTCAGGTGTGTCCATTTGGTACATAACTCATTACACTAGCCCCACCCACCCCCCCTAGGTTTGTGAGTAGCAGCTGGCACTTCCACATTTCCACATAGCAGGGGTCACACACCTCTGACCATACTGTGTGCTGACCCCCTGGTACTCATGCAGGTTTGCAGAAAAACGGTGCCTTGGCTGCCTGCCATACCCAGCCTTCACCAGAAACATCTCACCACATCTCTCTTCTGCTTCAGGATTAACCTGGTAGTGAAACATGCAGAAAGCTGTCAGAAAAGGAGCACGGAGGGAATATTTCAGAGGAAGGAGAAGAGAGAAAAAGCCATGCTGTATTCTGCAATAGTCCCAAGCTGGTATTGAGTCCAAGCTCATCTTCTGTCCATGCTGATGGAGACAAACCTATTACTTACACTGAAGCTACCACAGGCCCAGCTCAGAGGCAAAAGCTAAATGCATTCCCATTTCAATGGCATCCTAGGCTGGGAATGCTGTTTGCAGTTGTATTAGTAAATTAAATGTGCCAGGAACTGTCTCTTCATGTGGAGGAGAGGAGAGGGAGAGGCAGCAAGGGGGACCCAAAAACACCTAATGTACTAAAAAATGTGCTATCAGCAATATTTAAAATATTAAAGAGAATTGGCATGAAGTTCATGCTTTAGACAAATACTTGCACAGGCTGTGGTGAGAGCTCATTGCAGAAAATGGAGCAGGGGAAGCTGCACTTTAAAGACTTGAGATGCTATTAGAAGAGATTTCCCTGTCTCATGATGTTTATTAAATATCCAGTTTTAGACTAATGATAAGGTCAGACATTAGTACCCAGGTCCTATGTTAATATTTAATATTATTGACCCCCATTCTCGTGTTTCAGGGGAACATGCTGGAGACTGTCACAAAAATTACATGGGGATGTGGTACATAAATATAGGGAAAAACCAGCTGTAGCACTAATTCCTTTGTTGTCTGAAACTAGACTTCTTTTTTTTTTTTTTTTTAATCTGCAGCTTTGTAGGACCTGTAGGGTATGACAAATATTTATTCTCAGCATAGCATTTTGCTGCACATACAGAAAAGTTGTGGCTGTTTCTCGATGCTCCCTGGCTGCTGCTCCTGTGCTGGTGCCATTCAGTGCAAACAAAGAGAGGAGCAGGGGGAGCATCCATTTCAGTCAGCACCACCAGTTTACAGCATCAACTTTTTTCTCCTGAGCTGCAATATCCCAATGCCAAACATGGACCTAAATGTTAAACTGTTCTGTAGCCAAAAAAGAGAATGTTATCTGGCAGCATAGCTCCATTTACCAATGAACTAATGAATACAGAATTACAGATATCTGATTGCTGTTAGGTAAATGTGATAGTGACAATATATTATACACATAATCTGTCCCATGCTACTGCCATTTACTGAAGTTAGTCTCAAAATGTGGATACTAATTGACTGATCGCTGCATCTGCTGACGGTTAAAATCCAAACATTGTGACAAAATGTAAAAGAGAGTTCAATGTTTATGTTGAAAGGGGAGGGAAGAAGCACACTTGAAAGTCATGGACCCCAGCTCGGGAGAAGTGGATAGCTTGTGAGTCCAGACCGGTCAGCCACATCTGGAAAAAAAAAAAAAAAAAAAAAAAAGAAGATGAGAGCTTCAAGAAACTATAGAGATGAGAAAAAAAATAATCATTACAGTATTCCTGTATTTTTATAGATTCTACCCTCAGAAAGGCAGAACAAAGAAGTAGTGAGCTTTAGCATGACAAAATGATCTTGGAGGTTACAAGTGTTATCAGTGATCTGCAGTAGGTCATTCACAGTAGCTGAGGTGCCAACATCTGCTAAGTAGCTAATTTTGTAGATAGGCTGACCTCAGATAGGACTGATTTCTAAATGAGCTGAGACACCTGCATGAATCACAGGATGAGGAGAAGCTGGAAAGGCTAACTTGAACAAATTCCAGAACTGTAATAAAATAATGTGCAAATATTCAGCTGAATATGGTATTTAAAATCAAGTCATATTGGTAGCTCTCCAAAACAACATCCTCTCTCTGCAGGACAGATGTCTTACACACAGGTTATAGACACTTCTAGGGTGAGACTGCTTCTTTTTAGTGTTTATTTTGTACTGGACTGAGGGAGGTTATGGTCCATATTTGAAGCCCCAAGTTATTATTATGAGACAGCAAACAACAGAAGGGAGGACATTTTCCCTGCATGCCTTCAGCATTTCTCACTGTACTTGGATGTGAAGTCACTGTTCTCAGGAGAGGAAGTTTTTCAGGCAAATAGTTTTTCTGCATAATACTGTTCATAATTATACTAATTATTTATTATTATATTTTATTATATAATAACATAATCAACAAATATAATGTAATAGTGTTAATGTTATACGATAATTATACTATTACACTATTAATTTGTTGTAATTCTACTGAGAATAATACTAATGAGAATAAATATAACAGGAACATAGAAGCAAAAATAGCTTTTCTCTTATCTATGCTGATTCATTCCATCTTCATTGCTTTAGACAGAGGAACAGTGTTACCTGAGCCCTGTATCCTTATTCTCCCTTCTGCCTTCCAAACCATGGAGCAGGTTGAAGTCAGCTCTTATAAAGTGCAAATGGAGCTTAGGGTAATGCTGCTGTTCCCAGTGCAGCTCCAGGCAGGTGCAATAGATCACAACCAGCAGTCAGAGCACTTAGAGTTTGTCCTGATTTCTTGAGTGTTGGATCATCAACACCAGCACAGAGGAGCAGATGTGCGGTCCCAGTGGCAGTCACTAAGCAGGAGATGCTGCTCATCTGGGAGCAGCTCCAGTCTCCAGCATCTAGAGGAAACCTTGGTGGCTGTTTCCAGGATGGCTCAGACATAAGCAGCAGGTACTCTGGGATCAGCAATTCCCTGGCTTTGCAGAGCAGCTGCCTGCGAACCAGCAGTGAGCTCCCGGGCTCTTGTGTGGGTCAGAGCCACAGCTTCCCCACCCTGGGACAGAGGTATGCACTTCTGCTCCTACTTGGAAATCCCTGGTACTTCGGAAAATACTCGGCTCTGGTGTCTCCAGCCCACGATTTTACATCACCACCCTCTTTTTATTTTTTTAACAGTTATCTTGAAAGCAGCTGATAAGATGGAAATCTCAGATTCCGCTGAATCGCCGAGCCTTTTTGTCTTTGTCTTCACAGAGTGTGAAACATGGTATCAAAAAGGCTTTGAAAAATAAATGAGCTCAAAAGGTCTCGACATTCTCCGGAGCCTGGGAGAGCGCAGAGCTGTGTCTAGCTGGACACAGGTGTGTGCATGCGTGTGTCAGTGCGTGTGCATGCGTCGGTGTGTGTGCATGCGTGTGTCGGTGTGTGTGTGCATGCGTGTGTCAGTGTGTGTGTGCGTGCGTGTGTCGGTGTGTGTGCATGCGTGTGTCAGTGTGTGTGCGTGCGTGTGTCGGTGTGTGTGCGTGCGTGTGTCAGTGTGTGCATGCGTGTGTCAGTGTGTGCATGCGTGTGTCAGTGTGTGTGCGTGCGTGTGTGTGTGCATGTGTGTGTCAGTGTGTGTGCATGCGTGTGTCAGTGTGTGTGTCAGTGTGTGTGTGCATGCGTGTGTCAGTGTGTGTGTGTGCGTGTGTCAGTGCGTGTGCATGCGTGTGTCAGTGCGTGTGCATGCGTGTGTCAGTGTGTGTGTGCATGCGTGTGTCGGTGTGTGTGAGCACTACTCACAGGCGAGGAGCTCCCACCCAGCTCCAGAGAAGGGCCACTGGCCCCCCAAAGGCCCGCAGAGCTCTCCAGGGCTGCCTGCTCCCTGCAGAGCTGCAGCTCCTGCTTCCTTCTCACCCCGGGGAGCGCCGATAACACCTCTTGGGGAATTGCAAGTTAAACACACGTCAGAGAAAAAGGCAAAGCCTACCGCTGATAGCAGATAAAATCGCCACAAACACTTAACCGGGCTAACCTTATCTTGTTATCTTAAATTAGCAGAGTTCAATCTAATTAAGTGCTCACATGGAAGCAACCCAAGTTGTGGTGTGACTAGTCAGCCTGAAGGCTCTTCCAACCGCAGCACTGACAGGCTCTGCTCCTGCGGGGTCTCAGACGAGGGACAATTCATGCCCCAAATGTTTGCCAGCTAAAGCCTGATCTCCTCTCAGAAAGGTGGGCAGGCACTCAGTTTATAGATGATGTTTACGTCTTGAAAAATTAATATCTGATGGGTTATTTCAACTCTTAAAGCAAGATCTGCATATGCTTGTGTCTTTTTTGCTGTTATCAGCTGCATTAACTATGCCAGGGCTATTGCCTAATACACTTACACTGATAAGTTTTATTACACCTAAACCAGAAATTCCTATAGAAGATAAGACCTCAGGAATAAAACTGCATTGAGGTTTATACCTTGATTTATTTATTTATACCCTGAGATTTATCAGCAGCAGAGTAGTTGATAAATTGCTGTTGTGAATTTGTCAGATATGCTCAAGAACCAGTAAAAAATGCAATATTAGAAGATCTGGATCCCAAAGTTGTGACCCAGTAAATTCAACAGCCACCAATACCCAGGAGAGCACTGTCTCTAGCTTTTGCATCTGCTGATATTGCTTCCCACTCCATAGAGCTGGATGGCCCCTTATATCCAGATGGTGTTTTATGCACATCTGCAGCACAGCCTTGAAGTCACACCGCTGGATCTCACTGGAAATTGGGAGCACCATCACCATGCTCCAGTCCATAGATGTACAGATGGACATACAAGCCTGTTGTATGCAGCCATTCCCTGGTATCAGCGAACCTACCTGTCCCTTACTATTTCTCATCTAAAATTTAACTGACCCCTCTTGAACACAGTGTGCACCTCAGCTACCTGTGTCCAGGTCTGAAGATGGCATAGATAAATTAGAGAATTAGAGAATTAGCATAAACTGTGAGAGAGTGTGTCCTGAGCAGGCCAGTGAGAAGCAGTCTGTGCTGGTGAGGTCGCGTGCAGGGCAGCAGCAGAGCTCAGCTGACAGATTGCTGGCCCTTGCTGTCAGCTCCATGCAGAGCACAAGCCCCAGGGAGCCTGGGAACTCAGCTGGAAGGACAGCAAGCTGGGCAGCGGAGAAAGCTCTTGTATTTAGCTCTTGTATTTTGCTCCGTTTGCCCGGGAGGGGAGACCTGCAAATGAAATATCAACCAGCTCCTTCATTTGAACAAACCTCAAAAAGAAGGGACAAAAAATGGCTTGGATAGCAGATACAGCCTCCCACGCTGGCTCATCTCATCAAGGGAGATGGGAGTGGGGGAGCACAAACAAGCATCTGGTCTTCCTGATTGTCATCTGACCCATGAATTTAAAACCCTGTGAAATTCAGAGGTGGGAGGCTTTCTCCCAGGGAGCTGTACAGCATTCCTGAGAACAAAGGACAGCTCAGCACCCAAAGTGGCTCCCCTGCAGAACTTCTCAGCTATTCATTCCCCAAGGAGCCTGAACATGACACTTTCTGTACCTTTTCTCCACCATTTGGGATGCCACAGCCCAGAGGCTCAAAGCTCTCTCTCTCAAATCCAGCTTATAAATCCCCTCCCTACCCACCCTGTCATGACTGGCTGCTGCCCTGCTGCCAAGCTTCCTGTGCTGTCAGAGAGGATTTGGTACCCGTGGGCTGCTGAAGATCCTCAGGGCTCCAAGCCCCTCCTGCACTCAAAGGCAGCAGTGTTTGGAGCAAGGCCAGGCACACACAGCCCTACAGAAGTGGGCTTCAGCCAGGGACAACGAGGTGCTGGAGTGTCCACTGCAGGTCTCCAGTGGGCTTCAGCACCCCCACTGAGCTGCAGGAAAGAGGAAAAGGTGAAAGATGCAGCAGACAGAGATAGTGATGCCTGGTCACAGTTAGAGCTGAGTTTTGGATTTACCACCCCATGATTAGAGCAAACAGCGATTTCATGACATTGATACCCATTATGGTCCAATTTCAAACAAAATGAAACCTAAGCTGTTGAGCACAGTCTTCAGTTGGTCCACAATCTTGACAGATTACAATTAGACATTCTGTCAAGAGGAAAGGCATAACCCAGAAACTCTTTGGCCCTTGGCCTTGACACATGGCTGGTGAGCACAGACCTGGGGCTCCTAGCTCGTTACATGTTATGGTGCAGGCTGCCTTCAGCCATCTGTGCTCTCTCTCCCCATTGCCCCCCATCCTCTGACATCACAGGGACCTGGAGATCCCCAGGGCTTCCAAGAGCTGCCATTTATCATGGATGAGCACTGCCACTGCCACATGAGAAGCTCTTGTTGCTTATCAGACATGTGAAGCTGAGGAGGATCATGCCCTGGCAAAGCAGTGGATGTGTTAGAAGGAAAGAGATGGAGACCCAGCCACGGATATCTCACAGTGTGCTGCAGACCAGCTGCCTTGTTTGGCAAATGATAACTGGGATAAACCCTTACAAACTAACATCACAGAGAAGATCCAAGGTGGAGTGAGAACCTAGATAAATCAGGCTTACAGTAAGCAGACTGACCTCCAAACACAGGCAAATTAAGCTCTTGCAGAGAGCTGGGGACTATCTATGCCAGTTTCAGGAGGCCAGATGCTTTTGGCAGATGTAGCCTGACTCTGGTTCCAGAAACAAGAGCAGTAATACTTAGTGGTGTGTGTAATGCTGCAAAGCCTGAACTGATTCCAATGATGAATTATTTCCTCTCCCATCACCAAAAGAGCGACAAAAAGGACCAGCCCAGAACACACAGGTAGGAAACTCTCAGTGTAGAGTTACTGAAAAGTAGAAAACAAAACCGAACCCAACAATGATATTACAGGCAAAGAAGAAATAAAAGCCTGGAAGGAGAATGTCATGAACTGTAAGTGGATTAAAGTGAAACTGGAGATCTGCAGCCTAACTGCAGTCATGCTAATGAAGTTTTCTTTGAAAAGGTGTTGCAATTAGATACAAAATCATGTGGGTTGCTCCTCTGCCCTCCTCAGGGCAGATAAGCAATCAAAATAAACACATTTTTATGAGCAATCTGTTAATCCTCTGCATAAAAACATTTCACCATGCAAGTTATATTTGGCTTAGTGCTCCTTGAGCATTGAGAAGCTTAGCAAAGTAGTTCAGTCCTTATCCCATGAGCACAACCACAAAATCCCATCCATGTTTGCACATCCTAAGGTTACCCAGGAGACAGGGATAAGGGCCATCTTTGGTGTCTCTCTGCACAAAATGGAGCTCTCCACTCCACCTGAATCTTTGCTTGCTGCTCAAAGGGAGTAGGTGAAGAGAGCCTGGCATGGGTTTTGAGGCAAACAAAATATACACAATCCCTTTTCCTTAGGTTAGCAGGAATATTCATGAGGATCTCTTTCTTTCAAAGCCAGAAGCTCCTTAGTTTGTTCTTTCAGCATTCCAAGTCTGGAGGGGCAGATCCCTGCACAGCTGCTGGTTAGAGGAGGCTGAAGGCTGGCTCAAGGAAAGCACATGTCCTCAGGAGCTCTGTGCTGGCTCAGGGAGGCAGAGCTTTCCTGGGGAAAGGTAAGCAGAACCCTGTCAGAAATGCTGCCAAACCTGAAAGCTCAGGGATATTTTACAGAGCACGCCTGCCAGGCACAAGGTGATGCTCAGGCTGGCTGAAGAGTTTGGAAGGTGAATGGAGAGGGTGGTCCTGCTGGGATGTGAAGGCATCTGCCCCCAACAGCCTCCCCAAGGGATTTCTGTGACCTGTGCACTTTGCAACTGTGGACCTCCCTGGCTCTTGGCATGACCTTTCCTACAGGTGCACAGGTTTTGAAACAAAGAGCTTTAAATCTAACAGCAAAAGGCTGCTAGAGAAACATTCCTTAAAAAAAATTTGGAGTCACAATTTGGAACATATTGAGAATTAATTCACCATAGACATGTTCAAAGACACAACAATTTTCAGACATTTATATTCCCTACAGCATCCAAGATCTTCTTATAGACACTCCCAAAAGTTCACCCAGTTTATTGCATCATGGTGTAGGTGTTTGTTTCTTTTAATTACTATCAGGATGCCTCATCTATCTTTGTTTAATGGGTAGCTCAAGTTTTATCAGCTAAACAGTGCTTTGTTAAATCTGCAGTCCTGGCCAGACAATTACTATTGATTAAGTTTTCTGTAGTGTACAGGCCTACAGAGTAGCTCCCTCGCTGCACCTGCAATGTATTAATCAAGTTTTCTGCAGTGTACAGACCTTTAACTACTTAATTTCCTCATGGTATCTTTCTTGTTCTAAAACACCTAATTTATCTCTAGTTATATGATATCAAACAATTCTTTATTAAATTTTGTTCTTCATCTATTGATTAAGTTCTCTAAGGGGTAGGTGCCCATGGAGCTCCTTTCTGCAGGTGCAATGAGCTAATTTCTTAGAGTTTTCTACTGACACTCAACCAGCACATATCTAAATCAAAACCAGCAAAGTAAAACATTCAAACATTCTTTAAATAATTAAACATAATTCATTACAAAATTTTTAAAGAATCACAAAACTCCTGGCTAACTAAGATATAACTCACTGTCGGTTCCTTCTGTGTACAGGACTTCACCAGGAAAGAAAAGGTCACTGGTTGAATTTGAGGCCATCCAGAAACACAAAGGTCTTATTTGGAAGCACATTTCTCCTCCCTGACCCTCACACCCTGTTGGTCATTTTTGGACTTTGTCTCGGAGGGCCCTGGTTTTGCAAGGTAAGCTGCAAAGCCCTGGAAGGAAAAGGAGCTACCAGAATATAGAAGTGCTCTGACGTGTGCTCCCTCAAATGCTGAGCTCTCAGTTCTGGAAGAGGAATTTGGTGAGTGAGCCTGGTAGAGAAGCTGGGGGAAAAAAGTAAAAGAGTTTTCCCCCCTAAGCCACATTGTGTGATAATAAGGTGTTATCCATAAAGGAGGAGATGAAATCTGATAGCCACTCGTGGTGTCCCAAATCTGAAGTTAAAAAAGCCATCCAGAGTTAGGTTGAATAGCTCACTGCTGGGGGCAGGGGCGAGGCACAGGCTGACCCCTGGCTGAAGGCACTGGGTGGATCCCATCCCACACGGCCACTGCCCAGCACACGCCCTTTCTGAGAGGAGCATCTCGCACAGAAAGCGCCGGGCTGGAAAAGGAAGAGCTGTGTGGAGTGGCTGTGGGAACTCATCTCCTGAGCTACACTCGATGCCCCTGAAAGGCTGAATGAGCTTGAAGCAGCTGTTTGGTAAAGCTGTTCTCCCCTGAGGGCACACTCAGTGGGGTGGCTCTGGCAATTAGGGGCTGAGGACCTTATTATCAGCATCTCAGTAGGGAGTGGGTCTTCCTCTGAAGAAAGAAGACTTGGCTTTGATAGTAGGGTCTCGAGTATTCTTCCTCTGTCAGGCAGCAGTTTGTAAAGAGCTGCTTTCTTAAATAGCTTTATCTCTATCACAGTATTATATGTGATATAGTCACATTCTAATATATCACATTCATTATATGTGATATATTATAATATGATAGTATTATCATTGTTTTAAATACTTGTACAGAAAGGCAGATTATTTTCTAAAAGCCAGAATCTGACACCAAGTTTGTGAAAAGATGTGGTCAAAAGCTTGTGAGATACTATACATCTGGCACTGATTAAGAAATGTTATTTGGAGCTACCAAAGGTAATTGGTGATAAAAGTAATCTTTATTCCAGTTTTCTCAACGAGGTAACTGAAGCATGGAAAAATGTAGTGCCTTGTTCAGGGCTGTATGGAAAATCTTGGCCATGGCTAGGAGCAGCTCACTAACCTCCAGTCCCAAGCCTTTTAGCTGTGTGCCTTCACTACTTTTTCCTGACAAAAACTCAACCTCCACTGCAGATGAGAAAACTCTGTGAGAACAACTTCAGGAGGTTTCTTGTAAGCAGCAAATGAATTAATACTGCTTTTCCAGTGGATTTGCAACCTGAAAGCTCAAACTCTCATCCTTAGCAGACTCCCATGATACCAACACCTTCCTTCACAGCTGCCCCCAACACCTGCTTGTACCCCTGACCCAGCCACAGCCCCAGCATCTCTGCTACTGTGGGAGAGCTGCTGGTGATGACCATTCTCTTGGGGAAGGAGGTGACTTTGTGTCTCTCTTATTTACACAGTAGCTGACCTTCATGGAGAGCCTATAAGGTCAGCAGTGCCCTTTCAAGTCCCGCTCTGAAATGCAGTTGGACAGGTTCAGCAGTCACTGGGAGATCACAGTTTCCCCAGGGAACCAAGCTAAAGCTTGAGCTAAAGCACCTGCCACTGTCCAGAACTGTGGGAAGTACTGTGGATTTTCCTCTTCAGCAAGCTGGCAAGGGGGGTGTTTTGGAAATAATCATGGATACACAGAATGCCTTGGTTGGAAGATACTTTTAAGATCATCTAGTTCCAGCCCCACTGCCATGGGCAAGGACACCTTTCACTAGACCAGGCTGCTCAGAGCCCCATCCAGCCTGGCCTTGAACACTTCCAGGGATGTGAAATAGTCGAGTTGCTTAGTACTTACCCTGCTTGTCTTCCAGGAAATCTCAGCAAGGATTACCATGCTGCTTTGTGGATGTTCCTCAGCAGCTTGCCATCTCCCCTGTGAGCATGTCCCTGCTGGAGGCCACACAGCCATGACTACCCTCAGCCACAGGCTAGTAGCCATGGGACCAAGTGCCATATTACCCTGGTACCTTACCTTGGGCAAGCTTCTCGCCACCCTATGGTTTCCCTCTCAGACTGAAGAACACTGGCAACAAGGATTTAATAAAAGTAATTAAAAAGCTATTAATTACATGGTTGTTTTCACTGCTATTCATAGATTGTCTTGTTTACTGGTTGTCTTTTTCCCTCATGCATCATCCTGTGTGGTTAATTACACACCAGCCTGCCTGATGCAGGGAGCCCAGCACAGCATGCCCTGGCTGGTGTGAAAGAACCAGAGCATTTAAACCAAGCCATCCAGCTTGGTTTAAGCCTCAGAGTCCATCTTATGGCATCAGCACCACTGCCCCTTTCTGACTTCATCACACTGAAAACAGTGCCCTGTCTAGTGCTTCCAACAGTAGAGACTATGACAACACTTCAGACACGTTTTCTGAAAAACAAAAAACTTCTTTCCATAGCAAAAATCCACATTTGCTTCTTTTGTGCACTTCAGTAGTGACAGTAATTGCAATAGCTGGGGGTGGGGATGGGGGAAGCCAACTGCCAAAAGCTTGTAAAACTTTAAAATGGAAAACTGTGACCTGGCATCTGTGAAGCTGGGAACAATGGAGCAAAATCCATACACAGATGTCAACTACAGAACAACCATGAGATATTTGCTAGTATTATCTATACTTACAATCACTCTGATGTCTCTTTTCTCTGTGAAAATATGTAATGACCATGGAAAAGAAAACCATGACCACAGGATGCATCTCCTGAGGTGTATTTGTGAGACAAAGGGGAATGTGAACATCCAACTGCAAAGGTTTCACCTGGGCATCCTCTGAAATCTCAAATATTACTCTTTTCACCTGTACAGCCTGCCAGGTTTTATCTCTTTATCTTCTTTTTTATCTCTTCATCTCACTTTTTCCACTTTTCATTGTGTCCTGATTTATTCCTCCACTGTGCTCTCTTCCATCCTCATGGCCCCAGTGCACTGCAGGCTGCCATCCCAGCAAATGGTGCTGCTCCTCACCTGCCACTCTACCTGCAACTATTGCCCAGCAGGAAGCTGGACACCCAGATGGCAGCGAGACCTCCATCATGCAAAGAGGTTTAAAAATGAGATTCAGAGAACAGAAGCTCAGAGGAAGCCTCTGCTTTGGGCTGAGTGGGATCCTTGATGTAGGAGAGTGCTGTACAATGCAGCAGAACGAGGCAATGCAACTGCATTGGCTCCTCCTTTGAGAAACACTTTGAGAAACATGACAGGGCTGCCTATGACAGAAAGGTCAGGTGAGACACTAAGGTAATCCCTTCCAGATGGAAGTTTCTTTGCTACTTCTTATCATCAGCACACACAGGTTTGTGCTGCAGCCAAGGGTCTCCACAGATTTGCAGTCTGGGACTTCATCATGACAAAAATGAAACCTTAGGTGTCATTACTCTTCTAGAGCTTTAAACTAACCCCTTGAATTTTACCCATCAGTGGAGCAGAAATCCAAGCCCTAGAATTATACATCCTAAACTGTGTAAATTTAGCCATCCTAAACTGTGCTATCATATCTGGGAAGGGAGAACTCATCTGGACCTGACCTCTTTTCAAGGTGCACTTGAACAAAACTCAAAATTGAAGGCACTGTACCATCTAGACCCACAGAGAACTAAATAGTGGTTGAATACAGCAAAGTCTGCCCTGCTGGAGATGGCTCCAGTCTCTTACCCAATCACAGCAGCTGCAAGTGATCCTGATGGATTCAGCAGGATCCATTATCTGTCAGCTATTTCAAGGGCAATCTCAGTGGATGTCATTGAAAGACACTTCACACAGAATCAGCTTCATTGCATGACTCCCTTTCCAGTTGCTGTGGGTCACTTGTAGTTCACAGTCATCCCTGCCATCCATATGTCTGTCTCAGCCCTGTGCAGGCCAATAAATGGAAAGACAATGCTGGATTGATTATCTTCTGCACGATGGTATCCCAACACCCTGCCAGCCTCACTGCCTCACTCTAGATCACAAACAGGCTCAGCAACCACTTCCAGGTGTCAGGCAGACAAACAGCTGCATCTGCCTGGTCAGAGGATGAAAGCCATGGAGCCTCATTCCTTACCATTGGCAAATGGCTCTCAGTGACTCACTCTAAGAGCTTTTTCCAGCACAGCATTCATTACTGAGGAGCTTCTACCCCACCTGAGAATGCCCAGAAGGATTCATGGAATTTGCCAGTCACCTCTGGCACGCCTTAGAATGGGTTGTTAATGGCCTGCAGTGCTGTCCAGCCCACTGCCCTGGAGTTTTCCTCTCAGAAACAGATGAATCTAGGATGTCTTTCCACTTGGAAAAATAGCCTCTACTAGAAGTAGAAGAAAACTCTTAGGATACTCTTTCTAGTTGCTGGTTCAACATACTATTGTTTGGGTTTTTCATAAAGCTTTTACCAGATGTGGCTTCTTTCTCAGACAGTCCTTTCTCATATTTCCTTTTTAGAATATTAGGCGTAATTTAGCCACAGTTTGTGGTAAAATATTTGTTTCCATTTCCTTTTATTTCATAAATATATTCATTTGTAATCCAGTTTGGAGGTTTTTGTTCTCTTTTTTATGAAAGAAAGTGAAAAGAACCAGGCTAACATTGAAATGCATCTCTTTATGACTGTTTCTTTTATTCCTATTTACTTACCTTCCTATATATTAAAAAAACTTGAAACAAAGTAGTTTTTTGCATATAATTTGCCTTTTGTTTTTCCTTTCTTTTAGTTTTGTTTTTTTTTTTTCCTTAAGTTTTATACTTCTTCACCACCCACAAGAGACACATGAATTAGACATCACCAAAAAGCTTCTTTTTGCTTAGGCAGTTGAACTCTTTCAGACTGAATTTAGCAGAGTTTTGTGAACAGCAGCGGTTCTACTGACACAAAATTTAAGGGCAAGGTCTTTTTGAGGGTTAACAAGCATGGAAACTGCACACCTCTCCTTCCTCTTGCACCCTCTGTAGCCATGTACAGAAATCCATGACTTTTGTTCCTTCACTGGTCAAAGATTCACTGGATAACAATTTACTGTTCAGTAATCTTTAAGCCATTTGCTGCCACTTACTGGATAACTAGACATCCTGCTTCAAAAAAGGGGAAAAAGAAAAGGATCAGAAGTGGGCTTACAATGAAATTCAAAGTAGGCATCACCTTAAGCCAGTGTAAGAAAAATGTCAAGGGCAAAATGAACATTAAAGTTGTTCCACTCAGTGGAGACGGGTTCTTGGTTAATGAGTTACAGCTATAAAATGCCTGTAAACTGCACCACCCCACTCCAGTTCCTCCTCCTCTGCCCTGTGTGAATCCCTTGGGAGTGGGAGAAGGCAACTGGAATACCAAAGCAAAAGGAGATTTAATGCAATTGCAGAAGAGTTGGAGATAAAGTAACACCTACCCGGAAGAGAGGATACCTTTTCCTACCTTTTTCATTTTATTTCCGTGTGCTTTTATTTCCTGAGGATACCAGAACTGATAACATTGCTATTTCCTCAGTGAAATGAGGTGCTAATTTTGTTTAGATTAATTTGGAGGGTTTTAATACTCGTTTTCATTAAAAAAGAGAGGCTAAAAGAACATTAGAAGCTGCAAAGTGAAATATTTACAAACAATAGATAGGACTAAAAGGATAGAGATAAGAAATTGCATTTACACTATGGCTATTCTTTAGCCTCACAAGAACATACAATTTTGCTGGAATGGCTGCCCAGCTAGGAATGGGAAGGTGAGGATATGAACAGTTGGTCTATGCTCAGTTTAAGTCTCTCCTCCCTTGCCTACTACACACCACTGAGACCCTTATCTGAAGGAAGAGTTATTGATCTGTTCCCAGGCTGTCCTGAAGAAGCGTTATCCTATTATCCAAGTACAACACAACCCCAAATTAATTCATTTTTCACATTGCCTCAAAGAGAATTGCTGCGAATTTCTCATTTCACAGCTGACAGCTGAGATGCAGTCAGAGATGTCCACAATATTTCCATGAAGGAAGCAGCCAGCTCTCAAGCAGGCGGCCTGGCAGAGTGAAACACTATCAGTAGCCACTTTGGAAAAGCCTGATTTTAGCAGCTTGTCCAAAATTTCTGTGACAGAGCCAAGGACAGAGCACAGTTCTGAATTGCAACACCTGTTTTTTTGGCAATGCCTCTTTTAACTCCCTGGATAACATGGCCAGGGTCCAAGCACTTCCATCAGTCACTAAACCTGATCCAGCCCCAAAACAAGCCTGTGATGTCCATCAGTTGTGATGGGAACTCATGACAATACCAAGTGATCAAATATTTAACACTTCCAGACTGGATATCACTATCCAGATTTTGAGGTTGGAACAGAAAACCTTTAGCTGCCTGGAAACCTTCCTGACAGGTCAGGAGGTGCCAGATCCTCCTTTCTGGAGAAACAAACCAGTTGAACTGGGTAAACAGGGAAGATCTTAGGCCAGTTCAATTTCCCCAAGCCATTCCCATTTATGACCACCTTTTAGTGAGCTACAAAGGACAAAGACTGCAATATGAAAAAAAGATGACTTTGCTGATCAGTGTTTCCTCTTGCACAGAGGGACTTAAGGTACAGAAAAAAGGCAAAACTCAGAAATGCAATTTAGGCAGAAGAAGACTGTTTTGAGAACCAGTAACTTCTGTTTCTATTTTTTGTTGTGACCTCCATTCCATGCTTCCCTTTCATGGTGTGACCACTAACCAACCCATTCTTCTATACTGCTTTCTGACTTTCTCACTAATTCTCCCAACATTCCTTATGGTTACGTTTTGTTGGTTTTAGCAGCAGAAAATGCTGAGAAATGGGTAAATGAGAAATCTTGCTTGTCACCAAGGTCACCCTGTAACACCAAAGCTGTCTCTAGTTCTAGAAACACCCAATTTACCTAAGCACAGTGTGAAGAAAATGCAGAAAGCAAAGCCTTCTGAAGCTGAAGGAAGTGTAAGCTAAGACAAGCTAGACTTCTCTCAGCCTGCTTTACATCCCTCCCCTCCATGAAGAGGAAAAGCATTCCGAAGTGGGGCATAACCAGGGAAGAAGCCTCCAGGGCAATCACACTGAACTTATACATTAATTGTTTCATTTATTCATTGGATGGCCTTTTCCTAAAGAAAAACAAACCCAACCACGTGGAGTTCTGCTGGTGCTGGGCACACAGTGGCAATGGACCAGCTAAGGAGCCTTGCCCCAGCTCTCTTCCACGGCCTTCACAGCTCCAGGAAAAAGCTTCTCCAAGGAGCAGGGAGGTGTTTGCTGCCCAGCCTGCAGTGCCTGCACAGGCAGGAAGGCAGGGAGGAATGCTGCACTGTGGCTTGGAAACAGGAGATGGGGAGATAGCAGCAGCTGCCCGTGGGTGTGTGGGGTGAGGGAGCTCCCTTTTCCTCAGTCTCTGGCATCTAAGTGAGGACAGCTTGGGCTTTGAATACACCTTACTCAGAGTGGCTGTTTGGAGAGAAAAAATTCCACATTCACTGAGGATAGAAGTGGGTTTTGAGCTTTTCCTGAAGACACAGCTGTTTTTAACATAGCTGCTGTCCTGTTTCTGGTAACAAAATGGACTAGGTCTTATAGCATGACAGGTTTTGTTGTCTGTTGGCTGCAAAGAAAGTGGCACTTTGTACTCACTGCATGGGATGCTGCATTTCATGCCTTATTTTACACTGACCTCACTCACAGTATGATCAGAGCACTATGAAAAACATTTTAAAAATCCAAACACTCAACCCTCCTAAATCTTCTATTTACATATTTTGTTACTTTTATAAGTAAATCTTGAGTTAAAATACTGCAACTCTACTGAGATTTAGCTTTTCCTTCTGCCAAGGATGTAGCAGAAAAATTACTCCCAGTGAGGAGAGGCCACGGCGTCCAAGGGGAACAATATGTCCATTGCAACTCCCCCTCTGACATTTCCTTAGGAATTGAGTTCTGCCAGCAGATGCCAAAGGTAAACCCTCCCATATGGCTGACACCACATCCACCTGGTTAACATATTAGGATCAAAACAGAACAGTCAGCACATACTAATGCACAGACATCCAAAGACAGAAAAAGCCTAACTGGTCTGGAGGATCTCTGTGCATCAGCTCTGTTTACATTTCAGATTAATATGCAACAGCAGCAGCACAGAGGCTCAGGGAGGATGCATTACCTACAGAAATCCCATGCAGTACTGGTGTTTAGAAGCCCGAGGGAGCTGGTTCCTGCAGTGCTATCACACATGCCACAAGTAACTATTTCAAAGCCACATGAGGTCTGACACCACAGCCTGTCCTCCTGCAGCTCAGGCAGTGGTGTGAGTGCCTGGCTTTATTAAAACTGCAGACATCAAACTGGCTGCCATGTCTGTCCAACTGTGTTTAAAAGCCCCCTGACAGAAGAAGGTCAGCACAAACCAGGCTGGATACAGCTCTGGCTGTGGATGTGCTATGAGCACCGGATGCAAGTTGCTGCAAAGCCAGAGGCAGATGCATAAGGCTGACTTAAAAGCCAGATGAAAAGATGGATTGAGCCTTTTAGCTGCTCCATCTCAGTGTGCAGCCAGCAAGACTTGAACTCAAAGCTGTGGTCTAAAAGAGGGGCACGGCTGGGCAGTGCCCAGCAGCACATCTGTGCAGCCAGAGCTGGCAGAGAGCACTGCTGAGGATATTGGGAGCCAGGACACAATGGTTTAAAATCATCTCCACAGTCTGATTCATACTGATGGACAAAGCTTTTTCCTCTGCATCTGTGGTCTTTAATCACATTTACATTGGGTGTCAGCAAAGTAAGCTTTCCAGTGCCACATGGACCACCTTTGGTGTTTGATGGAACAGCTGGCCAAGCTCTATCTCCACAGGTGAAAAACATCCCCCAAGGTAATTGTAAAGGGGTACAACTAGGTACTGAAAACAGAACTGAGGTGCAATTACATCAAGAATCCACATCTTTATACACAGGGTGATAGGGAGTGACATCTGAAGTTTAGTCTTTGTTTTGTTCAAGCCCAAAACTGCTGAATTTGATATAAAAATCCATTTTCACAGAACCCAGGATTTCCAATTCTTGGGGTTCAAAGGATGTTTCAGCGAGGAATTTGGCCCAAACCCCCCATCCATCAGAGGGATTTATAACAAATCATCAAAGATGTGGAGGAATGGTTTTAGGTTTTGGCCAAATATCTACTGGCAAACCGACCAAACAAGTGGAAAATGGCTTTTCAGGGCTTGAATGAATTAAACAGACACCTGCCATCCCTGAGACCTCCAGGACTCTGAACATGGCCCTGGGTTTCTCTGTACCTGGGACATTAGGTGAAGGAGAAATTTTACAGAAACAGGACAGCAATGTGTTTTGCTAACCTGCATGACTGAGAACAGGCAGTTTGTCCTGTGTTTTCTACTTGAGATCACAGCTTTCCTCCAGCAGCTGCTTTCCTTTAGTTCTAGCTGTACTGGTTTGACTGTAACGAGCAAAATAGAAACAGAAGTTATTGGTTCTCAAAACAGTCTCCTTCTGCCTAATTTTCACTTCTGGGTTTTGTCTTTCAAAAACTTTTTCCACCACAACTTGTGCGTACTCTCTTTTTCACAAATGCTTGTGCATATGTATGTGTGTATGTGTCCAAACACACAAACAGTCACACCCAGTTTGCCTATAGCATTCACTAGACTGCAAATGCCATTTCTTTAATACTTGTGTATACAATGTTCTGTCACAGCTCATTATCAATGGCATATTAATCCTAATTTTCTCAGATTAGATTTTTAAATCCCTCTTCTTTGTCATTTCTCATTCATTTTAAAATACCAATAACCAAAATGCAGTGGGAACATTGCATGTGTCTTCCTCTATTCCTTTCAGCTCCTTTAGAGGAGTGAAATTTCTTTGAAATGCTTGAAATGTTTCAGATCTTGATTGCTATTTGTTGCTCTCTCCTTTTTTTTTACTTTGCCCTAGACTAATTCCAATTTGATTATCTTCCATAAAAAAGTAGACTCATCAGGATTAAAGTTTTTTTAAAAATATGTCATTATTCATATTTCATCTATTAATTAATTATTATGAAATTATTAATTTATTATTTCTACAAGTCAGCAAGTAATGGAAAAGTTTTGATAGCATTACAAATCTTAGAATTAATATATTGATTGACCAACAGGTCACACACCATTTCATTATTCTTCTACCCGAGATTTTACATTGAGAATCAGATTTCTACAGTAGATTTGTGCTTTTACACTTTCTGCAAACACTCTTGTCGGGATAGATCTACTTCTTCAGTTATTTACAGGCCTCAGATTTCAAAGGAAAACATGCAAGACAAATATGCAGCTATTAATTGAGGAATTGCCTTCTCTGCAAACATTGGCCAGTCATTTTTCTTTTACAAGAATTTGTATTTAAAATGGAAGCAAAATAGCAAACTAAATATTTATCAGAACTCATATATATATAAAATGCTCTGTAATTTCTTTTAATTCTTAGGGCAAGAATATGATCATGTTGATTTTTTTGTAGGTTTGTGTCTCTAAATCTTTTTTTCCCAACATGTTTTAACAGACAACATTCAGCTGATCACCACTGACTTGCACTCCCTCGTATCCTTGATCTTGATGTTTCCTACTGATAAATCATTTCCACTGTGGGACTCTGAAAGCACCCCTGGGTGCTCCAGCAAATTCAGGGTCTCTGAGGCCACATCAGTGTACAAAGATGGGGTGTCCTCACCCCTTGGCCAGTCCCAGCTGCCTTGCTCCCTGCCAGGCAGCCCTCCAGACCCTGGCTAAGTGTATGTTTGCACAAGGACTCCTTGAATTCCTCCTTCCACGGGTGACTCAGGTCACAGGAATTCAGCCTTACAGAAATTCATGCTCAGTTGCCTTTATAATTTGTCCCTTCATTAACTGATGCATGCAAGAAACCTGTTCCCCTGCCTGTTCAAATAGTGGCTATGCAACATTAATCCGTGGACTTTTACTGTATCAACAGTCACCAGCACAAATTATTTCAGCTACCTGACTTGGATTATTTTGGACAGAAGTGAAGTCCCTCTGCATAAAGAAACATTGTTTCAGGCCAGTCTCTCCTATGAGCACAAATACAGATTTAAGGCAAATTTAAGACAGTTCCCAAAATATCATGGGACCCTGAAGTTCCTGCATCCCAAGACAATGAGCAGATATCTCAAAGAACAAACAGCTCTATTTTCTAGAGCTGAACTTGTGGGAGTATTTACTAAAACAATAGTCCAACCCAAAACAGTGAGTATCAATACAGCCAGATAACAAACCTGGGTCTCTTCCTTCAGGACTAGATTCCTCCTCTCCTCTCAACCTCTGCTTTTGTACAGTGTCAATGAATACTGTTAACCACACATCATAGTTAATTCTTGAAAGGACTGCCCTTCACTTATGAAAAACATACCATGTTATGGGTTTATGTTGTGTTTTATTCTCTGGCAAGGCCTGTCTGTCCCCCCCATACACTGCTCCCTGCTGCCCTGGCAGGTGTGCCAACAGCGACTGTGTGCCTGGCAAACAGGATCAGTGAGCCCATCTTCTAACTGGCTTAAAAAATCTCCAAAAAAAATTCAAAACAAAACACACCCAGCACTGTACTGATCACAAAGAAAATATAACATGAAACTATGGCCTCTCTCAACCCCTTCCTCAAAGCAGTTTCAGTTCTTTGATGAATAAAATACACTAAGTTTTCTCACTGCAGCTGTTTTAATTCTAGTTCAGGATGGAAAATGTCAGCACATTGGGTTCTTATAAAAGAATAGAAAATCCATTTCCTTTTTGGGGTCAATGAAACAATCGGTGTTCTCTCAAAGAAGCAAAACAATATTTTTAAAGGCAAAAGAATGAAAATAGTGACTCGTAGTGGTATTCTTCAACCCCATACTTTTTTTTTTTCTCAAGATTTTCCTTTTTCCTTTCTTTTGTTTATCTTGTGGAGGGAAAGGAAAATCTGAAACCAAGCTCCCTATCAAACCTGCCTTATCTCATCTTGAGGGTTTCCTTGTCTTGGGCAGAGCTGAAGCTGGGAGGAAGCCACGTGCCTCCAGCTGCTCCCTCGCTGCCTCCTGAGCAGCCAGGGACAGGAATGCTGGCATCTCACAAGGAACCAAGCACAGAAAGACCTGAAAATCTTCTCACCTGCCATCAGTGGAACAGCACTCTCCTGTTTTGGATGAAAAAGCTCCTTCAGCTCTCTTGTTCTCCTGAAATAACCACAGGTTAATGCCACACCTCTGTCCTACAGAGTGTCCTGGTTACAGCCCCTCTCTCCCAGCCTCCAGTACATTCTACTGCCTCCACAGAACTGTATCTCCCTTTACTCATGCATCAGAGACCACCAGGCACCAGGATATCCACTTGCCCACTCCACCTACCCTTGAAAATAACTGCAAACCCTGGTCATTCTTCACTGAGCCCTTAGACAGAGAACAGAAAGCACAGAAATGCCAGATGCTGCAGGTACCCACACCCCCCATCCATCCACTGGTCACTCAGGGTGTCCAGCATCCCTGATTGGAACCCATTCCCACTCTGCTCCCCCAAACTCCATCACTTTGGGCAGCCAGTTGCCTGCCATGGCTCTGAAAAGGCACACTGCAAGCAGAGGCACAGATTCATATGAGTAGTTTGCAAATCTGCACCTTAGTTAACTCCAAAATGTTGGTAAGACATCACATGTGGACCTGTGAAGGATTTAGCAGCCAGAGAAGCAGTGCCTACACTGACAGCTGGAGCAACAGGACCAAGAAACTGCTCTGGCCATCTTCACTCTAAACCTGATACCTCCTCAGGTGTGGACAAAGTTTTGGGTGGGAGTGAAGCCCAGCATAGGCAAGGAGCAATTAGGATACACCAAAGTCTGAAGAAGGGAGTGCACTGGGCTTTGTTTTGCTTTAATTCAGGCATGCTGAACTTGGTTTCCCATGGTTGTGATCCTTCAAAGATGCCTTCGCTCCTCCTGGCTCTGTGTAAGGAAAAAAAGAGACCCAAAGGTCAAGCTTTTCAATGTGTATCCCAGAACAAGGATTTCTGCATGAAAATGATGGAGTTTGGAAGTACATCAACATGAAATGAGGACCTTTTACCTTCCAGCAAAAAAAAAACATCTTCCAGAGAAATATTTAACTGCCTTTGCCTTCAGACAGCCATTCCAATGAGAATGTGCTTATTTTGGCAAGACTCCCCTGAACTGAGCTGCTTTGTGTGTGGTTGGGAGTGTTGGGTGAAGGCTCAGTAATTTGCTAGTGGATGCTTGAGGTAACAGTTCTTGGGAAGAGGCTGACTAGACAGCCAAAATGTAGGTCACCTGTGGGTGGAGTTCACAACCTCCCAGCTCTGCTGCAGTCAGCATGCAGAAGGGACATCTCCCACAGATTTTGAAACTATTGATGAAGCCTGAGAGCTGGGCCACTAGCTATAAGTCCTTAGGATGATAATTTCATTGGTTACTCATTTATGTAAGGTGCTGGTTAATGTCCAGTCTGTTCCAGGATTATCTGCCAGCTAGGAGAACTTCCATCTGTGAGGACATAGGTGTTACTCTACAGTGTCTAAAGGTAAATGCAAGTACTGATAACACAGTTGAAGATCATCAGTCTCATTTGCAAGGTGTCTCCTCCCTGCCACACTCCTGGCAGTTCAGAGCAATCTTTTGGCTCCTCAGCTCCAATGACCATTCAACTGGCAGGGCTTTGCAGCAATGATGGGGTCTCAGTTGTCTGGCCAAGCATTCAGTGAGAGCAGTCAGGGGAGAGCACTAGTTTCTCAAATGACCTTTTAAAATCAGCTCTATATACCATTGTGGCAGTTTTTATTCTTCTTGTTGCATGTGTTTCAGAAAAAAAAAAAACCAAAACCAAACCTCAAACCTTAATAGCTGTTCTAAACAAGAAGCCAGAACAACACACCCTTTTATGTTTGCACACACTCCATAGCTGCCTTAACTCCAGGCTAAACCACTGCTGTATATCTGCATAATCTTAAACCTTAGCAAATTAGAAAATAAATATATGTGCATGCATTTGAAATAGCACATTCTCCTCCAGGCTTTATCTCTCTGTAACTGCTGAAATTGTCTGGCAGGGATGTTGCTTGCACTCTTATCACACGGATCTGTGGTAAAAAGGCTTCAGCAGTTTGCAGTGCAGATGTACCATCAGGACTGCCACCAGGATACTTTGGAAGGATTTGTAAAAACCAGCTGTCCCTGGAGGAGACTGCTGCAGGAGCAGAGGCCTCCTCTGCATGTACTATCTGCACAGACATGGGGTTACTGCATATGGACCTCTGATACATCCAATATCAGAATTACTCCCTAAAATCCAATAGCTAGTTGGAAAGTGGTCTGAGTGATGTCTGGGAGGTGTAATGGTACGACTCATGAAGCAAAGCTACTGAGGATATCTGGGCTGGAAGTTTAACCAAGCAAGACTTTAACTTTGACCAAACTGTGTAAAAAAAAGCTTTTGCCATAGTGCTTCCTTTTTGTAGTCTTCTACCCTGTGGCAAAAGGGCTAAGGATTTTAGGAAAAGATATTTCATATAAAGAAAACACTACTGGCACCCCCAGCAGCCCTGCATCAGGATACATTCTGAAGTGTATGCCTGTCCTTGCTGCTGTCTGTGAATGGCCTGAGTTAGGCACAATCATCTATCAGAACAGTCCCTTTGAAGGGCAGGGATGTGCAGTTCATGAGACCAAAGATTGAAATAAAATAGCAACAACGTGCCCAGCATAGGCTAGGCAAAGAGGGCACCTAAGAAATTTGACAGGTAAGAACTTCTTCAGTTGTCCCAGAAGGGTAGATTGAGTGGGACGAAGCAGGTTTGCTGTCGCTTGCAGCCGGGCAGCCAAATTCCACCTGGGCTGCACATCATGATTGCTTTTCTGGACCAGGCTGTATAGAGAATTTACACAGGAAATCTGAGGTAGAGTAGGAGATGTGCCTCTGTTTTTCCAGCTCCCAGTTCAGTGCCTTAACCAGAGGTGCCAGCTCCTGCAGTGGCCCTGAGCTTGTCGTGATGCTGGAGTTTTTCCAAACCAGCAGCGATACCAGAATGGAAATGGGCCCTTTCAGCACAGAACAAACAAGAGCAGTCCATAAAGGCTAATGATACAATTTAAGTGTCCCTGTGCTCAGTGAACTCAGCCTCTCACCTCCAAGTGCTGGCAGCTGAAGTTTCTTTTGTCTAAGATCAAACATTGATGGCTTTAATGGACTTTGTCTCAGTAATCTATTTTAACACCATGGTTAATATCTGGCAATTATGCTAGATTAGCATTGAAGACTAATGGAAAGACTGAGGTAAATATATTCACAACAGCCACTGTGTGGTTCAACATAAACAGAAAAGTTTTCTATTATAATCAAGTATTAACATACTATTAATGGAGTAGCAAGTGAGCCCTTTGCTATTTCCAATGTCAAGGAACTAAACCACTTTTTAAATGTAAAAAGTCTTGAAAAAAAAAAAGAGTGGAATTAAAAAGGAGGGAAAACCTGCAAACTTCTGCCTCTTCTTGCTTCCCCATCATGATTCCAGCCTTTGTTTGTAGTTTCCCTGCCTGTCCATTCAGTGCATAAATGGCCAGATTAAAGTCAACAGGATCAGATTTCATAGGATGCTCTGGTGCCTAAGGAATGATGAACTGCGAGACAAGATACAGAAAGGAATTTAAACCTCATTGAAAAATCACAAGAAAGAAGAACTTCAGCCTGAAAAAGCACAGTGTGAAAAAAGAGGATATACAGATTTTACTCATATATGCATGCTCCACTAAATTTACTATCATTTAAATACATCATTAAAAATTACCCCAAAAGTTCAAGATTCCTTAACTAATGATGATTCTGCCTCACAAACTGCAGACACTAAATATTGCAAAATTTTCACTGAGCTGTGCCCAAGAAGTCACTGTGAAAATACACATGTAATATTTTAAGCACAATATTCCATAGCAGCATTTGTTAAAAAAAGCATTTTCTGCAGTTCCCACTGCTTGTATTTCATGAAAGGCTAAGCAGGAATCATAGCTGTGTGCACAGATACTGAAGCCCAGGACCATGGCTAAAGCAAGGATTTCCACTTCTGCCTTATGATGCTCTGATCAGTACACAGACCTATTATTGTTCTGTGTTACTTACTAGTGAGCAAATCCTACAGCAGAGGGACAGAAGAGATATTTGACCTGTTGTTTACCACAATTCTTCATAAGCTATTTAATGAATGCATTATACCACATCACTAATGCAGGATTTCCAGTGTGCACTGATGCCTTTTAGCATTCAACTTGTGGCTTCCAGACTCTCAGTGTGATGATTTAGCTGTTACTGGGGACAGTGCTGCTAAGGCTGCCACATTCACCTGCTTTGTAAGTGGGTTTCACAGAGACACAGAATCACAGAGGTCTTCCATTCCAACCTCCTGCTCAAAGCAGTCACCTAGAACTGGTTTCCTAGCACAATGTCTCTTTGGAGTTTGAATACCTCCAAGGAAAAACTACAGACCTCTCTTGGCAGCCTGTGCCAGGGCTTGATCTTCCTCACAGTAAAGAAAGTTCTTTATTATATTTAAACAGAGTTTTTTGTGTTTCAATTTGTGCCTATTTCCTCTTGTCCATTTACTGGATACTACTCATGAGAGTCTAACTCTGTTATTTGTTCTTATGTCTTTTTATTATGTTTTATGTCCTAATGTTATGATGTGAATATTAGACATATTACTATCTTTCATCTCATATTATTGATCTTTGTTATATTCCCCCATTAGGTATTTCTCTGCACTGATAAGCCTCACCCTCTTATTTACACAATTTATTTGCTTTCTGTCTAGGGCCTTTCTGTGGTTTCCTCAATGCTGGCCCTAACTCCAGAATGCATTTGACCTTAAGGCCCACCCTTTCTCCTCAAAGTTACTTGAATGCATTAACGCTTCATGGAACAGCAGCACTGTCCTTACAAACACATTGCAAGACCAGATTTCAGGAATGACATGGTGAATAAGAAAACACTGTTTTAGCTAAGTTTCTTCTTCTGCTCACACTAAAGCCCATATGCCTTTTAAATGCAGGAAAGGAAACTGTCTTCTCCTTTTGGCAAACCCTGTAAGAAAGGTTCTGTGGGAAGGAGAAAACAAGAGGTGGAATATAGATGCCACTTCACCATACTTTCAAGCACTTGGCCCTGGGAAGCAATCCAATCCATGTGACATATTGCTCTGTACAATCACTGCAGAGCAATCAGCTCAGGCACTCCCCCTCTCCTGTGACAGCATTCCACAGGGACTGGGTGCACCCCAGCAGCAGCTCAGCCTGCTTGGGTGTGTTGTTGGCTTCCTTCACAGACAACATGCAGAACTCTGGAAAAAGTTATGCCTCTTCATCCATCTGGGATCATGTCCACAGAGCCTCCTTCAAGGACAGGTGCCAGGAAGAGCGCAGCTGAAACTCAGTTACTGTCCTTGAAAGTTCAGGAGTTAGAGGCTGTGTATCCACAGACTGTCAGAAAAGAGCTTTAAGCAGCTCTTTAACCAGCTCCATCTGGGAACACCCTCATGGCTGATCTCTGGAAGCCAGGCAGCAACTGAAACCTGTGGGACCAGTGGAAGGTAGTCAGAGGGATCCTCGTGATAGCCTGGGAGTTGGGCTGCTTGGCTCATGGCAAAGCAGAACTGATGTTCAGGTGCTGCTTTCTCCATCAGACTCCTTACTGTGGGATGAAAGATTGCTTCTTTTCTGCCACTGACATGATGTCCTGCTCTGCAAACACATCAATCTTCTAAAAACTGACAGCAGCCTCCAATTCCCACCTCCAGCTGTCACTGCTTTGGCTGTGAAGCTTCCTGGCACGGTACTTGAGAGGCTTCTCTGCCTTCTTCTGATCCCAAGAGCTTTACAAGCTGCATTGACTCAGTAAACTCAAGCTATTTAAAACTACTGATGCCTGGATGGTAAATTCAGGCACTTAGAAGTCAGGAAATAATGGATCTGTCCAATTGCAGTTTTGTTCTCTTTGAATTTATTTTATGCTGCCCTATAAGGGAGAACATGAGTTATTTACTTTAATTGTGGTTATGACATTAAAATCAGCACCATCCTAAGCATGCACAGAGGAGAAATAATTACAGTGGCACAAGCAGTAAAATTATTTCCTTGTCTAAGCATTTGCCTTTGTAATCTAATAACAGTGAACCAGTTATTATCCTCCTACCCTTCCTCTGCCACTCCTCTAATTTCTCACTTCCTTCCTTTCTCCCTCTCTTCCTTCCCATCCATAGTACCTCTCCCCACTGAACTATCAGCAGCATTTGCAGTTCTGAACCTTATATATTGTATATTGAACTGAGATTAAAGACTGACAGCAACTACCAAGAAGGAAAGCTACACCCTCTATGCCATGGAGAGTTTGCAGAGCCCTGGATCAAGACCAAAGCAGAGTCATTGTAAAGGCTGCTCTGATTGCCCTTCTGTCACGTGCAAACATCAGAAAAAACTTCTGCTGAATGTGTTGCTGCTGACACACTGTAATTAGGTAGTAGGGCCATATCCATGGTTAGTCTGTCCACTTTGTTCTGCTTAGGAGTTGAAGAATGAAAGAAGGATTGGTGTCTCCAGTATAATTTTATTCCTGGGGAAGTTAAAATAGGAGTATGTATGCTGAGTGAAGGAGGTAACCTAAAATATCCCTCTCAAACTTCAGGTTTTTTCTCTTCAAAATACACTCTGAGTGTCTTTGTTCTACCTTAAAAAAATTCAGTGCTTGGAGAAGGAACACACAGACAGTTGACAATATATGATTTTCATCAGTAAAGACATTCCTTAACACTTATTTTCCTGAGTAAATAGGTTAGCTAGTTTGAATTATAATTAAGTACAAACAGTTGGTCTCTTTGAGCACCTTCCTATCTCAGAATCTGTGGGGATATGACAATCTAAATAAGCACCTTCCTCCTCTAATCTGTGGAGCAGCTTGGAGAAAAACCCCATAATTATAACATTATAAGAACAAAATATTGATAAAAAACAATGTGGACCTTAAATCCACTTTTCATTACATTAATTACCTCATTTCTTCCCCAAGAGGTTCCATTTGTAGTGTACTAATGTGTCCTTTATCTTGAGGATTTTTGTTTCTTGTCTGGCTGTCTTTTACAGATAAAATCTTGACTCAGTTCATGGTACACATGGTTGTCAGCTTTGTGCTCTCCACCAAGCTCACCTGTTTGTGCTCTCCACCTAGCTCACTAGGTTTTCAGCTCTCTCCTCTTCCTGGTAACTTATTTATACGGGGTTGTGCAGGAAAATAATTTTGTATTGAGACACATATCCTTGTATCAAGTGTGCTCAAAGCAGGCAGTGGGCTGAAGGAAGGTGATGGCAGGGACACTCAGACACAGAGAGGATCGCACAAATTTGCTTCCCTTGCAATGGTGGCAAGTTTCCTGTTGCATGCTGGTAGAGAAACAGATGGAAAAAACCATCATTGGCATTTGATTGCTCCTTAGCTTCCAGGGCTGTCACACCCAGCCGTGACTCCATGGGGTGCCATTTCCTCTGGGAGGGCTCCTGATGCCAGCTGAAATGCCTCACAGCTATCTGACAAAAGGTGTTGAAGTGGTGCAAAATCCTTCTGCCAGTTCAAGTATGCTCAAAGGAGGTTTGAAGGAGCAGTTTTGTCCCTAAAGGCTTTCTTTTATTTTTTCCCTTTTTTTCCTGATCAGGTGTAATCTGTCCTTGTCCAGATGGCATTAACATTACTGGGTAATGCAACAGAAAAGCAGTCATGAGCTCACAGCAGACCTGCATTAGGGCTGTTAGTGGGTGGTTATCCACATCCTTAACCAGAGCAGATCCATGTCCTGACATACTGACAATGTCTCTACCTGCAGTGAACTCAGAAGTCACAAGAAATAAAATCTTATTTCAAGCTCTTCCAGCAATTGTCACCTTCACCTTCAGCAGGTTGCTGAATCTCTTTGTGTCCCTCTTCTAACCAGAAAAATGGGAATATTTACTTTTCCATGTAATGAGGTAGGAAGCATTGCTACACGTACAAGTACTCTTAGCTCCTCAGTATTAACTCACATCCATTAATCTGTTCAGGAGCATTTTGTTAGTCTCTAGTGTTACAAAACCTTTTGCTTCTGCTGTTACCTCTGTAGGAGTGGATCTGGATTAACTCTGCTGAAGTTAATAATAAAACCAGGCTGAGTAAATGCAGAATCATTCACTCCCAGTAATGAAACACCCCAGACTCCTTCTCACAGGAGCTGAACTTTCTTGAGCCATTCTCAGAATCTTTACAAACTCCTGTTACAAAAGATAAGTGGTTTATGTTTTCAGTCCTTTGGGAACGTGTACAGATCTAACACTGCTGAACCTGACCTGTTCCTCAAGGTGGGAGTTTCATTTTCTGACCTGGAGAGCAGTTGGGTTTCCAGTTTGGGTGTTTTACTCCCCTGCACAGACACTTGAATCTCATTAAAGAACATGTTATCTACAATAAGAAATGTGAATAACAAATGTTACACAGTGAGTTCAGACAAGGCCAGAAAATTACAGTGGCAGCGGTATTAATGGGCTTTTATGTTTTCCCCAAAGAGTTCTGGAACCTGTGTCCTGGGTGCATCAGGCACAGCATCACCAGCAGGGCAACAGAGGGGATTGTCCTGCACTGCTCTGGTGTGGCCTCACCCTGAATATTGTGTGCAGTTTTGGGCACCACAACATAACAGTATGAGACTATTGGAGAGTGTCCAAAGGAAGCCAAATGAGGAAGGGCTGAGGTCACTTGGGCTGTTCAGCCAGGAGGAGACTGAGGGCAGAGCTCATTGCAATCTGCAACTTCCTTGTGGGGGCAAAAGGAGGGGCAGGCACTGATCTCTTCTCTGTGGTGACCAGTGACAGGACCCAAGGGAATGGCCTGAAGGTGTGTCAGAAGAGGTTTAGGTTGGATATTAGAAAAAGATTCTGCCCCCAGAGGGTGTTTGGGCACTGGAACAGGTTCCTCAGGGAAGTGGTCACAGCCCCAAGCCTGGCAGAGTTCAAGAAGTGTTTGGACAATGCAAGGCACATGTTGTCATGTGCAAGGGATGGAGTCGTGCAGAGCCAGGAGCTGGGCTTGGTAACCCTTGTGTGTCCCTTCCAACTCAGTTTATTCTGTGATCCTGTGAAGAATCTTTCACACCATTTACCATTCATGAATACCACACACTGGATGCATCCAGCCACTTCATCTCTGCCACATCTCTGACTCAGCTATTGCTGAATGATGGGGACAGTTCCAAACACAGAGTCCTTCCTTGACTGCACAAAGCACCAGCTCTAACATCTTCTCTGTCCATGTAACTGTGCTGTCTGAGGTCAAGCAGTCCTGGCACTGCCCAGGTTTCATATGCTGCTTTTATCATCCAAAACATGCATGGCAGAATAGTATTATGATGCATTCAACCTCTAAACATGAGGAAGATATAAAACTTCAGATTTAGCTGCAGATAAATTGCATTGCCTCAGAGAGCTGAAACATAATAAGTAAATCTTGTATACATGGTTCCCACTGCTTACAGATATTGAACAGTTTGTTGGTTTTTGTTTCACTTAAATATGTACTAAATTCTCTCTGTAACATTCCTCTGTATTTTGTAGACTTCCAGCACAGCCTGAAGTTCAGTAAAAATGTCTGTTTTGGTCTAAAGTGGATTTCCTTTCAAAGAACGCGTTATCTTCTGGGGAAAAACCCCAAATAGTCTGTAGCTCTAGACTCTAAATGCCATAAAATTCTCAGGATGTGCAAGAGGAGGGAGGCAGCTCCAGAGCACAGATGCATGGAGAACAACCATGGCCACACAACAAGGACAGCAAACTTTAAGGGTGACTAATACCAAATAGCTTTGAAAAAAAGACTGTAACCTCTGGTTACTGAGACCAATCCAAACCTGTCAGGGACAAAAAATGGTTCCAGCAGAGCCCTGTACTTTCCCTCTGTATAAGTGGCCACAGCACAGGCTAAGGGCAGAAGCCAGCGAGCCAGTCATGTAGGAAGGATTTAGCTCCAAATGCAGTGGGATCATGGCTTCTACACAGCTCAGAGACCACCGCTGTAGCAACACCGACAGCATTTCATTCAGTTCTGCTGCTGCCAAGAATTTAGGTCACAAACTGTTTTTCTCTCACCCTCCCTCAGCTACAATCCAGTCTTGGCTCCTTCTGCACCGTGGCTGCCAGGATGCTGATCTGCAGGACCCTGAGATCCCCCACCACTCAAACATCCCCACCTTGCTCCAGTGCCAGCCACCCCAGCCAGCCCCAGTTTCACCCCAGGGATGAATGAGTGCTGGGGAGCGCCGGGCTCCTCCGGCCGGCGGTGGCTGTGGCAGAGCACGGGTCATCCCCTTAGCGCTGCTCCTGACGCCCCAGAATCATTGCCTTATAAAGACCATTTTGTCTGTGGCTCACGCTCATGCCCTGTATACATAAAGAGAAATTGAAATGTTCCAGGCTCTGCTGTCATCTTCTGAGCAAAGCAGTAATACATGGCCTTGCGACTCCTCCTCACCAAACCCGCTGCAAGGCTGAGTTCTTCTCTTCAGCCGCCGCGCTGGCCAGGGTGGCACCAGCCTGGGGAGCCATGGGGAGCTGCCACCAGCCTGGGGAGCCATGGGGAGTTGCCACCAGCCTGGGCAGCCAGCTGCCGTGGGGAGCTGCCACCAGCCTGGGGAGCCAGATGCCATGGGGAGCTGCCACCAGCCTGGGGAGCCATGGGGAGCTGCCACCAGCCTGGGGAGCCATGGGGAGTTGCCACCAGCCTGGGGAGCCAGCATCCCAGGGACCCCCTGGGATGGTTTTGCTCAGCCTCAATTGCTGCCATTGATATTTTTCTATAAGATAACAGTTGGCTGAGGGTCTTCATAAGAAAAGGTCTCAAATTCCTGGTACTATATTGCCTTTACAACACACAGACCATTTTTACAGCCCTGTTAACCACCACTTTGTCAGCTACTTGGTGTTAAAATGGCACAGTTTGCTGAAGGGAACTGTAGTGGAAGATTACCTCAAAATCTCAGCCAGGACAATTCATATCTTTCCACTTAAAAAACTGCAAGAATGCAGAAGACCAGAGTTTCACCCTCAGCAACTCAGCCAGTATTTCATGGCAAGAGAAGGGCAGCACAGCAGGAGGCTGGATATGCTGGACCTCAAATTATAACTCACTAAAACAGCTCTGAGCAGCACAATGTCTGCTGCTACTGAGAGAAATGAATTTGGCATAATTTCTCTTCAAAACAGTGTCACAGCTGAGGCTGTGGCACAGGGAGATGGGGTTGGATAACTCTCACTCTCCTGACATTACAGGGGAAAATCAGGCTCAAGGGCCTTATGTTTTTCCAGTGACAAATATAATGAAACTCTTCCTTTATTTACAGGAACTCTGGGCAACACCTGTTTTGTACACAAGAATGTATGTCTACTACTGTTAAAGGAATCCCTCTGTCCTATCCATCTGTTGCCATTCACTGCAGATAAGAAAACCTTGAGAAGTGTGACTTAAACCTCTCTCTAAGCAGAGATTTAGACTAAATATGTATTATTCCATTAGACTTATTACATCCTGCATTCAGTTTGAATTGTACAAGTAGTGACCTCTTCTATTTACAGAAGGGGAAGCTGATCAGGCAAACAGTTCTTTTTTTTTTTTCTTTTTTGGCTGCAGTAGCCCTTCTGATACAAATATGCTAAAAGTTTTATATCAGTTGGTTTATGTTGAAAGCCCAGTTTTAGCTACAGGCTTATGTTAACAGATACTTATTGAGGTCATTCTTGTGAGCCCATCTACCCTGTATTTCCTCAGCAAAGGTGTTTGACAGCATACAGTGCTGTAACATCCCATGTGATCTCTTCTCTCGTTCCCAGGCAAGGCTGGGACAGATACCTGCCATACAGAGAAATGAGGAACCAAAGGCCATCACATCTCACCACGCTTTCCTGTTTTGCTTTTGTTTTACCAGACAAGTGGGGGCTTTCCATGCCTGTCCTAAGTCAGGCTGAGCTTTAGCCATCAACAATTCAGGAAAGAATGTAGTGACAAGGGGAATGGATTCAAACTGAAAGGGAGTAGGTTTAGATTAGAGATTAGGAAGAAATTTTTTACTGTGAGGGTGGTGAGGCACTGGAACAGTTGCCTGGAGGAGTTGTGGATGCCCCACCCCTGGAAGTGCTCAAGAACAGGTTGGACTGGGCTCTGAGCATCCTGGTCTAGTGGAAGGTGCCCCTGCACATGGCGGGGGGTTGGAACTAGATGGTGCCTAGGGTGCCTTCCAACACAAGTGATTCTGTGATCTCCCACCCATTCCCTAGTGTGTGAGACAGGTGAGCAGGACAGTTCTTCAGGGTCCACCTCCTGTTGGATGGTAGGCAGAGAGGAGAGAGAATAGACCTGCAATGCAGATGTAGGGAGAGAAGGTCTTAACATACCCTAAATATACTGCAGACCTACAAATACTGAATTTATACATATATGAAACATATATTTTATATATCATATATTTCTTTAAGGTATTTATACACACACACTCATATAAACATAGAAGAGTCAACACTTTAAGGCCACTTACCACAGACTAATTACTTCTTGGTTCAGTGCTCTCAGATCTGTGTCATCTGTAGCAATATGAAGGAGAGAATCAAGACAAAAAGAAGCTCTTAACTTAAACCTGGATTTAATTTTTTTCTCTACAAATCAGGCACGTGTGCTTTGCTGCCTGGCAAAAGACCCAAAGCAAATTCTGAAGGACAAAGGAGATAAACAAACAGCAGTTTAAATTAGCAAACCACAGACTGATACACAGCATATGCAGCTAGAGCAAAAGTGAAAGCTCAGGGAGAGGCTTCACAAGGCAAGAAGATTGTTTTGCCAGAAGATAAGCATAAAGACTTGCCTGCAGCCTAGAAACAGGCTCAGATCAGCAGCACCCAGCTCCCCACAGCTGCTCTATTTACAAGACTAAAATTATTTTCTGCAAAAACTTCAGGCAGGTTGTTCTGGTATCTGCAGTTACCATCCAGACTTTGTGAAGAAAATCCAGGTGTGCTGCTATAGACCACCAATACAGAGTGTGGGGAGCAGTTATTTTGGGAAAGAAGTGCTTGTAGTAATTTCAGCAAGTGGGAAGGGTTGCAAAACATGGGTTTAGTGATAGGGACTCCATTCAGTTGCATAAATATGTAATTTATTTCCCTCAGAGTGTCCTACAGAATTCTGTCTGGCCCCCATCTATCGATGCAGGATGTCCCCCAGCCAGGGAATAACGTGCTCTGACTCCATGATGCAGAAGGCTGAGCAATTGCTTTATTAAGCTATACTATATTACAATATATTACTACTGTCATGCTAATACTGAAACTATACTGAAAAAAACCCACGACCCTTTCAAGACAGTCACAACACAGCTTTGACCTAATTGGTCAATCAATCAAGCAACCATCACCAGTGTCCAATTAACAAATCACTCTTCAGTAAACAATCTCCATAACACATTCCACATGTGCCAAACAACAGGAACAGCAAATAGAGATAAGACTTGTTTTCTCTTCTCTCTCTGAGCTTTCTCACTGCCTTCCCCAGGAAAAATTATGAGAGAGAGAATCATGTCTCTCTCTGTTCAAAGAATATGTGAATATCACACCCATCTACTCCTCCCATAGGGCATGGCTGTCCTGTAGACCCCATGCTTTATCCATCAGTGTATGTGGATGTCTCACGTGACAGTCAGGACACCCTGGGTACCAGCAAAATAATCCTGACCCGTTGGTGTCAGGAGTAGAGCACTCACCATAGCCAGACAGGCCCATAAGGACAAGAAAAAACAATACTAAATACAATTTAGTGGGGAAAAAAACCCACAAATTTTCAAGAAGGAGATGAACAGCAAATGGATAAAATTTTGCTGCTACCAAGTGTGACTTGAAAAGTGTAAGAGCAAAGACTGAAATCCAGTGCTGAGTACACTACTGTTCTAGAGAAAGTATTTGTACTGAGGTATGAAGATTTGTCCCTTGGCCACGACCTGGGCTCAGAGAGCTGTGATGGGAGGCACAAGCCCCAGCTGGGGGCCAGTCTGGGGGTACCCCAGGGGTCCTGGGGTGCCTGCTCTAGCTGACCCTGCTTTGATCACACAGTTTGCAGAGAGGCTGTCTGGTCTGTGATTGCATGTGGAAAAAATTTACTCGCTGTCTCTAAGTTATGATTTCTTCTATCCAGAAACATGACACAGCTGATGAGCACATAATCAACGTCACAGTCAAGGTATTTGCCAGAAATAGCACACTGATAATGGCAGTGGTAGACAATGGACCACAGCTTACAAGTGTAAAAGTCAAAGCCTTTGCAAATCATGTAAACATTATACTTCAAACACAGGATATTCACTGGGCAAGTATGCTGTGGGTAGTAGTGCTGCAACAGCTAACTATTTAAACAGGTTATAGCATGCAGATTTCAGGGAAGCCAGATGTTTTGTGAAAAATAACTAAAAATATGTAGAAGAGCTCATGTGAATGATAGAAAATCAAAGAAGACTCAAGTGCCAACAGCCTATAAAACAGCCTTAAGAAAATCTGGAGTGAGTTATATCAGAAGAATGTCTGTGAAGAGAGGAAAAGAGAGGGAACATAACCACACAGAGAAAGCTTCATCAGTGCAGGTCATGGAGATGGACTAGTTAGAAATGTAAGATGGTATATGTGAATAAAAGGCATTATCTAGCTAAGGGAAAGGTGGACATAAGCAGCCCATGACAGATGGTAACAGCTGAAAGATTGAGAAGCATATGAATAAATGAGAAATTTATTCAAGGAAGTACTCTAAAGAAAATGCAATCACATCTTCTGCAAAATACTTTGAAAGAAAGTCTGGCTCAGGGGGATTTCTGAGAAGAAATGGCATTGAAGAAAGACTGAAAATGGTGAAGTTCTAAAGAGAGAGGAAGGAAGGAAGGAAGGAAGGAAGGAAGGAAGGAAGGAAGGAAGGAAGGAAGGAAGGAAGGAAGGAAGGAAGGAAGGAAGGAAAGGAAGGAAGGAAGGAAGGAAGGAAGGAAGGAAGGAAGGAAGGAAGGAAGGAAGGAAGGAAGGAAGGAAGGAAGGAAGGAAGGAAGGAAGGAAGGAAGGAAGGAAGGAAGGAAGGAAGGAAGGAAGGAAGGAAGGAAGGAAGGAAGGAAGGAAGGAAGCAGGAAGGAAGGAAGGAAGGAAGGAAGGAAGGAAGGAAGGAAGGAAGGAGGAAGGAAGGAAGGAAGGAAGGAAGGACGGAAGGAAGGAAGGAAGGACGGAAGGCAGGAAGGAAGGAAGGAAGGAAGGAAGGAAGGAAGGAAGGTTAAGCAGTGATTGTTCAGCCTATGATGGGTTCTTGGAAAAAGTAAGAACTCACCTTCCCACTGGGTGAAGAAGATAAAGACACGGCAGAAAATACTTAGATTCACATTCATAAAGAAAGCTGGGTTTTTTTCAATGGCAAGACTCTGAAAATAGGAAAGGTGTAGAAGAACTTGTCCATGCTGAAGAAAATGTGTCACAGGACACATGGCCACGCTCATCTTTGCATTTGAACTGAGATGGCCACAAAAGTGAGAAGGTGTCTGGGGAGTTTCTCCATCACTGGAGCAGCAGGGACACAGAAATCTCTTCCTGACAAAGATCTTTTAGCGAGGATCCCTTGCTGGGGACAGACTGAGACTGTTACACTGACTCTGCCTGCTAAAGACTTTATTAGAATTTTGCTGTATATGGGACCAGGACAACTCACTAGAACATAAAGGGCAAATCTTTGACATAGGTTATAAACCGAACAAGAGATCAGACAGTAAAGAAAAAATAATAGCTAAAAATGCAGCAAAATGCATATTTATAACAGAAGACTGAAAACAAAAGAAAAGCATTGGAAAAGAAGAAAGGCAGAAACAATTTTGTGAAGATAACAAACATCATTGTTAGCTACATAAGTATCACTATCTTCATCAACCAAAAATAAAAGCCTAAACCAAACCTGAGAAGATGGATTTGATTTGAAGAATTAGGCACCAGGGTGAAGCCTGGACTTTCTCCAGCTCCATTCAACAGCCAAAGGTGTCAGCAAGATGAAAAACAGGAACCAGTCAATGCTAAGGAGTGTCACAGATGCCAGAATGTGAAACAAGAAGACTGAAGACAAAGAATCACAGCAGTAAGACTCACAGAGTCTATTCTGCCTACCCAAGGTCACCATGTTATTTGCAGGAAATTCTAGGACAAGCATGCTGGGGGAGAATTCCATACAGAAATTTTTCTAGTCTGTGGTATCATCTAAAAGGAGTTGACTCACAAGTGGTCTAATTCAATGGCCAAAACTGTTTTTGAGAGACATGGCATTCTGCTTGTGACCACACAGGCCACACATTCCTAGTGGAGACCAGATGCTGGATGCCAGAGATAAAACATTATTTGCCAGCTTTGCTGAAGGCAGTTTGCAAGAGCCCACAGCAAAAGAAAAAAGAAAAAGAAGAAAAAAAAAAAAAAAAAAAGAGGGGAAGATATGAAGATATTACAGCATCTAAAGTGTAGAAGTGTAGTTAGTTGCTGTGAGAGATCTTGTGTACCTTTGCTGATCCCAGGGCAGAAGGTTCCAAGTGCACCAGTGTTTGCTGACACTGCAGGCTCATCACACCTCTGTTCTCTCTTCTGGCCTACCTACATGGATCTGGACAGGAACCAGACCTGTTCCTGCATGTAACTATCCTGGTATCTCTTAAGGATTTAAATCTGACATCCAGGACAGGAAGGAGATGTGTCAGCAGTGATACCTGACCTCTGAAGGCAAGTCAAGTGGGTTTGCTGGTGATGTGACAGACTGAAGACATCAGATGCAGGTTGTGAGATTTTTGTCCACGCTAATTCCCAGTTTTGCTGTAGGGTCATAACCTAAGAGAAGTTCAGTTCCACAGTCCTGAAAATTTGTCAGAGTTAACAGCACCCTCAGAACTTGCAGGCAAACCATGTAACTCCATCACCTAACATTGGAGGAGGGTACTAGGAGCACCTTCCCAGCTCAGGAGCAGGTTGCTGCTGCCTGGAGGGCCAGCAAGTCAGATGTGGGTACCACAGTAAAACATAAGTCACTTTTTAAAGACATGGAGCTGAAAACTTGCTGTAAACTGTGTAAACAGCAGCACGTGTGCTATATCCCATGATACAGAGTGGGACATTGAGTGATAACATCACAGTGACTTTGTGAGTCCACTTGCTGACCGATGAAGGTGCTTCACAATCAGTGGGATCAAAGGGCAGCTGAAATATTGTCTGTTTAAGCCTTTGCTTGTTTTCAGTAACATGAATATCTACCCATACTTCCTGCCTTTGAATACATAATTGAAACAGGACACTCAAATTTGCAATTTTGTTCTTCCTGTACATAACAGTAGGACCACAGTAAGAGCTATTTATTATCATCAACAGCAATGCCCAAGGATTTGTGTGTTTGGAGGGGAAGAGGAGCAGGGTCTAGCTAAGGGGTCAGCAGTCCTCTTCTCCCCATGAGCACTACCTGGTTCAACATGCTCTCCAGGCCATGTAACACTAGAACATTCTGTGCCTGTGCTTCTGCTCCAACAACAGCTGTGCTTAGCTGCAGGTCAAGGTACTCAGTCTGAATCTGAGTCTGTTGGGTTGCACACATCAGCCAAAAGCCTTCTGGTATTAAGTGCAAAACCATCTTTGCTGATAGATGAAGGAACAAGAGTAGGAAACTTTGTATGTTTTTTATTGCCTGTATAACTTGGCAATATGACTTCTTTTTTTTTTTTTTTTTAGATGAGGGTAAAGGCAAAATTGATATTAGATTTGCAGGAACATTCAGCAATGACGCTTCCAGAAGTCTGAGGCAACATTTGCACTGTGTAAAATCCTACTATTACTGAGGCTCATTTGCAGATTAGTTATGAAAAATAGAATTTAGATTAGATTTTAAGGAGCAGTCATGGGTTACTGTAGTTCATTGTAGGTAGCTTTGTCTTGAAAACATGGCACAAACATCAATTAACTAATTCACTTGAAAGAGTAGAAAAATTAACAAGCAAATCTGTAAATTGAGAAATATAACCAAATAAGGCTAGTGGTGATGCTTTGGCCAAGAATTTCAGGAAAAAAAAAAAAAAAAAAAGAAGACATGTTTCTGTAACAGCCCTTTGAGCAATATGGTAACTCTCAATAATATTCACTGATTTCTCCAGGCACACTTCTAGAAGTACTAGAAAGTCATATTTTTTCTAATCACAAATCTTTCAGTCTACTTGCCATCATACCACAGCTCATTTTTTGTTTTAACCTTTCACTTGCAAAGTTAACAGTTGCTCACAAATAAGGTTTAATATATTCAGGATTCAAATAGTTCATACTAACACAGTTAATCCTGCATTTTTGTTTTCCCACATGAACATTTGTTTGTGCCTTCCATGCCTCTGGTAGATTTAAAATATTGGCTTTGATACAAAACATGCATTATTTATAAAAGAGTGGACAAGAGGCAAGTTGCTAATATTCTTCCTGAGCTATTACATACCACATTATGGAAATGATAGTAAAATGCCCTATTTCACACTCAGATTAGCTTCAGAAGTAGTTAACACCTGAGAAAAGTTAAGTGATAGGTTTATACAATACTTGTCAAGGTAGATTTGTTCTACATAAAGCTAAATTCAGACTTCCTTCAGGAAACTGGGAAGTGTCATTATTCCTTTCATCCTCTTTCATGATCCCAAAGACAGTTGATATTCCAGCATTTCTTTCATGAAAAAAGCAGTTAATAATCACCAAGGATAAGACTTCAGCAAAAGGCAAGACCAAATTTGAAGTGAGTTTAGAGGAGGCTACGAAGATGATCAGAGGGCTGGGGCACCTGTCCTATGCAGGCAGACTGAAAGAGCTGGGGTTGTTCAGTCTGGAAAAGAGAAGGTTCTGGGGAGACCTTAATGTGGCCTTTCAGTTCTCAGAAGCCCCTCACAGAAAAAGTTGGTGAGATACTCTTTAGCAGCATCTGTGAGTGACAGGACAAGAGGCAGCATTCTTAGCCTGAAAGAGGTTTAAGCTGGATACCATTAAACACTTCATGGTGACCACTGTGAGATGCTTGAAAGCATTGCCCAGAGAAGTTGTGAACTCCCTGTCCCTGGAAGTGTTCAAGGCCAGGTTGGATGGGCCTTTGAGCAATCTGGTCTAGTGGAAGATATCCCTGACCATGGCAGGGGGGTTGGAACTGGACAACCTTTAAAGTCCTTTCAGCCCAAACCATTCTGTGATTCTCTGAATCTATTAACAGACATAATTCTGCTGCAGTTTTATTTATTGTTATACTTGTCAAACAAGTTGTTTGTATTTTTCACCAATTGTTATTCTTCTGTACTCAAACATATCAGTAGCTGTCCTCAACTTTTTACAGGTTCTGTTTCAAGGTACCTCCTGGAGAAGTTTCAAGATCCCTCCTCTTAGTACAGGACACAAATTCCAAAGCTTTTGATTAGGAAACATCAGGGAAGAAAATCACATTGAAACAAGGCAAAAAATATTTTCTTCCAGTCATCTCAGCATTAGACTTCTATTTTTCATTGCCATCTAGCTCCATAGTTAGAAAGAGGTTGTTGTTTCCATTAAAGCTGTCCCATTCTTTCCCACTGGCAGAACAAATTACATCTTTCATAACATATGAGCCAGGGCAGTCAGAGGGAAAACCCTGTGCTGCAGTAAGAGATGTCATTTCTGTCATGATAGAGATATCATGACAAAGTAAAAAAATGCCTATAAAATTTCAATTTTTTTTTAATTTCCAGAAAGTACAGTTTCCAATGTAGAACAGAAGTTTCTAGCCAGCCCAAATAATTTCAAAAACCTGGCCTGCTTTCTTGTCATAATCAGGAAAGCATTGGATAAAGTATGAAGTTAGTCTCTTCCCATTCCTACATGCATCTGGAAAACAGATCATGGTTGAATGACTTGTATATAAACAAGGTGGGAGCATGCAACCTGTGTTTTCTAGTACTTTTCCTTGTGCAAAGGACACAGGAGAAATTCTTGCTTCCAGTTTCATCCCACCTCATACAACTAGGAGAATTCACCAGGCATCAAAGATGATTAAATGTCACCCTTAGGTAAGACAGTACTGTACCTCCAGCAAGGTTGGGATTCACTGTCCTGTGTATTAATTCAATCTACAACTCAGAATACTTTTTGAACCAATTTTGGAAGCAAGCAATTTAAAGGTTGATCTATATTTAGAGCTGTGCCAATAAAGTGATCAGCGATGTACTGAAATATTATCCAAGAAAGCTTCTTGAAGTGAATTCAAGAAATTAGGTTATTTTACAGCCAGACACAGCTAGAGTCCATGATTTATAGTAATTTACTCATAGTTCTACAGTCAGGATGCTGCTGTGAAAGGAAAAAAACAATAAAAAAAACCAAAACAAGTAGTACCCAGTTAAAAAAATGGATATATAATGCCTGCTGACCTGAAATGAGCATTTAATTCACACTGGGGCCGTTTTTTAATTGAGTAGAAACAGTAACAGATTCGGTTTTCTATCACACACTAGTCTATTCATGTTCTCACCCCATTGCAGCAACACCCAATTGCTTTCCAGTAGTGCATTAAGCAACACCTCCTTTGTTCTCTCTTCCTCTGCCCCGGGGGAGACGTTTGTAGGAGGATTTGCTTTGATAATTTGGATGCTTCTCTTTAATGTATATGTTGCAATGTATTTATGTCATAAAGGCAGGTTAAATAACCTTGTTTACATTTGGATGATGATGTTTGCAATTGTCTTAGCTCCTGAGGGAATTAATTCCATAGTCTTGGACCAGGCTTTAAAAGTTTCAAACCACCTGCATTAAGGAGATACTTTAGGGCCCATAGGTAATTTTTTTTTCATTTTTGTCATGTTTTTAGTCTTGAATTTTAGTCCATCTTCTAGATGACTGGTTTTGAAAACAGGTTGTGTGGACTCAAGGGGTACGAAAGATAATCCACTGGGGTGCACAAAGAAATACTTTTTGTACCATTAATAAATTAATTAATTAATTTTATCTTTAGCTCATCCTTCCTTAGTTTTAATTTTATGTTTTCTAATGTACATAATATATCATGATGACATTAGATATACATACAATTTATAAATAAAAAATACAAATATATTTGGAATGCATGCTGAAAGTTTTTTTAGTGATAGGGGTACACTCCCTAAGCATTTTGAGACCATGGTTCTGGAGAGCCCTATCTATCCCCTAATGACAGTGCACCCTAAAAACATTGAGCTTCCAAATTTTGATCAGTATTTGTAAGCCAATGCAAAAACCCCCTAATAAAGCATCAAGCATGCTTTAAAAAGTGCTGCTGTTGTGGAGAGTTGCTACAGCCTTCCTATACCACACGGATTTCCCTGGTGCCAAGATCCCCCAGCAGAAATAGCATGGAGCTGTGCTGTAACCAGGAGGTGTAAGAAATATGAGAATAGAGCACAACAGATCTGTGAACACAGGAGTGTCCTGGCCAGGAATGATTAAATATCACTGGCCTCATGAGCTGCTTTTAGGGTACCAGCACAAAACCCAGAATTGCTCCCAAACTGCAGACTGAACTGACTGTGGTTTTGTGCATTCACACCAAGGAAACTGCAGTGTACATGTAAATTCTTCAAAAGTAATTTCTCTGAGAACCACTTCTGTCTTCCAGAGACTTCTGGTTCAAGAGCTGATACCTTTATGCCCTGTCCTTGAAAACACAATGGCACTGTGGATGTGAGTGTTGATGTGACACAGGTTGGGTGACCTGTGCTAAGTGCATTAGCATTAGCACCCGGTTTTGAAAATGTGGCCTCCCTAGATTAAATCAAATTATTACAAAGGTGCTAACTGTAATTTTGAAAATACACAGACACAGATGTGTCTGCAAGACTTTTCTTGAAGTCTTGAAGTCTTTTCTTAGCCACTGATTTAATCTCAACGGTACTATACCTTAACACATTCTCTGGCACACAAAAACAATTAGATATTTTCCAGTTTATTCACACCTTCCAGAAAAGCCTTGCAGTTACACTGAGGTAAGCCTGAAGTTTTCCCGATTAAACCCGGTTTTCAAAAAGCATCAGAATTCACACTTTAGCAGTACTATAAAACATGGGGGACGTGGGAGGGGAGGAGTTCCTAGAGAAAACAAGAGATGCCTTTTTGAAAGGCCCATTTAGCAACAATGTTCCCCACAGAACATTAAGATGTAGCAGATTAGGACAACTGCTTGTCCACACCACAAAGAAGAGGAAGAGAAGGAAAAAAAAAAAGGATGTTGAGCAAGACCACTTCAGAGTGGCACCCGAGGTGCTGATGCTTCTGAGACACACTTTAGGTCCATGCCATAATGAAGGGAACAGTGACCAATATTTCAGCAACATTTTCCCAGGCCTTAAAGGGTGTATCCAAGATAACAATGGGTATTCCTACTAGGATTCTGATTCAGATAGGGGAATGCATTAGGTGTAAGGTCACCAACACTGAATGTGGGACCTTGTAGTACTGTGTGTGGAGAGAAAAAATTTGGCACAGCTGAGACCTTAGATGGTTTGGCTTTGGGAAAATGTATGTCAGGGAGGAGGATGGCACGAGGGCAGTGCAGGGGCAGGCAGCGTTGCTGTGGAGTCCTTCCCTTGCTTGCACTAGCCTGCTTTGGGAAAAACAAAAAAGAAAAGGGGGCACTAGCTCAGGGAATGGCTGGTGAAGTTGGCAGGGGATATTTCTAAAGACAGAATGGAGTGTCAGGGTCTTGAGCCCACTCCCATCTTCCTGAGGGTTTGGCTCTCTGGGCTCAGGGCCAACTCAGAGACACTGCGGGTGGTGACCTTGAGCAAAACTCTTACTGAAAGCAGAGCAGCGTGGCATCAGCCAGGGCTGCCCCTCCTTCTCCTAGAACCTGTATCAAAGAGGTGATTCTCTTCACTTTCCTCTTCCCTTTGGTCCCTGCCTGTGTTTTGCTGCAGTGGCACTGCAGCCATGCCTGTGCATTGCCTGCCAGATTGCCAGAGGAAAATATTTGCACAACTGTCTGGCACTGGCAGCAGCAGAAATTGCAACATCTATAATGTGTTCAGCAGTATTAGCATTTGAGAGTGCTAGCCCTGTTCCTTACTGACCTGGCATTAGCATTTTTGCTGGCAGATTTAACTCAGTTGTAGGAATTTTGATTTAAATTTTATTTTCTGAGTGAAAAAAGCTATCCTTTATACAATATTTTAAGGAATCATTTTATTTCCCTCCAGCAAATACAGTTATAATTATGGCTTCTGTATAGAATTGCAGGATTAGCAAAGTATGCCAATAATTAATTGGCTTGTATGGGTTCTTTATCTCCTCCCAAGAAAGGAATACATGAACATTGTCCTACCAGAAGGACATCTCAATAAGCAGAATTTTCAAATTCACTCCTGTTTAACACTGTGGACTAACCCCACCCAGCTGAGATTCTGCAGCCCATGATAACTGCTAATAACTGCTCAGTAATTAATGAGGCAGGCTGAATGGAGAGATATGCCTTCTGTGACCTTTGGTAGCTTAAGATAGACACTACCATTGGCCCACTAACAGTTTTTGAAGTAGGAATAATGTGTAAGATTATCCAGGATTGGATAGTTGTATAAAAAGAGAGGCACACATCAGATTACCCAAAGTCAGCAGTCAGAGTGTTAGGAGGAGGCTGTAACCTGACTGAAGGGGCACTGATCAAAGTTACAGGGAAAATGCAGTTAAGTGCCCAGAAGGACTTCATCCCCTTCCTGATTAGAGGGTATCTTTGACAGCTCATTCACAGCCTGATAAAGCACATCCATCCAAGCTGCAGACTGAAAAATACAGGACTACTATGGAGGCCCACCAAAGAAATAAAATACATGAAAGAACAAAGATGTACTATTTTTCCAGTCAGGCAAAGGCTGAAAACCAGATGTTTTCAGAACTGACCGCCATTCAGAAGAGGCACCTAACCCAGACAGACAGAAGAATAAGAAACCTGTGAATAAGAAAGAATAACAAATCTTAGGTATAAACATGCTAAATTACTTTAAATGAGGTTGCAGCCAAGTAGAAATGCCTTGCATTTGTGAAGACTAAACTGGTCATAGCTGCAGCTACAGGAATAAAAAAAAAGTCAAGCCCTTTATCATCTGGGCAGTTGGCCACAATGAGTGAGCAGATTTCAGCCTCCTGAGCATACTTCAGATCAGGTCTTTCAGTTCTACTTCCAAAACATATATATTTTTAGCAAAATCCTATGTTCTTTCTTTATGGAAGCACATGAAAATATACCTATCTAGAGGTAAACACACATTCAAGTACTTCACTGGAAGAAAAATTTATTTAGGCTGCAGGTGACTGACTGAAACAAATAGCAGGGCTGTCCTTGTGCAGAATTAAAAAAAAATGGGAAAAAAAGAAACAACAAAATCCAGTTATGTGAAGCTACAACATTAAGATCAGACTAAGCAGAATTTTCCAAAAGAAGAGATAGTTAGCAGTCATAACAACAACAGTGTAGATAAAGCACAATCTCTTCATAAGGATGTTTAGGAACTCCAACATGAAAATACAAGAAAATGTAATCTAAAGAGATTAGGAAAAGACGATGCAGGGGCTCCATGAAAGAAGGGAAAGCACTGTGCATCTCATGGGCCTTGCAGGCAAGCTGATGATGCAGCTAGAGGAGAAGGCTCTGCAACAGGAAGGGCACATCTGGAAAGAGGGTGGCAAGGACAGCTCTGCACAGCCAGGCAGACAAAACTCCTTTCAGAGGCCTGTGGGCAACTCGACCCCTCTAGTTTTAAGAGTAACAGGAAATCATTCACATGACCATGAGAAAATGTACAAACTGGGAATGAAGTCTGGAGCCCCCTCCCTGGATGTGAACTTCCGCCAGTAGTGTAAAATCAGTGTGACACAGCCCCAGAGCAGACTGTCCCTGGGCCGAGGGGCAGCACTGCCACCCTGCATCCAGGTGCTGCCTGTGCATCTGGCATCCTTGACAGGAGAAGCTCACGTTCAGGATAAGGAAATGATGCATTTAATTTTGCAAGACTAATAGTTGAAATTCACCCCTTATACCTTCTGACACAGTTTATTGAATAAGGCAGCTTTTACATCTCTGGATGCTTTCAAATTGTTTTGTACTGCCAGAGTGGTATAAAAGTACTTAGTATGAAGGAGATTTGAGCCAGGAATGTGTAAGAGGACAGGCACAGCCCTGCTTGGAAGAGCTACAATAGCCATGGTGCAGACAGTGCGCTGGCACTCAGCTCACAGACAGGTGTGCCGGCTGCTCGGTGACATTTTCATTCTTCCAGTTGTTCCTTACCACTCCTCTGCCGAGAGTTTCCACCCCCGCAGCTCTGTTGGCAGAAAGAATTAAGTGAGCACTCCCTCGTGTGCTTCCAACAAGTCAGATGGATTAGTCAACAAAGAGTGTTTAAACCAACCTGCTCACTTAGCCTGAAGCAAATGAAAGTGCTCCCAAACAAACCTTTTTACCAGATGAGCTACGGCTGCAGAAACGGCAGCATCGGAGGAGAAGCGTGAAGGTACAAACTGGCAAAACCTTCAAGTGGCACATTTACACCTGGCACACACTGGTACACACTGGTACATGCTGTTGCCCAGAGATTTATAAGTAAGCACAAGTTATACCATCTTACACACACAACACCTGTCCACGTGTTTATATTATTCTTCAGGAAATACAAAGTTGATGCAATTACACTGAAAATTCTTCCACCATGGGCTAAATTAAGGCACATTATCTCATACTTGTTGTGTACTAAGAGCATGCAAGGGAACAGGTATCAGATAATGGTTAGCTTTCATTCATAATACCTTTGTAATCTAAGATCACAGCATGTGATTGTGCAAAATTAAGTAATTGACCTGAAAAGATTGTGATTTACTTTTCCATTGTGATTTACTTTTCCAAATATCACTTACAAGGTAATTCCAAGACGAATTACTGCCCAAGCTCAATTTGAGTTCAATTTACCTCAGAAACAGCTGCCAATTTAGTCCAAACATTCTGCTGACACAAATAATGTGAGAGTTTCTACTCATAGGAATTACACTTTCAAGTCCTCTCCAATTGTAATCTGGAAACAAGGATTGTGAAATGACCAGATATGCCCGTGCCAGGCTGGAAAGCAATGAAATTCCAGCACACACAAGTCCTCCCATGGCATTCAGTGCTCCCTAGCCAGCTGAACACGTGCCACCAAAATTTACTTTGGTATGAGTACTTCAGTGACACCTGAGCATGAGGAGAACTGCAAACTAAGGATGGCATCAAGGTTTCTGAGTTCTTTCTGATTAGATTCAATCATTGTATTCTCTTCCTGGTACCTGTGCTGTGGAGTAGCAGAGTTCAAACTACAAAGTGACAGCTTACACTATTTATTTTCTGCTATGATCTATTTTTCCACTTCTGGGGTATCAGGAAAAATGTGCATTTGCACTTGCCCTGGTCCAGTTCCAATCCATTCACTTTCCTGGGTGATCCCCATAGCAGAGAAATGCTTTTGCTTGAGAGACAGGAGCACCTTCTCTCCTATGAGTCAACGTCCAGCTTCCAAAATCCCTCAATATACAGGAGTATTTGAAGTGAAACTTTTGCATGGCCAGGAATATAGATTTCATAACACAAAAATCATGTTAGTGAGCCTTGAAAGTTCTTTAAAAGAAATCTTTAGTCTTCCTTACTGAACACCCAATGCAGAGATACAGACTGTAGGGATAGGACAACAATCCATCAGTTTCAGAAGCTATCTTGGAAGAGTCAGCCTCATCATGAAAGTGTTTCTTAGGTCATAGCAGGAATTGCAGGACACAAATCATTCCAGTTAAAACATGCTATTAGTATCAGTGCATTTTTGTTGAAAGTGCTTATGATTGGTATGGCATGATGTTTCTCATGGCATGATCCATTTCTCACTCATTTCTGTAAGAGTTAGATCAGACTTTAAATACTCTCCTCAGCTGCAATTAAAGGAGAGACTGGATGTGTGTAACAAAGTCACTGGCCATGGTGGGGGGCTTGGAATTATGTGATACTTAAGGTCCCTTTCAGCAAAACCATCCTGTGATTCTATGCATAACACACAGGCATCGATCAAGCAAGTATGAAAATTTAATCCTCAGAGTCTTGCACAACAGGTTTTATAATCTAAAAGCAGAATATCCTACGCTTTTGTGTGGGAGCTTGCAATTTGTTCACTGAAAACCTAATTCAGCCGTATATACAAACACAAATTTAAGTTTTGGTAGAGTGAGCTTAAAGTAGTATTAAATATGAAATACATTATGAAATACAAGTGATTATATTCATCCACAAAGGTGTTTTGTAAACCATTCTACCCAGATATATATACAGCTGGCGTGATGAACAGGATTTATGTGATTCTCACTCCCTTTTCACAGCATTATGACCATTTATTTTTAAATATTGGACAAAACAAAAATAATAACAAGTAATGCCTTCCTGGACAGTGCCCCCTGCACAAAGTACTACCAGTGATTGGCAGTTGTATAGGTATATCTGGATTTCTCTAGATTTGGAGCAAAATGCCACACTGCAATACTGTATTTACATTGAGGTATCAACTATCATTTATGTTGTCTTGTGTGAGGCACTGGCTTTTCATTTACAGGAAGCTGAATGTTTCTTTCCAACTGAACAGTGGAAGATTTCTACATCTTTCTGTAGCAGAGGAGAAAGAAGCAGAGAGAACCGAAAGACTATCAGAGACACAAGGTAAGGAAGCTCCATGTTGTGTCTGGAGAACTAAATTTCCAACTGAATAAAACTGCATTTTCCATCTACAGTACTAGAATAGTTAACCTCTAAAGATTTCTTACCTACACTCCCATCAAAGAGTGTAAAAGCAAAGATATCCTGCTGTTGTCCAAATTAATGAACTTTGGCAGTAAACACTACTGATTCTCAAGAGACTGTGGGTGAAAAACATATGTTAAAAAATACCAGCAGGTGTACATCAATAGCTGTTTTGTAATTGTGAGCCTTAGTAGCATGTGGGCTTGTCAGGAAAACTGGAAAACTGAAGAAACTGCAATGTTGTTACAAAATAAATGCATTTTTGCTACAGCATCTCAGGATGCTTTTGGAAATATTTTGTCCTACTATGACCACAATAGAAAACTGCATTTGCAACAAAGCAGTCTGAAAGTGAGAATTTCTGCGGAGAAGATTAAGTGGTTTGCAAATTTTTGCAAATTACTCAGCAATAAGCAGCATCACGCAAAAGTTAAGATTACCTAGGGAGACCCGTATCTGTGAAGACACTCTGTCAAATGCAGTTAATAAACAGACCAATGCAGTCTTGATTCTAGCGTGGCAGAGCCATTATAGAACAATTAAATTAGCAACAATGATTCAGTTATGTTCCCTTTTCTGAGAGCACCGCTCAGCAGTGGAATCCCTCATAGAGAGCTGACAACAAAGGCATGATGAGACCATTTGGGAGGAACTATTGCAAAAGCTCAACACCCGTGGAGAGTCTGAGAGGGTGTCTCTGAGAAACTTAGTGTGACTGTAGGGCTGTCCCTGCTTTGAACTGAGTGAACTCCGAGGCTTCCTCCAATCTAAATCATTTTATGATTCTGTATCGATTTGTTACAACTCGAGATTACCTGCTGCAATCAAGTAACACCTACTTCCACTTCGGAACAGAAGCCCTGCAGCTTCCTATCCTACCATTCCTCCTGCGTGTTTGGCAGCTCATTCCTGGATACTCACGGAATAGGTTTTTAACAGAGCAGTCCAGGGTGCACTTAATGTTCCCAGAGATGACAAGCAGCCCACTCTGTAAATGTGAATCCCAGCAGGGATTCTTCCTGCAAACTTTCTGTATACACTCACTGCCATCTGCGCTGATTTAAACATACAGCAAGAAAGAATCTACACCACAAAATGTTTCTTTAAAAACAATATAAAATGGGTAAAAAATTCTAACCCATTTTGGGTTAGGTAAGGGCTGAGTTAGCTGACAAATACTGACAGGTGACGATAAAGTCACTGGAATGCAAAATTATGGACACATCACAAAACCTAAAACCTTATGAAGTACAGATCTGTTTTGTGTCATATAGAGGCTGTATCACGGGAACCCTTTGCTTCAGTGGACCCAGACCTCTATCATTACCTTCACCCTGTGCCCCAGTGAGCCACAGCAAATTTAAAAATTCTTTTACTCCCATCATTCATCTGACTCTTTGCTCAGATTTAGACTATTTTTGCTCCTCACACGGAAATCTGATACTGCCTTTTACAGTTACTCTGTTTCTCCATGACTGACTCTCCTCTCCCCCAAGAATTTTAGAAATATTTTCCCAGAATATAAATTAATTTTTCTACCAAATATCTCCTTTCCACAAGCAATTATTTGGAAGGAGGAAATCATTCTGGGTTTATAGATTTTTTGTAGCATTTGTGCAAAGTCTTCTCAAAAGCTTAAGGCCAGCTCTTTCAGACCCCTGCCTATTTCCAGGCCAAGACACAGGGAGTTGAGGTTTTTTTTACTACTGAATATATGTATGAGCATTACATGATACTATCAACACTGCACTTCTTCAGCTGGAAGACCCCATGATTCTCCCTCCCTTAAGATATTTTGCTATCAGTAGTACTGGACCTGACTAAATGTTCTTCACAGCGGCTGGATGGGCTGTCATTGCTGAACTGCATCGGCACCGAGGCCTTTTCTGTTTCTTACTCTGTTGCCACACGGAACAGACTGGGAGTGCCAAATAGGGGAGCAGGTGACACCACTAAACAAGGACAGCAGTGCTCCACGCTGTGTAACACCGCGCTCCCTGGCAGAGAGGGAAATTAACCATCTTTTTCTTGGGAACTGGCACACCCCGGGGGCGTGGACAGTGACTGCCTCATCACTTGCTCTGGTTTCTTTTCATCTTTGCACATACCGAGCTATTCTGTTCCTTGACCTAGGAGTTTCCTTGCTTTTCCTTTTCTGTTTCCCCCCACACTGGGCGTGGGGCAGAAGTGAGCAAGTGGCGTAGTGAACCGGTTGCCCAGAGAGATGGTGGAGTCTCCCTGTTATTCAGGAACCGCCTGGAAGCAATCCCGAGCCATGCGCTCTAGGCTGACCCTGCCTGAGCAGGGATTTTGGCCTCGATGACCCACAGTGGCGCCTCCCAGCTTTTCCCACCCCGCGATTCGCGCAGCCCGCCGGGGTCAGGGCGCAGCAGCGGCCCACGGTGCCGGCGGAGCCCCCGCCCCGCGCCGGTACCGCGCCCGCCGCGCCTCGCGCCTCACGCGCGACACAGGGACCCGCCCCGCCGGCACGTGCGGGAGGCGCTCGCGCCGCCCCGCGCGCCTATAACGGTACCGCCGCTCCGGGGCCCCGGGGACGCTCGGCCGCTGCTCCGCGGCCGCCACCGCTCGCCCCTCGGGACCCGCGGTGTCCCCCTTCCCTCCCTGCTTCCGGCAGCGGAGGGGGCGGGCTGCGGCCCCTCGGCGCGGGCAGATGCGGGGGGAAGGAAAGGAGGGGGTCGACCCCGTACCCCCCCCCCCCCCCCCCCCCCCCCGCCCCACACTGGGCGGGGCGGGGCGGGCGGCGCGTGACGCGGCGCGGCCGCAGCGCGCGCCCGCCCCCCGCCGGCGGCCCCCCCTCCCTCCTGCCCGCCCCCCGCTCGCGCCCCCCCTCCCCTCCCCTCCCCTGCGGCGGCGGCGGGCGGCGGCCGCGGTGCATTGTGGGCAGCCCGTTGTTCATTTGCCACCCGACCCGATCCGGGGCCTGTCGGGACGGAAGCGCCGCCGCCGCCGAGCGATCGAGCGGGATCCATTGTGGGCAGCCCCGCGCCCGCCGCGATCCAGGCCGGACCCGGGGGAGCGGGGAGTGAGCGGCCGGACTTCGCTTCTCTCGGCCGCCGCCCCCGCACGGCAGCCGGGCGCCTCCTTCCCCCGCCCCGTTCCCGCGGCGGACGGAGCGCTCGGCCGGGCGGGGGGCGCGGGGCGCGCCCGCCATGTTCGCGGAGATAAACCGGCGGACGCTCGCATTCCGCGGCGGCGGCGTCGTCACCTCCGCGGCGGCCGCCTCGGCGGCGGGGGCCGAGGCCTGGGAGCGGCAGGACCCCGAGGCGCTGAACGGGCGCGGGGCGGACGAGGAGGCGGAGCTGGAGGGGCTGGAGGCTGAGGAGCTGGAGGCCACCGCCGCCGAAGAGAAGGAGCTGCTGCTGCCCCAGGACGCGGCGTCGCCCCCCGCCGCCGCCGGCCCCATGTTCGCCGAGAGGAACCGCCGGACTCTGGCCTTCCGCGGCGGCGGGGGGCTTCTGGCCGCCCACCCCGCCGCCAACAATGGCTGCGAGGCCGCGGCCTGGCCGCGGAAGCACTTCAATGGGCGGGGGGCGGACGAGGAGATGGAGCTGGAGGGCGCGGAGGGACTGGAGACGGAGGGGCTGCTGGAGGGCAAGGAGCTGGTCCAGGACGGGGGTTCGCTGAGTGACAGCAGCGACGACGAGGAGGACGGAGAAGGGGGCAGCCTGGGCGACGGCAGCGGCGCCGAGGGCGGCAGCTGCAGCAGCAGCCGGCGGTCGGGGGGCGACGGCGGGGACGAGGCGGAGGGCAGCGGCGAGGGGGAGAGCATCCGGCACTTCCCACTGGCCAGGCCCAAGTCCCTGCTGCAGAAGATGCACATCTCCTTCCAGGGCTCCTGGCTCAAGGAGTTCCCGTGGCTCTACTACTGCCAGGAGACCGGCCTCATGTCGTGCGCCTGGTGCACCGCGGCCGTCGCCGCTGCTGCGCCCCCCGAGGTGATCATGTCCGGCGCGCCCCTGCCCGGGGGGCACGACGAGCTCTGCAAGGGCACCCGCAACTACAAGCGCACCCTGCTCCTGCGGCACCACCTCTCCGCCGAGCATCGCCTCAACGAGCCCGGCAGCGCCGAGCAGGTACGACACGGGACGAGGAGGGGGCGGCGGGGAAGGAGGGAGGGGCGATCCCGGCCTCCCCTTTGCATAGGTGAGGTTTCCTGTGCTCACGTGTGTGAACTTCTCTAAATGGCTGCTCGTGGTTGTTGCCCGGCGGGCTGGCCCCGCCGCGTTGCTCTGTCTCACCGCGTCCGGAGTGGGAGACGAGCCCCCTCTGGGATTTGGGGTGACTCTCCCGCTGGATGTGGGCAGGCACACAAACACAGCACGAGCTGTTGTTTGTGGCTGTATTCCGTTCCCGTTATCCGTCCGGGTGCCGCTTTCATTAGTTCATCTGTTTATCTCGCGAAGATAAACCGGCGATGTGGGAAAAAAGTTGCGTACGAGTCCCAGTGTCACAGCACTGATTTAAATACGCTCGTTACAACTTCCTCCTGCGGTACAGGCGGAGGGAGGGCAGTGTCCGGCCAGCGACCGCTTGTGAAATGGGGACGCGGCGGCGTGAAATTGGAATCGCTCTGCCGTGCTTAGCGGTGTGGCCCCGGTCCACTAATCGGATAACTCCGTGTGTTTAAGTTCTTCGCGCTGAAATCTTTTTTCCCGATTGCGTTGCCTTAGATTGAGTTGCTGAGCAAGAAGTCTGCAATCGCTTGGTGTGTGTTTGAGATAAACATGTGGTTTCCTGAAAGCCGTGTTACTATGCCAGCACTCCTCTAACGCTGTAGGAGTAGTGAAACTCTTCACGTTCCCCGCTGAACTTCAAGTCGCTGTGTTTCTTGGCTGCTTTCAAGAATGAGGCAGGGCTTGCCCTAGAATATACGAGGATGAAAACCCCTAAAGAATGCCTGTGTTGAATCCGCAGCCTTCTGCAGCCTTTTCTCCTAGGGATGCCTGCGCTGCTAAAGTTCGCTCGATCGCTTCGCTGGCGTTAAACTTGCCTGCGGGCATTTGTCTAAGTGTTACTTCAGGTTAGGCTAGTCCTTGAATTGTTAGGCTGTTAGCCGGAATTAATTGATTAGTCACTCCGTTTTTCTGCATTGAGAATTCAGTTTTAATTAAAACACCCACCTTGGCTGGGTAGCTTTATTTGGAGTCTGAAATGTAGTGCGGTAGTTAGATTGAGGTTATTGCTTGAGCACTCTTAAGGAGCTCAGGGTACCTTGGACAAGAGCTGTTAGTCAAATATTAGGGCAGGATATCAGGATTACAGGATGACCTGTAAAATATTAGATGAACGATGGGTTCCTTAGAACTACTTGGAAAATGTATGCAATTTTTTTGTGAAGCTATTGCAGGACTGCAGGGGAAGCCTTATGGTGCACAAATGCCAGTAATCCAAAATATTATTTTTGTGTTTACAAATGCAACATTCACCTTCAAGATGATTAATGCTACATTTTCAGCGAGTGTAGTTTTATAGCAGCTACTGTTACAGATATTATGTGGTAGTAGGTCATCTTATCAGTTTTCTTCAGTCTTCTGGGGTTTGTTCAGAAGACTGAAGAAACACTCTGCAGTGTTTTAGCCAAACTTGCTTTCAATTAGTTGTTTCTAATTAAGAGACTTATATTCTTAGTTTGTTTTACTTCTTCATATCTTTGAAAATGTTCCAGTTTTGCATAATGCTATTGCAGCCTGTTCCTTACCATCTTGTTGCCTAGTTTCTAACTTTGAGTTGTGAATGATTACTCTGTAGAAGTATGTTCTGTCACTTTGTAGCCTCCTGTGTTAGTGGATGCTGCTAATCCCTGCTACACTTGATAGCTTCTCTCAGTCTGTTTTAGCTGTATTTAAATAAAAGCTGTTCCAAGCATTTTTTCTCTACTCAGATAACTATTTTTTCTTTCTGTCCTCTTACCCTGAGTCTGTTGTAAAACTGTTAAATACGGGGAGGGTGGAAGGGAGGACAGAATATTGGTTTGTTATCACGGTAGCCTATGAGTTAATGTAAGTATGTATTTGATGATTATAAGTGTTTATTTGAAGACCTTTCATTGCCATGGGAATATTTGTAAAAATGAGTCTCTGCTTTTATACCACTGATAGTTTAAGAAAAAATATTTGTACTAACTGTGATAATAAATGAAACAGTAGGATAGATGAGTCAGTGGTTCTTCTGCACTGTACAAAAGATAAGGTTGGGACAAAGGTAGCTGTAAAGAGATTTTTTTTTGAGTGGAAAACAGTGCTTTGTGCATCCTTCTGCAATTACATTTCAGTTAAAAACTTCTCACGAGGGAAGGAATTGCAGTTTTTCAGGAGTCAGTGTAGTTTTCTTTGTGGCACACTTTCATGTTACAGTTGCTTTATCAAAAACCTGAATAAGAATCTCTGTTTTCTTTCCCTTCTATGTTTTAATTTCCGTATCCTTTCATACTCTTAATGGCACTTGAATTTCTTTTGATACATATGTTTAAATTAATACCAAAACAATAGCCCCATTTTTATCTAAATGCCATGATACCAGAAACTTGGAACAAAAGTAGGTAATTTGTACCCTGACCGTATTTCCAACATACATAATGAGGCAGCAAAGCCGTTTAGATTTAATGAAACTTGGGAGAGATCTTTCAGCCTTTGTGTTAGAGACAGCACACATGTATTATGGACTTGACAAGCCTCAACTGCAGGGCATGTTTAGCAGCTGCTAATAAACATATGGCATAGTGCCACCACTCAAGCGCAGAAAGGAAATTGTAGGTGTTAAGATAGTAAAGCAGTGGAAATTTCTATAGGTCTGTTGGATATTACACTTGTGAAGAAATGAGTGATGATTTCAGTTTATTTTTGGGATACATTTAATTTGGAATGCCAAAATACATCACAAGTGGTTGCAGCTGCTGTAATTCAAGGGTATTGAGCTGTCAACCAATGCTTCTTTCTAAGACCAAATTCTTGAATCTTTTTCTATTCTAGTTTTTAAAATAATTTTTCTCCACATTAAAGCTTAAGGAAATTGTCATCATCTTGAAACTACCTTTGTTTTTGTAGTGAACAGACTATTGTGTTGCAAGAATCTTAAGAAATGGATGCTTAGTGGGAAATCATGGCAAAATATTTTAATTCTTTGATGAATTTGGGTCCATAAGATAGATTTATTGGCTGCTGCAGATTCCTCTCTTCAAACCATCTTCTTAAAACATTTTCTTTCTGGACATAATTTAGAGCTAAGCCTTGGAAATACTGCCAGAAAAGCTTTCTCCAGTCTAACAGGCATGTTGGTTTAAAGCAGAAGCTCACCAAAAAGAGGAAGGCCTTTGATGTGTTATTTTTTCCATGTGAACTGGAATTGTTTGCATTATGTGAGCAGTGATGAATGGAAGTCATGCTTCAGATGTTAGTTACATTACAGTGTTCTAAGTTAACTTCTTGACTTACTCTTAGCAGAGTGAAGAAGTTGAAAAAGAAGTCAGGTCTTAGAGTAAACACTATTACTTAGTGTGTTTTTATTTAGTGTTTTCATCAAACCTCAAACTACTCAGTTTGATATTAGACAATTAATGAAATTATTTGAAATTGCTGAGTTGTCTGTGAGTGGTGCTGTGTGTGTACAGTGACAGTGGAACATCGTGTGATGGGATCATATTTTGAGTTCATTTTCCTCTGCATGTGATTAAGAAGCTACTGATAGCTTAGAAGATACCAGAGTAAGAATTAATGTGGGGCACAAGGCACTGCTGTAGAGCAAGATGTGGTAGTGGGGAAGGGATTAAAAAATGTGCCATAATTACTTTTCATATGCATGTAGCTGAGATGGAATATGTGGTTAGGCTGGTTTGAGTTTTTCTTAATTCTTCCTGCCCTCACTGTTCTTCCTTCCAGGGACAGAGTATGCTGATGGAACAGTAGGAGAAAGAAAGAAAACTAAACTTCTAGTAGCAATTTTGATCATCTCTTTCTGCTCCTGTTAGCTTTTGGGCAAGTTTAATTAATGAATTACACATGTAAAATAGTGATTTGTCTTTGTGTGTATTCTTTTGAATACACACAAAGAATATTAATTTCCTTAAGCAGTCTCTGTTCTGTTACAGCACTTCTTAGTCTCACCCACAGAGAGACGTTTTTGACTTAGAGCACTGAAGATCGCATAAATTAAAATGAAAATGGGCTGATTTTTATCTTTTATTCCTTACTAGTGTTTATTAAAGGATGAGGTAGTTTGGTGTTGGGATAACTTAGTTGATGAGACTAAGTTGGGGTCTATGTTCTGAAAATATAGTTGACATCTAAGCAAATATCATTAGTTTGTTGTTTTGATTAGAAAAAAACTGAACCCTTATAATGATGTGTCGTGTAAGTTACAGGAGTTGGCAAATAGACTTTTTCTTGTAATGATTTTGTGCATCTTGCCTTCTGTTGAACTGTATTGTATTTTTTATGTATCAATGTCTAAATCTCTCACAGTAATATTATTTTGTTCATTTTTCTCATACTATCAGTTCTACTTTTCATACTTAGTGTACATAGACTTGATAACTGCTCAGATGTCAGGACTTCATTTGAGTTGTGACACTGGTGTTGACTGTACCATACCAGCAGTAAAACAGTTGGTTTTAGTACTGCAGTTAGTTTTAGAAATGTTTATGCACCCACTTCTGTAAAGCTATAATACTGATTAAAGCTGTAATACTGATTGATCTCTTTCTCCAATGCACATCCCTAACAGCTTGGACACAGGTTGCATAATATCTCATTTTTCCACTCAACCTTCTGGTCTTGTCATAATGAAGATTTCAGTCTTGTTTTTGTGTAGCACGTTTGTGATCTGCAGCTCCTCTTCACCATGCTGGCTTGTCCTGTTCTCAGGAAACAAAACCCCCACATTGTAAATATAAATTTATTTTTTTGGTCCCAGCTTGATTGGGTATTTACACTTGCTTAGTTAAAATGTACTCTTTTGCCATTATTTAATCAGACATTTGTCAAAAGAAAAGAACTGCTGCAGGTAGTTCTTTAAATTTTATGTGGTGTTCAATGTGTTCTCAGAGAAAGAAATTGGCAGCTATCATAGCATCTACCTAACATTTACTGTGTGAGGTGCAAGTCACTGGTGATTGACGAGCCTGACAACACTTCAGGGTACTGTCATTTCCATCTTAATCTGATCCAGTGTCAGTGTAATTGGTGTTTTGAAACTGTGCAGTGCTCCATTGCTGAAGTGACAGGAATCTAGTCCAGAACCAAAATCTGCTGAGAGCTTGGAGTGACAGCCTTAGCTGTCCTACACCTGGAGCAAACTGTTTCACAGTCTTGATCTGAGGTAGCACTTGGGGTGTGTCGTAAAGTACAGAAAAAAAAAATAAGATGAGGTGGGCAAAGATCTACTGCTTGTTTTTGCATAAAAGCCGAATTGGTTTTATTCCTTCCTCTTTAATGAAGTGTTTTTCTGAGACAAGTAAGAGATTCAGGAGAAACTTGAATGTGACAGCAAACTGAAATTTCTCTGCAGGAGATGCTGAAATGGCACAGTTTCTGTTTTGGTTATACCAGGTCTTATTTGCTGCTTATGTATGTAAACACCCTTTTAGAGTTAGGTACAGCCTCAGTTGTTATTCCAGTGATCCACACTGGGATTATAAATTGAGATGAGTACTGATTTAATCCACTAGGGTCTATGGGGTGGAAAGTGACTTTTAAAATATATGTAGCTGTTTTCTGCCATAGTCTCAAATTAAGAGTAGTACTTTCCTGCAATGTGTATTTTAGCTCCAGCATAACTTACAGGCTCATGACAGTGCTTAATACTGATTTTACCTTCTTAATACTGATTTTGACCTGTAATGTTGAGACAGGTGAGCTTTAACACCAGCTCTAGTTCACTAATCAGTGAGGTGTTTTAGGAGCGGAGAGAAGAAAAGAATTATTTGTCTTGGAGCTATCCACCTTGTTTGCTAGGAAACAAGGGAGAATCTTGGAGATCTAGTATGAAGCAGACTGTCTTTGTTGCTGCTCTTGATGGCAGCATATGTCAACCCATATAAGTATGATCTCAAATATGCCAGTCTGTGTTTTCTGCTTTCTCCTAGCTGCTGCTTTGTAGCATCTCTGATTAATCTTTATCTAAACATGAGTTAGAAGTCTTCTGTGTGCTCTAAAATCCAGTTCAGATCTCTTGATCTCTCCCTGTATGAACTAATCTATAATAATGAATTATGTTTTGGTGTTGGATTTTCTGAAAATATCAGGTTTTAGGAAAAATTTTGAAGGCGTGTTTGAGATCACATCTTAAAAAGGTTGTGTGTGTGTGTGTAATAAGTATTGTGCCAATGTTGCCACTGGAAAGTTTGGGAGGCTTATTTCAAGAAAGTGTGAGGTAAGTATTGTAATGGAAGCTTAAGTTGGGAGTTTTTTGTCATCTGCAGTATTTTGTCTGCTTGTCATGTGATACACTGTTTAATCCTAAAGCTGCTGCAGTTAAAAAGCAAAAGATAAATACTTAATTTGTAAAACTGCATAAGAAACATACTTTAACAGTATGTTTTCTTTAAAACGTTCAAGATGAAGTGGGACATACAGACCTAATCTGTGTCTATTCATATCTCAGCATGAAGAAAATGTTGAATCACTTATCTTGGTTCTGCTTAATTGTTTTAAGTGGAGATTTCTGTGGAAGAACAAGGGATTGGAGATGTAAGAATCATGCAGTTAAATCTTTGGAAAGAGAGGCTCCTGATTCTTTAGTATATGTGGGTTAGGAATAGCAAGTACTTCACACTCAACTATATAATTTCCTTACTTTTGGCTGAAATTTCCCTTCCTTTGCTCTCAAGGCAAATCTAGTTCTCTTTGTTTCAAACTTGGGGGTGGAAGGTGCAGAATGAGAGCATGATTTTTAGTGTTCAGAAATGTCTTGTCATTTATATATTCCTCTCTGTCATTGTGGCCAAGAACATAAGTAACAAAAAAATAGTTTGATTAAAATAATCTTCTTTAGTTTCTTTTCATATCCTTATTATTGTGTTGAAGAAGTAAGGAGAGCATTTGTTAAGAGCTAATTATGTTTATGCTTTTTTTTTTTTAATTGCAGGAGGCAGAGTTACCATCAGAACTGAATAATGAAGGATACTGTGATTTTAACAGCAGGCCAAATGAGAACTCTTACTGCTATCAGCTCCTGCAAGAGCTCAACGAGCAGAGGAAGAAAGGCATTCTTTGTGATGTTAATATTGTGGTGAGCGGGAGGGTCTTCAGAGCTCACAAGAACATCCTGGTTGCAGGCAGCCGCTTCTTTAAGACTCTGTATTGCTTTACAAACAAAGAAAGCCGTAACCAAACCACTGTTACCTATTTAGACGTTGTTGCTGTTCAAGGTTTTTCTGTCATCTTGGACTTCTTGTATTCTGGTAACCTCGTGCTTACGAGCCAAAACGCCATTGAAGTGATGTCGGTGGCCAGCTACCTTCAGATGACGGAGGTTGTCCAGTCCTGCCGCAACTTCATTAAAGATGCCTTAAACATAAGTATAAAATCAGAAGCTCCAGAGACTGTTGTAGTGGATTACAACAGAAGATCTGTTAGTAGGGATGGTTTATCTCCAAGGGATCAAAAAGTTGCCAGCTTCTGGGCAACACGAAACCTTACCAACTTGGCAAGTAGCATAAAAACTGAGAATGATCCCTACCCTATTGATGAGGGCCAAATGGAAAGCTACCAAATGAATGACTGCAGTTGGGTCCAGGACAGCTCACCTGAAATGGCTGAAAATGAATCTCAAGGTGAGGGAAAAGTTTTCGTGTGGAATGACATGGGTGCACAGGGACAGTCAGTTCAAGAGCCTGGAAAAGCAAGAAGGAAAAACCAAACTGCAAAGAGATTTATTTATAATATACCACCTAATACTGAAGAGAACTCTGAAGATTGCTCAGTGTTGCAACCGTCAGTCCCATATCCAGAAGAAGATTTGTCATTTATTAAAGAAGAAGCAGGTAAATATTGCTTAATGACAATTATGTAATTTGAAAATTAAAGTACTGACTGCAGTACCTGACTACATAACTTTTGGTATTTTATTTTCTAAATTATTATGCTTTATGAATAATTAATGTATGTATTTGAAGTACTGTCATTTGCCTGCCTCACTTTTTGATGAACTGTTTTGAAAACTTACTGCAATTTAAGAGTCAAGTTAGGGATGAATTTAAGACACAGCTGGAATGAAGTTCTTTAGATGTCTGTTGTTTCTAAAGCAGTTTAAAATGTATGCCTGCTTCAGACATCAAGGAACTGTGGATGTCTCCTCCAGGAGGCCTGCTCTACTCCTGCCCATGGGGCTGGGGGACACAGACAAGCAGTAGTCCCACAGGGGGCATGAGGGACCCACGGTCGTGCTGTGTGGTGCCAGCAGTGCCTGGGTACTCTGGTGACACGTGCCAGTGCAGAGCAGTGTGGGATGGGACTGAGGACATGTTTCTTCAGTACAAAAGACCTTCATATGCTTAGTGAGTAGTGTGACACAACAGAGCAGTTCTGGAGAAGCAGCTGTGCTGAGAAGCACTTCTGCAAATGCTTGTTTCTTACCTCTGGTCTTCATCTCTGAACACTGGGTATGTCTGCTTTAGCTTTGCTTGGGAGTTGTGCTTGTGAAGTGAATTTCCTGCACTTCTCTTACTGGCTAAGATTTGTTAGACTGCACAGGATTCCTTCTGGCTGAGTTGAGGATAGAAGCTGTGTTTCAGGAACTTGACAGTCGCTAATATGCCTCAGGTCCACAGCATCAGGTTAGATCTAGCCTAAGAGAAGCACCTTTAGCTGCAGGTAGTGGGGGATATTGAGTCCTCAGCGAGTCCTCTGCGCCCAAACAACAATTCTGCCTGTGCTGGGCTACACTACTTGCTCTAGTTGCAGTGCCATGAAAAAGGATAGTAGAGGGTTTGAAGCAAGAGCTGAGGATGTATTAGTTGCACAAATACAAAATTTCTGACACAATTTAGCATGTGATTTCTATTGATAATTTATTGGGGGGTAAATATTCATTGTCTTTTACTGATGGAAATACAGACAATATGCCTACTGTATGATGGCACCAACAACAGATATAAATAGTTGTTTGGATCCTGTAGAATTTTGTATGTGTGCTGTGAAGATTTCTTGAGGAAATAATAGAGGGCATGGGCAGTGCAGTATGTTTACTCCTTGTTTTTTGTTGGTTTTTTTTTGGTTGGTTGGTTTTTTGACAGAAGCACCAATGTTTCCAGTAACTTGTTATGCTAAAGAATTAAATTACAAAATACATCCATGTAGCATTTGATGAAAAGAACTGTATTGGAGACAGAGCATACTGAATATGTGTTGTGGTGTCAGTCCAAAACCATTGAAAGTTCTGTGACCACAAGGGGAAGTTTATTTTACTGAGTTCTAAAATACTAGTCAACTAGTGATCTCCTTGGTATTTTCAGAGCACACCATATATGTTCCTAAGTATGTAGTTACATTTTCTGTCAGTGTCAGAATTCTTTTGGAAGCCATATCTAATTTTTTTGTTATAATATCTTCACTTTTACTAAGTTCTTGAATGCATATTGTTTGAAACAAGAAGAGTGACTGAAGTAGGGCTTGGTATAACTTACTTTTCACCCACTTCTTCAGCCTTTGGTATTCTTTCTCTTCTGCTTGTGGCTCTTTTTCTTTGCTTTGCAGGTAGATTTCACTCAAACACTCTTCTTTTAACTGCTCCCTCTATGCCAAAGAAAAGGTGGAAGAGGGAGGAGTGCAGAGTTGGAAGAATGTCAAGAATGAGTTGTAAAGTAACTTGCAGGTTATACAATAACTTTTTAGTTTTGGATTAAATTTCTTGTGGAGATGAAAAACTACCAAAAATAATAGGCACTGAGAGATAAAAATCCATAAGAAAATGTCATCTGGAGTAGATATAAGACAATTCTATAAGAAGAAAAATAAAGCATATTAAATTCTTATACTCAGAGCTAAGGAGTGCGCTCTCCCATTGGTTGCTAAAACGGAAATGACGAGCTTCTACTATTATGCTTTGTCATGTTCTGATGGGGGTAACACCAGTGGTTATGAACTGTCAGTTACATGCAGGGGGAGTTTCTGTGCCCTTGATTTAGGTTTGGGTTGGTCTGGTGCTTTTGTGATGATACTGTAGATATGGTGGAAGAGAGAAGCCTACTTAAGATCACTCTCACTGCAAAAATTTATCCCTGAAGCCACTTCCTTGAATTCTATAGTAAATGAATTTTCCAGTTGGGTACAGTTGGTAAGTATTAGATAATAAACAGTAATAGCTTTCTGAAGCATCTGCTACCCCTCTTGTTCCAGTAAAGCAAATATGTTAAACTGCTCCTTGCTGAACATGAGTTTTTCTACTCGTATCCGATAAGGATATGTCAGCTGCTTCTTCCTCTCGCCCTGTGTTGCTGATGCCTTGTGAAGGCTGATGTAGAATAGAGGCTAGATGGAGTTAAGAATAAAAAAGCTATTTATTAGAAGGCCTCAATGGACTTACCTTGGGCAGAACAAGAGCCCAGCCAGGGCTACACCCAAGATGAATCTAAAATGGTCACAAAATGGACGACTGGTCACAGGGTCTCACACTCTTCTAAGTTCAGGTCCGTTTGCATACTGGAGTTAATTGTCCAATTACAGCTTTAGCTTTTGCAGTCTCATCCTTCTTGATTTTCTCTCTTCAGTACACCATTGTTTATGGTTTTGGGCCTGAAACTTAGATCATTTTTCCTTGGTCTCCAGCTAGAGAAAGAATTGTTCTGTCTACCTACTCTGTGAAGAGAGCTTACTATCCCCTAATATGAAGCTCAGAACTACACACTAAAGCAGTACAGAATCTGAAAAATATAAAAGCTAAAACCTGAGGCATCATTGCCAGTGAGTTTAACACCATCCCTGTAAAAGTATCATGTTGGTGAGCTTTAGAAAAGCTTTAAAAAAGTTAAGATTGATTTCAAATTCCTTGTACTATCTTAGATTTACTTATATTTTACTTAAATTTTGAAGACTTCTCCAATTTAGCTATATTAATTAAAGCAGCAGTTCAACTAAAACATGGAATGTTACCACCTATCTCAGTATTTTCTCTCCTAGTTGATAATCTGCTAAAAAGGTCTTTTACTGTTTACAGCCACCGTTCATCCTACAATTAACCATTTACCATAGAGAAAATAACCATACAGACAGGGTATTACAGTCAGTGTTACAGTGTGTTACAAAAGATCATAAAAGCTCAGTGAACATAATTCATCATATGCTTAATGTCTGTTCATGGGGTGGTTTTTGTCAATTTTCATCACTTCTTTGGTATGTCTTCTGAGCATGGTGTTTCTGTTGTTTTGTAAAGTTTCCTATCCTCAGACTTCAGAACACAGCTGTGAAGTGTTGCTTATGCTTTCTGGAACTGACTGTGTTGATTTTTAGGAGATTTGCATGCAATATCCCAGTAACTTTATGAAGCTACGAGTGTATAATTTATTACTGTAATTTTCAGGCTAGATGATGCTGTACTCTGATGGGGGTGAGGGAAAGGATAACAAGGGCAGGATTAAAACGGTCCTTGGTGGAACGAGAGGGTTCCTAACTGATTTTGTAGGGGTTCTTAAGGAATTAATTCAGCTTGCTGTAGAAACAACTACTTTTCAGAAGGATACAAACAGCAGCTAAACCTGCTTACAAAAAAATGTAGTGCTGGTCCCAGCGTTTGTCATAATGCAAGGGAGGAGCATAACACAACTTGATTAGGCTTTACAATAAAGCAAGTATCTTTGTATTTGAAGAAATCGGGATTGATGGACTTATCAGGACACATGTATATTTCTTGTAGGGATAAACCCCACTTGACTGACTGGGCTACAAAAGAAAAAAGAATTGTATATTTTTCCTGCTTTTCCATGGTACTATAACTCTGTCATATTTTTTCTTGACCTTAAGCTAATACCCTGATTACAAGATTTAAGTTCCTTGATGGACCTTTAACCACTTTATTTGCCCCATTCCCTATGTAATCCAGTATTGAAGATGTCAGAGGTTTTTAGAAGTCATCTAAAAACACTGCAAAATCTGAGGGTCAACCTCTTCCTCATTTGTTCAGTTTACCCCTCCCAGGGATCATCCCAAAGACAAGCAGATTCCCTCCTCACATTCTCACAGTATGGTCTGTCCATGAGCCTGCAACTCCAGGCAATGTTTTTTTTTTTTTTTTGTTTTTTTTTTTGTTTTGTTTTTTTGGGGGGTTTGGTTTTTTTTTTTGTTTTTTTTTTTTTTTTTTTTTTTTTTTTTTTTTTTTTTTTTTTTTTTTTTGTTGTTGTTTTGTGGATGGGTTGGGGAAGAAGATTTTGTGGTGTCTACAGATCTTCTCTGCCTGAAAATCCCTTTGAGTCCCAGTGTAATGCATTGACTTACTAAAAAGGGTCCATGAGAACATTAAACTCCCCCACAAATAAATGGTATGCATGAGGAAAGTTCTTTGGTGTGTTTCACTCATATAGTTGTTGGAGGAGATCAGCAAAATAGCTTTCACTTTCTTTGGAAGGAATTTTTCAGGGAAGGTATGATAATCAAGTTGAAAAGCAAGTGCGTAATATATTTGGCATCAGTTAGTGGTCTTCTGTCAGGGGTAGTTGATGCTAGATCTGACTCCATAGTCACAGCAATATACCACATTTTCATGAATGAAAAATAGTAAAAATTGAGAGCAATTGGGAGCAATAGATAAGACATTTGGCCACTGCAATCTTACTCATAGTCTAAGTATGTCTGAGCCCTCTGTTGCAAGATGCAGTTGAGCAGTAATGTGCTTCCAGAATAAGCCTTTTCAGAAGAAGTAAGGTTAAAGATGTGAGGAATACTCTGGGAGCAAAGGGAGCTCAGGATGCTTTCTTTTCCCCACCTTCCTAGTATGTCAGTCTTGGCAGTGCTGTTTCCTCTGTCATGTTACCTAACATAAGCAACAAATCCAGCTCTCTAATAGCAATCCAGATTGTATCAGTAGATTACTACTGCTTTCTTCGCAATCCTTGAAAGCTATGGCCTAATCGCTTATCCTGTCTACTTTCCGTCTTTTTTAATTGATTAGATGAGCAGTCAGTGTCAAAAATATATTGAAAAATAGTTTTTATTTTTCTCTTATTTTGGCACTGTTTCCAGGGCTAATGTATGTAAAGAAAAGAGAAGGTAAGTTCACTACAAACAGCTGTATCTAATGCAAAGCTTTGTATCTTTTCCCTCAGTGCACCATATGTGTTCTTTTCTATAATGCCCTGTTCAATAACTTCTGTCAGTGAAGTGCTCATTATCTCCCATATCATCACCTACTCAGTTATCTATCCTTTTCTGGGCCCCAAATCTGTATATTTCCTGATATAAATCAGAAAAAGTGAAATTTTTCAAACTAAGGATGCTTTTGGCTTAGACATGTTCTCTCTTTCTGGTGGTGCACGCCTACCTCTTGCTTTCAAAACTGAAAATCATTGTATCTCGCTTCTGGTTTTCCTTTTTCCTGAGAACAAATGCAGTAGAATATAAAATCCTTTCACAATGTTTTTGATAGGTTTTTTTTTTAGTGGTAGAAGAGCCACACATCGTCTTCATTTTGCTTCACACAATCCTTATCTCTTGTCAAATCAACATAGTGTGAATTTTAGTGCTGATGGTTAATCAGCTTCTTTGTATTCTGTTTTTTTTTAATTATTATTTTGGCTTTGCTTGTTGTTGGCTTTTATTAAAGATCAGATTACTGATAGCCTTTTATCCATGCAGGCTAGAAGAATGGGCAAATGTTTGAGGTTAATTGAGATTTGGGTTATTAACTTACACCTCTTAGAAATCAACTAAAGTGTAAAAAGGTAACCTTAGATCAAAGAAAAGTTGTGATCAGGTGGTTTAGTCTGGAGACACAGAATACTATTGCTTCTAATTAGTTTTTTTTTCTCAGCGATCTGCCTTACCTTATACTTTCTCCCTTTGCACCCTATCCCCAGTATACCAGTATGACTGCACCCATAATTGCTTTCAGCCTCCTATCAAGAGGCTATCATCTGGCTTTAAAGTGATCAGAACAGGTCAGATGATAATTATGTCTAGTTTTGCAAGCAGGTTTCAGGGGACAGTAGCCTGGGTGAGAGGAGACGTGGGAGAAGGTACTATGAGCCACAGGGGTCTGTAAATGTGTTGCATTCTGGAAGCTTACCTGACTGTAGGCTCTATATCCAGCTGGGGAAGGTAGTAGAGGCTGGGTATTGCACTTCCAGCTTCCAATCTGTGTGTAATTCAAGTCTATCTTGTTTGGATGAGCAATTAGACACTGAAGATGCCTTTTGCATGGTTTTGTTTTGAACACATTAAATGTGTGCTTAATCTAGAAAGCAGGTTTTCTAGGTCAACTAATTATTCTAAGAAGAAGCATTAGGTTTAATTATTATCTACTTAGTCATGTATACTGAAGCATGAAGCATGTGTAGCAACCTCTTATCGCTTGTGGTATCTGTGCTGATGTTCTTTCATGTTGTAGTGGGTCTTCTCTTCCAGTTGGAGGTTGAAAGATTTAGTAGCTACTACCTACACTAGATGACAGCTCTTAAATTTATTTGGCTCTATGTTGAGTCTTGTGCTAAGATCTCAAATTATGCAGGGGTTTGAGTTCCTGAGTTCCGTCAGACTTAAATATCAGTTGTGTACATAAATGTTCCTAGTGACATTTAGTTTGTATTCTCATAAATACAGAAGAATTGTCAAAGTGACAGGGTTATAAAATGTGCTCAGCTTGGTCCAACTCTTGCCTATGGTCAGTCTTTGGTGTATGCTTATTCTGAAGGAAGCTATACAATAGTGCCTGTACACAGCATAACATTACATCTGTGTGCAGTAAACACTTGGGTCTGTTGATCTTACAGATATTCATCCTATAAGGGAGGGAAAAGTGATTAAAATACTTTATTTCTGACTGACCTTTCACTGTTCAGCTACAGTTCTAGTACAGGGAGAAAAATCTATAAAGAAAGGATCTCATACTTTAAATGCCATAAAGGTAGGTTTGGTTTTTTTTTTCCTCTGCTAGGTCCTGAAGCCTGCTGTAATTTGAAGGCTTTTAGCGTTAAGATCAAGTCATCTTTGCTCTTACCCAGACTGTGCAACACTGCTTCCTCTCTAATCCTTTCATGTGTATTACAGAAGGAAGTCTTCCTTCTCACCTCAAAGGAATGTGTAGTTGGCATGTCTATAGGGTATCTGTGTTCTATTCCTTGAGCTGTTGAGATGCCATTGCTGGAGTCCATCACTCCAAATTAGTATAAGGAGTTCTTGCCTCTTTTGGACATAACAGAAGTTATGTCAGTAATTAAAGTTAGAGTCAGTAATTTAAGAAATTTTCCTCACTGCTTTGTATTTTTTAAGGGAGACGGAGGTTTATTCCCTTCCCTCTTCCTTTTATAGCAAAATAGCAGTATTTTAACTCATCTAACTATTTCTCGTCTTCATTCACTCAAGCTCTGCTTTTTAAAAGCTCTGGTGGAATGCCTAGTTTGGCAGTCATGCTCCACCTTTGCTTGTTGTTTGCCATTGTCTAATGGATAAGATAGAATTATAAGCTTCCTACTTGTTGAGTGATATCCTTTTGAACTGTTGTCTTATGTTGCAGACCAATCACTGCTGCCAGTGGTAATGCTGCCTGAGCAGTAAATGAAGCTACTGTATGTGTCTCATGCTGTGAGGATTTGTACTTTTTTCCAGTAAAAAAAAAAGCTGTACTTTTTTCCAGTAAAACTGCAAGTTGGAAGTGTTTAAATATGCAGCTTTCCCCTAGCTACGTGAAATTCCAATTCAGCCTAAGAGAATTTCCTTTCCCAAAAAAATCCTTAGAATGAACAGTGTAGAGATAAAAAGAAGTCTTTGGACTATTAAAATGTATAGTTTCAGGCTTGAAAGCAAGAATACTTCTCCTCAAGACTTTTCAAGTGGTGACATTGGGAATCCAGTGTGAGGACCCAACTACCATCCAGAGAAATAAAAGGAAATCTGCCAGTTAACCACTACAGTTTGTTTATTTTAAAACTGTTTGCCTGTGAGGAAAGTAATAGATTTATGAGTTCATGATTTCCAACAAACTCCTGTCTTGGGGACTGGGGGGAACATTGATTTGCACTGTTGCCAGAAGAGCTTTTGCCCAACAAATATGATTTTGTCAAATTGTTAGTGCAGCTTTATTGTGTACTATTTATAGTTCTCTGTGCTCTGTAATAGTGACTCCATGTTCACTGATGCAGTTCTTACTTGTTATGAAGTATGGAATTAAACAAGCAAAGATCTTTTTAAGGCATTGTTCACTTCTGAATGGTTTTATTTTTTTTAAAGAGGAAAAAAGGATACAAAGACAACAGAAACTGCAGAAGATCTTGTCTTAAGAGCAACCGTAAATATGCAAACTAGACTTTTAGGCTGTTATATTCCAAGTAATTACAGTCTCTTGAATTGATGTGGTTGTAAAGTAATGGAAATGATTATTCAGAAAAGCATTTAGACATAGCTGTAGGATCCTTTAAATAAATATATGTACGCAATGAATATATGTTAAGGAATAAAAAAATGCCATGCCTCTAGTAGAAAATACTTACTTACTTTTGTACCAGCTAGACTATTGTGGCAGTCCAGGTGAAGTCACTGCACAAAGCAGCTCTGAAGAAAGAGGTTTTTCTGGAAAACCTTTCAGCCCCCTCATGATGATAGTGAGGGAATACATATCCTTACCATCAAAGTCCCTGTAGTATGAAAAAGGCTTTCAGTTTTTCTCAGGATGGGGAGAAGAAATGGTGCTGTGGAGAGTAGTTCCAAGGTCTCATTGAAATTAGGAATACAGTTATTTCTTGTTTTAGTATTGAATACTATGTGAAAACATGCTATAATTACTATTTTAAGGTTAGAAACTTTCTTGTCACAGTTAAAAAGGATAAAAAGGATATATATATTGCTAAACAAATTAGATTGATGACTGATTAGAACCCAGGAAGCTAAAGAAAGAATGTGTCTTTAATAGCTACTTCAAGTGACTTCAAGTATGGACTGTTGCCGGGTACTTCAAATGACTTCAAGTACGGATTGCTGCCGGGTACTTCAAGTGACTTCAAGTATGGGCTGCTACCGGGTACTTCAAGTGATTTCAAGTATGGATTGCTGCCAGAATCTTGGCCAAAAGAAGCTTGGGAAAATGGTAAGTGTATCTGATGGAGAGTAGGTAGAGGGTTAGAAAATTATTTAATCGATCTTCTTCCATATCATTTGCCTTTCTGGATAATGTACTTCCTTGGAGGGAGGAAAAGGAATTCAAATGTATGGAAGAGTAAAACCAGAATGTGATTTATATCAGTTCTAGTGTTGTGACTCAGTGTGAAGGTACCTGAGGTCTTTTATAACCTGATAGCTGCCCATCCCTTTACTAAGCTAAATACAGATAAATGGCCTTTGAAATTGAAAATTTGGATGGTGAAGATATGGAAATAAATATAATTTTAAAAGGAGGTCTCAGCATATGTCTTGCTACTAAAAATAAAAAACTTCATTGCAATAAATTTTTTAGTTCCGTATTGCTGTAATTAAGCCTTTTTCTGTCAGTTCAAGCAAGCAATTATCTGTAATTATTTTTCTGTCAGCAAACATACTGAAAATACCACCATATCTAAAACAATTGTTGCTAGTTTCTTACAATACATAAAGTCTTCAGTAAAAAGAAGATATCAAGTACTGGGTAATAGTGATGTTTACCTCAGCTGTTACTGGGATGTGGTTCATGGTTTATTTTAAATATTTTGGGGTTTACAGTAGAAGAAATGTGGTCATCAGAAGGTGAAATCTGTTGGCAGTCAAGAAATTAGAAGCTGGGTCTTAAGAAGTCTGCCTGTTCTCAAACCATTAAATTCCCATATATCTTACAGCCCTGATGTCTGCCTGTGTAGGACTTACTTTTCTTCACACAAGCCATTATGTGATATTATGTGGGCATGCAGCTCACATGAGTGCTCCAATATGCAAACTTGTGAATATTAGCAAAATGTAACTTCTGTGTTTGGATGGATTTAAAAGCTCAAAGGAGGCAACTTTAGAGACATGCCTGTGAGAATGTGCACATAATGTGTAATTACTTATGTTTTCTTCCTGCCAGTGTGAACACTAGAAACTCTTGCATGTAATCATGTCGCCTTAGCTAGTGTCTTTTGAATGCTTCTAGATGGTTATGATTGTGTTGATAAGTTCTCACCTGTAGTAAGTTGAGTTAGTATGGTATTATCAAAATCATCCTTGTATTTCTGTGTGGCCTTCTCCACGTCATAGAATCCTGTGGTGTTCTTTTCCACACACTAATAGGCAACTGTATTAAACCTGGTTTGCATGTATCCTTTGGGCAAACTATATAAAGAGTTCTCCTCCGTCATAAGGAAGAAGTGAGATATTGCTACTTCCAGAAGTTTTTTCTGCTCTTTTTATTTTTTCTGCTGTTAGATCAAAGTAGAAAATAGGTAAAATCTGGACCAATAACTTCCTTTTTGAGAATTTCAGAGTTTTGCTACCTCTTGGTGTCTACTCCTCTTGTCAATATTTATTCTTACTTATACTTTTTTAAAGTCAGGTCTTGGTAGATGGTTCCTGCATGTAATTCTAAATAGAATATTGGAAGAGAAGATTGCAACTGTCTAAATGCTGCAGAGTTAGAGCTTTCTAATCCAGGACAAAATCTAGGACATCTAGGAAAATGGAATATTGGTAAATTGTAGTTAACTTACTTCAATTCATGAAATAAGACTTCATGGTAAAAATGACTTGGTTACAAGTAGGTATTTTTCTATTAGAATTGTAAATGCAGAACTTAGCAGCATTTTTGATTTCCGCAGACAGGCATTGTCCTGATTTCGCTGATGAAAAGTCATGTGTTTTGCTTTATTGTTGTGGCACCTGCTTATTTTTGTGCACCAGACAGAACAAATTTAAATTATTTTTTGTGTGTTTCATCATCTTTTCTCCTGATGCTTCTTATCTTTTAGGCGATTCCTCTGCTTTAATCATGAACAAGTTGAAGTGTCCACACTGTAATTATGTAGCCAAATACAGAAGAACACTAAAGAGACACTTGCTCATTCACACAGGCGTGAGATCTTTCAGTTGTGACATCTGTGGGAAGCTGTTTACACGAAGAGAGCATGTAAAGAGACATTCCTTGGTAGGTAATCTCAAGTGTTTATGTATATGTATGCACATGTATGAGTGGAGTTTTATGGGGTTTTTCAGGTGTTTTGGTAGTTGGAACAAACTGTTCTCTGATTTGACATAATGTAAATTGTCTTATCTTGATCTCAAATGGATGAAGATAAACATTTCTTGGATAACTGCCTCTTGTTTTCTTAATGAAAAATGCAGTGTCCACGAAGACAGTCATTTCAAATTAAGATTATTTTGAAGGTGATGTGATAAAGGGATGCAGTGTATATAAGTACTCTGTAGATTATGAAAAGCAGTTTTGGCTTTGCTTTACTGCAGTAGAACAGCACATCTTGGTCTATAGCACTGCATCACCATTTTCTGTCAGGGCACCCTGTTAATTCAGCAGTTGCACAATATCTTGAGGTAGTTCTGAAATGTTTATTTCACAACCAGCCAAAGCTATAGTATAGTATCTGTTTTGAGATTAGGAAAGAACGAAAAATATCCAATGCAGAAAATAAACATCTGTCTGACTTGCATTCTGCCAGTGCCATAACCAGGAGTTCAGCTTACCCTGTCCTGTGCACATTGCATAACTCAGGATTTGACTTGAGTACTCATTTATATGAGGATCCAGAGGAAATTTTATCTGTCTTGGGTATTTTGTAGGCACTTTGTACCAAGTCTATAATGAAATCAAGACTCAATAATATATAAAATCCAAGGTGTATCTCAGGGCAGTAATAAAAGCATGGTCATGTTGGTGGTGAGAAAATAAGAACTTTTCTCCAACCTGTGATTTTAAAAATTCCCCTCATTTTGCAAGATGTTTTGTAGATAGATAGAAAAGGTAGTTAGTACATGGAGTGGGGTAAATTGCACTTCTCCCAGGTGCTGCCCCTGGGCTGGGGCACCTCTCAGTATCTATAGAGGCTGTTGGATGAACACGTCAAGAGCAGCCCTGCTGGGAAGGATTGGGGGTGCTTGTGGGTGAGAGGTGGGACACGAGCCACCAGTGTGCTCTCTCATCCCAGACAGCCAAATGCATCCTGGGCTGCATCAAAAGCAGTGTGGCCAGCAGGGTGAGGAAGGGCATTCTGCCCTTCATGAGCCCCCACCTGGAGCACTGCATCCAGTTCTGGGGTCCCCAGAACAGGCAGGACATGGAGCTGTTGGAGCTACTCTAGAGCAGGGCTAGGAAAAGGATTGGAGGGATGGAGCATCTCTGGTATGGAGAAAGGCCGAGAGAATTGGGGCATTATTGCCTCATTGATGGCCATGCTCCTTCCTTTGTGGCTCACCTGAGAAGATGGCAGCAGTGGGAGTTAGTTGGTCTACCAGGAGTAGTAGAGGCGGACTTCAGTTTTCTGTCCTGCATTGTTTGACCAGGACTTGAAACTGAAGATTTTTTTTCCTCCAGAAAAGGAGATGAAGTCAGACAATGTGAAAACAGCTGTGGAGTGAGCTCAGAGCAGTTCTGTGCTATAACTGAAGTGTTTCTCTGATGAAGTCAGAACACTTTTTTTTTTTCCTGGGTTTTTTTCCCCTTTCCCTTCCCCTTTCAGCTCAACAAACCTCAAACATTCTGTCTTGTGTGAAGTATTATAGGGTCTAGAGGCTGAGGGAAGCACATGTATCAGCTGTACAGACTATACAGCAGAGCTGAAGTAACTATTTGTATCATTACCTAATTTATTTTTCCCCTCATCTGAGTGGTAATTTCTCTTTTATCTAAAATTGCAACTTTTTCAAATGAGATATTTAAGCACATAATTGTAATCTGTTGTGGGAAACACCAGATAGAAGAAGGAAGTTTTCAACTTAATTTTTTCATAGATAATAACTAATATACATGGTTGCTGACTTCAGTTACTTGTACAAGCAACATACTTCCAAATTCAAAATCAAAATCTATGGTTAGTCAACAGCAGCCTTCTAATTTTACATGCAGATTCAAATAGCAGACAAAAAAATTACCTAAGGGACCTGGAAAGCTGATGTTGATTTTAACTGTGTTGAGAGGGAGAGGTCATGGAAGAAGAATTTTGCTCTTTAAATTCTTGAATGTAATAACTCTTGCTTGTTCTTAATATTTCTAGAATTTAAAATTGTAAAAAGCAATTTTCTAAACGAGCTATCTTGCATGCAGTGGAAGGGTTTGTACTGCTCTCATTGCTTCTGAGTCTTGTTCTGTGCCCTGAGATGTGAACTGAACACTCGCCTGTGTACAGAACGGGCGACATGCTGAGCTCCAACAAAGTGGTTTGTTTGTGGGCAGTAGCTCATATCTGCTGAGGAATACATAAATAGATCTCTAGTAATCCTTCCTTACTCAGAATAGTGTTGGGTATCTTTTGGAAAAGTTAAAAATAGGAATTTTAATATTAATAATTATTATTGTTGTTATTAATAGTTTTCTGGTACTATATACAAATGTAACCTGATATGCCTATATTCAGCTGTTAAAATTTCTCTTCCATAGGTGCATAAAAAGGATAAAAAGTATAAGTGTATGGTGTGTAAGAAGATTTTCATGCTAGCAGCCAGCGTTGGAATAAGACATGGATCACGACGTTACGGAGTTTGTGTAGACTGTGCAGATAAATCTCAGCCTGGAGGGCAGGAGGGAGCAGACCAGGTGCAGGACACAGATTTCCCTAGGGATGAAGAATATGAAGAAAATGAAGTGGGAGAAGGCGATGAGGAGCTTGGTGATGATGTAGAAGAACAGAATGACCAGTCTCGATGGGATGAAGGCGGGGAAGTCTGTATGCCTTTAGATGACTGACAGAGCATATGACTTCAGGGTGCTGCAAATGGACACTGTATGGATTGACTGTTTGAATTTTTGGACTGAAGGCTTGCGAAATATGGTACAGGCTGGATGGTAGTTATGTTGCTGTGAAAATGTAGGGTCAAAGCCTTATAGCAAAAAAAGGATTATTAATTTTTTTATGATATTTGCACAGGACTGTACAGCATACAACCGTTTGGTTGAATTATACAGAGTCCTCACATCTACAGTCAGTTATCAAAAGAAAAATGTATTTTTTATTATTTATAGGCTATAGCTACTTGGGTCCTATTCAGACATAGTAGTAACTGTAATTATGTTACACATTCATGTATCCGTTAACATGAATGAAGAAAATTGCAATTTGGTATGGAAATACAAAGACAGCTTTCCCAAATCCACTCGTACTTTTGTCAGCGAGTCAGTGAAGCTAATTTGGGCTGGTGGCTCATTTTCCACAAGCATGTCTTTGCCATACAAACCTTACCTCTCCTGTAATCTGTAGGTGAAAGCCAATCATTTAAATATGTGTCACAGATATTGCCAACATCGTATTGAAATTTGGGTGGAAAAGTTTTGGCTCTATGCTGGCAGGTGCTATGGGAGATAAGCACTGGAGAAGTTTTTAATGGCATTAATTTAGTGTCTGTTTTTAAAGAAGGTTGTTGTTGATTCATCAGTTTTAAAATGATAATGCAGAAGAAATGACCAGTAATGAAAATAATAGACTGATCAGAGCATGGTAACTCCTGTGCCACTTAGTCAAAAGAGACAGTCATGCTAAAAGGTATCTGATGTAATAATGTTTCTTCTCTCTTCTAAGGCCCCTCTTCTCTCAAAATTTTTTTGTTTCCCTGGTGTATACCTCAGTCCCACAGAATAAAAATGCAAGGAATGGAGAAAGTGTCATATTAAAACAACTTTTTGGTCAATAATTTCTTACTTGTCCGTTTTTTGGCTAGTTTATGTGATGTGAATTGGACACTAGGCTATTGTGCCCATCGTTCATCATTGAACACAAACTATTTTTTATTCTTTTGTACTTCATGGGTTGTTGTTAGTATTTAATGTAAAGAAACTACATTTAACTTGCTTGTTTGCTGGATTTTTTTTTAAGAGAAACAAGAAGTCCAAAGGAAAAAATGCTCTTTGTTTCAGATTTTCTAGGAGGCATTGAAACTTGAATTTTTGTAGCCACGTATTTTTTTTTTTCCTAAGCTTGTAATATTGTACCAATGATTTCAGGCCCCTTTCATAGGGAGGGGAGGGCATTACACCTTCACCTTAAACTCCTCTGTGTTGTCTAGCCTAAGGCAAGTTAATTCAGGCAATCATTGGAACAATAAGTCTGATGTACTATTATGTCACAGTGAGTAAATATGCAGAGAGCATTTGTCATGACATGTAGCTAGGCCAGTGTGACAGTACTGTATAAAAATCAATTGAGGGTCACCATATTTTTCAACTTTGTTTAATTTTAAAATGAGTATTTTTTTCCTATTTTATGTCAGGTAACTAAATTATGGTAGTTGTGTGGGTAACTTTGAATTATGCTCTGATGGACAAAATCTTACTGGTGCTCCATCTGATCAAAGTTGGTATGTATTTAAAGAGACAAGCTTTACTGTTGTCCATAGAACAGTAACATAATGTTAAGACATTGTTTTTGCTGATGGAAACTGAGATGATAAGTTTGAACTACAGTTATATGGGAATTAAAATGCTTTTTTTTTATCATCCACTTGTTTCATTGGTAGTTTCCACATCATTGTAAACCTGACATGAATAGTTTTTTGGGGAGGGTGGGGAGGGTGGGATACCTTTTTTTACACTGAAGATTACATTTTATTCTCATTGTTCTAGACTGAAATGAGTAATGTGTGATTCTGGTGGGGTCCAAAGTAGAAATTAGTTGGGCAAAGATGATATGAATGAAAAAGTATTTTAAACGTTAAAGTAATGTTCTGCTTTGTGAATATGTAAGTATAGCATAAAGATTTTTCCATCCCATTTATCCCTTTTAAAACCATAGTTTACAATTGGTAGATCTGTCTATATATATAAATATATATATATATGAAATTCACCTAAATCTGCTTTATTAGAATACTGCTCACTTAATGCTTAGAAACTGGACCTGGCTCTACATTTTTAATGTATTTTCCTTTTTTTTTCTTTTGTTTTGTTGGGATTTTTTTCCTCAAGGTATGAACTTATTCTCTTGGAACTGAATCTTCTTTTACTACTTAAATCATTTATGTATATCTGGTAAATTATGACCAAATTTGTTGTTAGACTGCATTACAGTAAATTGAAATATACACTTGGTACACTACAGAATTGTTGTGCTTTTGTTCTGGTTCTGTTTGGAAAAGCAGGCCTTAGTAAACATTTGTGTTATTTATACCTATTCAGTTATTTTTCACTGGCCTTAATATTCTGTTGCATTGTGACAATCATAATTTCCTTGGTAAAGCTTAAATGCTTGCTTTTAGAAGTTGTATGTAATTGCCCATGGTAGGTTGGAGAGAGAGGGTGACTGTCTCTAGCAAACTGTGTGAAATACTTCAATGCAGGTCCACTGTTCTTGTCTTGGAGAACCATAAGAATTCAGGTGCTATCTCCAGTCTGGTTTTTCTGAGTTGTTTTATTTAGAAATTATTTTAAATATGTTAGCTTGATTTGTTATAGTTCTAAATTAATAAAACAAAACTTCTGAAGACTTAGTTCTTGAGAGACAGGCTCAAGTTTCTTCACTATTATAAGAATTAGGGAGAGATTTCTCTTTGTGCAAGGAATTCTTTTTCCCTCAAGAAAGGCTGAAGTTATGCTGCAGTAACACAGCAATGGATTTTGTCTGTTTTGAGATTTTTTTTCCATTTTAAAAGAAGACTGATGCCCTTTGCATTTATCAAATGAAAAGATATTCAGTCTTTCATTTTGTCTTCTGATGAAATAATTTTTGACCCAAATGTCTGCAATTTGTGAATTTGGGCAATGCCACACAAGTAGTTTTATGAAAAGCATCATGTCTATTACTAAAACAAAGTCTGTCTGATGTTGGGATTCTCCTTTTCTCTGAGGGTTTTTGTTTGCTTTCTGCTCTCTTCCAGCAGTAGTGGGTAAATTTTACAGATAATCATACAGAACAGTTTCTGGCAGGGCACCGTGATGCAGGACAAAATTAGTAAGTAAAATCACTTTAGATTCACAAGTAGAAGTTCTGGTCAAAGTAGGTCAAATGATGTAAGGAAGACACACAACATAAAATGTTTTTGCCTTATGTCAGTGTTACTACAGTGCATTAAAAAGCATTTTTCAATTGCAATGACAGATGCATCTTACAGGGAAAATGGCACTTTCCAATTACTTAGACACATTTTGTAGTTCAGCTTCCAAACAATCCTCTAGTAAAGTAATTTCTGCCATGAAACCAGTTTGGAAAACCAGAAGTTGTATTTACTTGTCAGCATGCATCTTAAGAAGTATGAGTAGCAATTACTTCTTCCCATAGTGCACACCTGGTTTTTGAGATGTGTAGCCTTCTGCAAATGCAGTTTTCAGGTATCACTACATGTCACTACTCTTTCTTCTGACAAGAATAAGCATTATCAAGTGAAGAAAAGTTGGGGGCCAGGACACTGGCATGAGGTGTGCTCCTAGTTGTGGGTCACAGCAGTAATGCTGTTAGCAGAAGATTCTTTCCTTCCTAGCTTTAAGCTTTTAATAGGATTTGCTTTAATGAGGCCAATCTCAGTTGTTAGCTTGCTTTTAAGTTTTGTTTCACTTGACTTTTCTTGCTCTTGCCACCCAGTAACACAAGTCTCCCACCTGTTCCAAAATACTTTTGTAGTTCTGCTGATTCCACATAGATGAAAAATTCACTTCTGTAAGTACTGTACCTTGTTTGCTGTTCCTTTTTTACTTTGGTGTATTTAAATGGCTTTAGAAACAGAAATGAAAGCAAGACAATTGACACCACCACCAGCCCAAAAAACTTGTGCCAAATGAAAAAAGGAGCAAAATGTGGAGTGCAATGTGATAAGAAAAAGGCTGTTGAGTTTGCATTGTTACAACTCCTCTGGTTTGTTACTTGAATGTTTTGGACAATTCACTGTACTTTTCTCTAGCACTAGTTGGTGACAACCTTCTGATGAAGAAGCTATGCAAGAAGCCCACTTTTGAGTTTATTCAGTGTCTTCAGAATGTGGTTCAGCCTCTGCAGAGGTAGTAGCACGAGTAGTTTTCTGTAGATATTTTACTGTAGATCCTTCTGTTAGCATCCCTCTTCACTGTGTGATCTCATGTTTTTATTTGATAAATGTTGGCTCCTTTGCCTTTTATACATTTTAATAGCACATCACTGTGCATTGCTGAACAGTATGGTGAAGGTTACATATTGACACAATGGAAAAGAGAAAGAAGTTGGTTTTTATTCAGTATCTTTTAACAAACCTGTAATAAAATAATTCCTATGTAATAAAGAAAATACAGGTTTGAAATCCAGGGGAAGGGGTGTTGCTGATCAGAACACTTTACCATTAATGATTCCGTGTATAATTTTCCATGGGTTGTAAAAATAATTTTATGTGGGAAAAAACTTAAAACTACACTAGAAAGGTCCTATGACTTAAACTTGAAAATAAAATTGGCTTATCAAGTACTTTGTATTTGACATTTTTGCAATTTGAAGTGAATGTTTTAAATAAGCTATACATGTTTCTTATCTGAATCAATTGGGTTACCCACTTCCGGATGCAGATAAAAGTAACTTCTCACTAACATTTTGGTGTGTAAACATAACTTCAAGACTTCTAATACTCTGTGCACCAGTCTAAGTTGCCATGCTGCAAATAAATTGAAGAAATAACCATTTTATTCTATTTATTTTTCTGTGCCTTGCCTCCTCACCCTCCACAAATAGATGAAGAGAGATTTCTTTGGATGCCTAAGTGTTAACATTTAATACTGAGAAACAAACAACAACTTGCTGCAAATAAGTTCTGCTTCTGACATAGAATGGAATTTGTAGAAAATTGCTGTTATTTTAAGCTGTATTTTTAAACTTCTCTCATAATAAGGCAGGTTTAGACATACGTTATTATGCCAACTTAAAGATGACTAGTTTCCAAAGAGCAGAATCCAGATAAGGTGGTTATACCTAAAACTGGATTTTAGACAAACTACTGCAAAGCTGAGCATGTCACAGATGGGGTACTTCAGCCCCAGTCTAGTACATAGCAGAAGGTTTGGGTCCCCTCAGAAATGCAGTAGTGCTGTATGTGCTCAGAGGCTTTCTCTTGCTGTTTCCACCCTCCAGCTCCACCAACCTAAGAATTTTGGAGCAAGTGGTTTCAGCTGTGTTTATCAAAAGCTTCTTGTCTGAACAATTCTGTATACATGTTTAAACTGGTGCTTTGGCTTCTCTTATCTTCTAAAGGTCGGTTATTTTGGGTAGATTGTACACAAGTGCATTTCTTCAGTTAGATGATCATCTCTTTGGGTCTTTGAAGGGTTTGAACACTGAAATTTTCTGTTTGCCATGTAGAGAAAGCTTTAGGTTTGATATCCTGGACAGGAAAGTCTGCCTGTGTGTCTTGACTGGGATACCAGGGGTTACTGAACACTAAAGGCCTCTGTTCAGTTAGCTTTTCCTATTCCCTGGATCTGTACATCTGATTGTGTCTAGAGCATGTGAGGAAATGGTCTTGTGGGGGACTATAGCTCCAGTTTGGAAAGAGCCTGGAAAATAGCTTCTAGACCATTGAACAAACCTCAGCATTATCTGAATGGTGTTTCTCAGAAAATTGTCTTTAGACTTGAACATATTTCAAGATTGTTAACTGTGATATAGTAATGTGATTTTTGTTGTTGTTAAATGTATATGAACGATTATATTTTGTTTAAATATGTTAGGAAAGAGCTTCAGAGTCCACAAAACAGTGTTAACTGTGTAGCTAGAAAAGAGCAGCTGCAGGAAAAGTATGCTTGCTAAAATTCAGCAAATTCAATCTAATTAGGTAAGAATTAACACTGGGACAGCAAGGAGCTCTAGAAGTTGAACTGCAAAGTTGGAGGGAGGGTGGTGGAAAAGCCAGTGCTGCATGAATGTAGCAGCTTTGTTAAGGGGCCTGAAGTCTGGCTGCATTCAGCAGGGAAAAGATGCTTATCTTGCAGCAGGGCTCAGTTGGTGTTGCTGTAAAACCCTTAACACTTGAAATGCTGGCCTTTAAGGGATAGACCTAACATCAAACTTTGAAGTAGTCAGCTTCCATTTAGCCCTTTAGCTTGGAAATGCAGGCAGGATTAACTGTTAAGAGATACCAAGCTTATGCTGAGAAACGGGCATATTTTTTGGTTATTAATTATCTGATATTTTCAGATCAAATGAAGAGGGGTTTTTGAGCTTGTAAGTGATTATACCACTTCAATGCATTTATTTCCAAAACCTCATGCAGTAGGGACATAGTCCAGTTCCTTCAGAGATTTTGATATTGAATGCCAAAACTGTCAGCTTGACAAGAAACGGTAGCTGCATCCCACTTCTATAAACCTAAGATGCCTCTAGCTTGGAAGGGTTCCTTTTATGAGTCAGTGTGTGCTGCATTCTCCTGAGATACTGCCTGCATAGGCTGCATCTTGTTCAAGCTAGCCTTTAAGTTCCTCCTCCTAGGTTTAGGTTGCAGAACATTATCAGTGAAGTGACACCAAATAAGTCTTACCCGGGAATGTTTTTCTTGTTTCACATTGCTGAAATGTAGGAAATAATTTTCTGAAGCATTGCTTGAATTGAAACATTCTTTAAGTAACTATTTTCCTTAAGAAATGCTGCTTTAGTGAGTGACCTGCATGAGCTCTTTAGAGGTTGTCATGCCATCTTTCTGCAAGTCTTCCTCTGCATCCACTTGGAGATCACACTACTGAGGTCATAGGATATAATATTAATATGTCTATAATTTTTTTCATCTTTTTCAGAAATGGAGATAATTGAAAGAGGGGGAGTGGGAAGGTTTTATCTCTTGCCTTTGAGTAACTGGAATTCAGGGAAATGCTTGCTTTTAAACCTTACTGAGACTTGATATGCCATGATGTTTATAAGATGCAGAAGATATATTACTCTGGCTAATTTTGCAGCAATTGCCATTGCCATTTTCAGTCATAGTTTTTTCTGAACTATTGGATTTATCTCTAAGTAATCTTTCCTGTGATAAGCTCTGAGATAATTTGCAACTATGGAGGATCTACTCACTTTCTAGAAACAGTAAGATAAGATTTTATAATGTTTACAAAGGAATTGTCAATAGCTTTCTGTTGATAAATTATTCTGCTTTGAATTCCTCCTTGAATGGTGGCTTTTATCTGGAAGATGTGGAAAGCAGCATGGTGACAGCTTTAAACTGATAGGGCTAAAAAACCCCTTGCAATTTACAGAAAAGGTGTATGTATATATTTTCATACTGGAAGCAGACTTCCCTTGGAATTTTCGACACCTTTCTCTGAAGCATTTTAGTTTTGAAACCAGCACAGTATTGAGAAGAAGCCACTAGTCAGTCTGAACATGTAATTGTTGATGCTCATGCACAATTTAAATTAATAAAAGTGTGATCTGATAATGCTGAACTTAAGTGCAGTTGTCACTATTTGTGCTGCTTTAATAACCATGGCTATTGAAATGGTCTATGTGATTGCAGCATCTGACAGGACTCTTAAAGCTGTTTTATTGCCTTTTGTGCTGTGGCCTGCTAGGTAATGTTTGGGGTTTTTTTTTGCCCTGTGTGTGTAATTTCCCCAAGTAGATAATTGTCTTTTCCCTGAGATATTTCATAAAGCTGTCCTGAAGCACTGAGAAAATTGTTTTTCAAAAGCCAAAGTACTGGAGTACCTGTGTAAATCTGTGGTGTTTAATGAGAATTATTGGAAGTTCCTGTTCTTTGATGTAGCTTTAGAAAAGAATCTAAAACTGAATGTGGTTTTAAGTTACCACATCAAATGATTTAACTTTAGAGTTTATTCATAGTGATGGATGATGACTCATTTCTTTATCATCACAGGATAAAATCTCAAACAACTCTTCTCTCAGACACACTTCTACCTGCTTGTCTTGCACCAGATACTCCTTTTTCTCTCTTCATTTGCTGGATTGCTTCAATTAAGCACATACTTCTCTTTTCTGCACTTCTACTAACTGGCTCTGAAGTGATTGTCTCTCTAGATCTATTGCCTTATTTCCTTACTGTCAATGCAAAACTGCTGGAAATGAGTTTCTGTAGGAAAGAACTTCAGTGGAGTTAGGGAGATCTGGGTCTGTTCAGTACTCATAGCTGTAAAACATACTTGATAGAAAAAGAATACTGAAAATATTTAACATCAGTATCTTTTCTGCATTTTGTTGTGATGATGCCCTGCTTTTACTGATGTTAATGAAGATCACTGGCTTTGCCCGCACGTCCTACAGAAGGTAGAACTGTTGCAGTAAATCCTTAGTGACTGCATCATGGACAGTGGCCAACCAATTCTGCCTGTAAATTGTCTGCAAATTTGGTGTATCCTGAATATTGCTATTATTCTATTCTAGAACATTTCTTTGTAAGCAAAGTAACAAAACAAATAGTAACTTCTTAGTTTTGGATTTGGTGCCACTGTTCTACAATGTTTTAGGTTAGGCATCTTTAAATGCAGTTAAAGGTGGTTTTTTGTCACCAGTTTTTGGAGCTATATTGCACTAACTGTAAATTACTGCACAGGTCATTTGTATTGCTGTAACTTGATACTGGGCTTGCAAAGCAACGGGTTTGATATCAACAGGAAACCTCCTGATTGCTGGATCCGACATGGAGCCTGCCAGTCAGTTCTGGCATGAAGAATGGCAAGGAAGAATTGAAAATATAGGAGAGGGAATCCTCAGCTTTGACACAGCAGGGAGGAGGACCCGTGCTTTTTAGAGTTCCTTTCTCAGTAAAACTACATGGAACTGGATTTATGTACTTTGGAAGGCAGAAGGACTGAGTCAGCCCGGTTGGAATTTGAACTTTTGTGCTCGGGCGCTTCGATGATTCCAAGTCTGAGCTTACCCTGCATCCCTTTAAACAGTGTACAAGAGCTTAGTGCATTGGAGCAATAGATCTGCAACCTGTTGCTGCTATGTGCAGGTCAGATTTCGGGTCTAGTGTGACTTCAATTCCCAACTTAAAGGTTAATTATTTTTTTAAATGGTGTTTTTAATTGATCATTTCAGAATCTACCATTGGCACCCTGTGTGTATTCAGTATTGAATGAAATTGATACATAAGATGAAATATGCAGTACATTTTTCCAGGCAACAGGGCTTTGTTTTTCATCTTGCAGTTATTAGATAAGCATGCTGGAGCTCAGATTGTGTCCCTTTGTTCCTTCGAGGACCCTAGATCAGGATTTCCCTTTGAAATGCAGCTGCTCTCCACCTCTCTCAGCTGCTTTTCCTGTACCAAATCAAACATCAAACTTCTCATACCATGTTTAGCTTTACTTGGCAAGCACACAGTTTGAAACTTGGTATTTTTTACACTCTATATAGCTTCTGTCAAGAAAAGAAAAAAGCAAGCTGTGTGTTGTTTTTCAGGTGTTAAAATAGAGATTGTTCCTGAACATTTGAACTGTCTGTGTTCAGAATGGCTAAAGGAATATCTTATTAATGCATGTAATATTAATTTAATGCCAACTTTGCCTTGAAGTAATGTCTTGTGGTTTCATGCTGAGGTGTGTGCCCTCAGGCGCAGCTGTAATTACGAATAAAACATGGTACAGAATGCAGTTGTTTTTAAAGAGTGCAGCAGACTTTTTGGGCAAGTAAAGTGGGAGAAATCGAGGTGTTGCTAAAACTTTGGCTGCTGGGACACAAATACCACCAGCCTTGAGACAAGGAAAGCGTTTCTGAAAGCTTGGTCAGGTCTGTGTTTGCTCCCTGCCCCGAAGCAACACTAATCCTCTGTAGTGTGGCTTTCTCCTGGGCATCACCCTGAAGGACAAAAGGCAAGTGCACCAGGCATCCAGTGTTCTTCCCAGGGAAAAGGGTTATTGTTGCTGGTTATTATTTTGAGCTTGCTGTTATTTGTTTTGCACCTTTCTTTGCACTGTTATGGGGCAGGGTATGACAGTGTTGAGGCTTAGATATTTAGTAAACTCTGTCATGAGCAGTGGTTTATGTTCAGCTTTTCAAATTTGACACCAAGCTCTCCCTTGCCTTTTAATAGAGATGACATCTTATGTGGATGATAGGGATAACAGGTGCACTATTGACAGATTTTGTGTCAGGTCTGCACTAATCTTGCTCCTTGACAGTTTCAGCAGTGTTGGTGATTGATGTGGTTGATTTGTTGGTATCCTGTGTTTTGCTGTTATCAGCCAAAAGCAAGGGGCACAGATGCAATTTCTGATTTAAGTCCTTTTTGTGATATTTGCTGGCTAAGGTGCCAGTGCTAATAAGCTACTTTACTCTTAAGCTTTATCAGTTTGCTACTATTGTTGTTAAAGCCAAGGCAAGTACAAATCAGCCTTGTCACATCATTACTGTAAAACAAATACTGGAGTTGGCAGATACTGTAAAAAGGGCAACTGCTGTTACTTGGGTCTAGCTTGTTTAGAAGTTACTGTACTCGGACCTCTTTTTTCAGATTAACAAAAACTGTTTGCTGAAAGTGTATCTATGCCAAGTTTCTCGAGTAGTTGTAACCATTCTTTTTTTGTTTTGTTTCCAGCAAAGTGTAAAACAATTACAACTACTTTTTCTAGTCTTTTCCCACCCCCTTGTTTTCTTTGACCTATTTTCAGAAAGTTTTTGGCTTCCTTACTAGGTGTAGAAATTCAAATGATGTATTGTTCTGAAATATGACTTGAACCACATTCTCACTGAACTTGAAAACTGACATTTGGATCTAATTTTTTCACCTTGCAAAAGGGAATTGCAAATAATTGCTCAGATTAAAAAAAAAACACCAAACAACAAATAAAAACAGCAACACTGAACAACAAAAAACCCCACAATACAACAACCACACCCTAGGGTTGGGAATTTTTGCTCATGTTCTTGAATATTTTGGGCACTATCTGCCTGTTAAAAATTCCTATCCAAAGGGATGAGGAGGCAAAAATGTTCATTTCTGCAACTGAAGAAAACTTGACTGTCTAAAACTGGTGCTGGGAGAAACAATGAAGATCTTCCTTCCAGATCCAATTAGAACTTCACACAGCCCCAGTGCTCATTATCATTTCCCTGGGCTTTTTCTGGGATGACAAGATAGTCCAGAGGACTTGAGCTGTCCTGTATCTCTTGCAGGGTCAAGGTGCAGACATTTCAACTTGTTCAGTCTATGTTTGGACAAAGAAAAGGTGCTGCTTTCCAGTCAAAGCCAAAGTAACTGCATCCAGAGCTTGAGTTAGTTTGGATCAGGAGGTCACTCCTGAAGCTCTCCATCACCCCCACTTATCCACCTGGAGTTTTTATTGCGGAGCTCCCAGAACACTTCATTGAATTCCTTTTGGACAAAACTAAATGAAGACATACTTCAGGAGTATTCCTGAGATGCTCCAACCACAAATGCTTCCCTGTCTGTAGGACCAAATTAAAGCTAATTAAAGGAAAATTTCCTTGAAATGTGCATAGACTGGACAACTGTTTACCCGTCTGCTTTAATGGGACTGCAGAACTAACAGGCATAGGCAAATGATGCTACCCTAGAGCTGTGCTGCTTTTGCTTACATTGACTCTACCAAAGACCAAAATGAGGACATAGAATTTCTTAACTTCCAAAATAATTAGTGGAAAAAAGCAATTTACAAGCCATGATAACTACTGGCAGATTTTCCTACCCAAGTCCTTTAGCAGTGTGATGCTGCACAGGCTGGGAGTGTGAGTAGTATTTCTCTTCCTGCTGAGGAAGCAGTACCTGCAATCTTGCACGTCCTCACTTATTTTGTCTTGCTTCAGTATCCTGCTGTGGCTTAGGGTTTTTTTAAATGAAGCTGAAACCAACAAAATGTCTTTAAATGTTATAGTCTTTACATTTCATTTTAGAGCTGTTCTGGTGCAGCATGGTGTCTTTGCTGGAAGTAGTGACTAAGGTGGAGGAAGTCACAGTGGTGAGAGAAGGATTAGTTCTAAGCTGTGGATGTGGTTTTTTGTGGCCTATTTCTAACATAGTGCAGGGGAAGAACTCACAACCACTCTGTCCTAGAGATTTTCAGGAAACAATTCATGGGGTGTTGTAATGCCTCTGCTCTCATAGGGACTTCCAATATCCCCCTGAAAGACATTAGGGATAAATTGTTTGCTTATGCTTTGTTTGCTGAGCATATTGCTGAAGAAGGCTGGGCAATGGCTATTGCCACAATGGAAACCCTCACTTAGCCCTTTTCTGTGGCTGTGTGGTGAATACTTCTTGGAATTGCACTGAAGATGGGATCCAATAGTGATACTTCCTTGTGCCCTGCATCGTAATTTTGGTTGAGAGAGAGCAGCACAAGCAATGTCCAGGTGAGTCATCCATGCAGAAGGAGCTGTCCGGGGGTGGCCTGAGTGCTTGTTCTGTGTTCTCTCTATAACAGACCAATTGTTTCTGTCTACCTTGGGGAAGGTGGACAGAAACAATTGCAAAATTATTTGCAGGCTCAGAACTAAAGCTGATGAGACTCAGCAGCTCTTTAGGCCCCTGATTTGACCTGCCTAGAATAATTTTTTAAAAAATAAATCTCTCAAAGAAAAGCCAAGTAACCATTGGCTTTTATGTCCTGTCCCTTGGCTAAAGTTCAATTTCTAAAACTAAGTAATTTCCTTCTTATTCTGGGAGTTGCAAGGTTGGGTCCTAGAAAGGACAACAAATTACTTAAGATATTTTGACACATTGTCACTTAATACAAGGGAGTGCATTTATATAGTGCAGAACTTGTTCAGAAACCTTCTACTGTCTCTCTGTCACGTTAAGTGCTCATAATAACACTGATTGTAATCTTTCTTCAGTCTGATTAAATCTTCACCACACTTGTAGAAGCTACATTTTGACAGGCAGTCATTAATGTTTATGAAGCACGTTGAGAATGAAAAAGATGACTGGTAATGTGAGAAGCTAAGCTGTACTTGATTGTTCTGGTGCCCAGTTGCTCGAAGTACAATTCTGTTAGCTTGGAAACCAGCCATCGAATTATTCTGATGTCACAAACATCACTAATCAAACTCTCATTGATCATGCAAATTGGGAAAATTAATCAAGCAGGTTTCATAGACATATTTTAAACAAGTTGGGCACCTTCCAGAGATCAGATTGATTGTCCTGTGATAATGTAAGCAGGCAGCAATCACACCTCCCTGATGGAGGGTGGAATGCCTTCAGCTCTAGGGAGCAAGGTGCCACCTTTTGCCAGGCAAAGACAGTGAGGTTGGCACGGAGCAGGGGGAAAGGGATGGCTTTGGGATGCAGGATTCAAAACAGAGTCTGGGTTTGTTCCTACCTGCACAGTATTAATGGATACAATTTAAAGATAACATCCTCCCCTACAGCTGTCTTCCTTCCTTTTTAACAGCCATTTGCAATATGTCACAAAGTGTTTCAGTCAGGGAACTGATGAGGTGCCCTTTCCATTTAATTCTTTTTCCCAGCTGATGTGGCCCATCTGTTAGGTGTGACTCAAAGTGGTGAACAGATGTTGAATTAATTGTGGAAGTATCTGTTACCCTCCAGGATTAAAAGTGTTTGCCCTCCAAAGATGCTGGGCTAGGGTGAAACTTGGATTAAGCAGCACAAACAGTATTTTTTCTTCTCTCAAACGGACCTGATGCAAATACAGGTCCAGGGGATGAATTCCAATCCCATATTTGATTGTGGCGGTTGGTGAGTGTCCTGCTGCTGCTTTATTTACAGGGAAGAGCGGTCTGGGGTTTTTTTAGGTTCTGAGTTCTTAGGTCATAGCCCCTGCCCTCCAGCCTACTCCAGCAAAAGAGGCACACCTCAGTGGCTTAGTTTAGTTACACAGCTCTGAATTTGACAGTGGTGGATCTTTATGCCTGCATGAAAAATCATTTCAGTTATCACCATCTTTTTGAACCTATAGAAGTTTTGTGATTCCCATGTAAGCCAGTGAAGGGTGGCTGTCACTGTAAAGCAGCAACAGCCGGGGCAGCAGATACAAAGAGACATTCTGGAAACAATCACCCCAATTTTAGGAGGCTTCATTTTGTAATGGAATTGGAACATTCCAGTTTGTCTGGTCATGCACAGTCCTACACAGATTTACTGTTCTGATCAGTTACTCTTGATAACTGGCAAATCCAAAGCAAATATTTAATTCTGGATCATTTATTTCAACTTCTTAAAATGCAAGTTCTTTAATTTGAAGAGGCTTAGCAAATGTTTCCTTAAATCTGACAAATTTATAGGCCTTAATTTTTCAAAGCACTTGAGTTTTACCTTAAATGTCTTCAAGCATCCAGGTCTTAATTCATGTAAGTATCTGAGGGGCTGATGAGTGATACTGATCACTGAGGATGCTATGATAGTGGCCAGTCTGAAAGAAATTTACTGCATAGCCTTAAATGCTGAATTCCTATTGAAATATTTACTACCTCAAGTCACACAGAGTCTTGAGGTATTGCTTGATGGTCCTAAGAGTTTGCAAACACTTGAATACAGTACAGAGAAGAAAAAAAATCTAGTCTAAAAGACAATTATAGGAATTAAGTCAAAGGATACAGGGAAGACCTTTGCTCTCCAAATTTTGCTTTCTAACTAGGCTGGCTGGTAGAGCTCAGATTCAACATCCTGTTTCTAGCTCATAACAATCCATGAAAATTAATTTAGGAATTGCAGTGATGAAATTATCTAACTTTATTTTTGAAAACATGTATGCCATGTTATTTTGTTTTTCTGTGATAGTTGATGGTTTTGTGTAGTTCTTGCTGGTATTTTCTTTATTTGTGAAATGTCTTGAATGGAAATTCCAACCATCTTCAGCCATATATCACCTTTCATTAGAAAGAGCTTGTCTGTTTGCATTTGTGCAAAATATTCAGTCATTCAGATAGCTTTTGCAGAGATTCTAATCTGTGTTGTTTAGATTGGCACAAAGAATTCTCAAATTAAATTTTCCTTAAATTGCTGTATTGGATACAGCCTTTTGGAAAATGAGATGGAAGGAAAAAACAGTGTTTGCAAATAAACTAGAATGTGTTAAGAATGATAGAGAGCCTTCTTTTTAAGTTACTTTTAGAGTTAATTTTAATTGAACAATTAATTATTTTTTTTCAGAGATAAATATCTTCCTGAAATCCCACTCTATTCCCTTATAAGCATCTCCTCAGAGCTGATTTTGTTTTAGATCCTCATCAAGAAGTGAAGTAGGAACAGTAGCTTTGATTTTCAGGAATCTGCATAGACCCAGCTATACATGGCTAAATGAAGAAGCAGGAGCCAGTCCTTTGTCCTTCACCTTTCATTTGTAAATGACCATGGTGAAATTACAAAAAGTCAATTTATCTTCACTTAATGCCAAATGCCAGTATTGATTTTAAAGCTCCCCACGTTGTGGAATCACTGTTGTGATCCTCTGTGCAGTGCTGTCTCATACTCCCCAGTCCCTGAGCTGCTGTTGCTTCCAGGGAATTGTGGCATATCCAGTGTTGCTCTCACGCTTGTATCCATGCAACTGCCTTTGGCTACTGCTGAAGAGTGTGACATTCCTTCAGCTGCTCCTCTCAGGACTTGTGCTCCAGACCCTTCACCAGCTTTTCTGCCCTTCTTTGAAAACACAGCTAGTTCAAATAGTGTCTCTTCTCTGTATTTAATTATCTTACTTAATATATACATTCATAAAAGAGGATCAATAAAAGTGATCCTCTGATAAACAAAACACATATGTGGTGTCCCCAGGTCTGTCTCTAGAATGGTGTTTAAATCCTTGACAGACATTTTCACACAGTTTGATTTTTCTGTCCCTAAAACCTTTGTGTGGCTGTCATTCTTTCTAAGTGTTAGCTGGACAGTAATTTCTGACTGCTGCTGCTAAGATGGAAATGAAGAATAAAAATTCCATGTGTTTCTCTGAGTTGTGCCAGCAGGAGAGTCATCAAAGCTTCTTCCTTCTGGAAAGAGGCCAGATGTTCTAGCAAACAATAAACATAAGTAAAAAGAAGAAAGAGAAAGCATGCAGGCAACATTTTTTAGCTAAAGGAAAAAGAATCTGTTTGCATGTGCTGGGAAGACTGAAAGAGTTACATTTAATTAGCTTTGGAGAATGTGACTGCTACTCTTAATTTATGATGATGTATATGAAGCATTCACAATCTCTCTCCCTAACACAGGCATGCTTTTTCATGCAATCAAAGGCACGTGCAAGATTTATGTCAGTACTGGATCGCATCTCAGCCAGGTTCATTTCACATGTCTGCTTTAAAACATGATAAACTTAACCCAGGAACTAACTGTGCTTTCTTAATCCTTATAAAAGAAACCCCTTTCACAAGAAGGGAGCTAGGGCTCAATCCAGATGCTTGATTGCAGATGTTTGAGGGCACCTCCCTTGGCCTTCATCTGCTGGTCAGGTGGGTGGGTGACTTACAGCTCCTGCATGGTCCCAGCCAGTCCCATCTGGGTGTTTGAAGAACTGAAATACTGAATTGATTCCATAGGATGGAGCTTGCCTTGATGGCCAGGAACTCACAGGAACAGGACCCTGAGAAAGGCCTGGAAAATGTTTTTGCCAGCTAAGTGCTGGTATGTACAGTGGTGCTCCCTCCTGCTCTCTGCTGAGGCAAACAGGGTTTGTTAGTACACATGCATGGAAGAGCCATTCCACTGTTGCCTTCACAAATCCAGAGAACTCCAGGGGTTTTTAGCTTCTTGGGCCAAAGAGTAAGATTTGCCCTTTATCCTTATTCTTCATTTCACAAAACAATGTGGTATAACAACTCTTGTGTGTGTATGAGTTAGACATGGCAAACAGTGCCACCAAAAATCAGCCAGTGCTGCATCTGCCAAGGAAATCCTCAGATTGGAATCCAATTCTTTAGATCAGAGCTTCTTTAGAAGTGGCTTATCTTATGATAAGATTCTTAGCACTGATGTGCAGAAAATATCATAGTATGTTATTGTGGGCAAAGCTGTATTATTTACCTTTGATAGATCCATAGAGTATGAAAGTTAAAGGGAGTCAGGAGTTAAGCAAAAGCTCAGTGAAACAAACTGGTACTGACATACACAGATAATGTCAACTGATAGCTTTTTGGCATTATGTATTGTTTTATAATTAGGTAATTAAAGCAAGTCTGTACAAACTTTAGCTTTCAGGAAGCTGTAAAGATACATGTAAAGTTATATTTAGCCATTAATTTCTTGTCAAGTCTGTCATGCTTTCTCATAAAATGTCTAATAAAGAAGCTTAAACATGCACAGTCTCATGCATTTCTTCTAGAAACTGAGGTATGTAACAGTGCAGCCCTAGAATACCAAAGTCCAATAGTAAAAATATATATAACTCTTTGCTCTTCATTCTCTTCTTTAATCTTTTAAAGGCTGGAGAGCACTTAAGTCCCACCAGAAGCCAGTCCCACTGACTTGGCTGAGATTGTGCAAAAATGTCAAGCAGGTTCTCTAGACTGAGAACTAAAACTGCTTGTTACTGTTCCATTGCCAGAAAATAAATCCTTAGACTTCACAGGGAAAAAAGATGTTATTTGAGCCAGCACAGGGTCTTTTTTCTGGGTCTTGTAGGTCCAAGTAAGTATTGTACATAATATACAAACAGCTCATGACAGACATGGAGGAGCTGAGGATGAATGAAGACACAACAGCAGATTCTTAGTAAAATATAATCAGAATAAAAGCCTATAGAATAGGCTTAAACCTGGGATATCAGTTTGACTCAGCTGCACTTGGAAGTCAAAGAAATTTTGTATCTGTAGCCTGAAGACTAATTTTGGTCCTGTATATCTGAATTTTCAATTATTTGTCCTGTGGACCCAGATTATTTTAAAAATATGCAAACTAACTTGCAAAAACTTTCTGCAATTTTTCAGGGACTAATGGTGAGGGGTTCTTTGCACACTACTTTTAGTTTCAATAGACTGACATTTTTCACAGAATCAGGCACCACAAGCTATACAGAGCAGACAGAAATCTATCATGGGCATCTTTTGTGCTGGGTATTTCCTTCCAACATTGAATAAACTAAATGGAGGAATTGATGTAAACCTAAACTGCATTAAAACAGACTGACAAATCATGGATGCAAAAAGGGCTGAACTGACTGATATGAAAATTTCCTCAGTTTTGAGTTGTGGGCTTTTTTGGGGGGTGAAGATTGCTGCTGAACAGTCCATACTGCAACAGTCAGACCCTTTCACAAAGATGTAGGTAGCTGCAGCCACGTGCTTGGTCCATTAAAAGTGCTTAACTATCCAATACATGTTTGATCACAATGCATTTGACTGCTCCCAGCAGTAAAACCTGTAGAATTTCTAAGGGCATGTTCATTACTAATCTAACCTGAACTTATCCTGTTTGCAGCTGTTAATACCCAAAAAAATTGTGATACAGAAAAATGAAATAAATGGGTAAGTCACAGGCAATCTGAATGCTGCCAATATCGATTGCTTTGCATCTTGCTTTACACAAGCATTTTCCCTTCACTGGGAAAATAATTCTGGCAATTAAATGAACCTTAAGGTGCTCTGGGGGCTGGCACAATTTTACTTCCTTTGTTTCTCTCATGCTTTATTTATGACCTGCCAAGTGCTTGTAAAAGAAAAGCCAGGGCTCGCTCTCTCAGCATTTCACAAGGCTTTTTAATTATTGGAGCAAAGCTTGAACCTCACTAGCATGCTTTTCTCTTTAAATTTTAGGAAAAGTACCATTAAACATGCAAAATAAGCTGAGATACTTGTATCGGAAATGTTTTCCTCTTCCTGACTGTGTTGTTATAAAGATATATCAATAGTGACAAGGGGCTGTGGTCATCACCAGATCTGGATGAAGGTTGCAGTTTTCCCAGTGCATATGTTAACCATTTCATAAAGGTATGTAGGGTTATTGGAGCTTCCAAAGTACAATTCTTTAAAAAGGACTGGTCATAGTAGTTCCACTGCAAACTCCATCAGAATGCCAGTTTCAATTTTATAACTCATTCTCTAAATTAGACAACACAACAGTGGGTATCTGCCCTTTGTATGCACCTCCATTGTCTGTTAACCATGTTGTCCCCATCCCAAAGGACACTATGTGTTCTGCTGAGGAGCTAAAACTTTGGTTTTAAGAATGTTTAGATTGTCTTTTGTCAAAAGGAGATGTGAAGAGATTTGGAAAACATTATAGGCAAGAGAAGTCATAAATTGCCTTAATGTTTATGTCTTGATACTTCAGCTTTTAGGTAGCCAAAATTGGAGTTGTTTGCCCACCAGCTTCCATCTCCCAGCAATGGAATACATTTGCTGTAGCTGGAAGCAAAGAATTTGAGGCTTATCATGTGCTTTGACACTGGTACTGGCATGCTCTGCAGAACAAATACCAAACTCTCAGCAAGGGATCTAAAAGTGCATTTGGAGATCCAAGCCCCTACCTGTGTCTTTGGTAACACTTCTTTTACCTGTTTTAATCCACTCACCAGAGGTAGTTGAACCAGCAACCCGGTCTTGTGGAAGGTGTTCCTGCCCACAGCAGGGGGCTTAGAATGAGATGATCTTTAAGGTCTCTTGCAATCCAAACAATTCAGAGATTCTGTGATTTTCTGTGTATGGGCCTATTGACACCCACAGGAAGGAGGGAATCAGCCACGCTGGTTTTAGTTAACTCTGTAGAATGGTACTAAGACCCAAATGCAGCACCAGCCTGGCGCCTCCTGCAATGAATTTATGGGACTCCTGAGCACGCTCATTTCCTCCCCATGAGCCATTTCTAGCACATTCTCTGTCCTGATTGCAAAGTAAATACAGTATGCTGCTTGTGACTGCTGATTGGCAGTAAGATTTTAGTATTGTGGCTGGGAGGCTCCAGAAGGTTGGTCAAATCAAGGCTAGGGTTTTTTGCAGTCAGATTCTCAGTATTTTATTTTTGGTTTTCATGTTTCTGCATGCAGACACAGACATATTTACTTCCCTCAAGCATAGGGAATGACAATCCAACTTTAAATTCAAAGAAACATATGAGCTCATGCCTAATGCCACAGCTCTATAGTATATTACATGTAGACCAGTCCATATAGGTTTTTTTTCCTTTAAGGTGGCTTTATGCTGGAGGAGGACAAATGATACCTGAATTTACCTGGAATCAGACCAATGTAGCAAATTGTAAGCAAGAACTGATTTAGCAATGACAGTTACATCTCCAAACTTTCCCTTCTAATGGGTTTGTAATGTTTTAATGCTTTGGTTTCAGGCTTTTAGGCTCTCAGTGTCCAACATGAAATAAAAATCGGGCCAATATATGTGACTGACAGAATCACAAAATTGAGTTGGGATACACAAAGCTCTGTTTGGGACCAGAGCAGAGCACTCTAGCATTGAAACTGCTATAAACGCACTAGGTCACATTTAAAGGAGAAAAAAAATGTAATTGGGACCAGACTGAGGGAAAATCTCTACATCCTCCAGTAATTTTTCTTAATGTGATAGATTGCAATATATTCTTCCTACTTGCATCTCAGGAAAAGGGAAGGAATGAATTCTACTAGGCTGTTTCATCTGAGGGAGTGGAAATTCACTGTGTACACTTGGATGAAAGTTTTCACTCTCAGATTCTTTGCAGAATAATAGCTTTGTAGCCAGAACTGTAACAGCTCCTTGAATAAATGAGGCCAGTCAGGCTGGAGAGACTGGAGGTGACTGTACAGCCTTGTCAAAGTGGTTGGGGAGGAGGGTGCAGTGCAGCAGGGGCAGCCACCAGAGAACCAACATCTCAAGGGGAAAGAGGCCCCTATCAGTGAGCTGTGGAGTCACACTTCAGAGATTTAATACAACAGGGAGTTGGAACTACTTAGAATTTAAAAATTACCTTAATCTTCTGAAAGTCTTGTTCTGCATGAGTGGTGGGTCTTGACTGGATGCTGGTAGCCTTTCTGGCCTGCTTTCATCATAAATTACTGTTCAGGAATTGTTGGCTTGTCCATAAAGCAGTATGGGTTTGTTTTTTCCAAAGATCATGTAATAACTGGAATCACGTACCAGCTGCAATTTTCTTACTTCTGCCTAGAACATAATATTTTGACACAGCAAATAATATCGATACCCACTGTTCTCATCTTACAACAAACAGACCACCATGCAATGTTTCTGAGCTCTCTGTCTTGTTTAAGCAATGCTCAACAGTAAGATGCCACCTTCTGTGGGTTTGCTGCACCTCATTTTATAATAGGTTTTCTTTCTCAAGATTTGGGTTACAGGAAGAGGGAGACTGCAGTAGAAGAGAACTTTGCTAATGAAAAAAAAAACCCAAACAATCCCTCCTAGCACTTGCACAGAGCTTGGAAAATGTGAGTCAGGTCCACTCTGAAGCTCAGAAACCAGAAAGCAAATAAAAGAACGTAACAATGTTGACCAAAATAAATAACCACAGTGTGGAGGCACCTAACTGGGGGATGTGTGGAGGAGAAGTTATTCATTTTTTTTAATCCTCAAGTTTGGCACATCTGCCACAAACTAAACAAACAAATTGTTATTGGAGTCAGGAAGGGACAACTAATGTAAAACAGGCTGAGACATAAATTAGTAGTCATGGTAATCTGTCACAGGTGAGTGCTCCTCAAAGAAGTGACTTGAAATGCCAAACAAACCTTCTACTGAAATCCTGGGAATCTGTTTATCCAGCCACTTTATTTTAATCTGAGAATCAGCTACAGTTACTACGAAAAATGCATATAGAGAAATATAAGCACTTGAAACTGTTGTAAAATAATTAGTAAACTTTCTTCCATGGCTTCCCTGCCATCATAGCACCTGTACAACCATGTGCAGTACTGTCACAGTGAGTCAGGCCTCCCTAAATTAGAAGCCATGAAAACTTTAGGCACTGCTTTTTTTCTTTCTAAATTCCAATGTTTTATGCAATATAGTTCTTTTTCTTTGCAACCATTGGAATTATCAATGGCAAAGAAAATCAAAGGCTAAATTCCTGCATAATCTTAGCTACAACAATGACATTTGAGGTTTTATGGGGAAAAAACCCACTCATGGTGCAAGACCAAGGATAAAACAATGACAGCTGGTAACAAGTAAATGGGTTCATCTTCTAAATGCTTTCATACTCATGGCAACTGTTTGGGCAACTTTGCCAAAATTTGTCAGGAAATGTCATACTATTTCTTTATATTTGTTCCATGGGTTAGTGCTGTCTTGTAACATTTCAGTATCAAGACAGTACATTAGGCTAAAGAAGGTGATCATATGAACACTGAGCAAACTGTTAAGTAGCTGTCAGAATGAGTGGCTCAAACCAACAAAAGATTAACACTCCTAACTTAGACCAAATGGGTCGACCTAATAGAGACACAAATATGTGCTCTGAAAATAACTGAGCGGGGGCTGTTTCCGGAGGGCTTGAGGAACACTATGACAGTAAGTTTGTTCTTACAGTTCAGCCAGCCTTAATCATCACCTCCCATTTCTCACTTCAGATTACAACTGTCTAAAAAAAATTACTTCTGTCTAAAGTGCTGATAAACTTGGAAAACAATGTGGTGGGTTGACCCTGGCTGGATGCCAGTTGCCCACCAAGGCTGCTCCAATACTCCACTCCTCAGCTGCGCAGGAAAAAAAAAGTGTAGCAAAAGGCTTGTGAGTTGAGAGAAGGGCAGGGAGAGATCACTCATCAGTTACCTTCATGGGCAGAGCAGAATTGCTTTGGAGACATTTGTTTAATTTATTGTCAATCAAATCAGAGTAGGATAATGAGAAATAAAAACTAAATCTTAACACACCTTAAACACACACACTCATACCCCCTTTCCTGGGCTTAACTTTACTCCCAGTTTCCTCTCCCTCCTCTCTCCCAGCAGTGCAGAGGGATGGGAATGGGGGTTGAGGTCAGTCCATCAAACATTGTCTCTGCCACTTCTCAGGGAGAGGACTCCTCTCATTCTTCCCCTGCGTTCCCATGGGAGACAGTCCTCCACCAACTTCTTCAATATGGGTCCTTCCCATGGACTGCAGTTTTTCATGAGCTGTTCCATCATGGGTGCCCTCCAGGGTCACAAGCCCTTCCAGGAAACCTGCTCTAGCATGGGCTCCTCTCTCCATGAGAGCACAGGTCCTGTCAGGAGCCCACTCCAGTGCAGGTCATGGGGTCACAGCCTCCTCTGGACATCTGCCTCTCTGGCCTGGGGGTCTCCATGGGCTGTGGGTGGATCTCTGCATTTCCATGGTCCTCCACTGGTACAGGGGCACAGCTGCTTCACCATGAGCTGCAAAGGAATCCCAGCTCCAATGCTCTGAGCACCTCCTACTCCTCCTTCTGCTCTGACCTTGGTGTCTGCAAAGATGCTTATCTCACATATCCTCACTCCCCTCTCCCAACCAAACCTGATGGTTTGGCTTTTTTTTTACTTTCTAAAATACATAACCCCAGAGGTGCTACCACCATTGCTGATGGGCTCAGCCTTGGGCCTGTGGTGGGTCCATCTTGGAGCCAGCTGGCATTGGCTCAGTTGGACAAGGAGAAGCTTCTGGGGTCTTCTCATAGAAGCCACCCCTGCAACTAAAAACTTGCCACAAAAACCTAATACAGCCCTTGTTTTGATAGAAGCACTGTCTGCTCAGGCCCACATGGATTTGATCAGAACTTGATGAATAGTGCAACTTTACATTTCTTTCTTCGGTATGAAGCTGAAACAATAATCCTAGAGGCTTTTTTGAATCTTCGTGACCTGTGCTGTTTGGGTATAAGAACAAAGCTCATTTATTTGATGCCTGAAGAGTCTTAACAGATCTAAATATCTTAGAAAATCTTTATTTAGATTTAATGGCAGCAGAATCTAATTAACAGCTGTATATTAAAGACTTGAAAGTCTCTGATCTCTTAGAAAATCACCAATACTGCCAAAACTGCAAACTCATAAAAACAAGGAGACTGATTTACATTGAGAGCTCTTTGCACTGAAGTAGTTTATGCAATTTCTTCGAAAGGAAAATAATAGCTGTAATGAAAAACTAGCAGGAACACAAAAGTGATTAGAGGGCCAAATCTCTGTGAAAGCAAGAAATATTGGAAGAACTAGTAATGAAGGAACTTGCCAAGTGTGAGCAGCAGAATACTTCAGTATCAGTTAGATACTGCAAAGTTTCAGGTATCTTCATGCTATCATAAGGAGGAATCTAGGAAATATATTTATACTTTAACTACAGAGTTCTAAAGGCAAAACTGTGCCCCTAGCATGGGTGGGTACAGCCCTGCTCTGCCTGGCTGCCAAGTGATGAGGGAAGCCTGTGGGCGCCAGGTAATGTGAGGCTGTAGCATATTTTTCACATTTCTCTGCAGCAGTGAACTTCTTGGTTCACTTGATCTGATGTGCAGAAAGGAAAAAAGAAATTGCAATACTCCACTGAAGAGGAGAGCAGAAAGAGCCAAGATCACCTACAATTATAGTAGAATCACAGAATCATTTAGTTTGGAAAAGTCCTCCAAGTTAATTAAGTCCAAACTTTCACCAAACACCACCATGCCAACTAAACCATAGCATTAAGTGACAGTCATTATTTTAACATTCCCACCTGGGCTGCCTGATCCAGTGCTTAAACCACTCTATCAGTGAAGAAGTTCCTCCTGATGGCAAACCTGAACCTCTCTGGTTATGGCTGAGGTTATGCTATCGTCTTGTTGCTGGTTGTCTCAGAGAAGAGACCAACCCCCACCTGGCTACACCATCCCTTCAGGCAGTTGTAGAGGGTAATAAGGTCTCCCCTAAGCCTCCTTTTCTTCAGGCTAAACAATCCCCATTTCCTCAGCTGATCCCCATAGGACTTGTGTTCCAGACCCTTCCCCAGCTCCATTACCCTTCTCTGGAAACACTCTAGCATCTCAATGTTCTTCTTGTAGTGAGGGGCCCAAGTTGGACACAGTTCAGGGCAGCCCTCACCAGTGCTGAGTACAGGGGGATGATCACTGCCCTGATCCTGCTGGCCACACCTTTGCTGACACAAGCCAGGATGCCATTGGCCTTCTTGGCCACCTGGGCACACAGTGATTCATGTTCTGTTGGGCTCTCAATAAACACCCCACATCCTTTTCCACTGGGCTGCTTTCCAGCCACTCTTTCCCAAGCCTTGTAGCACTGCCTGAGGTTGTCATGATCCAAGTGCAGGACCCAGCACTTGGCCTTGTTGAACGTCGTACAGGTGGGCTCAGCCCTTAGATCCAGCCTGTCCAGATCCCTGTGCCCTCCAGAAGATCAACACTCCCAACCAACTAGGAGTTCTCTGCCAACTTACTAAGGCTGCACTCAATTCTCTCCTCTAGGTGATCAGTAAAGATATTAAACAGAATGATTTTGTATCTCTCCTCCCTTCAAAATCCTTGGCTTCTGACTCTCTTACCAGAAGAAAGAACAGGTTTAGAAATAAAAACAAAGAAAAATCCATGTGACTTTTCTTTTGTTTATCATCTTTTTGTTCCTATTGCTCTACGGTAGATGACTAATTTCCCCTTCAGTCCTCAGGGGGGACTGACAGTACAGCATGACCCCCAGCTGTTTCAGGAATAGCTCTTCATTTTGCAAGGAGAAATTTCTTTGGATGCAGAATGTGCAGCCCATGTGCAGTCTCCATACTGTGTCTTTCTTAAATGCAGCTACCAACCACACACAGAACACGAAAATAAGGCCTATGGGTACCTTTTAGCAGGCAAAAGGGTTCCAGAATAGGATGAAGATTAACTTCTCTTCCTCTGTCCCACAAGCTCTTTACATTTGGAGAAGACATCTGACCATAACTGTTGTACAAGAAAGAGAAGCCCTGCACTTATCTACCTACCTGAATGAGTTACCTCAAATCTTGCAACCTGTAGCATTTGCCCAGGTCCCATCCAGTTCTTGGCCTTGTAGATCCCCTCCAAGGAATGCCACAGCCACACAAGGAGAAAATATAGTGAGCAAAGCAGTAACAGGCAAATATTCAATGCAATTCTGACAAAGTCAAACAGCTATTTTGTATTTGATCCCAGCAATTTTTTGGTGAGCAGTGAGATGCAGCCATACTCTGACACTGCAGAAATGGAGAAATCAGACGTACCCACAAGTTAATTAGACCATGAAGATTGCAAACTTAGGTTTTTGCCTTCTGCATGGAGCTCTGATGTGTTTTCTATAGCTTTTCTCTGAATTTCTTTTTTTTTTTTTTTTTTTTTTTCCCCAGAGCATTTGGGAATATTAGCCTCCAGGAACAAGTTTTGCAGGAAAATCTAATTACATACACTATATTTCAACTCAGAGCACACTTTACAGCATACTTTGAAAACAAAGCTACTAGTTATGGTGCTATAATGTTATTACTGATGTTATAATAGGGATTTTGTGTCTGACCTGACTCCCATCTCACCACTCTATCAGACTGGTTGACTTTTGCAAAGTGTGATTAAGCATTAAGTTAAACATAAATCCTAAGGAATTTTCCCAGTCACACTGACATTTGCTAGTTTTCTGCCATGCATAAAAACACCATTCTGCAAAATCCCATGCTGTTGCTTTAGTGAATGAATGCAAAACACTCTTGGAGCCATGGTAAATGCAGACTTTTACATCGAGACACGTAATTTATTCCAGCTGCATAATCTCTTTTCTATTGCTATGTCCTGTACTTTCCTAATGAAACCACCTGTTGTTTCAGATAAATGGCTAAAACTACTATCTGTTTAAAGTTTACAGTCCAAAGAGGACACAGTAACAAGATGGTCATTCAATCTGTATTCTCCAAACAGATAACTAAATTCAATATTCAGATGAAAGACAACTGTTCAGTTGGACAGAGAAGCAGCTGAAGTAGCTTGGTAGCCTTCATTCCTAGCAGGAAGAAAGTCCTCTGCTTTTTAAATCTAGGCTGTTCTCACAGTTAGAAACACCCATAGGAAACAGCAACCAGATTCTCCCAAATATGGGGAACTGCACAGTTCCCAAATAAGGAATTCTCCACTGAGTCTCAAACAAATGAAATAGTCTGCTTTTCCTACTGTAAGTCAAATGAATCATTTTTCCACTAGAAGAGACTTAACTATACTGTCCTAGATGAACACATTCACTTCAGCATTTCCAAGGACCTGCGCTTTCAGTTTTGTTTTTGCAAAAGGATATGGAAACAAAGTCTCAAGTCCCAGTAGGCAGACTTGTTTCTCTAGCTTCTTTGTATTGTCTGCCCCAACTGATTTGGGAGAACCCGTTTGTCTGCAGCAACAAGCTGAAAAGCACTTTTTAAAAAATACAAACTCCCTGAAGTTTGTAGAGAGTATGTTCACATGACAAATATTGGCTACTGCTCCCAGAACAAAGGGATCAAACCAGATGTGTGCAACTCATTTAGGAAAGAGGGGGAAAAAAGTCTTAACCACTGTCTAATCTGCTTTTGGTATATTAGCCTTTTACTGAATAACAGGCTTTATGAACCTACAACCAAGGTTAAAGATTGTTACACTCACATGAATGTGAAAAACTTCCTTAGAGTCCATAGCTGATATGCTCTTGCATTCCAGTTCCAGCAAAGACACCTCTACCTCTATGTTACTTGTAATGCCAGCTTGGGAGCACCTGAACACAGCTGACAATGTACAAGGCTATAGTTCCCACCTGGAGTTAGGATTTTTCTCCTATGGAAGTGCTTTGTGTCAAGTTCTTACTTGCAACTCTCTAAGAGCTGTTTTAGCCCACAGGCAGACCTCTCAATTACTGCTGCAAGATCTCCCAATAAAATCAGGACCAAGTTAATAGGGATATTTTTTCCCTTGGAGAAGTTGGTAAGCAATCAGATTTAGTGGGAGCATGGCCTCTGACCAGCCTTCATCTTAAACATCCTCTGACACCCTTGAAGACAGCAATGGCTCCTAGGTGCTCCAGCCCACTCAGTCCTTGGAAGGTGCCAGCAGCCTCCTAGTGATGCTTCCCCAAAGTTGCCTTCAAGAACAGTTAGGCCCTATAAAGAAGGCAACACAGCTGGAATTTCAATGAATGCCATCTGACACTCACTTTCCATTTCTAAACTTGAGAGCTAGGTCTCAGTTCAGAACATTTTTCAGATCCAGCAGAGACTGGAGTTCCTCAAACTTTTTTTTTTTTTTTTTTTTTTTTTGCTGGTAACAACAGCACAACTGATTTACAATGCCAAAGGCATACTGGCAGGAGTGAAAAGGTTGGTTGTCGCTTTAAGGAAATAATACCCTCATTCCATAAGGTTTCCTCTTCTACTTTGAGAGAGCAGAAAGATGGAGAGGTAGGACAGGAGATTGACACTTCCCCTGTTTCACTTCTCTACAACACAATGGAGGGAGTTGTGTTCCACATCTGGTCTTATTGTGAGCACTGGACAAAGCCCATCCCTGCTGCACAGTTCGGCTCTCTCAGTAACTTTCTCTCAACTGCCTTCATCCCTGGGAAGGTGCTCTATTGCCAGGATGTTCCTGCCTCCTCCCACCCACTCACCCACCCGAGTTTCCCTGGCAGCTGTGTCTTAGCCTTGCTCCAGCCCTTAGGATATCTCCACCTACCACTTCCTGCCATGAAAACCTTTTAGATTTATACCACATCTGCTTGCTTGGATAATGAGACACCAAATGCTGAGCTGTATCATCTCTCAAAGGCACAGATGGGGGATGGGATGCAGAAGTGGCTTAATGTACCAATGCAGCTCTTTTTCTGCTTGGGTTCAAGGGGATCAGCACACATCAAGAACTGAATCTGTTTCAGCAGCCTTTGAATTCCTTTGATTCATTCCAGCAGCCCCAATAGTACATGAGAGTCACCACAGTGAACACTCCATGCACAGCAGCTACAGGTGGGGGAGTGTTTATGACTGTGCTGTAGAGTGCTCAAAGTGTGGCAGTTCTCTGCTCCCACTGTGATCCTTCACAATTCTTCAGCTGCTGTGGCTTGGCCTTGATTTGATCCTTAGTTACTGACAGGGCTCCTATGCTGTTCCCTAGTGCAGAGCATGAGGACAAATACACAGCTCTACTACAACCAGGCATGGAGGTTGCAAGGCTTGTAAGACAGAAAGCTGGGAGAAGGGGCAGGAAGAGGTGAGCTGTCTAGCTGTGTGGAGATCAGGAAAGGAGCTGCAAAAGGCTGCAGTCCTTTGGGAGGAGACGTTGCACAGGAAGCTCTGCAAGAAAGAGGAGTGTTCTCCAGACTTCTTGACATCTTTTTTTTGTGGAAAAATGAGTGAATTGGTTCAATGCATTGTAATTCGGGAGGTGACTTGCTCCGTTTGCTGTATTCCAAGTTATTAAAAATGGAAATATGAAAAATGAAATCAATTTTCCAGACTCACTCCATCAGTGGCTGAAAGGAAACAAATATTTTCACATTCTATTTCTAGCAGGTGAGTAATTTAATGTTACAACACTGTAATGTTTGGGCTGTAAATGCTTCAAGGAACTTGAAAGAAAACTATTTCCATTGGATTTTAAATCACAGAAACCTTTCTATTACTATGAATTTCTCACATGGTACAAAAACGAGCTCTGATGCTTTTAAATTTAGCTCTTCTTTATTTACCTCCTAACAGCAGGAAAGGGTTAAGAAATACTGAGTATTACACCACAAATAATGTCAAAACAATGAATGCTGAGATTCCTAAAGAGAAAAACTGCAGGTTTATGACAGTAGGCAACAGGGACAGAAGAGAGACAAAGAGAGAAGGTAATTTATTAAAAGCTGAACATTATACAGAAGCAAATATATGACTATGTTTCTAATAATGTAGCTCTCACAATCCTTTTGAATTTCTTAAGACTTGAGTGTGGAATGCAATATATGCCAGAGGCCCAAACCAAAGAACGCATACAAATACTTCAAGGAATTAATTATAAATACTATAAGATGCCTGTGTGTAGTGTAAATTATTGTTACTGCAATTTCAAGGCTCTTTATGCCTGAGATGAATAAAAGCAAGTTTGCTCTGTTCCCAGAATATAGGAATATAGCTGTGAAATGAGCAACGTCCATCAAAATAAAGGGCCTATGAGAATTCTGAGATTCTGCTCCATGGCACGATAAATTAGGGCTTTTGCTCCTTACTTTTACTCACTTTCTTATACTAAGAAAATCTCATTGCTGACCAAAAGCCATGTAAGTTTTTTTTTTCCCCCACAAGAGACCAGTGATGATACATTTCCTAACTGCCCTACATTTCTATCTCTTGTTTCCTGGAGAGTATTTGTCCCCACCACACTGCCCTAACTGTCACCATAAAAATATGCCCTGTTCAGTTTCTGCAAGACAAAACATGATCCAAATCCAGGAAAGGGTTCATGGCTGTGAATCCATTAAGGAAACTTCCTCCAGTCCAGAGTTAGTTAAGTAAGATCCTGAGCCTCAAAGATTTAGATGTCTAACTTGTATTTAAAGGTACCTAATTACCTCTAAGAATCTGAGCCTAAGCCCCTTAGCCCCTTGGGGTTAACTTGTGGCTCTCTCCTTAGCATTTCCTACAGCTATTTTGGAGATATCCCTGTTCAATTTGCTGACATTTAGGATTTCAGGAGGGAAGAGGGCTCATTTCAAATCTGTGGTTCCTGTATGTTAAAAGCTGAGGTTCAAAGGAGTGCTGGCATCTTTTAAATCCCCAGTGTGAATTTACCTTCTCGTTTCTACTGTCTCTGCACACATCTGAAACCCTTCCACTGTCCCTTCTTCTTATGCTTTCCTGCTTTTATACACTTCAATGCAACAACTTCTTCCATGAGGCCTACACAACACGCTGCTTTCCTCTCAGAAACAGCAGGCTTTTTCTTCCCTCTCCTCCTTTGCAACATCCTTGCTTTGGAATCCCTCCAGTAAGCTCCTTAAGCACATGGAGTCACAAGTACTTAGCGCAGAAGAGAATTACATAAATAATAATAATAATTAATAGCCCATAAATGGAACCTTAAGGGGCTTCTAATCTTCACATGTGCTTGGAAAGCAACTCTCTGAAGCTATTTAATTTGCGTGAGAGTTCTTAGCAGCAATATAATAATCAAAATATCAAACAAGTTTATACAGTTACATAGCCAAGTATGCTTCTAAACAAGGCAATATCTGTGTAAAGCATGGCTGTGGCAGAGCATTGCCCATCCCGGATTCCTGAAGTTGACTTTTAAACAAAGTTTGCAGGGAATGTGTAGGATGTGTTACTCTTCTGTACTACTCACTTGAAACTGGGTGCCAGGTTGGAGGAGTGAATCATTTGGAAGCAATGGATTTCCTTGAGTTTCCTATAATAAGTCATGACATAATGCATGCAGTTACACAGCACTACCAACGCAGCATTGATGCTTATATTTAATGCTCTTGATTTTTTAAAGCTAAATTATTTCAATAACCCCGGTATTTGTAAAAACATTTTGTTCTCCATTTTCATGGAAGATTTCAGTATCAAAACTACAAACCAAATGAAAAGAATAAACTGCGCTGCTGTGGTTTTTGGTCTTCCTTGTGACTGAAATGTTGCTTATGTGTAGAAAAATGGAGATACCCTTGAACGAACAACGATTTTTGTTTCAGACCAATTTGACTAAAATGTTATCCCCCCCACCGATCAGCAATGGGACCTTCGAGGAGATACTAATGGCTGAGTTTTCCATTGAATATGTTACTTTAGTAAAATCTTGAACGGTTTGGAGTGGAGTATTGAACTGCACTTGGAAAAGAGCTGTCCTGGAAACCCACATTCCCAGAGGCTCAGGAGCAGGCCACAGCCCCTTTCCCTGACATGGCGCGCTTGTGTGCTGGCCACGACTCTTTCCACTTCTGGCCACCGTGTGCTTTCCACAGGGACAGAGAATTATCCTGGGGAACACCAGCCTCCCCCTGGAAAAAACAAGCTGTTGTTACTAGTCCACCAGGGACGGGGAAAACTGTGGGCTCGGAAAGGGCTGCCTGAGGGGCTTAGCCCCCCTCACAGGCCATTCCCTGAATTTGCGTAATCCTCTGGGGTGAAAAACAAAGATTTACCCCTATAATCTCTCCGTTTCTCTTGTTTTCCCTCCCGGCTCGCCGGAGAGGCCTCCGGGGGGGATGTCAGGGCCGGGTCGGGCCGCTCCCGCCTCCCCCGGCCAGCAGCGGGAGGGAGGCGCCGGGCGGGCTCAGCGGCCGCGGCCGCCATGGAGACGCGATCGCGCCCGGCGGCTGCCCGGGGGCCGGGGCACAGCGCGCCCGCCCGGGGCTGGGAGAACCGGGAGAGCTCAGCTGAGAGAGCCAACCTGAAAGAAAGCAGCGCCACGCAGTGCTGGCGCCTCTGCGGGGATTTTTGCTTGGTGGGGTTTTTCTCTTGTTTTGTCTGGAGTATTTTTGTTTGGGGGGGAGGGTGGGTTTTTTTCGAGGTGGGGAAGAATCGTCCAAATGTAGTCAGCATTTAGTCACCATTTGTTATATTTATTGAATTTAATTAACATAGCAAAGCGGCAGCGGGCCGAGCTGGCGGGTTTTTCCCCTGGGTGAAAGAGGAGGAGGAATTGAGGGGGGGAAGACAGCGCTGGGGCAGGCGGGCGGGAGGTGACGGGGCTGGAGAGCGTGAGGCGGGACAGGGCGGCTGGAAGGGCGGGCGGGAGGTGACGGGGCTGGAGAGAGCATGAGGCGGGACAGGGGCGGCTGGAAGGGCGGGCGGAAGGTGACGGGGCTGGAGAGAGCATGAGGCGGGACAGGGCGGCTGGAAGGGCGGGCGGGAGGTGACGGGGCTGGAGAGAGCATGAGGCGCGACAGGGCGGCTGGAAGGGCGGGCGGGAGGTGACGGGGCTGGAGAGAGCATGAGGCGGGACAGGGGCGGCTGGAAGGGCGGGCGGGAGCCCCGGGAGGCGGGTGGTGCCGCAAGTCTCCTCCTCCGGTGTCTGGCGAGAGCGGAGTGGGGCGGCTGCAGCTGCCTGGAGGGACCGGGTGTGCGGAGAGTGGCAGGCACGGACGCCCGAATGTAAAACCAGGGTTTCTGAGCAAGGCTGGGATACCCAATGGGTTGGAGGGTAGGGATCTAAAGTGTGCCTGGGAAGTACAAAGGCCTCAGGAGTACTCTTCATCAATTCCTCCCGAGCTTGGAGGAGGGCCCATTACCGCTCGGAGGCCGACGGACCACAGCCGGTGTGGCCCCAGGGACACTGCAGCGCACACCTGTGCGTCCATCCCTCTTCATCCCCCGCACTGCCCTCTGCTCGTCCTGCTCACAGCCAGGGCAAGGAAGCAGAGTGATGGAGGGTTTCATCGCTGCTGCAGAGCTGAGGGCAGTGGGATGTCCTCTGCCCATGGAACAGCTGGAAACGTAGAGCTGCGCCCGCAATTTGCTGTTCCTCTGCTGTCAGTAAATAACAGTGAGAAACCATCAAGCTCTTGCACTGCTCATCTGTGTAGAAGATGGCAATTTGCCACTGGCATAGGTTAATCCTTCAGCTCAAATGGCAGAAGGCCATGTTGTGGAGTTACAGCATTCATCAAGCCTGCTAATGATCTTGTGGTGACATACATGAATTCTGATGATGGGTGTCCTCTCTTTGCTTTAAATATGATCTGAAAGATTATGCTACAGGGCTTGTTCTTAATTTATCCTCCTCCTGCATATATTCAGCGTGTTGCAGGTTGTAATGGTAGATTGTTGTTTTCCACAGGGTGCCTCTGTTCTTCAGTGCTCGAGGTGGATGGTGCTGTGGGGATGAATGGTAGCTGAGCACTTAGAGGGATGTTATCTGAGTGGCTCCTGTTCTTGTTTTGCAAAAACTGGACCATGTACAGTGGGTAATGTGGGGGAGGCATGATAGAGATGGGATGGTCTCAGAAGCAAGATAGTTAAATGCCACTTAGCATGCATGACAGAGCTGCTTACACAACTCTGGGCAGCAGCTTAAACTCCAGCTTGCTGGCTGCTGCAGGTATGTGCCCCATTCTCAGTTATCCAACCTGCATTGTCACAGCTACAGCTGAGATCACCAGACTTCTAGTCCCTCCTCAAAAATAGAAAAAGCTAAATACTTTGAAAAAGTAAACAAAAAAAAAAAGTTGGAGGTATCTCAGACTGAGAATCCAAAGTACCATGTCCCTTGTTCATGTTCTCTGTGAGCCATAAAGTTTAGTTAGATTAAGATTTTCTCTCAAAGTTCAGTTCCTTCATGTCACTTCTGCCCTTATGCTGTTCCCTGCTCTGTGTAGCAGCTACCAGCTCCACAAATGGGCTAGTGAAACTGTCTGTGGGCTTGCAGTGCAGATGATTTACAGGCCAGCCTTGTAAATGATAGTGTCAGTGCTACTATGGAGGCAGCCAACTGTGCTGCCAGAGTGGGAGTGGGAAGCTGGAGACAGGAACCAAGAAAGAGAGGATGTCTTTGTCTGCTTTTGCTATGGGAGGAAATTTTCCTGTAACAACGTGAGTCCATCATTGCTCAGGTAGTAACACTGGTGTGAAAACTTGCCCCTCTGCTCCTGTAGGTGTCTAACAACATCCACATTAGTGTTGGTGAGAAACTGTGCCCTCTGAGCCCCTGAGGAACACCAATGAATAATCCTCTGTGCAGAACACAGCTGGGACAACATTTGGCTTAGGAAGATGCACAAACACGGGCAGAACAGAAGAGAAATCAAATTACTGAGCAGGCACTCACCAAGTGTTCACTGGCTGTTCTGCTTACCAATGATGCTAGAATCCCACAGGAAAAAAAACACCTTAGAACATCTCATGTAATTACAGGCTGCATCTTCACATAGTTGTGCAAGAGGCACAGTTCTAAACCAGCATTTGACTAAAATAGTAATATCCTTTGAGATATTCTGTTTTTCCAGAAATGCCTCTCTTCCCATTCAGACCTGGTCGGGGTGGTTGTTTTTCCATTTCAACCTGTCGGACTGAGGCACCTGGCAGGGTGCTGCAGGCTGTGAGGAGCATCCTGGAGCCCGAGGAGTGACAGTGAGCTGATTTGGCATTCCAAGTGCTACCTGTTGCTGGGGCAACCCAGCTCAGCCTATTGCTTCAGCCAGCCCCGGCTGCTGCCTTTATTTCCCTCCCCTGAGCTGCACGGGTGGAGAGAGGCAGGCTGCATTCCCCGGGAGAAGGCAGGCTCTGGGATACGTTATTGATTTGCTGCAGGAGACTCTTGCTGGAGGGCAGTGAGAGAACAGGGCAGCTGGGTCCTGTGAGAGGATGGCTTGCCCAGCCGGAGATCAATATGCTTCAGCAAACCAGGGAGCAGGCGCTGGCAGAGCTAGAAGTTTCCTTTGTTCTGTTTGTCTTGTGGAAAAAATAGACAAGCAAATAGGCTTAAGGATTCTGGATATAGAGAAGGGGAAAACCTCCTTATTTGCAGAGTAGCACAACCCATGCAGCAGTGACAGTTTTAAACCAGACTGTTTTAAGTTTGTGTATAGCTGAGGAAATGGTGACTAGTAAGGGTGGGGAATCTAGAGTTTAGTGCATGTCTGTTGGGTTCCTTTTGGTTTGAAATAAGGGCAGCTTCAGGGACAACTGACCAAGTTCCCAAGCCAGTATTTTGTGGTTTTACAATCACACTTTCAAAAATGTTTTCTCATTCCTGTTGCTGGTTGGAAGAGCCACCAAAATAGCTCTGAAGATTGCCAACACACCAGGCGAAAGAATAAAATACTACTAATAGCATCTGTTTTGAAGTTTGTGTGACATACAATACCAGGAGAGAAATAGATTTGAAATGCAAGTGTGTTTTCTATTCTTTTTAATTTGACAGTGACTCCTTAAGAACATAACATTGCCTCCAGAGTTTATTTTACAGTTCACAGTAAGTAAGAGTTGGGCTGCCAGGCATGGTTACTTTGTTTTGGGGATATTTTCTCTTCTCTTTCTTTTCTTTGTCTTTGTAGGTATTTTCTTTTATTTTCGTTTCTTTATGGCTTTTCTTTTCGTTTTTATTTGATGGGTATGGTCTTTTCTTTGATGTCTGTCGTTTCGGGCTTGCGGGTAGGGGTCTGTTGGCTTTGAGTCGTTCGGGTGTGTCGGGTTTTATTTTCTTTCTTTTCTTCTGTCTTTCAGTTTCGTTTCTTTCTTCTTTGTCTTTCTTTTCTTTTCTTTTTTTTTCGTTTTCTTTTCTTTTCTTTTCTTTTTCAGTTGCTCCTAAAATCATGGTCTAAAAACTCCCAAAATGCAGATAGAACTGCTGCATGGTTTTGGAAGAACTGGGTCATTGTGTCCTCATAGCACCCCATACTCTGCTTCCCTGTTGCACAGTTGCCTGTAAGTCTGTATTCAAATGAATTGTTTTCAAAACTACTTTGTTCTCTTCTGAAGAGCACTTCCCTTTTTTTAATAACTACAATATAAAAATAATGAGCTAAACAGGGCACTAGTGGTGACTGATGAGTTCATGCTGACAGCATGCTTCTTGGGATGGCTTGGGTCCATGCAGCCCATACTTCTCAGTCAGTGCCCAGACACAAGCCAGAAACTGTTCCCAGGAGACATTGTGGAGACTTGTTTTAGGAGACAGGGAAAATACTGCCACATGGACACAGGCTGGGCAGTGCCACTGGCCTTTAGAGTCAGAGGACAGGCACTAAACCTGTTCAGTGTAATACAGATGTAACTGTGATCAGGTAACTAGAAGAAAAGCCAACACAAATTTCAGCTTCATTAAGAACTTAGCTGTCCTGTGTAATGATCCTGGTCCTCTGCAGAATCTGCTAGGAGGGTCTCAAGCTGGTAGAACATGTAAGGTGCATGGAGCTGCTTGCTTGGATTCTTTATAGAGTATATAGTGATTTAAGTTAAAAAATATAGATTTCAGCAGCACCAGATATATCTGTGGACTCTTTATCAAAAAATGAGTGTTTCTTCTAGGCTGTGAAATATAAACTACAAGGTAAAGGGAGAAATTGATGTTTTTTTGTGTTTTCTTCTACTACAAGTTTGTAACCTCTGGCAGTGAGTGTCATGTCAGCTGGGCACTTTCATGCCTCAGACGTTACTGCTAAGCCTTCCAGCATTTCTCTGTGAGAGAGGAATTGGAAGGAGACCGAGAAAGGAGATGTCAGGAACCTGTCTCCTTCAGCATGTCACTTCCGCTGTTCAGCCACTAAACTTAGGGATTTAGCTGTAAAACAACAAAATAAATTCCAGCTTCCCTTCCTCTCCCTCCCCAAGCCCCCTGGGTTCTCCCTAAATAATGTCTGTGGTCACCCATTTAGGTTATTTGCAAAGTTTCCACTTACCACAGTAATTTCGTAGGAATGACTGTGTTCCTTCAGTGCTTTGTGATAATAAGAATAGAAATAGGGAATGGAAAAAAAGAGCAGAGGAGAGTAGAGGCCTCACCTAGAGCTGCCCTTTTACTAAGTAGCCTGAGCAGAGTGTCAGGGAAAAGCCAGGCAGTACTTCATCCTGAGCTATCACATCACTTAAGACTGAAAGCAATTACTGACATTTTCACAGGGCTATGACCACATTTAGGGTTGAATATGTTTGTTCAGGCATAAAGTCTGCCTATGCAGTTAACTTCAAGACATTTAGTTAGTCTGATCCATGGGTTGTCACATCTGAAAACAGTAAAGTCCAGGTGAACTAGGAAACAGAACATGAGGATCTGTGTGCACCTTTAAAACTGCCTTCCTTAAAAACAAGATGGTGAATGCAAGCTCTCACTTATAAAATAATTGTGCCTTAAAATCCCTGAGGTTTTGCTCCTTACTCCTCCTGTTAGGCTGTATGAATACCTGAGAACTTTAAATCACAGAGTTTCCCTGGATAAGTGTGTTGATGACCTGAAGCTTCATCAGAGCAGTATCCTTATAGCCTGCAGCAGCTGTCTGTACAAGACCAGGTGTGTTGTGCAGTTGACAAGCCTTCAAAATCAAGTAGCAAGCTCACCTGCTACATACTTAAGATAGGTATTTTTAAGGCAGGGAAAATACAAATGTTAAAGAAAAGATAATGTGCAGGAAGTATTGTGTGCAGTTTGGGCATCACAATATAAATAAGCTGTTCCAGAGCATCCAGAAGAGAGCAGAGTGATGATGGTGAAGGGCCTTGGGGGCCATGAGCAGCTGAGGATACTTGGTCTGTTCAGCCTGGAGAAGAGGAGACTGAGGAGAGACCTCGTTGCAGTTTAGAGTTTTGTTGTGAGGAGAAGAGGAGGGCCCGAGGGAATGGCCTGAATCTGTGTCAGGGGAGGTTTAGATTGGATATTAGAAAAAGATTCTTCACCCAGAGGGTGTTTGGGCGCTGGAAAAGGCTCCCCAGGGAAGTGGTCACAGCACCAAGCTTGACAGAATTCAGTAAGTGTTTGGACAGTGCTCTCAGGCACATGGTATGACTCTTGAGGATGGTTCTGTGCAGGGCCAGGAATTGGGCTTGATGATCCCTGTGAGTCTCTTCCAACTCCATGACTCTATGCATACAATAGTGAAGGAGAGCTATTTCCAGCACAAAGTTGGATGGGTGTGGAATCAGGATGTAGCAGTCCAGATTTGCACAGATAATGTGCTGAATTCACATACACCTTTTTCTTGGGAGTTTCAAATGGCCAAAGGTGCCTCTTGTATTTAGGTATTCGATTTGCAGTGGTACCAGGGTGCTTAAGTACTGTTAAGGCACAAAGAGAAGAGCTTAGAGATTCTGAGTAATAATTCTATGACTCAAAGCAATGCCAGTGTGTGGTCCCAGCTCCCATAGCTGTGCAGCATTTCAGCAAGAATGGCGTAATGCCATATCCCTGGGAGTGTTCAAGGCCAGTTTGGGTGGGGTGTCGAGTAACCTGGTCTAGTGGAAGGTGTCTGCACAGCAGTGGGGTTGGAATTAAATAGTCTTTAAGGTTCCTTCCAATTCAAACCATTCTATGATTCTTGAACAGCTCCAACCAGTGTTGTAAATTGGATTTAAAGGTACTAGGCTTTCCTCATCAGCATGGAGGAAGAAAAGTACCCTGAAATATTTGTTGATACTACTCTGTCTTACAAGCAGGGCCATCCTTGGCTTGACCCAAAGAAACTTTCAGTGTTCAGAAATGTGTTGTCACTGCTTTTGCATTGCTCTTAAGTGGAATGCTTTCTGTGCCTGGCCTTGTAAGTGTCAAAAACCTCCAGCCCAAAGTCTACAACCACATAACTCTCTGTTCCCCTTTTCATTTCAGTCTTTTCTCAGAATCTCAGAGTACAGAAATATGGTTCAATTTCCCCAAGCAGTTCTAGTAATCAAATATGAAAACTGTAGAAAAATCTGTCTATGAAGTTAAAGAATATCTTACAGAAAATTCGAGTGGATTTTTGAATAGCATAGTTTTAAAGCTAATCAGTAGCTAGAAATGCACTTCGTCTTTGTAACTTCACATGAAAACCACTTCTAAAAGAAAACACTCCTGTTTCTCCTTTTTCTTAATTCCTGGGGTAATTGCAACAGCTTGTATTTTGTGTGGTGAGATTAAGTGTATTAGGCACTGAATTGAAAGAAACTAAATTATACTTGTGCTTTGTTTATCTTGTTTATTTGCTGACTTCTTTCAGACCTGAGGCAATTCCATCTGCCCTTTACAGAAATAACACTCCTTTACATCACGGGGCTGAGCCACCAGCCTCTTGGAACAGCCCACATTTTAGACAGTAGCAACCTCTCCCATCCCTCTTTTAAAAGGCCAGTGGGCTGAACTTGTTAAACTCTTTTTGTGGAGTTTCATGACATGTGAAAGGGAGTGGCAAGGACAGAAAGCCTGAGCAGGGTAAAGGGAAAAACCACAGTGTGCTACGTAGCCAACATGTATAGAAGATGGCAAAAGATGGTACAGAAAGGCTGAAGAAAGAAAAAAACCAAACCAACAGAAAACTGGTTTAAGACCCTTTCAGCAAAGCACTTGTGCCTACTTTACAATGCTGGGTTTTGTGGCAGTACTTTACAGAGTTTATTAGCCAGACCCTTAAAAAATCTGTGCTTCCACCCTACTCTCTGACATTGCCAGCTAAGCCAAAGATTTCACTGTCTTTCCCTCCTTCAACTGCACCCCCTTGGAAAGTTCCTCCTCTCTCTTCCCTTTACTCCACACATGGTACTTGTTAGCTGTCCACTACCTTTTAGCCCTTTACCCTTCTGAGTCTGACCATATCTCTCAGATATTTTTAAAATATTTTAGAAATTCCTACATTAGAATGCCTCCAGTTTTGAAGCCTCTCTTCTTACATTTCCCTCAACTGTACATTGATAGATCAAAGGAGAAATTGTTGCCAGTTTAAAACATCTCCACTGCATCTAAGCATAGCTCTCGATGAGCACAAACTGTCCTATCATCTTTCTGTTCCTTCCCTGTGGCTGCTGTCACTACAAGCCCATTTTTAAATTTTCTTCCTCATCTTGTGCCAAAACCAGGATCCAGCTATTAAGGTGCATTAGAAGGACTCAGAAGTCCATCTTTGCAGCAGGCTAACAAGCACCAGCCTTTCAAAAAGCAGGGCCAGCAAAACGGTGCCTCCTTCTCCTCCTAAGCAAACTGAGAATTGTAAACTGTACTAAGATGTGAATTACATTCATATGAATGGCACTAGTAATGAAGAGAAGTGTTCTCAGAGTAATAATTGTGATTACCTGAACAAACAAGATAGGCACCTTGGACATGTAACCCTAGTCCTCTATCTGCACCACCACTTTCTCCCTAACACCATACATTGCCTCCCATCTAGACTTAATTCAACACCTTGAATTGTGTTTGATCAGGGACAGATCAAAGGAGTTGCCACCAGACATCTTTGACAGATTTTAGAAAGACCTAGTTTTTTATTTGAAAACAGAAACTTAAAATGTCTGGTGGCTTGTCCTCAGAGATAGTAGTTTGCTCAGTTTAAAACACAAAATTCTCTGCTTGCTGTAACCTGCCAGGCTAGGATTCTGATATCCTCAGAAATGGTTCACATGCACACTGGCCTTTGCTGTGCTGAACAAGTAACTGGAACACTTTCAGTTCTATTATTTCAACACAATGTTTTTGTCTCATGTTCAGGATGAAAACTGAAAAAACCCTGCCCCCATCCCCCAGTGAAATACGTAGAAATGCTCTCATGTGGAAAGTTTCATTTTGAAATCTTTCAATTCAAACTAGTTCATTTTGGCTTTGTTTCACATGGAGAAGTATCATTACAGGTGATTTTTCTGCTTTTCAGTCCTTGGGGTCTATATACACTTAACACTGTCACAGTTCTCCTCATGTTCCACTCCAACCAAAAAAGAGAATGCAGTGAGGGGGTAAACCCCACCTTGATAAGAACCACCATTCCAAACTTGTTTCTTGTATGTTCCAACAAGACATGTTTGAATTGAGATGATAGTCATTGATGAGATTGTTCATTCTTCTAGGGGAAAAAAGTCAACTTCTTCACAGCTGCATTTTCCTATAAAAAATTGTTTTGGTGCGAGTTTTAAAGCAGCTGTAAAATGTGATATATTTTGACAATTGTCCTCTTTATGTCCTATTTATGGAGTTTAATTTAGACTAAAGAAATCCAGATTCAACTCTTCAAAGTTTTTGTTAGGAAAGAATGTATTCAGATGTTTACTGAACAGTACTACTATAAATTGGATTAATCTCTACCATATTTTTCCTAGACGGAAATGTCACTTCCAACCTGATTCTCCCCCAGTGTTGATGATCCCCTCCAGTCAGTGAGTACTGCCTGCAGTACAAGCAAAAGAGCTCTGTTGTGAAAGAACAAAATCAGCTTGGTCAGAAATTGTCAGCTCAGAATAAAAATATAGTCCCAGAAGAAGGGCTGAGGTTGAAGGACACATTCAGAAGATGCAAGAAGCCAAATTAGTCAAAAATAGATCAAATGGCAGGGAAATGTTGGGTGAAATTGAAGCAGACGTCCTCAATACTGCGGCTTTCACTACATAAAACCTTCATTTTCATTTTCTGTCACAAGTCATTAGAAATGTCAGTTCCTGTTCAGAGAACCTCACTGCTGACTGTACCTCAGTTGGTGGTATTGCTTTTCTAGTTTGGTTTGTCTTTGTCTTGAGACACTGCACTAAATTTCCCAATGACACCTGCAGTTAAGGTCCCTACAATGAGAATTCAAAAATTCTTCCCATCTGTCTGTCTGAAGAGCTGTGGTAGTCAAGTGTTTCCTCTGAAGTCCACGTGCATCCTTCTCCCCCACAGCCTTTGTACCTGTGCTCTGACATGATATTTGAAGTCAGCAAGTGAACAGTACACACTGCAGAGCCTCCTTTCTGGACTGAGGGATTGCTGTTGCCTGCACACTCTCCCCTTGCCCCTGATGAAACCTGGAGTAACAAGGAGGAGTCATGGACTCGAGCTCTGTCCAGCTTCCTCTTTGGATAATAACACTAGGTTTGTCTGTATCTCCTCTGCAGATTTAACTAGACACAGTGCACAATTGACTTCCCACTAGAGCTTGCCAGGTAGTTTCTTGGGTGATTGAGATACAGTTCAGCAAGAAGATAGTGGATAGCCTTTGTGTATCTGATGAAAAATAAACAGCATCTGAACAGACTGAGCACAGCCTTGAGTCTTCAGTCGATGAAAAAAGAAAAGCCCTTACATCTGCTCCTGAAATCTGATCCCTGATGAAATGTGCTCCACACACTCTGGATCACACCTTAAGATCAGAGGAGAAAAACATCAAAACCCGAGTCGGACCTCTGCAGCTAATGGTTCACAACTTGGGGCTCCTGGTGGCAGAAGGCTGCCCAGGAAGTTCTGACACCCCCAGGAAATTCAAGCTGCCAGAATGGCTTAAGAGAGAGGGCCCTTCTGCTTTGTACTGGTAACACAGTGCAGGCTAAGCAGAGAACCCCTGAGCCCACATCTCATGGGAGCAAAAGCAGAAAGTTCCCCTAACCTATCTGTGGGTGTCAAGCACATCACCACATCAGACAAAGAGCACATTTGCACACGCATTTCATCAGTGCTCTGCTAATTCTGGGTCCAGCTCCACCATCTGTCCACATCTTCTTGTTCATGCTGTGAGCTAGCAGACTGACTGCTCAACACATCTCTCACCAGCCCACTGAGAGAACGGTTACACTGTTATTTCAGTAGCCATACATGCAAAACACCATTTCTCTCTTAAAGCCTAGGAAATCAGAACACCACTACCCAGAAAAAAACTCAAAAACAACAAACCCAAACAAATCGGAGCAAGTCAGGCCTTCTATCTGTTTCTCTCTAGTGAATCATAAGAAACTTGAATCACCAAGACAAACAATATATTCCTCTCCCAAACTAGAAGCTTTTGAAGTCTTTGAGGCTGGGACATGCAGCCCTGTGAGTCAATTCATGTCAGCTGTGCCCATCCACACCCCCCAGGAGGGCAGCTGCCCTTTGGGGGTCTCAAAGAGCCTCCTTGGTCTGTGATATATCCCCAGCACATAACACTCTCTAACACTTGGTAGCCATTTGTTGGCTTGCTGATGCTAATGCTCTGTGAACTCTTATCAGATGTATTTATTACCACAGTTGTTAATGTTTTGGGAAGGCACTGGCTGGCTTGAGTTCAAAGAAGAACCACAAGAACAGAAAATAAGCCCTGAAGGTGCTTATTTCAGGAGTCTGACTAATGCACCTTACTAAAGAGAAGGTTGAAAATGCAACGTGGTGAGTGGGTGTTGATACTCACAGCTGCAAAAGGTGTTTTTCAGGGCTTTTCAGTTCTTCAGAGCAAGATCCAGTTTCTTGCTCTCAATCTTAGAATCTTCAGCAATATATGAATATATTCCTGAGAGGGAAGTATAATTAATCACTGGGGCTGGAGAGTGGGGCTTTTGTGATTAATTATAATTGATCATCAGGGAACACAGGGGGCATCAATTAACTCGCTGTTGTTAAAGATTTTAAAACAGAGAGAGAAGGCTGAGCTTCATCACATGAGATGTGATGGTGTGTTGAGGAGATTAGTGCAGGTGAAGGATGTGAGGTAGCAACATCCTGAGGTCTCTTTTCTAGTGCAATAACATGCAAATCATTTTTGTGTCTGCAGTATAGCCTGTAAGGGTGGCAGTGGAAACGTGTTCAAGGTCATGTTGTGATCTAAGAATACAAAACAATGAGGTGCTGCATCTTGTTCTGCTCTGTATTCAAATAAATCTATCTTACTAGTGGATTTATTTGAATACAGAGCAGTATAAGAAACAACAACGGTCCCATTTAATTCCAGAGAGACAGTGCTGCATGTGCAAGAGCTTAAAGCTAAAAAACTTAAATGCATTTTGTCACTCTCATCTCTGCAGATGCTTTGTTGAGTGCTTATTAGCACAAAACTCACATGAAGGAAAACAAAATGAAATCACTTGTTGCTCTGCTAGAATCTCAAATACTCTCTTCCCAAAGAAGGGGATGGTGAGGACAGCATGGGGCTGGTACTCTGGAGGACACGTAGCCACAAAGAATACAAGCTGGATTTTTTAGAAGATGTGTTGCTTCATAGAAGATTAATGTATGTCAGGATGAAAATTACAGTTTAGGTGCTCTCTGTGTTCCTTTCTATGGCTCCTTTCAGTGGCTCTTTTTTTCCCTGAGCTCTTGGGGTGCTTATTTTTAGGTGCTTGTCAGGAATTCAGGGATCAAGGGAAAGAATAATTTTTCCATCATGTTCTATATTTCTTTTAAAATCAAGAGGTTTAACTAACAATATTCATGGTACAAGCTTATTAAATATTTTGTGGAATTTGGTATTTTTTGACACTCCTTATCACATTCATAAGTATAGAGTACATGCAGTTGACTACTTCAGACTGTCCAGGCCATTCCTTTAGTGTTTCCTTTAGAGAAGAAGAATGATGACGAGACTTTCTTGCCATCCAGGGCCAGTGTACTTCATACACTCAAAAGGAGTTACCACAGCTAAAATAATGTTGCTTAAAACCAGTGAGAAGGAGAGAAAACATGCACAGGGTTTCAGGTGTTCTTGCCTGGTGTCAGCCCTGTGAGAGAGAGGCTGCTCTGATGTGTGGGAGCTGCCCTACCCTTGCAGAGGGATGGGGCCAGCCTGGGCTGGGCAGCCCTGCTTTGCCTCCTGCTTCCCACCAGAGGAGGCAGCCCCAGCTTGTCCTTGGGAGAAGGAGCATCTTCCCTATTGACTTTCCAGCTGACTCTGCTCCATTCTGACATTTCCAACTATTCTGCTCAACTCCCTGTCAGCTCAGGGAATGCTTCAGCCTTGCCAGCAAGCCTGGTCTGCAGGGGGTCCCAGGACAGGCTGGCAGAAGGGAGGCAAGGGGATGAACAGAAAAAAAAAGATGGTTTTTTTTCAGAAGTTAAAAAAAAAAAGAAAAGAAAGAATCAAGAAGCTGCCAGCCACAGGTTTGTTTCTTTATTTTCTATGCTTAGCCTTGCCATGAAGAGCGGACTGAGGTGTTCCTCTCTGTAGATTTAGTTCTTTATTGTATAAAATTGTAACTGTAACTTGTGCAAAAATAAAATGAAGACATTAGAAGGAGCTTTCCATTTGCAACATTTTTACTGGGAGTGATGCCTTAAGTTTTAGCTTTCGTGTTTTTCAGATTCTGTACTGCATTAGTATGTAACTCTGAACTTCATATGAAGTGTTAGCAAGCTCTCTTCGCAGTTTAGTCAGACAAAGCAATCTTTTTAAGCCTGAGAACCAAGGACACCATTGCAGCTCAGGCCCAAAGAGTATAAACAACACTGAATTGATGAAAGCAATCTAGGAAGACAGGCCTTCATAACCTGAAGCTGCAATTAGACAATTAACCCCAATATATAAATGGACCAAAACTTATAATAAGTGTGAAAACTCATGTCTAGGAGTCACTTCTGGGTGGAGCCACGGCCGGGCTCTTGTACTGCCCAAGGTGTATCCTTTAAAAGCCTTTTTAATAAATTCCTACTTTATTCCTTTAATAAATATCTACTTTATTCCTTTAACTCTGTCTAGCCTCTGTTCTAGGCAGCCTCTTTAGGCACCAGGAGCTGAATCAAGCCTCCTAACTGAGGTAAGCAGAAAGCATTGTGGAAGGACACACAGCTTAACTGGAGACACAATAGGGAAATGAAGTTGAAATAAATGTAGGTTTTTACATATATATGCAGTAGTCACACAATCACTCATATGGAAAGAAGGCATGGATCAAAGAGGAAGAGCCTAGCATGAGATTAAAGGGGGGATAATTGCAAGCAACCAGAAAGTTTTATAATAGAGGTGATAATAATATACAGCAGAGGAAGGAAATGGCAAGGAACAGAAATGAGGATAAAATGCAAATATAAGAGATCCTTTGATCCTTCTGGCTTGCTCCTATATAACAGAATTATTTTATCACCCACTTACTTCATTTCCCTTCCACTTTCATCTTGCTTTCCTCTGATAGCTTTCTAGTTCCCCTGCCCTGACACCATACCCACTCTGCCTCTCTCCGCATGTCTGATAACAGTGCAGTGCAGGATGTGTCTTTGTCATAAAGTGCTGGTTCTAAATACAAAACATCTTCAGTGAGGGATTGTGCTTCTCATTTTGCTGCTGACTTTGGGAAGAAACGAAGCTGGCAGGGGGAGGAATGCAGAAAATGAGCACATGTAGTGAGCCAAATGGTCTAAGTTCAGCCTGAAATGCCAAACCCCCTCACCACCGTTCTGGAGGAAAACGCAAATATTTGAAGAAAAGACAACCCAAGAAAGAAGCAGCCTGGGAGTGGGATTTCACAAATATTTTTGAAAATTTCTTTTTTTTAACCAAAGCTGCGGAAGTAAAAATCATTTTCCTTCCTCCTTCCTTCCCTTTTTCTGTATCCTGTTTAGTTTCATAGGTCAAGAGGTCTGTGACCAGAAGGAAGGAACCAGCCCTTTGCTAAAGAGGATGTCATTTAAGTCTCCAAACAGAAATCTCTGCCCTGCAGCACTGCAGAAATCCTGGTCAGCCCTGGCTAAAAGCTCAGGCTAAACTTGGTTCCGTGAGTCACCGCTGCACTGACTTCATACCGCAGGCACGACGGAGCAACGGCGGTGATGCTGAGAGACACCAGAGCAGAGAAGAGGGGACAAATAACGAGAAGCAAAAATAAAGTGCCAGTTTCTCCTCTACGATGGCTACAAGGTGTGTTGATGGCCTGAAAAGGACTTAAAAGCATATCTGGCAGTGATTTCTGGGGGTGGCTTGCTCACTGTGCGGGGGTGGGACTTGAAAGCACAGGATCTGCAGCTAGGAGGATTCTGTGTTTGTGTTTGAGTAGCAGTTCCAGCTGTGTGGTAAGATGAAGGCATCCTCGGTGTGCTCTGGTTTCAGAGGGTGCACTGGAAAGGCCTGCTTTATACACAGTGCTGCTTCTGCCAGTGACAAAAGAGCAAGGCTGCAGGAATAAATTTGTTCCCTCTTCTGAGGTAGGACTCAGAGCTTTCTTTTTACTGAACACTTTTATGGGCACTGTTGGTCAGAGCCTTGTGTGTGTGAGGGTAGGGAATGCCCTGCATCATCTGGAGAGTAGGTAAGGTGTATGCCAGGGACAGGGAAGCAGGCCTAGTGGGACAGGTACAGGTGTACCAAAATGCACTAGGTACCAAACAGGGTACCTAGTGCAACTAGGTAGGATTTCAGGGTGGGGTAAGGATATGATAATCCTGGTCTTGTCCCAGGCCTCGAGCTCAGACAGTTCACTCCTGGCAGAGCTAGTAGTGTCTGTTTCCTGTGACCTTAAATGGGCTCACCACTGAGGGATGGTGTTAAATATATTCGGGTTCCCACTTACTGACTCATTTTCTGCTCCTCTGGAGCCTAAATGGAATGAGTGATTTGAATGATGTGAACAAGCCCATAGAGGAGTGAATACTGAGCTGCAGAGCCTGTGTGTCACCTCCCTTGGACAGCTGTGCTGTGCACCATGCTGCTGGTGGGGAATGGACAACAGCAAAGGTATCAGAAGTTAGACAAAAGACTTGGTCTTTCACAGATTAATTAGTCAAATGGTCTCAACCACAAGTAGTGAGAGAGGGATGCTCCATGCCTTGTATACAGTGAGATAACTCAGTGTTGGTGATAACACCTCTGGCCTGCAAGGATGAAGGACAAGATTCCAAGCTAAAGCTGCTTGTATTTCTTTGCAAGGAATTTAGAACAACCCTTCTCAAATTTAGGAACTGTTTTTACCTGATTAATTCACCATGTTTAAGTATTGGGTAAGATGTAGGATTTTGCGTGCATGAGAGTTAAACACCAAAGTTTAAAGGGATGGGGGATGTGTATCCTCTGGGATGTGCTCCTTGTGTTCCCTGCGTTCCCAGCCTGGGACTGGAGGACCAGCCTATCGGTATTTCTCCGACCTCGCCGTGCTCTTGACTTCTGGCTACTATTTTTGGCGATTGCAGATTCCTTAGGTACCACAGGAGGTCAGCACGGGATAAGTTTTTACTTCCACTGAGTGCGTGGAAAAAATGTGTCTCGATCTCGAGACTGTGCAGTTCCCACCTGCTTCAACAAACGCGGTGTTGCTTTTGGTATCAGTTGTATCTAATATAGTTTTAGGCTGCGCATATTTTTATTCTCATCTTTTCTAATAAGGGCCAGTTTATAGGGTTTTTTCCCCCTTTTTCTGGATGTTGTCTCTATGAAAACTAATTTTGTGAAAAGCATCTCTGAAATAAACACACACACACACACACACACACACACACACACACACACACACACACACACACACACACACACACATTATCTTTTATGATACACTGCTTATAGTATTTAGAAGGAAAGCTAAAAAGCCTGCAAAGCTAACAGTTTGAAAGCCTGAGAAGGATGGGTAAATTTGCTTTCAGCCAATGGCCAAAGGGGAATGTTGACATTCATGAAATGAATGTTTGGTGGACTAGTGATTGTCAGAGTCAGACAAGACACTTGGAGCTATGGCCCTTGTTTGGTTAAAAACAGCCTTGGTGGTTTAATCCAGCCCTTGGTAGTGGTTCCTCCCTTTCTCACCACTCATAACTTTTGGCTTTTTACAACTTGGAAAAAAAAAATCAATGAAGTCTTGTCTCAGAGCAAGACTTTACAATAGGTATCACAAGGCAAAGCAAAGATAGAGTAATGAGAAATTTGCTTGACATTTGCCTTGCATTGAAATAAATGTGTTTGAAAATTCTTTTCCTTCCCCAGAAACTATAAAAGAAAGAAAAAAGAGCTGTGTCTCTCCACAGTGGTATCTTCTGGGGATAAACAAGCAAAATATAATTCAGGAAGGTGCAAATTCTTTTTCCTCTCCAAAGTTAATTTTAGAACATAAATCTTAGCATAATGTTTGCTATTTTTTTTTTTTTTTTTTTGTAAGCCAGAAAGAGAAGTGTAGCTTAGTCTTCAAACATTTTTTATAACATAAATATTTTTCTTGGTATCATAGAGATGAGTGTGTGGGAGAGGGAAAAAAAAGTTGGCAGTTTAAGCAAATAAAGTGGAAAATAATATGTTGGGTTAAGGGCACCAAAATAATATTATTGTTCTCCAAGTGATATTTGCATTGCTAAAAAGTTGCTTCTGGTGCAGCAGATTTCCATGAGGACCTCACATCAGAAGTAATATTATAAGGCCACATTTGGAGAACAGGTCTCAAATGTAGTAGAATAAAGCAGGATGATGGCAGCATGCACAGTCCAAAACACACAGGTCATAGAAACAGATATTGTTTTCTTGCAGCTAAGATTATTTGAAGTTCAAAGTTGAATCTAGTGAATTATTTTACTACAAGGAATGAGGTTAGAGGAAGTTACTGATGCAGGCAGAGACTGAATCATTCAGTCTCAAAATTTTCTATGGGAAGTACATGAGACAAAAAAGAGACAAAAGCCTGTGCAGAAGTGGAGGGAGGGAAGCACAAGTATTGAATTTTGGTCTAAAATGGAATCCCTTTAATGTAGAAAACATGATAAGAACTCTAATTCTGAAGACAGCCCATCTGTCTTCAGAAACATCAATTACAGCAGAGATTATTATCTCTTAAAGTGGCATTTAATTAGTGGAATTTAGTCTGAAATATCACTTAAATGCTTCTTTGGTAATTATATGACTTCAAATCCCTTCGTTTTTATATCTGCAGGAGTCAGCCACAGGATTCCCACTCTAATGATACAAGTCAGACAGCTCTGAGTACCTGCGTGCCAGGAACGGGGCTGTGAGACAGCTGGCTCCTCCAGCAGCGGCTACGAGGAGCGCTCCAGCCGTGCCTGGGTCTGCAGCATCCCTGGGTGCGGAGGGACGGCGGGACACGCCCGCTACCGGCACCGGCACCGGTACCTCTTGTTGGGCAGCAGGGCGGAGCCTTTCGGCCGGAGCTGCTCCGCCTCTGGCTCAGAGAACAGGCTTGGTCACGGATTTCCTCCGCTGGAGAGGTGACCGAGTGCGCGCGTGTGTGGCGGGGAGGTGCTGCTTGGAGGGAGGGAAATGCGAGCACAAGAGTGATTAAACCACTCCTTCAGTTTAATAGCCTTGCTATTTACATTGGACTTGGCATTGCAGCAGTAGGTAGGAACGCATTAGCCAAAGGAAAATCTAAATATGACCTAACAAAGCTGGAAGGGAAGTCAAGAATTTGGACAGAAATGGTATTAGTTTATACTTTTTTTTTTCCCCCAAGAAACTACTCCTTTTTTTAGGAATGACTCTCCAGCTTGCAAGCTTCAAGCAGTAGCTTCATCAGCTTTCCTGTGGAAAAGACATCTCCTGGCCAAACAATCTTTAGCTGCCAGGATTGCTTCTTGCTGTGCACAGGGAGGCTGCCAGGCAGGAGCAGGACAGGGGAAGTGTTGCTTGCAGAATGCATCAGGAGGAGCAGGGTGAGCCTGGAAGTGGGAAACCAGTCACCAGCTAAAGGCTGAACTTCAAATTGACAGGGTCAAAACTCAGAATTCAACATCCCTGTCCTGTGTGTCTTTGCTCACAGTGTGCAAACATCAGCCCTGCTCGTAACAAAGTCAATGCACAGGTTATCACTGACTGACTCCAGCTGGTCCTTGGTTGAGGCACAGGCATTCATGGCTGTGAAAGAACTGAGGTTCACATAAACAACTAAAAAAGTTATACACAAGAGATTTATTACATGAATAATGTGACATACTCCATGGTAGTCAGATACAAGTGCATTTAATTAATGTTTTGTGGACATCATAACAGTCGGAATATTTCAGCTGAACAGTCAGTATTTGGCTGAATTCAAGCCAGTGCAATTCATGACATAACCAGAAACAGGGAGTTACAGGTCTACAATGAGGTTAGACTAGATAGCAACAGCATATTTATTGTCACATCAAAGCATTACAAAGTATGAAAGCCCAATATTTCAACTATCTCTAAAATGGTATTTGTACAAAGCTGTTGTAGATACTTAAATGTAAGGATTTGTCGCATCAGTAATGGACCATGACTTTATTTTTGGAAGTTATTTGAATATTCAAAACTATTTGGGGCAACAAGAAGAAATGTAAACATCTGACAGTCCTTTGAAGGTCCCTTCTGAGAAAATACATTGTGTGCCACAGGAAAAGTGCATTCTAACTGGTGTGTCTGCTATGGCCAGTTTGACTCACATTCACTTAGCACCAGGTATTTATCCATTTCTGCAGTAAAAAGTTAGAAAATCTTTGTATTAACTCAGAAAAGAGAAAACTAAGTCAAAAGTTTTTTTCTTCTTCTTTCTTTAGAGGAACAACAGGTAAATTAAAAAAAAAATCCCACCCAACATTTAAACAGTTACCTCTTATGTACAAAGGAACTGGGAGCTAGCAAAACGCGTAGCCCCTGAACAGTCTTTATTATTTTTTTCTTCAGGTTCATGTACCTGAATATATGAGTTTATTTACAGGTGGACAGGTATCCACAGAAGTAATAATCAGAATTTTTCTATTTGGCTAAAAGTTGTATAAAAAAAGACAAAACACTGTTCAAATACTTTCCAAATATATATATATATATATTAAAAGTATTCAGTATTTCCATCAGTGCCAGAGTTGGAAGCTCTTCCTCGTTGTAAAAAGTTAACTTTGTGATAGTAAGTGACAGCAAAGGACTGACAGGGTCAGTCAGAGCTTTGATTTGAGGGACTGCAGCTGGAGCTACCCCAGGCCCACAGGGCAGTTGCAGATTGCAGGGAAATGAATCCGTGTGTGTCTGTTGCAGTGACAGGCCATGTCCTGGTAAGGGTGACCTGCTGCTCCAGAGAGCCTCCACTCACACTGGACAATCCTGGAACTCTCTGGGGCAGGTTCCCTTTGAAAACAACCACCCAAAACCCCCTGAAGTAGTGGAAATATTCTTTAAGCAAATGAACAACTAGCATGGGTTGGCAGGTAGCTCAAGAAATGGAAAAACGCAATTGCCACACTAATTCTTGTAAAGAATATAAAATTAAAAACTTGGCCCCTCAAATACAAACACATACCGCAAAAATATTTTTAATTAACATAACCTAGATGAGTGCAAATCTCTGGATACATAAGAATATGACTATCTTCATACTCATACTGGTATCAAATATTTAAACAGTTTGCATATAAACAAAATCTTTCTTTGTTGTTGAGTCCATGCTTGCTTTAGTCTAAAGCAAGGATATTCTTATTAGTTCTACTTTTTTGGTCTTTCTTCCTGTAGGATAAAGCATAAGAAACACACTTCATTGAGTAGACTGGGCTGATGTATATTACAGCGACAACCCAATATTTAAGTAAGAAATGTTGCATGCAGTATCTTTTTCCCACATTTAATTACATCAGCTACAAGAACAAGACATCCATTTTCCATCTTTTCTGCTCCCTTCCAACAGAAGGTACCCTAAACCCAAGCTCTGATCCTTTGTCCCTTGCACACCCCAGCCCTGAAGTTCCCCAGTGATTAGGATGAAGGGCTGAGCACTTTGGGCATGGCATCTCCTGGGGCAGGTCCCAGCAGTGAGACCACAACCCCTGAAGAGCCATCCCTGCCTTGCACGGTGGGGAAGGGATGGTCAGAAGGAACCCGGGCTGCAGGGATGGCTGCAAAGGCTGTCCCGAGGGGCAGGATGGCATCTGCCAGCCCAGGGGCAGTGGCCTCTCCTTGGCACAGCTGGGCTGAGTGTGGCTGCAAACTCCCCCTGAGGCCGGCTGAGAGCAGCTGCTGGCCCGGTTCAGCCGCCCCAGCGCCGGGGATGCTGAGAGGTGTGAGAGGTGCTGGGGCTGGAGCAGCTCTGGCAGGCGGAGCACAGATACCACACCTCTGCTTGGCCACACTGGGCCTGGTAGCCCAAACTGGTCCCCCAGGGCATGCCAAGTTCTTGACTTGGCCACAGGCCCCCAGCCCCTCTGCTCCTTGGGCTGTGCAGCTCAGCATTGCTCTGTCCTGCACCTAAGGTTTTTGGAGAGCAGAAACAAGAGGAGACAAATATCTGCCAAAGGAGGTGGGAACACCTTCTGCTCCTTAAGTTTGGGGGTTTCTAAGCTGGGGGAAAGGTTGAAGTGATTCAAGATACAGTAAGCAGCTGTGTGAAAATGCATAGTTTGTATGTATACATTCATTTACAAAGACCAAAGGAAGGTCCTTTGCTATGTAGTTTAATCACCATCTGCTTTTAACAAAAATGTGAGCTGACAAAGCTACAGGATGTCAGTTAAACACCCAACCTGGGAGTTGATGGTAGCTGAATGGCATTTCCCAAGTAGTGAATTAACTTTTCTTTTTGCTTTTTTGAGATAATTTTTAAGTAGTTTCTAATTTGAAGTCTGTTGTTTCTCTAATCACGTGTTTTAGGATTTCAAGAGATTCCTATTCAACTGTGGTTATCTCAGCAATGACAGACCCTGCTTTGTAGGCTGTTAAGAAGTAAAAACCCCAAAAGACAAACAAGCAAACGAACAGAAACCTGGGTTTAGCTATGGTGTGTGAACTAGATCAAAACATGGTTCTTTTAAACTGCTGAAATTCTAGTTCAGTAGTGAGTAGTGCTTTTTTGCTGTTTTGTTTTTGGTCCTTTTTTTGCAATAGCTGAGCTAGTACTAAGAAAATCCTATGAGTTTGCTCACTTTCTTTTTATTTAGTTGATACTTTGGAACCTAGCTGCTTCCTGTGAGGAATGTCTGTTGTCCTGAGCATTCCTGAACATACAACAGTAATGTAACAGGCAGGATAGGCTTAAATGGAGAAAATCTTGGTATAAATGATCTATTTTAATATTTTTCTCCGTTTGCACTTTTTCTGAAGAAAAACTCCTTTGTCACTTGTGGCACTAAAACACAGTGGGGTCTGCTTCTAAATGTAATTTTAATAAAGATCAGTACTTTCTGCTAATCAGTGTGTTCTATAAATATTTAATTCAGCAATGGATTGACTTTTCTCATGAGACTTTATCTTCATGTTTGTTTCATGTACTTGATTTTTACTTAGCATTTGACTTAGATTCTTCCTTGCAATTTTTATTCAACCATATCTATGGAAATTACACAAAAGCATTTTTGAAGGCTAGAAAAAAGTAAGACTCTCATATAACCAGATTCACATGGAGGAGAGTAAAATTATCTGAGCATATTTTGCCATCTAAAGTCAAGAAACATTGCCTGTTGCTTAGTGAACTGATCATTCACTGGGAAATGGAAAAGTAGTAAAGGGTTTTTTTCCATACAAACAATGAATATTAGAAGTGCAAGAGGATAAGATTTGCTCATTCTAAAATGCATTGATCAGAAAGAAATTATTCATTACCTGAACTACTTAAGTAACTTGAGAAAAAAACCAACCTTCTAAATTGTTATAAAACTACTGTGTACAAAGCTGGTTTACTGTGTTGATGAAACTCAGGAGCTCGTGCTTAGCACATCACAAATTCAGTAGTCATTCTTTAAAGTTTCAGGTGCAAGCAAATACTTCTCAGTACCTTAATTATTTTTATCAACTTTTAGGCATTAATATGCATATTGCTAATTTTACAAATGTTTCTAATTTCAGAAAAACAACTGAAATGTTTGGAGTGTCCTGACTTGTACTGAGAATGATTCCCAAGATATCTGAAGTCCACTGGAAGTATTCTTGGTTCAGCAGGCAGAACTGACTCATATGCTGACACAAAGATTTTAACATTTCTTTTCATATGAAATAACAGCAAAATTCTCAGTGGAATTTTGCAGGGCCCAAGTCTGGGTGGCTTTGATCCAGCATTAAATTGTTTTCGGTGGCAACAGAGTGCAGAGGCTTTTTGATGAGTTATGGCCAAGGTCCTCTGAATTCTTGAGTTCTCCCCAGCTGCTGGTGCTACAGGAGACTGCAAGAATTTGACAAAAGTCTGTATGGTGGCATTTTGTTTTGTGTTTTTAATGTTGTAAGAATGAGAAAAGCACCTGCTCCTTACAAGAAAGTTTTTTGCTATGTCTAAGTTACTGTTAGCCCCTTACCTAAATGTGCTGTACCAGCCCATAGGCTGCCCCCAGAGCACAGAATCAAACCAAACTGTGAAGGAATAGCATCTGCAAGTCTTCTCTTCTAAGCCTTCATTCATACATACATGGAAATACAGCAACCAACTGGGCCACAGAGCTGTTATTTGTGCTGCCTGACAGAACACCACCTTGGACAGGGCCTGTCACTGCTCTTGCTCCTCAGCCAAACACAGACACCGTCTGCTCACTATAAAGGTTTTATGCTTGCTTTACTCCATAATTCCAAGAGCTGAGCTATGCTGTGCAGCCCTCATTTCTGTGGTGGGATGGACAGGTGACACCAGCCCCCACTTCTCTTCAGCACAGGTACCACTGATGTTAAGCACAAGGCTTGCACACCACTGGCAGTGTGCTCGCCTCGCTCCTGGAAGGACACAACAGCTTTGCAGCACACACAAATACCTGGATCATGCCCACATTTTGCAGGAAAAACTGCAGCTTGATTAAAAATGGCAAGGTGATACATTTGCAGTTCAAGGGGAAGCTATACCCAGACTATTGGAGCAGCAGTTAGCTTTTACTTTTGCGTATGGATGTAGAAATGAGCAGAATGTCTGGAAGCCTCTGAAAAGGAGCTGGGGTCTCTGGGAGGTGGCCAACTAAGAGCTTTTGCAAGGATGGATTTAACATGACTCCGGAGCTGTGCATGGTCCATGCACACACACACTCAGCCTGGGAGAGGGGAGCCCAGAATGATTCACCCTGGGAAGGAAATGAGCATTGCTGTTTCTCTCTCTCCCCTCTTCACTGCCATGTACCTTGTTTTCCCCACTTTTATTTGTCTGATTTGGAATAAAGAGTTTGGACAAAGTAAATGTCAAAAAGGTCTTTATTTTTCAGCATGCTCCATAAGATTTAAAAGGATTCTGTGCTGGGGCAGAGTAGCTGTTCTTTGTTTAAAATGCTGAAACTGGCATCTACAAATTAAGACAAACTATGTGCAATAGCGCGAGTGCTGCAAGCTTAACACCAAAACCAGGGGAAGATGAGTTCATTAATTCACTTAGGAACAAAAGGATTGTCTTTAGGACACTAGTTCCCAAAACTAGTGGGGATGAAGTCAGGAAAAACCAAATGGAAATACTACTGCCAACCTGGCAGTGGCCCTGCAAGTTGGGAGAGTGGCTGTTTAAAGCAGGAAAATCCAAACTCTCCTATGGCTTCTGCTGCTGCCTTGTACCAGGAGGAGCTCACCTCCTGCAGAGCCCAGGAGCTTCACAGGCTGCCCACTGCACAGCACAGGGAGAAACAGCTCCTGGGTGCTTAACTTAAACTCATTTCCAAATTTCTGTGAGCTCCTGGCATTTTAAACTTGCCTTTTAAACAGTTTCACACTTCTTTAAACTAGATTAGGCTATTTTTTTAAACCCTTATCAATTAAACTAATGCAGGTTTTGCATATAAGGAATTCTACCATCTAGAACTTTGTGTCCTTCACATTCACATTCCACTTTAAACCATGACATCCATTAATGTATTGAATTTACCAAATGATAAATAATTTCAGAAGCTATAATATTTCTCAATGTACCATTAAAAATGTATCTGACCCAAACAAATTATTTACTGTATTTTTGGGAAATTGCATTTTTATAAAAACATCTTAGTTTCATGGTTAATTTCAAGTTAAAACTAGATTAATAAATCCTTTACTGTTCTGTGTATCAAAAATACATGGCCCAAAGAGTGAAAAAAAATATATAAAGTGCAATGCAGAGCAAATTAAAGCTCCGTAATTTTACACTGAAGTGAAAGAGGAAATAGCTTCTAAAAATAATAATTCAGAAAAAAATGTTTTTTAAAAAGAACTGGAACTTACTTTATACTCTCTGAAACAAGATTTGATAGGAAACAAAGGAAGAACAATGTATGCAGGCAGGTATTTCCCTTTTGTGACTGAAGCAAGAAAAAAGGATGTGTGGATATAAATACTGCAGTCTTCTGCAAGCAGAATGTTTTAGAAATCCCTTACTCATAAAAACTAGTAAATTGGGTTTTTAGTTTCCTACAGCTGCTTACTCTGTGCTAAATTTACCCCCTTCTATGATGAAAATACTTTCTTTACATGAGAAAACATGAACAGCAGGTGACAAGAAAACATGCTTGTTGTTTCAGAGGGTTAAAAAAACCCCACAGTGCAATGGATGCTGATGGTCCTCTTTCTTCAGTTACCTGATGACCCTTTACCTCTTGCCCATCATTCCCATCACTATTAAACTGAAACTGTAAAAAAATGAAGCTGAAACTCTGCACTAGCAAAGCAGCTGAGGATCATTCCTAGTTGTTACCACATCTGGATAAGAAGTGTACCCTGGTTCTCTGTAGCCCAGAGATTTACAGAGGTCATGACTTCCCAGCCCCTTAATGAGCCTTGCCTGAGATTACCGTGAATAATTCCAGACAGGTTCCAGGGAGGAACAGGATCCAGTAATGTTGTTTTTCACATCCCTTAACTCCTCCTATATCTGCTTAGCAAAATCATGGTGCAGTTAAGATGCAGTCTTAAGATGCATTGGACATACAGTTATTGATCTAATTCCTCTCTTTTCCCCCATATATTTAATTTCATACCAAAATCGATGCCACCAGCCATAGGTGGAGCTCTCCTGAGTTTAATGCTGTAGGGGTATGTGCAAGTTCAGGTCCTTAATGAGACTCCAGACATGGCAGAGTGGGATAAAGGCAGTATTACCATGCCTGCTCCATGACAGAGCAGGGACACAGACCCAGCAGGCCACAGCATTTTATACAGACCTATACTTACAGGGCTGGCTCAAGCCAGCATAACTCAGAAATGTCTCTGCTGAGGGTAGAAACAGCATTTTCAACAGCAGCACAAACTTATGTCACCTTAACCTGCTGTGGAACTGCAGCCTGCTGCAGGATGCAGAGGTCTAAATCTAAAATAATATCCCCAAACTCCATGACTGACCAAGATGATGTCTGGCTCTTTGCAAATGCAGCAGTGGATGGTGCTGTGTTAGAAATGCCAAAGGCAAGCGATGGGGCAATGTTCCCTTTACAAAGGTCTACTAATGAAATACTAACTTAGGTAGTCTAAGAGCTGGGAAAGAGTTGAGAAAGTGCTGAAAGAGCCTCCTTTATTGGGGGTCCAACTTGGTTTAGGGCTCAGTGCTGGGTTCCAGCAAATGTTTAGGAAAAACTTGCTTAAGGTTCCAGGGATCTGTGAGAGCCCCCATGGGAGCTGCAGCATGGCTCTGGAAGGAGGGACACAACTATGCCTGATTCAAAGTCTGACAATGCTGGGACTCATTCAGCAACTTTCTGTAACATAAAAGCTATATCACAGTTTTATTTTAATAGCTGTAAGAGAGACTCTTTCTCTTCAAAAGAGTGTTCTGTACTATGAACAGGTCAGGAATGCACGTGGATAACCTCCCTCAAGCTGGACACAGCAAAGGCAGCACTTGAGCCAACAGCACAGGGACTATGGTGGTGATGACTCCTTTCACAAGGGGCTGGCTATCCTGTATCCCATACTGAGAAACCCCCTTCTCCCTGGGGCTGGTGTCAGTAGGACAGATTACAGGCCTAACAGCTCTTCAATCTGTCACTAGGTAACACATCCAGAGTACTGCCACTCTGGTATTACTAGAAACTCTTCCAAGAGCCCTGCACATGTGCAGAGGTATCCACTGTATCCATCCCTCTCACAAAGCTGAATGCACAATTCTCAAGCCCTCAGAAAGGGAAATTCACACTATCATGCTCCCAATCCCAGTGGAAAGTACACAGAGGAAAACCCACATGCCTTTGTTCTACAACCATTACCTGTGTGAACAGCCCTGGTCAATGAAATTATTCATGGGAATAACTGAACTCTCCTGAGAAAACCAGTACTGCTGTGAGGGCTCAGCTTGTTGCAATGTGATCTGCATTCTGCTCTTAATTGTATAATAAGACTTTTTACCAGACTCGTAATTCACAAAAAAGACCCCCAAACCACTAAAAATCGATCACAGAACGTCTGTAATTGACTGCTTAAGACTAGTTTCCTCCTACTGGGATCCAATTCTGAGCATTTTTTTTCAGGTCTTGTCTGACTGGCTCAAACCCCTTTTGACTCTGTCTCTGCATTTGTACTTTGTCCCTTTGTTACAAGTCTGTCAAACAGGGAAAGAACCAAACAGTCTCTGTTCAATGGACCTGATTATTTCTGTCTTTCAGTTAATTGTGGACTCGGAGCATAAGACAAAAACAGTAAGAGAGATGGGAAGATGATCTGTATTTCATTATTTATCAGCAAAAAAAAAAATCCCTGAACAGGGGTGAGATAGCCAGATACACTGCACATGGCAGCCTGTATTCCATCAACCCTGCAGAGCAGATGGAGAGAAGAAATACGTGAGTGGAGCTTTTAGTTTGATTGTTCAGATCTTTCTCATGACTGAACAGTGAATGCTCAATGCAATCCTTTCCTGTAATCTTCTGCTTGTATGAACTCTCTACTTAAGCTGGAGCAGATCATGTTGCATGATCTCATTCAGACTGTACAGTATCACAATGAACTCAATTTTAAAAGTTTTTTTTCAAAATGATACTATTCGAGCCAAATACTGGTAAATTTAGGAATGTTTTCACCATCAGAATACAAAAAAACCCCAAAACGTTGAGAAAATGCAAGAGACAAATCAAGGGGAATTTCAGACTAAACTATCTCTGTAACCAAGGGAAGTAGATTTTTTTTTTTCTTCCAGTGATCCAAAATTTGTATGGCTTTGTAAAGGTGTTTGAATTTACTTTTGTCATGGAAAGTAACATATCACTAGTCTATGTGATTTACAACTTCTCCCTCCTCCTTTTGGTTCTTAGGAATTCCCAAATCCTGTTTCATAATGTATAATAAGCAGTTATAAAATTATACCAACATTATAATTTCAGAGAGGTATTAAGATCCCAGTGCTATAAAAGTTCATTTTCAGAGAGTGCATGCTTGCAGTGATGCACAAACACACATCACTTGTTTCCCTAATTTAGCCCTTTGTAAATATTGCACCTGGTTAATAAGGCTACTGTCTATTTTCTTCTAACACTAAAAATTACACATAGGCAACATCATGTGTGGCTTAAAAACATAGTATTCCTAAAGTTTTTAGGTAAACTCATTTATTTCCTTACATACTCAGAGCTCCTATGCCTCCAGTTGCCTGGAGGAGTGTTGAGTGTACAGGAAATACAGATGGAACAAGAGAAATTTATTTAATGTGACCTGCTTATCATGTATTTTTTTTCAGTGAGCTCAAATAGATTTCTTTGAGCTTGATGTCAAATACACACCTTTTACAAACTTAACCAATGCTTTCACATGGTGAAATGTACAGCTGAATTTGTCTCTTTCTCACCTTCCCCTGTGCAATGCAAAAAAACCTAATAAAAAAATTCTGTAAATTTGTCTGGCCTTCTAAACACAAGATAAATTGCAAAACTCCAGGGAAAGGTAGATTGTCCCACAAAGTGCCTACTTCAGACAAAGCTATTGGTTTATCTGCTCTTGCTAAGGCCTGATTTCAGAAGAGCTCAAAAATGTGTGCCAAACTTTAGGAGCAGGAGGAGTCTCATCAACAAACTCCACGGGCGGAGGTAAACACATACTCGAGTGCTCTGATGAATCTGAGCCTACATTTTATTCTTGTAATACCAGCAGTTGTACTTTGTAATTCACAGACTATGTGCTCCCCTTCC